>NC_084841.1:78227530-78839197 GCF_033115175.1 Lepus europaeus | reverse complement strand
CAGGGAACTGTGTTCTATTTCAGAGAGGTTTTGGTCATTTCAAAATGTGATAATTGCACTCTCAAGAAAAAAGACCCTTGCCACCAAATCCTGTTACATTATCTCTTTAAATCCTCCCCATATGTATTCCTTCCTGTTAGTTCCTTTTGTGAAAGACTTAGCTCAGGCCCTTATCATGTCTCATCTGGGCGCTATGTTAACAGTCTCCCAAGAATCCCAGCTATTGTTTGCCCACCTTTTCTTTAGAGTTTACTATGAGAAACACAGTCTGAAGGAAACTTTAGAGTTAGGGTCCTGTGTGGATTCATGGCTTTATACCACCAATCCCACCACAAATATAGAGCGGAGGCTCTTGAGTGGTCGAGATGAGATTCAGGACCTGGTTAGGCCTGTACCAACCTAAAAAGTCTAAAGCACTTTCAAAGAGTCTGCATCCCACTCCCCCAAATTCCTGTCAGCTCCCAATAGACAGAGCTGGCACTGACAATAATAAGCCTGGCATCACACTCGGATCTTTTCTTCTTCCTCCCAAATTTACATCCGACTTGGATCACTTTTCATAGACTGAAGTGATAGGAGCAGGAAAAAAGTGGCACAGGGCTACATGTGTTAACAATATAAAGAGAATTTTCCAGAAATGTTCCATAGGGATATAAGACATGGCAGTTTAATACCCATGACAAGCAGGAATAAGCAGTGCTTCCTTTTTTATCCATGGAGGCTTGCCCAGTAATTTTGGTACAATTACCAAAGTCAGAATGTGGTCTAATCCCAATAAAACCATACAAACTGAAATCAGGAAGAGAAAAGTAGGGAATCTGCCCTGGAATTTACCCTATGCTGATTCCCTTGATCCTCTTTCTGAGAAAGAGACAGGAAAAAAAACTGCAGGGGGGACAAAAATAATGAGAATTATAACAGATTTGAGAATGCATCTAGTCTGTATCTTTATCTTCATTATCATTAAAATCAATAAGTTGGACATAACAGACTTTTAAAAAATTTTATGTTTATGAGGACAGAGCTGTGACACAGTGGATGAGGTCACCACCTGCAGTGCCGGCATCCCATGTGTGTGCTGGTTCAAGTTTCGGCTGCTCCACTTCAGTCCAGCTCTCTGCTATGGCCTGGGAAAGCAGTAGAAGATGGCTCAAGTCCTTGGGCCCCTGCACCCACCTGGGAGACCCAGAAGAAGCTCCTGGCTTCGGATTGGTGTGGCTCCAGCCATTGTGGCCCATTGGGGAGTGAACCAGTGGAAAGGAAGTCCTCTCACTCTCTCTGCCTCTCCTCTCTCTGTGTAACTCTTTCAAATAAATATCCTTTTTAAAAATTATTTCCTTTTTGTTATTTGAAAGGCAAACAGAAAGGTAGAGAGAGAGAGAGAGAGAGATCAATCTTCCATCCATTGTGTCATTCTCTAAATGTCCAAAAACAACCTGGACTGGACCAGACCAAAGATAGGAGAAAACAACGCAATCCAGGTCTTCCACATGGGTGGCAGGGACACAACTGCTTGAGCCACCATCTACTGCCTTCCAGGGCATATATTAATGGGAAGCTGGATCAGAAGCAGAGGAGCTGAGACTTAACCAGGCCCTCTAATGTAAGATGCAGATGTCCCAAGTAGCATTTTAGTCTGTGCCAAAGCCTTGTCCCAGAAAACAGATTTGACCAGCAGTTACAAACATGGTCATGGTGTGTGGAGGAAGGCCACACAGCACTACTGGGGAACACTTCTGTAACAGTGAATTGTACAAGTCCTAAGAAATTATCTCATAGACAAAACTCTCATAAGGAAGGAGGGAATACTCATACATGTTTGTGCAGTAATAGCAGAAACACTGCAAATAATGTAAATGCTCCTCAAGAAGGAATTGCTGGGGCCGGCACTGTGGCAGAGCGGGTTAACGCCCCGGCCTGAAGTGCCAGCATCCCATATGGGTGCCGGTTCTAGTCCTAGCTGCTCCTCTTCCAATCCAGCTCTCTGCTATGGCCTGGGAAAGCAGTAGAAGATGGCCCAAGTCCTTGGGCCCCTGCACCCACGTGGGAGACCTGGAAGAAGCTCCTGGCTCCTGGCTTCAGATCAGCGCAGCTCCAGCCGTTGCGGCCATATGGGGAGTGAACCATCAGACGGAAGACCTCTTTTTCTCTCTCTGTCTCTCCTCTCTCTGTGTAACTCTGACTTTCAAATAAATAAATAAATCTTTTTTTAAAAAAAAAAGAATTGCTTAGTAAGTTACACATCTATACAAATAAAAGAATGAGGCAAAACTATATGGGAATATTTTAAAGACATATTCAGTAATGCACATATAATTTCAATTTGTATGAAAATGAATATATTATTAATTTTTATATTTTCCCCACATATTTTCTTTCTTAAAAAAATGGTCAGTGAGGCTGCCATTGTAGCACAGCAGGCTAAGTCACTGCCTATGAGACCAGCCTCCCACATCTGAGTGTCAGTTCAAGTCCCAGTTGTTCCACTTTTGATCCAGTTCCCTGCTAATATGCCTAGGAAAGCCATGGAAGATGGCCTAGGTACTTGGGCCCCTGCCACCGACATGGAAGACTCAGATGGAGTTCCAGGCTCTTAGCTTTGGCCTTGTCCAGCACTGGCTGTTTTGCCCATTTGGGGAATGAAGCAGCTAATGGAACATCTTTCTTTCTTTCTCTCTTTTTCTCTTTCTCTCTCTCACCCCCCACCCTCCCACACACCCCCCCCCCCCACACACACACATACACATCTGCACAGCCTTTCAAATAAATAAAACAAATCTTTTAAAAATGGCCACTTGTTAATTTAGTTTATTTGAAAGGCAGAGAGAGGGAGACAGACAGATCGAGAGATCTTCTATCCACTGGTTCATTCCCCAAATATCCTCAACATTCAGGGATGGGCCAGGCTGCATCCAGGAGCCCTGGCCCTCCATCTGTATCTCCCATGTGGGTGGAAGGAACCCAAGTACTTGAACCATCATCTTCTCCTCCTAGGATCAATTCTAGCAGGAAGTTGGATAGGAAGTGGACTTCAACTGGTATTCCCATATGGGATGTGGGCACCCCAAACAGCAACTTAACTCACTACACCACAACACCTGCCCCAAGTATGTACTTTTTTTGGTGTATATGTAAAGAATATTTTTGAAAAGTTACACAATAATTTATCAGGATAGGTTCCTTCCGAGAAGATGAGAGCAATATGGAAACATTTGTTATTTTCTGAAATTTTATCCTAAGAATGTATTATTTTTATATAATATAAAAACACAAATAAAAGAAGCTAGCATTTGAAGACAACTTATTCTACCATGGTCTTGCTTAGCTTCACACTTGTTTACAATAAAGCAAATACAACAGATGCCTATTAAAATATCTAACACACATTCACTGACTGTCTTCTAGCCTATTACGTGCAAGGATTGGTTTATGCAGTGGGAATACAGAGATGGCCAATTGAAGTCTTTAAAAAAGAAATTAAAGAAAAGTCCAAAGCAGGAAGTAAAAGCATCAGCTTCCAGTCCCCGACTTACTTTCATCCCAGGTTCTAGGGCAGGACATTCTTTTTTCTTTTTTTTAACTTTTATTTAATGAATATAAATTTCCAAAATACAGCTTATGGATTACAATGGCTCCCCCCCCATAACTTCCCTCCCACCCGCAACCCTCCCCTTTCCCACTCCCTCTCCCCTTCCATTCACATCAAGATTCATTTTCAATTCTCTTTATATACAGAAGATCAATTTAGTATATATTAAGTAAAGATTTCAACAGTTTGCACCCACATAGAAACACAAAGTGTAAAATACTGTTTGAGTACTAGTTATAACATTAATTCACAATGTATAGCACATTAAGGACAGAGATCCTACATGATGAGTAAGTACACAGTGGCTCCTGTTGTTGACTTAACAAATTGACACTCTTGTTTATGGCGTCAGTAATTACCCTAGGCTCTTGTCATGAGTTGCCAAGGCTATGGAAGCCTTTTGAGTTCACCGACCCTGATCATATTTAGACAAGGTCATAGTCAAAGTGGAAGTTCTCTCCTCCCTTCAGAGAAAAGGTACCTCCTTCTTTGATGACCTGTTCTTTCCACTGGGATCTCACTCATGGAGATCTTTCATTTAGGTCATTTTTTTTTTTTTTTTGACAGTGTCTTGGCTTTCCATGCCTGAAATACTCTCATTGGCTTTTCAGCCGTATCCGAATGCCTTAAGGGCTGATTCTGAGGCCAGAGTGCTGTTTAGGACATCCGCCATTCTTATGAGTCTGCTGTGTATCCTGCTTCCCATGTTGGATCGTTCTCTCCCTTTTTTATTCTATCAGTTAGTATTAGCAGACACTAGTCTTGTTTATGTGATCCCTTTGACTCTTAGACCTATCAGTGTGATCAATTGTGAACTGAAACTAATCACTTGGACTAGTGAGATGGCATTGGTACATACAACCTTGATGGGATTGTATTGGATCCCCTGGCACATTTCTAACTCCACCATTTGGGGCAAGTTTGATTGAGCATGTCCCAAATTGTACATCTCCTACCTCTCTTATTCCCACTCTTATATTTAGCAGATATCACTTTTCAGTTAAATTTAAACACCTAAGAATAACTGTGTGTTAATTACAGAGTTCAACCACTAGTACTAGAACAAAAAAAAAATACTAAAAGGGATAAAGTATTAAATTGTACATCAACAGTCAGGACAAGGCTGATCAAGTCACTGTTTCTCATAGTGTCCTTTCACTTCAACAGGTTTCCCCTTTGGTGCTCAGTTAGTTGTCACTGATCAGGGAGAACATATGATATTTGTCTCTTTGGGACTGGCTTAATTCACTCAGTATAATGTTTTCTAGATTCCTCCATTTAGTTGCAAATGACCGGATTTCATTGTTTTTTTACTGCTGTATAGTATTCTATAGAGTACATGTCCCATAATTTCTTTATCCAGTCTACTGTTGATGGGCATTTGGGTTGGTTCCAGGTCTTAGCTATTGTGAATTGAGCTGCAATAAACATTAAGGTGCAGACAGCTTTTTTGTTTGCCAATTTAATTTCCTTTGGGTAAATTCCAAGGAGTGGGATGGCTGGGTTGTATGGTAGGGTTATATTCAGATTTCTGAGGAATCTCCAGACTGACTTCCATAGTGGCTTTATCAGTTTGCATTCCCACCAACAGTGGGTTAGTGTCCCTTTTCCCCACATCCTCTCCAGCATCTATTGTTGGTAGATTTCTGAATGTGAGCTATTCTAACCGGGGTAAGGTGAAACCTCATTGTGGTTTTGATTTGCATTTCCCTGATTGCTAGTGATCTTGAACATTTTTTCATGTGTCTGTTGGCCATTTGGATTTCCTCGGTTCTACAGCAGGACATTCTTAGTCATGGCATTCCAGACTTAGGACTTTGATTGCCAAAGGCTGGGTGTTAATGAACTTTTTGGAAGAGGTGTTTACTCTGCTGAATCCCTGACAGGGCTCTTTTTCAGGGAAAGTTGACATGGTTAGGTTAAGTCTCCAAGCCACATGCAACAGGAATGATGAGCCAGCAGCAGTCACATCTGTCACACGTGCTCAGTTCGGCCACAGTGTTCCCTTCACTGCGCTTGCCCTCAGAGCGGGGCTAGGACTTCACCAGGCACCTCTGGAGTGAGGACTTACTTCCCACTGGCCCATGAACTGACATCTTCTCTGGGAGACACCAGCCCTGCTACAATTGGCTCAAACTTCGTATGGGGTCTGGATTTTCAAAATAGCAATATTATTCACACTTTTGTAATCATAACTTGCTTACTTTTTATTTCCAAGGAAGGATAATTTAATAAGATTCTTTAGAAATATCTTCAAACAATAACTCTTTATTATCTTATGCCTATTTGGCCGAGATAAGGTAAAGCTAATACACTTAACATGAAAAACTATACTTTTTTAAAAAGTCAAACATTTAGGAAGGCTACAATGGAGAAAAGACACTGAATATCAAAATATCATCAGAGGGAGTAAGTAGTTCTAATGTTACACAGCACAATAGGGTAACTATATTCTACAACAATTAATAATACATTTGAAGTGATATTTGAAATAGAAATTATATTTGAGGAGAAGTAAAAACTAATTACCCTGGTTTGATCATTACACACTCCATGCATGTACTGAATTACAATACTATACCCCATAAATAAGATAAATATGTCCATTAAAAGGAAATGATTAGGAAGCCCATGCTGTGGTATAGCAAGCAGTTAAAGCTGATGCCTATGATGCTGACATCCCCTATGGGCGCTGGTTCATATCCCAGAGGCTCCACTTCCAGTCCCGCTCCCTAATGGCTTGGGAAAACTAGTGGAAGATGGCCCAAGTGTTTGGGCACCTGCCACCCTTGTGGGAGACCCAGATAAAGCTCTTGGCTCTTGCCTTTGGCCATTGTGGCCATCTAGCAAGCAAACTAGTAGATGGAGCTCTCTCTCTCTCTGTAACTCTGACTTGCAAAATAAATAAGTAAATTTTTTTTTAAAAGATGACTTTATTTCTCATGACAATAAAATAAAGAATTTCACAGTCTTTGTCTTGTTAAATGCTATTGTTATAACTTTTTTTTCATTTATTAAACTTTTATTTAATGAATATAAATTTCCAAAGTACAGCTTTTGGATTACAGTGGCTTCCCTCTTCCATAACTTCCCTCCCACCCGCAACCCTCCCCTTTCCCACTCCCTCTCCCCTTCCATTCACATCAAGATTCATTTTCAATTCTCTTTATAATATTGTTATAACTTTTAAGTTGCTATCTATTTATTTATTTGAGTGCAAGATGGGCAGTCAGTGTGAGATCCCATCCAATGGTTCACTCCACAAATGCTGGCAACAGTCAAGACTGGGCCAGGCAGAAGCTAGGAGCTGGTAATTCAATCCAGGTTTCCCAATAGGTGGCAGGGACCCAACAACTTAAGCCATCACCTGATGCATTCCACTATGTGCATTAGTAGGAAACTGCAATCAGGATCCAGATCTGGGATTTGAACCCCGGCACTCTGATATGGGATGCAGGTGTCATAACCATGTCTTAACCACTAGGCCAAACACCCTACCATGGTATTATTATAATCAATGAATGTTTGCTGACCTAAATAGAACTATCAAGCATGTTAAGTGTATATATTATTTGAAAAAAAATCTCTTAACAATCACTTAATGGAGTTACTGACTGCATATTTTATCCCAGGCATCCCAAGCCTCCTAATGCACAGAAGGGAAACCACAAGGGCACACCATACAGACTCTTGGGAAAGGAGTCAGATCACCACAACACTCAAGATAATGCAGTTAATAAAGACAGGAAACGAGGGGAAATTGGTTAAATCAGCCACCATGAGAAAGAGTGGCTTGTCTTCTTACTACTGCCACATTGACCTGCATGCTTCACCATGTTTCAGGTGGAACTTCAGTGGGTGCAAAATTGGAGAAGCTTAAAAAGCAAAGGCTAGCCAGCGCCACGGCTCACTAGGCTAATCCTCCACCTGCGGCACCGGCACACCGGGTTCTAGTCCCGGTCGGGGCGCTGGATTCTGTCCTGGTTGCCCCTCTTCCAGTCCAGCTCTCTGCTGTGGCCCAGGAGTGCAGTGGAGGATGGCCCAAGTGCTTGGGCCCTGCACCCGCAAGGGAGACCAGGAGATGCACCTGGCTCCTGCCTTCGGATCAGCGTGGAGTGCCGGCCGCAGCGGCCATTGAGGGGGTGAACCAATGGTAAGGGAAGACCTTTCTCTCTGTTTCTCTCTCTCACTGTCCAGTCTGCCCGCCAAAAAATAAAAAAAATAAAAAATAAATAAAAGCAAAGGCTAGCGTACTGAGGCCCAGAAGGCTGCCTGCCAGGGCTACATTTTGAATTCTGAGCAGGAAGAGAGTGCCAGAAAGGGCCTTGTCAGTGGAAACTGGAAAGTATCTGTTTTGGACTAGGCAGAGTTCAAGGATAAACAAGGTAAGTGTTCCCTGTCATATTTCTTTCCATGTGGCTCAGAATCTTATTCAGTTGGATAGAAGAGATAGGGATGCAATTGAATGGAATACAAAATACAGAACAACAACAACAACAAAAAAAACCACAGGAAGTTAAAAAAAGGAGCAAGTATTATTTGCCAAGAGCCAAAATACTGCTAGAGATAAAAATACAAAAAACAGCAACGACTAATTTTCCTTATATAAATTTGTGAAGACCACAAAATATATTAATATGTGCAGGTCCACTAGCAGTCTTGTGGCTCTGCCATGAGAATTCTAAAACTGATAAAGATTATTTGTAGATTTCTCTTGGCTACTTCTTCCTGATCTTTAAGCCATTATGTGGAAAATGCTAAGAAAATTTTCATTTATAAACTCAAAAAATTACTTATTATATGAAAAGTAAGTGTGCTCTATGGAGTATGTATCCTCTCTTTAACAAAGCATGGTTAAATTTATATGAGCCATCTATCCAATATGCACTCACAAAATAAACTTAATGTTCCTTCTCCCCTGCATCTCCTGAATTAATCAAACGGTAGTCTGAAAGCACTTGCTGGTCTTTCTTTAAATCCAAAAAAAAAAAAAAAGTAGTCATCCTGTAACAGCACCAGAAAACCAACTTCCTGAGGTACATGAGGTCATCTATAATTAGAAAACTGAAATGCAAAAGGAACCATTATGATACGATCTTATCCAACTGAACATTAAGAGAAGAAAAATCATTCTGTGCATACTATGAGCCCAAGAGAACTTCTAGACCTCAACATCTTGTTAAACTAATAAGTTCCAGTCAGCATAAAAAAATCTTTCTATGCTATGTGCAGTTTTTCAGTTAGTGAACTAACCAGGGCTGTGGGTGTAGCAATTGTAGGATTCCTCTTTGGCAGGTTATTTAGTGTCTTGTTACCGATTCTGATATGCGTTCAAAGTAAATGATTCACCATCACTGATTTCCACTGTCAGACCTGTGGGTTGCTGGGCGCTGACTGGAATGGAAATGGAGATGGAGATGTGAAAACGGTCCGAGAGAATGATAGTTTCTTCTGAAGGGTAGGTGGAGATTCGGTGACCCCTAGGCATACCAGTCCATTCTGGTGAATCACTGCTTTGGGAAGGTTAAAGACCCTGTGGCTCATAAAACGTGATGATATTTAGAAGAGGGAAAGAAGTCACACTTAGATGTCAGGGTCACTGCTAGAAAGAAATACAACTTTAAAAATTCAAGTGCAAGAAAAAATACCATATTTAAAAATGAATTAGTAATGTTTTTTTTTTCTTTTGAAAGTATTGGGGAAAACCCATATATACAGATGTTCATTACTTATTCAGTGTACACCACTGGGAGATAAATAGAACCGTTAGAATACAAAAATGCCAAGGGTAATTCAACTACTGCAGTCTAAGTGTGGCATAACTGATTCGTCATGACACATAATTTTCTAAAAGCTATTCTGTTAGAAGGCAATAAATGAGTACATAAATGATTTACAGTCTTCTGAACCATCATTATTATTCAGTATTTTATTTTTAAAAATATATACACCCTATACTATTATGTTTATTCTCCAAAGTATAATAAAAACATAATTGAATTTGATGAAAAATAGACTTGATTCTAAATGTAGCACACAGCACACGCAGCTACTCCCTTATTTTATCCCTTGTGAAGATCAATGTCACTTGAAGTGGTTCTGCTCCAGGTTTGTTTTAATATATAGGCAATAAAATATTTTTAATTTAAAAATTATATCCTTATGTTCCCTACTATATTTTCTTTTTAATACTAACATCTGAGTTTCAGCCTAAATAACAATTTATGAATGCAAAATATAGTATTTTAATCACTGTGTTACTTTTAAATATGATTTCTTACTGACCAGGTAAGGGAAGGAAATTAAGTACAGATGGTTCAGCAAATAAAAATAAAGTTATCCATAACAAAAACGCCAGAGTCCAGTGACATGCTTTGTTTTGATGGTACCTAAATGCCACTGTGAAAGGATAAACTTATCATTCAAAAAATATTTCTATTTTAAAAATATAACCACCTCTGGAATTTAGAAAAATGACCTTAATCTACATTATTGCACACTAATCTACATTAATTGCACTAATTACTAATCTACATTATTGCACACTGTTTGCATTTGTAAATTTCTTTGGGTTAGAAACTGTGTCATGCTATATATATATATATATATACACATACATATACATATGTATGTATATGTATGTGTATATATATATATAACAAAAATACATAGTAAACAATTATATAAGGTTTAATCTAGATATTTCGTATTTATATATAATATAAAATATGATATGCACTTAACAGCATATTAAGTCTATATATATATATCACTTTTAATAAACAAATATACATAAGGAGTCCTGAGAAAGTTCAGAGAAATACACACTATCTTTTTTTAAATGATTAATTAATTTATTTTAAAGGCAGAGTTACCCAGGCACTCTGATACGAGATGCTAGTGTCTCAAGCAGTGTCTTAACTATTGTGCCAAGCATCTACCACTTGCATTTTATATATATATATGTGTGTGTGTGTGTATATATATATATATATTTAAGATTTTATTTATTTATTTGAGAGGCAAACCACAGACGAGAAAGGGAGAGACAGAGAGAAAGGTCTTCCAATTGCTGGTTCACTTCCCAAATGGCTGCAATGGCTGGATGATGTGGGCCTATTATTCGAAGCCAGGAGCCAGGAACTTCTTCCAGGTCTCCTACATGGGTGCAGGGGTCCAAGTAATTGAGCCATCTTCTACAACTTTTCCAGGCCATAGCAGAGAGCTAGATTGGAAGAGGAGCAGCTAGGAGACAAACCAGCGCCATATGGGATACTGGCGCCACAGGCAAAGGCTTAGTCCATGATGCCACAGTGCAGGCCCCACACAATCTTTTAATTCCATTTTCCCATGGATATTTTGAAGTGGCTTCAAAGAGGTATATATATATGTGTGTGTGTGTGTGTGTGTGTGTATGTTTTATAATGGTAAATACAAACTTAAAAATGGGATTTTAATTCTCCCTGTTGAATACAAGGGACAAGATTTCCCTTCCTTCCTTCTTATAGCATTTATCTTGGAAAGAGTGTTAAGTTTTCCATTGTGCCACATCTCCTTTGGAAGACATACCTATGCCTCTTGGTCAGCTGGCCTGGTACCAGATTTATGACTTAGGAATGTCCATCTCAGGAACCTGGGAGCTATCTTTTTGAAATGTGAACATCGGGGAGGTAGTTCCCCTATCTCCCTGTGTGAGAGTTAAGCATCTAACATCAGTGAACTCCTTGGTCCAACTATCTGCTGTTTCTCCTCAGTATGAAGCCCATTAGCTCACAAAGGAAGTCACCCCAATTACCACAATAAAGTCAGGATGATGTCTGCGTGGAAAAATCTGCTGTCACGTGTTCTTGGGGACTGGCGGTCATTTATCTTGATATCAGATATGTGGTATACACTGAGCTGTAGAAGAAGGTGGTAAGATTCTTTTCTATCTTGCAATCTCTTTGTGCCTGTCAGTACACATCATATTCTAATTTAATGCTTATTTCAATAACTAAAGTGCATTCTTTTTCTACTACCTTCATGGAGAGGATTTCTGAGAAGGGAGAAGATTTACTTTAAAGTTATAATTCCTCAACAGTAAGCTATCTTTTTAAAATGATAAAGAATTAACTATTTTCATGAGAAACAGGAAGTAAAATTATCATAGAGACATTTCATTTGCTTGGTTACAAAAGTTCAATATAACCATATCTTAAGAAAGAAAATGTGCCGGCGCCACAGCTCAATAGGCTAATCCTCCACCTGCGGCACCAGCACACCGGGTTCTAGTCCCAGTAGGGGTGACGGATTCTGTCCCGGTTGCTCCTCTTCCAGTCTAACTCTCTGCTCTGGCCCGGGAGTGCAGTGGAGGATGGCCCAAGTGCTTGGGCCCTGCACCCGCATGGGAGACCAGGAGAAGCACCTGGCTCCTGCCTTCGGATCAGCACAGTGCGCTGGCCGCAGCGGCCATTGGAGGGTGAACCAACGGTAAGGGAAGACCTTTCTCTCTGTCTCTCTCTCTCTCTCACTGTCCAGTCTGCCTGTAAGAAAGAAAGGAAGGAAGGAAGGAAGGAAGGAAGGAAGGAAGGAAGGGAGGGAGGGAGGGAGGGAGGGAGGAAGGAAGGAAGGAAGGAAGGAAGGAAGGAAATGTGGGACAGATGTCATGTACACAGAGTTAAGCCACTGCTCAAAATACCCACATCCTATTGGATGGAACAGGATGCCAATTCCAGTCCCAGCTTCTCCACTTCTAATCCAGTTACATGATAAGGCACCTGGGAAAACAGCAGATGATGGCTCAAGACATGGGTTCCTGACCCATGTGGGAGACCTTGGTAGACTTCATATTTATGTGAAGAGACCTGGATAGATTTCCCAGATTCTGGCTTCAGCCTGGCCCAGTCTTGCTACTGTGGGCATTTAGGACTGTGGGCATTTAGGAAGATCTCTTTCTGTCTCTCCCTCTCCCTGTCACTCTGCCTCTCAAATAAATCAAAAACAAACAAACAAACAAACAAAAACAACAAAAGAAAATGCTGTATATCTTTGCACAATAGAAATTTTTACTATGGTTCGCATACTTGTAACCCACATGAGATGAAATAGAATTTTTAACCAAAAGGATTCATATGAGCCAACTGCCTGGTAATAGGTATCACAGATACAGAGGGAGGCAAAGTTTTTTACCTTTCAAAGAACATGTATTAGTGGTAAACTCTTTAGCTGTCCCTGCTTCATACTGTATTTGGTAACACTACTTTTTGGGGTAATAGATAAAAATTAACTTGGCTTAGCAACACTCTATGGAGTCTCTAGCCTGCCACTCAAGTGAAAAGGAGACTTGAAACAACAAACGTTATGCAAAAATAATTTGTTTTAAATGTTCTGTTTTTCAGCCACTCAAGAGATCATGGCCATTTTATTTTAATAACTTAAATTAAAACATTTAACTTTTTTGTATATCCTTAAATCAAGAGGTTGTAACTCTAAACATACTACAAGTATCTTATCTGAAAATCTGAAATCCAAAATACTCGAAAATCCTATTCTTTTGTATGCGCAACTGGAAATTTCCGCATCTGATCTCATGTGATACATTGCAGTTAAAACACAGGTGCATGAGAAATATCACATGAAATTACCCTGAGGGTATGTGTATAATAAGTTGCATGTGAACATAAATGAATTTTGTGTTTAGAATTGGGTCCTAGTACCATGAGCCCTCAGTATGTATATGTGATTATTCTAACACCCGAAAAAATCCTAAATCTGAAATACTTCTAATATCAAATATTTTAGATGAGAGTTATTTAACATGCTGAAAATACAGGAGACCAATACTGGAAAACTCTAAGAAACCATTAATAGAAAATCAGCAAAATTTTACATTTCCTAGTCTTATTAGAAGTATCAGTCAGATATAGGCATTTTGTTAAATTTTAAGGGTGTGGGGTCTAATCAATATTTTTTAGGGAAGTTAGTGATAATTAAAGCCTAAAACATCTAAGAGTAGGAAATATGAAAACCAGATTAGGTAAATTTCATGCAAATTAAACATGAAAACAATTTGTTTTAAATAATGAGCAATATTTACCTTGCAGCATTTTGTTCAATCTTTTCATCAATATCACTGAAGATCTGCTTAAATTCCAAGTCTCCAGGAAAAGAGTTTAACAAACAGTGTAGGTCAAAAGAATTATGGGAATATTCATCTCCCCAGTCCATCCTAAGGAATAAGAATAAATAATAAAACTGGTCAGTTTCCCAAAATGGGAGGCAGGGGACAAACCTCAAGTTGTGAAAAGAAACCCAAAAGTCAATTCTCACGCACAGGCACAATGAAAACTAGCTGCAGAACTGGGGTATTAATAAGTCAGGTAGAGTGTCTTGTTATTTAAATTTCATGAAGTATGATCTAATTTTCACACTTCCCCATACTGTGAAAGCTGAACAAGACAGTAGCCCTCAGGGCCGGTGCTGTGGTGTAGCAGGATGCCTGCAGTGCGGGCATCCCATATGGGTGCTTGTTCGAGTTCCAGCAGCTCCACTTCCAATCCAGCTGTCTGCTATGGCCTAGGAAAGCAGTGGAAGTCAACCCAAGTTCTTGGGCTCCTGCACTCATGTGGGAGACCCGGAAGAAGCTCGGCTCCTGGCTTCTGGCTTCAGATCAAAACAGCTCCAGCCACTGTGGCCACCTGGGAAGTGAACCAGCAGATGGAAGACCTCTCTCTCTCTGCCTCTGCCTCTCTGTAACTCTGCCTTTCAAATAAATAAAATAATTTTTTTTTCTTAAAGATTTATGTATTTCTTTGAAAGGCAGAGTTACAAAGAGAGAGAGAAGGAGAGGCAGAGAGAGAGGTGTTCCATCCAATGGTTCACTCCCCAATTAGCTGCAATGGCCAGAGCTGATCCAATCTGAAGCCAGGAGCCAGGAGCTTCCTCCATGTTTTCCCATGCGGGTGCAGGGGCCCAGGGACTTGGGCCATCTTCTACTGCTTTCCTAGGCCACAGCAGAGAGCTGGATCGGAAGTGGAGCAGCCAGGACTAGGACCGGCACCCACGGGATGCCAACACTGCAAGCAGTGGCTTCACCCACTATGCCACAGTGCTGGCCCCTAAAATAAATCTTTAAAGAAAAAAAAAAAAAAAAAAAAGACAGCAGCCCTCAACAAGTATGCAGCCACCCTCAGAAAACAGCATCATCCCACTTCTCCCTGAAACTCAGTGCTGCAAAGGAAATGATAAAGCCCGTGGAGCATTGAGAACAAGGGCAATGCAGCAAGAATTCAGCACTCCCTCCACTCTTGTGCATATTCTGCCCTGAAAATTGTAGTCTTGGACCTTTTAAATACCCTCAACGTCTAGAGTTTTGAATACTTTGAACTAAACAGTTGCCTCAGAACCAAGGTCTCTCTTCCTGTCTATACTCTTCTCACCTCTTTACCTTGTAGACAGCCTTTCTCTTAGTCCCCTAAGGGAGGTTCCTCCATAAGGCATGTAATTGTCATACCTCCCTCCTCCCTAAAATCTCATCAAACACGGGAGATTAACTGGAAGGAAAGAAGACTAGAGTTGATACCACACTCAGTGCCTCCACAAACTCTGTCCTAGGATATTGTATGTTCTTTGTGCCCATTTCTCTCCTCTAAGAATCATTTACTTTTTCTCTAGAAGGACTCACAACCCCCACTTTCTTCTCCCTTATGAAGAGGGTAGAGGATCTTATGAATCTCCTTGGATTACTGGATACTCACTATTCTTTCTTGTGTTGCCTCTATGCATGTAATAAAAATGTCTGATTTTCTCTTGTTACCCTATTGTCAGTTTATTTCAGCAGATTCAGTTATTGAATCTTCAGAGGGGGGAAGGGAAGTTCCCTTCCCTCCTACAGCCCACATACATTTTCCCACTATCAAAGTGTCAGTCACTCACTTGTTCATTCTATATAAATGTATTAAATATCTGATTGGAATAGGCACTGTTGTGGGAGTTGGGCTATTGCTGCAATAAGTTAAAGTCCTTATCCTCTGGGAGATTTTATTCTGGAGGGAAAGATAGATTTTCAAAACACAAAAACAGACAGGTATGGTCAAAAGTGTTGCAAGGAGAAGGAAAGCAGGCTGTTGGCTAGACTAAGAGTAAGGGAGTAAGGCAGGCTGAGAGCTTTTTATTTAGGAAAATAAGGATATAGCTCTTTAAGGAAGTGATATTTGAGTGGACGAAAGAAGTGAAAGGTAGGAAAGGAAAATTAGCATCTTGATTATTTTGGCCAAGAAGTGACTCTTATCACATGTGCCCAAATTTCACTGGTGAGAGCCAGTCACATGACCCTACCTGGATACAAAGGTGTTGAGTAATGCTATCACTGGCTAGGCAGCTGACTCCAGAAAACCTCCACACTGTGAACGGAAATCATTAATCTTTGATAGAAAGCCTTTCTGCTCTTGCCATTCGTTTGATTAAACTCAATTCTTCTATGTCCTATTACTGATCTGACTCAAATGTCTAAATGATCATTGGTTGTCCATTCTCATGTATTACCTTTAGAGAAGTCTGAGACAAATTCGTGGCTGGTAAGGGTAGTTTTCCCAAAAGGTCTCTCCCTCCCTCTAGAGCAGGAAGGTTTACTAAAACAATGTGTGAGACATGGGCAACCTTCTGTTTAGGATTTATGAACAGAAGCAAGAACACAGCTGATGATTTGCACAAGTTACCAACACAAAATACTTGATAGCTAGAGTGAGGTGATTTAGATTTTCTCACCTTGAAGTAGACCTGGAAGGGGCTGACTTGTTTTATTGTTCACAAGCACTTCTTAGCTCCCTCCTTCCTTGATGACTACCCTATAGCCTACTTCACTCTTTTGTCTCTACAGTTGGCATTATGTCAGAGACTGGCTCTTATTATCATGGCAATTTACTCTTGCATGTTGTTTCATTGTGACCATGTCTCCAGTTCCTCTACTTTCTATCATCCAGAATCATTCCAAGAAACTTGTATTTCTTTCAGGATTTTCTACGAGACATTATAGACATTTCAATAGGATTTCAGGAGGGAGGAAAAGTAAATGTGTGTGTTTTAGTTCTCTGTCTTCAGAAATTTCTATCTTCAAATTTCCCATAATAAAGCAAAAAAAATTAGGAGATTCTGAAAACTCAAAATTTAGTGTAGACATTTTTTTTCTTTAAAGATTTTTTATGTATTTGAGAGGTAGAATTACAGATAGAGAGAAGGAGAGACAGAAAGAGAGGTCTTCCATCTGCTGGTTCACTCCCTAAATGGCCACAACAGCCAGAGCTGTGCCAATTCAAAGCCAGGATCTTCTTCCACGTCTCCCACGTGAGTACACAGGCTCAAACATTTGGGCCATCTTCTACTGCTTTCCCAAGCCACAGCAGAGAGCTGGGTCAGAAGAGGAGCACCTGGGAGCCCATATGGGATGCTGGTGCCACAGGCGGAGGCTTAACCTACTACGCCACAGTGCCAGCCCTAGTGTAGACTTTTCATATAGGTATAGTCTAATGTGGTAAAAGTCAACTACTTATATATAAACACTTAGCTGCAGAAACGCAACAACAAAACAAACAATTCCGTTAAGAAATGTACAGAGGACGTGGACAGGCATTTCCAAAGGATGAAATACAAATGGACAGCAGATATATGCAAAAATGCCCCAGATTACTAGCAATCAGGGAAATGCAAATAAAAAACACAATGAGGTTTCACCTCACCTGAGTTGGAATGGCTATAATCCAAAAATCAAAAAGTAATAAATACTTGTGAGGATGTGGGGGAAAAGGTACCCTAATACATTGTTGGTGAGAATGTTAAACTAGTACAACCATTATGGAAGACAGTATTGAGCTTCCTCAGAAATCTGAAAATAGTTCTATCTTATGACACAATGTCTCACTCTTGGAATTTTATCCAAATGAAATGAACTCAGCATATGAAAAGGCTACTTGTACAAGACACTCCAGATAAACAAATAAGCAGACTAGCTAATGCTTATGGAATCAAAAGAATAGTGAAGAGGTCACTGGAAATTTTTAGCTTTAATGTATTAAATAGTAAAGGATGGGCTCGCACTGTGACACAGTAGGTTAATCCTTGCCTGCGGCGCCGGCATCCCATATGGACATTGGTTCTAGTCCCAGCTGCTCCTTTTCCAATCCAGCTCTCTGCTGTGGCCTGGGAGAGCAGAAGAAGATGGCCCAAGTCCTTGGGCCCCTGCACCCACGTGGGAGACCAGGAAGAAGCACCTGGCTCCTGGCTTCAGATCGGCGCAGCTCCAGCCTTTGTGGCCATTTAGGGAGTGAACCAATGGAAGGAAGACCTTTCTCTCTGTCTCTCCCTCTCATTGTCTGTAGCTCTACCTTTCAAATAAATAAATAGGGGCCGGTACTATGGCTCACTAGGTTAATCCTCCATCTGCGGTGCCGGCATCCCATATGGGTGCCAGGTTCTAGTCCTGGTTGTTCCTCTTCCAGTCTAGCTCTCTGCTGTGGCCCAGGAAGGCAGGGGAGGATGGCCCAAGTGCTTGGGCACCTGCATGGGAGACCAGGAGGAAGAACCTGGCTCCTGGCTTCGGAACAGCGCAGTGCCGGCCATAGCGGCCATTTGGGGCCGAACCAATGGAGGGAAGATCTTTCTCTCTCTCTGTCTAACTCTATTTGTCAAATAAATAAAAATAAATAAATAAACATATTTTAAAAATATTATAGGAAAACAGTAAATGCTGAAAAGTTAATTTATTAATCTGGGCATCTTTCCTAAGTGCCAAGTGTTGATTGTAAACACATTTTTACACAATTAAAAAATATTCTACATGTTTTATTTTAACTCATTGTGATAACAATGTGGTGATTATAACATTTTGTGGAGTACATCTAATAACTGAAGCTTACAATGAAATTTTGAAGGCATTTTCATTCTTTTGATAAATGATGCTGTTTGTTAACCATTCACAACACTTTTATTATTCCCATAGAAATATTGCTGATTAACCACAATAGGTAGAATTGGACAATTTGTTCACAAATGAAACCAAATTATGAAATTTACTATCTAAGTTGTTTATTTGCATTTTAAGAGCAGAAATTTTAAGGATAATTTTGCTACATTCCTGTTTGTTAGCATACAAATGGTTCCCAGTCTTTTTCTCTTTCTAAATGAAAACATTTTGCTTTATTCTTAAAATTATTCCAAGCACTTGCCCCAAAGCTTTCCTTTCTCCAATTGTGGGGCTGTTGTTTGTATTTATTTTGAGATATATTATTTTTGAGGGACTACTGAATATGTTTTTCATGATCATTTTCTATATTTGCATGCATTTTTTAAGGGAACCCATTGTTAAAGCCAAGGTTTTAGAAGAGAACACATTTTTGGACTTTTATGATTCTATGGTAATGGAGCACAAAACCACAAATGACACACAATATTTAGTAATGTAATAAAATGATTTGACCTTCAGACCTGGGTATTAAGATTCAGAAAAAAGAGTTCAAGTATATATAAGAGCTGGCACCATGGCATGGCAGGTAAAGCTGCCGCCTGTCATGCCAGCAACCCATATCGGCAATGGTTTTAGCCTGGCTGCTTCATTTCTGATCCAGCCCTTTGCTATGGCTTGAGAAAGCTGTAGAATATGGCTTAAGTCCTTGGGCCCCTGCACCCACGTGGGAAACCTGGAATAAGCTTCAGGTTCCTGGCTTCCAATCAGCCCAGCTCCAGCAGTTGCAGCCACTTGGGAAGTGGACCAGTGGTTGGAAGACCTCTTTTTCTCTCTGCCTTTCAAATAAATAAATAAATAAATCTTTCTTAAAAAATAAGAAGAGAACAGGTTAGCAACTGGTCCTCTTCATCTGCTATTGCAAGGGAGATTCATTTTTTAAAAGATTTATTTATTCATTCATTTATTCATTCAAAAGGCAGAGTGGCAGAGACAGAGAGGGACAGGGAGGGGAGGGGAGGGAAGGGAGGGGAGGGGAGAGAAATCAAGATCTTTCATCTGCTAGTTTACTCCTTAAATGGCCACAACAGCCAGGGAAGGCCAGGACAAAGCCAGGAGCCCGAAACTCCAACTGGGTCTCCCACATGGGTGGCAGGGCCATTATCTGCTGCCTTCCCAGGTGCATTAGCAGGAAGGTGGATCTGAAGTGGAGCAGCCAGGACTTAACACAGTGCTCTAACATGGGATGTGGGTGTCTCAAATGGTGGCTTAACTGTTGTGCTATAATGCTAGCTATAGGGTTGCAGTGTTAAAACAGTATAGTACAGGAAATATACATCAACACAGAAGTTAGGAGTTTTGCTCACTCACCAAAGAATCTACTTTAAAATTCCTCTAAATCAAAGTTTATTGTACTTTAAATCTAACAGTATTTATAAAATTCATTTTATCCAACAGCAAAAGAATGAAGTAAGAGTAATATTTCAATTCTATTGTGTTATCTTTTTTCTCACAGTCTTTGAAATGAGAGGTGAAAGGAGGAAGGAGAAGGAAGAAGGAAGAAGAGGAGGAGGAGAAGGAGGAAGAAGGGAGATAAATGACATCAGGAATGGCACAACCCAGTAATGTGGAGATGCTGGCTTTGAAGTCACCTGACCTGGTTCTTATCCTTGCCCAAGGATAACACTTGTTAAATGTCTCCCTTTGGCCTTTCCAAATACTGATAAGAGTTTGTGGATTCAAAAGGCTTCCATAGCCTAGGCAGTTCATGTCAAGAGCCTCAGGTGGTCACTGACCTTATACATAAGAGTGTTAATTGTTAAATTGTTAAATTGGTCAGCGCTGTGGCTTAACAGGCTAATCCTCCGCTTGCTGCGCCAGATTCTATCCCGGTTGCCCCTCTTCCACGCCAACTCTCTGCTACAGCCCGGGAAGGCAGTGGAGGATGGCCCAAGTCCTTGGGCCCTGCACCCGCATGGGAGACCAGGAGAAGCACCTGGCTCCTGGCTTCAGATCAGCGCCACTGGAGGGTGAACCAACGGCAAAAAGGAAGACCTTTCTCTCTGTCTCTCTCTCACACTATCCACTCTGCCTGTCAAAAAAAAAAAAAAATTGTTAAATTAACAACAGGAGTCACTGTGCACTAAGTCCCCATGCGGGACCTCTGCCCTCAATGAGTTGTATTATGAGAGTTAACTGTAAAACTAGTTCTCAGTTTCTCAGTTTGTGTGTGTGTGTGTGTGCAAATTGTTGAGCTCTTTACTTAGTATAGAATTGATCTTCTGTGTACAAAGTTAACTGAAAATGAATCTTGGGCTGGCGCCATGGCTCACTAGGTTAATCCTCCGCCTGCAGCGTCCGCATCCCATATGGGTGCCGGGTTCTAGTCCCGGTTGCTCCTCTTCCAGTCCAGCTGTGGCCCAGGAAGGCAGTGGAGGATGGCCCAAGTGCTTGGGCCCTGCACCCGCATGGGACACCAGGAGAAGCACCTGGCTCCTGGCTTCGGATTGGCTCAGAGCGGCTTTAGCGGCCATTTGTGGAGTGAACCAACGGAAGGAAGACATTTCTCTCTGTCTCTCTCTCTTTCACTGTCTATAGCTCTACCTGTCAAATATATTTTAAAAAAATTAAAAAAAAAAGAAAATGAATCTTAATGGAGAATGGAACTGGAAAGGGGAGAGGCAGGAAGAAGAAGGGTGGGAGTGTGGGTGGGAGAGCGGGTATGGTGGGAAGAATAACTGTGTTCCTAAAGTTGTACTTATGAAACTTGTGTTCCTTAAAAATAAATTAATTAAAAATGTCTCCTTATGAAATACTGGATAATAACTAAGTTTCTTTATTACTTTAGAGAATAGGGATGCTTGACAAATCAGAGGAGTCAGAGACAAATCTAAACTTTGCAAAATTTAAAAAGCACTTCCTTTTGAGGAAGTTATTGCTTTCAAAAAGAGTCATAAGAGGCTTAGAAGCTCTTGGAAGATAAAATCAGTGTTTATTAAGTATTTGAATACTGATAGTATAAACAAATAAGAAATTTAACCATTAAATTTATAATAAATGTAAGGGAAATAAATATTATGAAAAAGGCTTGGAAAATGTGATTTCTTCTTGGATAAATTACAAATATTTGAAAAATCATCTAATACATTTTGCAGAGGCTACAACAGTGATGATGGTCTTCCTCATCTTTAATTATCAAGATGTGCTAGATGTGCTAATTGGTCATCCCATAATGAAATAGTCAAGACTTTGCACAGGTCCTATATGGAACTAAAATATTTTTAGGACCGGTGCTGTGGAGCAGTAGGTTAAGCCTTCACCTGCGGCACTGGCATCTCTTATGGGTGCGGGTTTGTGGGAGACCCAAAAGAAGCTCCAGCTTTCTGGCTTTGGCCTGTCCGACCCCTTGCTGTTGTGGCCACTTGGAGAGTAATCCAGCAGATGGAAGAACTCTTTCGCTCTGCCTGTCTCTCCCTCTCTCTGTATCTCTGCCTTTCAAATAAAAAATAAAATAAAATCCTAGGGCTGGCGCCAAAGTAGACTACGCCTCCACCTGCCAGTTTGTGTTCCAACTGCTCCTGTCCCAATCCAGCTCTCTGCTTATGGCCCAGGAAAGCAGTGGAAGGGCCCAGGTGCTTGATCCCCTGCACCCATGTGGGACATCCCAAGAAAGCTCCTGGCTTCAGATCAACCGAGTTCTGGCTATTGTGGCCATTTGGGGAGTGATCAGCAGACAGAAGACATTTTATCTGTCTCATCCTCCCTCTCCCTCTGTAACTCTGCTTCTCAAATAAATAAATCTTTTAAAAAATATTTTTGAAAACTTCTATTTGTTCATTTGTGTTTATTTGAAGAGAGAGAGCAAAAGAAAGAGACAAAAAGATCTTGCATTTATTGGTTCTCTCCCCAGATGGGTGCATACCTGGGGCTGGGCCAGTCTGAAGCCAGATGCTGGGAAATCAATTAAGGTCTTTCACAAGGGTGGCTGAGACTCAACTACTTGAGCTATCCCCTGCTGGCTTCCAAGGGTACACATTAGCAAGAAGTTGGAACTGGAAGTGGAGACAGGACTCAAAGCCAGGTACTCCAATATGGCATGTAGACATTCCCAAAAATGTCTTAACCACTGGGCCGAATGCCTGCCCTCCCAATGGAAACATTTTAATTTAAAGCCTATACAACCACAAAGTTTGCCAATTTGTAAACTCAATTATTTCCTAATACAGAATAAATAAGGAAATACCAATTTAAAATATCAAAATCATCATACATTTGAGTTTCCCTCTCAAAATCTTTTGCAATAAAATCCAGGGTTTGTTTTTTTTTTTTTTTTTTTTTTTTTAATTTATTTGACAGGTAGAGTTAGACAGTAAGAGAGAGAGACAGAAAGGTCTTCCTTCCGTTGGTTCACTCCACAAATGGTCGCCACGGCCGGTGCTGCGCCAATCCAAAGCCAGGAGCCAGGTGCTTCCTCCTGGTCTCCCATGCGGGTGCAGGGGCCCAAGCACTTGGGCCATCCTCCACTGCCTTCCCGGGGCACAGCAGAGAGCTAAAATCCACAGTTTCTCATTTGAAAACAAATATTTACCTACAATCTGCCAATACAATCAATACTGAAATAACTTGAAATGAGGCTACAAAATAACAAAAACAAGAACTATAAGCTAAGTGGAAGAAAACTCTATGCTTATCATAAGTTGTACCTCAGGGTACCAAAACCTTAAGATTCCTCCCGAGCAGCTCAACTAATTATACTTATTATCATAATAACCATTCCTAAATCCTATGGCCCAAATAACAAATAATGAATTCAGTTCCTACAGATGCATATTTGTTTAATCATTTTGGTAGTTGGAAACTCCTCAGTTGATGAGTCAAAAATTATTGGAAGAAAATAAGATTTTACTTTCATAATGAAAATATTTGATTTTTGAGGGCTCTAGCAGAAAACCCAAATTTGGTAATTTTTTTGTTTTTAGACAGCCTCTCTATAATAAAGCAAGTTAAATGTCAGCTTGATTGTCCCCAAGTTGACAAATACTGTGAAGCTGTTATTAATACACACCCCATGAATTTAAAACTGATGAAAATATGTACAGATGTTAGCACAAACATGATAGCAAAATGACAGTAATATATATGATGTCCTGTATATCCTCTATGTACAATGCACTTTGTATACATTAACTTCCTTACTCTAACCATTCTATAAAATAGCTATTATACTCATTTAGAGGGACATGAACCAGCACTCTGATATGAGACGCTGGTGTCCCAAGCAGTGGCATAATCCACTGTGCCACAAAGCACGCCCATCTTCTAATCTTAACTCTTCTATTTTGCTAATCTGTGTTTATCATTTCTTTTAAAATCTAATTCAACAGTTACATAATTCCAAAATATCCCTTAACTGTGATCATTTCCTCATTTTTTTCCATTATTTCTCAGTATTTTGTACTGTTTAAAGAAAATCTGTTGTTTTGATATTCAGTGTGTATACTTGGCTTCTATTGAAGTCAGTTCTAGAGTAAGACAATAAATGGCAATGCTGTTGAGCATCCAAATGAGCTTGGTGATCACCATTTTAAGATTTCCAATGCACACAGTTACGTGAGTTTTTTCTAATTTCAGTATGGAAGATTATTAATAAACATATGGAATGTATTAAAGGACTGTCATTTGATAACGATAAAGTACCAGACTGGTGATGAGTCAGAGTGAGCCACATAGACTGGTGATGCTTCCATATTAAGATGACATGAAGCAAGAGTGACCTTTAGAGGAAAAGAGTCAGCAAGGTTAAGATGTTCTGTGATAGGGTCAGGGAGAAACTGCTCTGCAAAATAGAAGAAATGGAAGGAAGAAATTACCCTGAGTGAACACAGGTGCACAGTACCGACATGAGAAATAAAGGAGGGAGGGTCAACTGTTGAAGGTGATGCTAAAGGAAGGATTTGAAAGTTTTCTCACTAGGATAGCATGGTTCAGCATGTACTGAAATAGGCCCAGGGCCCATGTCTACTATTTGCTGAATAAAAGGCACGATTTCACTACTATTTCTATTATTTGTTGAGGAAAAGTACTACTTCACACTATTTACTGAGTAAAAGATAAAAACAACCTCAACAACAGAAAAATAAATTATCAGGAGGCCAATGTAGTTTGGCAAATATGAGGGTCCTTTGAAAAGTCTGGGGAAAACTGAGTGTGTGGAGAACCATCACATGGTAAACCAGGAAGCAGAGGGAGAAGAGGTAGGGCCCAACTTGGCTTTTACAAACAACTCTGGTGAGAAATACCTTCTGAAGGCCTGACCCCAGTGACCTAAGTACCTCCAATTAACCACCTCCTAAATATCATAATTTGATCAATTCTCTACCTTCCCGGTACAAGTAACGTATGATTTTGAGCATTAAATATCTGCATGAGTATAGGAATCATATCCTGTTCAGCCCATTGCAGACCCCTAACTTCTTAAAGTAAAATAACTTTTGGAAATTGCCATTCCACAACACTATTTTTATATTTTTATTTGTATGTTTCTGATTATTGTTTCTATTAGATTTTTTAAGAAAAACAGGTTTAATATTTGAAACAAGTACTAATAGTTTTTAATATTAATTATTGCCTTTTAAAATGATTAAAGTGTTATATCTAAGCCAAACATCTGTAGTTCAAGTTTCAGCCAGAGGCAAATTATAACAGTTGAGTTATAAATTCCTGAGAATGGTGATTATAATGAAATATGAACATATTATAAGCACTGCCAGAAAGCATTACAAAAAATCAAACTGTGTATGATCAAAAGAAAGCCCACAATAATCATTTTGGAATCTCCCTTGTCCTCTATGGTATTTTTGATGATACCTCTCTATCCAAGGGTCTCTTTTTTTCTAAATGTCAACTCATACAATGGTTAGAATCCTTATTTTAACTTTCTTCTGTTTTTTCAATGATAAAACTCTATTCTTCCTATATGTGCTTCCAATATGTGCTAAAAAGGAGTGAAAGAATGTAACAAAAAAAAAAAAAAAAAAAGGGAAGAAATCCGAACTGAAATCAAGCAAGAAAATGAGAAACACTCAGTCTAAGTGATTTTTGTAGCAAAGCCCTATGAGGAGGCTGACATGCCTTCTCAGCTCTGTGAATTCTACACTCCCACTGGTTCTGGCTCATACGAATTCCTATCTTTCAGTACCAATGTCTAACATAAAATAAGCAGAATTAATGAGTACAGTAAGGAAGTGGGATACTCTCATTAACTACACATTCCATATATAACTGAACAACTTTCAAACATTGCAATGGAATAAAACTGTCACTGAACCAAGAATTAATAGATTTGAGTCCTGATCCTGCTTATGCTAATCTCCATGTGATCTTGGGTAAATTACCCAATGTCTCTAGTGGGAGGAAGCACATGTTGCTTACTTACAGAATTAGTCAGAAAGATTTATTAGGCTAAGGTTTTTCTAGCTACACATTTGTTACATTCTATGGAATGGCAAGAAAAGTACATATCGGGGTAGGTGCTGTGGCTCACTGGGTTGGTCCTCTGCCTGCAGTGCCAGCATCCCATATGAGTGCCAGGTTCTAGCCCCGGTTGCTCCTCTTCTGGTCCAGCTCTCTGCTGTGACCCAGGAGGGCAGTGAAGAGTGGCCCAAGTGCTTGGGCCCCTGCAACCACGTGGGAGATCAGGAGGAAGCACCTTGCTCCTCGCTTCGGATCGCTGCAGCACCAGCCATAGTGGCCATTTGGGGAGGTGAACCAACAGAAGGAAGACCTTTCTCTCTAAGTCTCTCTCTCAATGTCTAACTCTATCTGTCAAATAAATAAATAAAAATTTCTAAAAAAAGAAAAGGACATATCTTTGATTACCCCAAAAGATTTATATTTTCATTAATAACATCTTTTTTTCCCCTCTTGGACTCTCAAAGTCATTGTTCAACTCTCTATTTTCTGTTCCCCAGGCCTGCTACCTAGAAAATCAAGGTAGAATCTCCAGGTTAGAAAGAAATAAGTGAAAAAAGAAAATGTGAGATAGCTAGATTTTTTTTTATTATTTCAACTAATTTTATTTACAGACTATAAATTTCTTCAAAAAGATACATTCCTTTATTTAGTCAATGGAAAAAGCTTTATTAACAGAAACAAAGTTTAAACATCATCACTTATATTTATACAGAAATACAGATCATTAAAAGTATATGAACATAGAACACAAAATGCAGTTTTTATGTAAGCAGTTACATGAATGAGGCTGTTTGTTGATCTGTTTGGTAATGAAGAAAATCCTGTTCTTTTTGTGTTGTTTTTGCATATTTTCATGTTTAAACTTGAATTTTTAAAATTTTTACTATGGTTAATTTAAGTACAATTTGTTCAATGGTTAAAATGGATTTTTGAGTGAAGAAACTTAGCATCAGTGACATTATTTTTATGGTAATAGTTAGCCGCTCTGTACTACCCCCAAACCCCATTTCCTAAAATATCCTGAGAACATTTTAAAAGCTGGCCCGTGTTTCTGAGGTCCTCTGACTTGGTAGGCTCACTACTCAACAAAAGATGGCTGAGACCTACTAACTTTCAACACGCCACCATGAAGGAAAAGGGTGACATTAGGAAGCCATACTTTGTAAGCCATCATGCATCCTTGATCTTTTATTCTATGTATATTTGATATCATTTGTATTATTCTTTGTATTACTGGTTTGGTATGTGTGGATGGTTTGAAAATAAAAGAAAGCAAAAACAAACTTTGAGCAGGTCATCATGGGTTTTTTTAAAATTTTATTTTAAGTTATATAAGTTTCATGTATTTCATACATATAGATTTAGGAACATAGTGATCCTTCCTTAATTACCCTCCCCCCACCCAAGCTCCAACCCTTCTTCCTCCTCCCTCTCACATTCCTACTCTTAATTTTTACAAAGATCTACTTTGAGTTTACTTAATGATTGTAAAGTTAACCCTACACTAAGTAAAAGAGTTCAAGAAATAGTATGAAAAAAAAAAATCACTGTTCCTCAACAGAAGAGTCAAGGGTTGTAAACCATCACTGAATCTCAAATTGTCCATTTCACTCCTAAACATTATGTTTTAGGTACTCTATTAGTTCCCTCAGATAGGAAAAACATAATATCTGTCTTTTGGGGACTGGCTTATTTCACCAGGTATAATCGTTTCCTAGCTGTGTCCATCTTGTTGCAAAAGATTTTTTTTTTTATAGCTGAGTACTCCATAGTGTGTGTCAGTCAACAGCTGATGGATATCTGGGTTGATTCCATATCTCGGCTACTGTGAATTGTGCCATAATGAACATGGGAGTACAGATAATTCTTTTATATGCTGATTTCTTTTGGTTTGGGTAAATTCCAAGGAATGGTATGGCTGGATCATATGACAGGTCTATATTCAGATTTCTGAAGTATCTCCATACTATCTTCCACAGTGGCTGCACCAGTTTACATTCCCACCAACAGTGGATTGGGGTACATTTTCCCCACATCCTTGCCAACATTTGTTTTCTATTGATTTCAGTATGAAAGGCATTCTAACTAGAGTGAGGGGAAACATGATTGTGGTGTTGATTTGCATTTCCCTAATGGCTAGTGATCCTGAGCATTTTCTCAAATGTCTGTTGGCCATTTGAATTTCCTCTCTTGAAAAGTGCCTGTTCAAGTTCTTTGTCCATTTCTCAACTGGATTGTTTTGTTGTTGTTGAGTTTCTTGAGCTCTCTGTGGATTGTGGATGTTAACCATTTATCAGTTACGTAGTTCACAAATATTTTCTCTCATTTTGTTGGTTACCTCTTCACTTTACTATTTCTTTTGCAGTGCAGCAGCTTCTCAGCTTGATGTAATCCCATTTATTGATTTTGGCTTTGATTGCCTGTGCTGCTGTGGTCCTTTCCAAGAAGTCTTTGTCTACACCAATGTCTTGCAGAGTTTCCCCAATGTTTTCTAGTAATTTGATGGTGTGAGGTCATAGATTTAGGTCTTTGGCCATTTTGAGTGGATTTTTGTATAAGGTATAAGGTATGGGTCTAGTTTCATACTTTTGACATGGAAAATCCAGTTTCTCCAGCACCACTTATTGAAGAGACCATTTTGCTCCAGGGATTGACTTTAGCTCCTCTGTCAAAGACAAGTTGGTTGTAGATGCATAGATTGATTTCTGGCATTTCTGTTATTTTCTATTGGTCTACATGTCTGTTTTTGTGCCAGTACCAGGCTGTTTTGACTACAACTGCCCTGTAGTATGTCTTAAGGTCTTGTATTGTGATGCCTCCAGCTTCGTTTTTATTGTTTGATTGCTTTAGCTATTCTGGGCCTCCTGTGCTTCCATATGAATTTTAGCATCCTTTTTTCTAGATCTGTGAAGAATATCACTGGTATTTTAATTAGGATCAAAACTGCTTTTGGTAGTATGGACATTTTGATAATGTTGATTTTTCCAATCCATGAATAATATCTTCTACTTTTCTTGAGTGTTTTGTAATTTTCATCACAGACATCTTTGACCTCCTTGGTGAAATTTATTCCAATGTATTTAATTCTTTTTAGGAGCTATTGTGAATGGGGCTGATCTTAAAAGTTCCTTCTCAGCCATGGCATTGTCTATTTAACAAAAGCTATTGATTTTTCTGTGTTGATTTTATATCCTACCACATTACTAACTCTTTTATGAGTTCCAATAGTCTCTCAGTGGAGTCTTTTGGATCTCTTATTTATAGAAGCATGCCATCTGCAAATAGGGATAGTTTGATTTTCTCCTTTCCAATTTGTATCCCTAGATTTCTTTTTCTTGCCTAATGGCTCTGGCTAAAACTTCCAGGACTATATTAAATAGCAGTGGTGATAGTGGGTATCCTCGCCTGGTTCCAGATCTTAGGGCAAATGCTTCAAGCTTTTCCCCATTCAATAGGATGCTGGCTGTGGGTTTGTCATAAATTACCTTGATTTGTGTTTGCTTAAGGTTTTCATCATGAAATGATGTATTTTACCAATTGCTTTCTTTGCATCCATTGAGCTAACCATATCATTTTTGTTCTTCATTTTGTCAATGTGATGTATCACATTGATCGATTTGCAAACGTTGACCCATCTCTGCATATTAGGGATAAATCCCACTTTGTGATGTATTGTTGGATTCATTTAGCTACTATTTTATTGAGGATTTTTGCATGTCTGTTTATCAAGGATATTGGTCTATAGTTCTCTTTCTCTGTTGTATCTTTTTCTGGTTTAGAAATAAAGGTGATAGAGGCATCACAGAAGGAAGTTTGGGAGGATTTCTTCCTTTTCAATTACTTTTGAATAGCTTAAGAAGAATTGGAATTAGTTCTTTAAATGTCTGTCAGCAGTGAAGCCACCCAGTACTAGGCCTTTTTTTGTTGGGAGAGTCTTTATTACTGATTCAATTTCTGCCTTGGTTATTGGTCTGTTCAGGTTTTCTGCTTTCATGACTCAATTTTGGTAGACTCTATGTGTCTAGGAATCTATCCATTTCTTCTAGCTTTCCGAATTTGCTGCCACACAGCTCTTTGTAATAATTCAGGTCATCACTCTTAAATGTGCATCAGCCATTTCTTGCGGCCCTTCCCATCCATATCTAGACACAAGGTAGTCTTCCTTTATTCACAAAGTTCTACCAATACTGCATAATTCAAAATTTAATTTTTACTAATCTTGAAATATGTAGTTCAGTGAATTCATTCATTGAGACATGGATTAAAGCTATCACATCTAAATAATAATAATAATGACAACTCTAATGTAGCAACTATATGGGCCAGTCATACATACCTCTAACTTTTATATAAGTTTAATAAGCTCATTCATTTTTAATATGATCCTATTGGATAGATGCTATTACAACCCCCCTATTAGATGTGGAAACTGAGGCAGAGTAGTTCTTGACCTGCCCAAGGTCACATAGACAGGAAGTGGCAAACCAGAAATTCAGATTGCTTCAAAGGCTGTCCTTAATCAGAATGCTAAAGACTGCCCTGATGTATAAGCTCATACTTTAAAATAATATTATCTCTAAATATATCGATTTGCTTTCTTTAAAATTTTATTTAAGTTATACAAGAGAACTATAAACCAATATCCTTGATAAACAGACATGCAAAAGTCCTCAATAAAATAGTAGCTAAATGAATACAACAATACATCACAAAGTGGGATTTATCCCTGATATGCAGAGATGGGTCAACATTTGCAAACCGATCAATGTGATACATCACATTGACAAAATGAAGAACAAAAATGATATGGTTAGCTCAATGGATACAAAGAAAGCAATTGGTAAAACATAATTTCATGATGAAAACCTTAAGCAAATTGGATATAGAAGGAACATTTCTCAACACAAATCATGTATTTCATATATACAGATTTGGAATATAGTTATACTCCCCACCCTACCTCTCTCCCGCCCATACTCCAACCCTTCTTCCTCCTCCCTCTCAAATTCTCATTCAAGTTTTACAAAGATCTACTTTTAGTTTACTTAATGATCGTAGAGTTAACTGTACACTAAGTAAAAGAGTTCAATAAATAGTATGAAGAAAGAAAAAAAAAAACACTATTCCACAACAGAAGAGACAAGGGCTGTAAAATAATCATCAAATCTCAAAATTTCATTTCATTCCATTACATTACATTTTAGGTACTCTATTCGTTACTTTGGATTAGGGAAAACATACGGTATTAGTCTTTTTGGCATTGGCTTATTTCACTAAGTTTAACGGTTTCCAGTTGCATCCATTTTGTTTCAAAAGACAAGAATTTATTTTTTTTAACTGCTGAGTAGTATTTCATAGGATATATATACAACATAATTTCTTTATCCAGTAGACATCTGGGTTGATTCCACATCTTAGTTATTGTGAATTGAGCTGCAATGAACATGGTGGTACAGGTAACTTTTTCATATGCTGATTTCTTTTGGTATGGGTAAATATATTGATTTGCTGTCAGCAATATACATTTAACAGATTTCCCTAGGATCATTATACATGTCCTTCATTATGAAACCCATATAATTATCTGAAGAAAGGGAAAAAATTTTTTTGTAACTCTAGATGGTCCTTTGTGATATTTAGAGTTGTCAGGAATTTCTTTTTTGTATTAATTATTAGGAGTTGAAATTTTGATGATTTTCCAAGGACTGAAAAAAAATTCAAATGGATCTCAATTTTTTGATAATCATTTAAAATACTGTATGCACTGAAGTCTTAGGAAACAAAGAGCATATTATTAGATTTAACCTGTTTTCTCATCTCTCATTTACATATTAGGTTGTCCTCCTAGATTGCCATGTTTTCTGCTAATTATAATGGCAGTTCTGATTACTATAATTACATGTGCTAAAATATCAATATACATCATACTAGTATATTAGAACTATTAAAACTCCCCTTTTCACAATATAAGATATTTCCTTGTAACTCCTTTATTAATGATTTATATATGTGTGTATAAGAAGTAGAAATTGACAGGGTAAGTCAGAAGAAATTATTTAAGCTTGACAAGCAAATGGAATTAATTGGCATATGATTTACTCACCAAATCTGACACGGCTTTATTTTTCAATACACTTCTCTTCCTAGAAAATATTTTCACTTTAATAACTCTTTAAAATCTTCAATATGCAGTCCTAGCCATCTCTTGCTTTAACAGAACAGTGAAATGAAGATAATGTGAAAATGAATATTAATTTTAGCACTCTATCATAACTTGGCACTCGTTCATTTCACATGATCTCCAAATCATAAAATTATTACATATTTTGAGATTAGAACCAAATAATGTCAAAATTTATGTAGTTAATGATTAACTAATGAATTTCCAAGTACAATAAAAATCTTACTGATTTGGAGAAAGATATATCTGCTTTACTAGAAAATTTAAGTTGCAGAATACTTTTTAAAAATGCATTTGTAGGCTAGCGCCGTGGCTCACTTGGTTAATCTTCCACCTGCGACGCTGGGTTCTTGTCCCAGTTGCTCCTCTTCCAGTCCAGCTCTCTGCTGTGGCCCGGGAGTACAGTGGAGGATGGCCCAAGTGCTTGGGCCCCTGCACCCGCATGGGAGACCAGGAGGAAGCACCAGGCTCCTGGCTTCGGATCGCAGCAAAGGCCACAGAGGCCATTTGGGGGGTGAATCAACAGAAGGAAGACCTTTCTGTCTCTCTCTCTCTCTCACTGTCTAACTCTATCTGTCAAATAAAAAAAAAGCATTTGTATTAAGCAACAACTGGGAATAATTATGAACATAGTTTATGTGATGTCAATTATACTTTTACACAACTCTTTTAATGATTAAATAATGATGATTTGAATTTAGCATGTATTTTATATCAATTATAAAGGATTTACAGTTCTTACTCATATTTTCCCCAGGTTTAAGAATTTCTCCTAAAATCTTATTAGTATCACATCAGTGTTGTTCTCCCAAAATATTGGTAATATTATTAACTAGCTTAATATTAATTTGATGAAAAAAAAAACAACCCTTTTCCTGACTTCCAGGGTTTTGTTGCAGGAATTAGCACTAATCTTACAGCATCAGTTTCCATTTCAACTGATTATAAACAGTCAAGCTTCATGCTCTTCACATAACAATACAACCCTGAGATCCCTTTCCTTTCTATTCCAGCTTCTCAAAACAGCGGTCTATATTTCCTAATCCTGTGTTCTATTTTATAAAAAGAGATTTCCTTCTTTATTTGAAAGGCAGAGTATCAGAGAGGGCAAGAGAGAGAGCGACAGAGACAGAGATCTTCCACCTGCTGGTTCCTGCCCCTCAAATGGTTACAACAGCCTGGGCTGGGCAAGGACAAAGCCAAGAGCCTAGAACTCCATCTGGGTATTCCATGTGGGTGGCAGTGGTCCAAGTATTTGTACCATCTTCTGCTGCCTTCCCAGGTGCATTACCAGGAAGCCAGAGGGGTAGTGGAGCAGTCAGGACTTGAACTGGCACTCCAATATGGGATGCAGGCTTCTCAAACAGCAGCTTAACCTGCTGTACTGTGAGAGCTCCTCCACTTCCTAATCCTGTGTTCTTAACACTCATTTCCTGCTCAACTCAGAGCAATCTGGCTTCTGCCTCTATCCTTACACTGAAACTACAAAATCTTTTTTAGTTCCTATCATACTGAATTTCTTTGCCCTATTTGATTCTGATAGCTACTCCTTCCTTGAAACCATCTCTTCTTTTGACAACTTTGCTAAATGCCACATCTTATGAGTTCTCTTTGTACTGATACCATGTGTAGACAGGCTTCTGGCACTGTGGGGAGTTGGACATCTCACCACACTTTTTCTTTAATATCTATCTTTAATCATATATATATATATATATATATATATATATATATATATATATATATATATATAATGGGAGTCATTCTTATATGTTACAGGACCTAGTTTTCCCAGTTAAAATTAATTCATTGAGGGTTAGACCAATTACATGCACACTGAATTCTGACATGTGGAATGAAGGCAGAGACAAGGTATAACTGGTAGTAAGCCAATCAAGCCAATTCCAGCCTCCTGAGAGAGGGTACACAGATTTTGTTGGCTGAGGTCCCTGCAGCTGCCTTGTTCCTGCCCTTCTCCAACTGACTGCATATCCCCTTTTTTTTGGTTCTATGAAATATATACAATAAATCCTCCCCCTGCTCCATTGAGCAATGGTTACTTTTTAACAGTTGCTGAAATTAACCAGGGCAGATTTAATTAAAGTAAAATACATCTTGATTGCCTCTTCTCCTCTCTCTGTCATTAGACACTGATATTCACCAAAGATTATCCACCATAGACATTCTGTCTAGGATGGACTTCATGTCATGCTACTCCAAAATATGGCACCTTAGCATTTTAGAAAACAGCTGAAGCAGGAAGGTCTTTCATTTCCTTCTCCCCTTCTCCCCTGGAGTGAACTATAAAAGAATTCTCTGACCTTACTTCCACTCCTCCCTATTCCCACCACCATGGAATATCCTTATTTTTTAAGACAAAGGTACACAGAGATAGCTGAACAAACTGGCCTTGCTAAGACCCCCTCAGTTTATTAGGAATCAAATCTTGGTCTCCCATGTGGGTGGCAAGGATACATGAGCCATCACCTGCTACCTCCCATGGTGTAGCAGTAGGAAGAAAGATTTGGAAGTACAGCAGGGACTTAATCCCAGGCACTCTTATTTGCAGAGTGGGTATCCCAAGTGAAAACCTAACTGCTGAACCAAACACCTGTCCTTTGCCCTAGTATCTTAAATCAGCTTTCAGCAAACTATGATATGATCTGTTTTTTCCATGGCCTGCAAATTAAGAATGTTTTTCACATTTCTATCCAGTTGTAAAAATTTTTTTAAAAAATGTTACAGAGGTCATTATAGTCCACAAATCCAAAAACATTTACTGTCTGATATTTTCTTAAAGATTTATTTATTTATTTGAAAGTCTGAGTTACACAGAGAGTGGAGAGGCAGAGAGAGAGAGAGGTTTTCCGTCTGATGGTTCACTCCCCAGATGGCCGCAACGGCCGGAGCTGTGCTGATCCTAAGCCAGGAGCCAGGAGCTTCTTCCGGGTCTCCCACTTGGATGCAGGGGCCCAAGGACTTGGGCCATCTTCTATTGCTTTCCCAGGCCATAGCAGAGAGCTAATTCAGAAGTGGAGTAGTCAGGACCAGAATTGGCACGCATATGGGATGCCGGCGCTTCAGCCAGGGCGTTAACCCGCTGCACCACAGCGCCAGCCCCACTATCTGATGTTTTGTAATAGACAAAATTTGCTGAACCCAGTCTTAAATAGTCACCAAATTCTTTGAAGCTTTCTCTCTCTAATATCTTAAATGGTCACCAAATGCTCTCAGATTTTACTTCCCCCTCTATCTACTATCAGTGTCCTAAATCTGGACGTTATTTCTTGCTGCCAAACAAAAGAAAAGCCTCTTATCTGGCTCCCAGGTCTCACACATGGAACAAATATGTATTTGGTTTTGCTCCCCTTTCCACTCCTGGCACGGAGCACTAAAACCCTTGGAATTTCCTGAGTGATAGAAGTTTCTTTAGTTACTAGTATCTGAGGTTATGCTAATAAGGTGGCTCTTGGTAAGCCCCTAGAGAGCTTCAGGGTGGAAATCGATCAACAGAGGAACCAATCAGCTGACCAGTGAACCAGCACCTTCAGCTCCACACTCAAGCCCTCTCCAACCTCCAAGAAGGAGAGAAGCATGCAAGATTGAACCTGCTCATTGATGGACACTGATTTAATCAACAATACCTACACAGTGACTTCAATGAAAACTCGTGAACAGGAAGGTTCAAGGGATTCCAGGTTGGTGAACATATCCATGTCCTGACAGCATGGCACACACAGAGAACACATGCAGATTCTGTGCCATGATCTTCCTTATTTGCCATGTGCATCTTATAAGTGTGGCTGTTTTTATATTTCACTTTTTTTTTTTTTTTTTTTGACAAGCAGAGTGGATAGTGAGAGAGAGAGACAGAGAGAAAGGTCTTCCTTTTTTGCCGTTGGTTCACCCTTCAATGGCCGCTGCGGCCAGCGCATCGCGCTGATCTGAAGCCAGGAGCCAGGTGCTTCTCCTGGTCTCCCTTGCGGGTACAGGGCCCAAGGACTTGGGCCATCCTCCACTGCCTTCCCGGGCCATAGCAGAGAGCTTGCCTGGAAGAGGGGCAACCGGGATAGAATCCGATGCCCCAACCGGGACTAGAACCTGGTGTGCCGGCGCTGCAAGGCGGGGGATTAGCCTGTTAAGCCACGGCGCCGGCCATATTTCACTCTTTCTAATCAAACTGTACATACAGTGCTTTCCTGAGTTTTACAAGTCAGTCTAATAAATTAATGAAACTAAGGGGAAGATATAGGAACTCTTGAATTTGCTTGGGCAGATGTGTAGGTCAGATGGGGAACGCGTTTGTGGCTGGTATCTGAAGTTAGGGCAGTGTTGTGGGACTGAGCTCTCATTGTGGGTACTTTCAACTCCAGGGAATTAATGTCAGAACTAAAATGAACTGCTGAACACCCAGTTGGTGTCTGCCTTGAACACAGGCACTAGACTTTTCATTTTATAACTAAATCTGATCATTTCACTAATGTGTTTAAATAACACTGAAAATTTTTCAAAGTATATAGCACTACTACAGGCTCTTTGTTTTATATATTTGAATATAGTTCTACATGTCTTAATTACATTTTTTATTGTAACTCTCCTGGCTTGACTTCTTCAAATAACCTCCTAGCTATAACTCCCTTTACTAAGGATATTTTCAGAAGAAAATCATATTTATGGACAACATTTGCTTTAACACATAGATAAAACTATTTAATGGAAACATATACCTATAATAACATAATTTATGCATTGTCTTTAAAACAGAAAAAAGTTATCAACAATAATGTCTTGAATCATTTTTAAATGGCTTTTTAACAGTTTAAGCCACATTTTAGAAATGTGAAAATCATATAGAATACAGGGAAGAAACTACTTAGATGTTTTAATTACTAAATAAAGTCTAAAGATACAGCATATTTTATTGATATTATTGAGAAATAATAGCTAATAAATCAAAATGTAAACCAACAATATACCTAAGGTGAAAAATCAAGATTGAATATTAAGCTATCAAATAAAATTTAAATATGGTCCCTAAAAACTCTTTCTAGTTTCCTTAAAAATATGGAAATTAGATAAAAATGATATTTAAAGGCCCTTCTAGTTTTATAATTCTGTGAGTTTAATCAGATGATCTATTTTTCCCTTTATATTTAATCTTCTGTCATATAGCCTTTGCAGTATACTTTTAAATTCTGTAGTTCAATAGAAGGATAATTTGTTGGTGGTTAAAACAAATTCACATGAAATGACCTGAAAAATCTATTTAAAAAGCAATCAGTGAAAGTAAATATTGGATTTCTTCATGTTAAATCTAAAAATCCATCACTATACTTGCTTTTTACTTTCTTTGCTGCTTAACATATCTCAACAGTGAATCTCTCATATCAACATAGTCATCATGATCCAAGCTGCAAATAATAGAGAGTGTCAGTGTCAATTTTGCTTTCTCACACTTGCATCCCTTCACTTCATCTGATTTTAATAATCCCTGTCAAACCACAAACAGTCCAAATTACCTTCATGACACAGAAGCTTTCAAGGAGCAGACAGAATCTCAACTTTCATTTAGCAGCTACAAAAGAAAGCTGTCCAGCTGGACAAATATTATTTCCACACTTGACAATCGCTACAGTTGAGCATGCATTTTAATTTTAACTAAACCTGCCAGGAGTTTGATATGAGCTTCTTGTTTTGTGTAGATTGACTCACAGGATTATCAGACCAATGACTGTAATTGTGCTGAAAGAACCCAGCATTTATCTACTAAAACATGAATCACACAGCAAAGCTGATGGATCAAAATGAAACGTATAAGAGATAATGTGTACGTACAGATTGTAGGGGGGAGACTATTTAAATTAGATGTTTTAATTACTAAATATGGTCTATAGATGCTACATAGAATCTTGATATGATTTTAAAAAATAATAGCTAAGAAATAAAAATGTAAAATAGTTCAAATTTTAATCCACAGACACCACTAAGAAACAAGTTGTAAGAATTAAATCTAAAGAAACTAAAGAAAAGTATAGGATTGATTCAATTTCAAAATCAGATTCCTAGAAAAGTTATAGGTGTTAATCACAATAAAACTCATATTCTTGACAAAATGTAAAAAATAAAAAAATAAAAAAGTTCACCCTATGCTAGTCAATGTACTCCTGCACATAGGATGTAAAATCTCAATACAAAATCAGAATAAAAATGAGGAACATAATAACCATTACAAAGCATTTTGAGGATATTTTTATAAAAATGCTTAATACTATCATCGGACACTTAAATTCATTTGCAATGTTAATAATTCTAAGTCTCAGCTATTTTAAAAAATCCAAAGAGAAACCACATACTGACTTGCTTAAGTGATTTTTTTATTTTACTCAACTTCAGGCTGCTTACTTGGTTATATGTATAAACTGGTTTTGTACTTTTTGACAACTACAATTCTATTTGGATTGGTAGAATATCACAAAATTTTTGGATTTAATTATGAATTTCTATGTGCATTACAGCTTATTCCAAGTGTAGGTCCCTCCATAGGTTATAATTCATTAACAGTATTTTTTTTTTTTTTTTTTTAGTGGGAGGTAAAATAGCAAGGTTTATTAGGGAAGGGACATCCGTAAGGTGGATGGGCACCTCGCCAGACAGAGCCTGAGAGACTGGGGGGAGGGGACGGGGCGGGGCACGGATCGAGGTTACGTGTTTGAGTAGAGAGATTACACCAGATCAGGCCAGGCGGGCGGCTCAGCAGAGAGACAGAGGGCTGAGCCACAGTCCCCTTTGAGGCTGGGGGTTTTTAAGGAGATGGGTCTTGCTTCCCCACCTCTGCTCCTCTTGGAACAAAGGGCTTTTGGGATGTAAATAGAAAAACTTCTCTCTTAGCCGGTGCCTTGGCTTAACAGGCTAATCCCCAGCCTTGCGGCACCAGCACACCGGGTTCTAGTCCCGGTTGGGGCACCGGATTCTATCCCGGTTGCCCCTCTTCCAGGCCAGCTCTCTGCTATGGCCTGGGAAGGCAGTGGAGGATGGCCCAAGTGTTTGGGCCCTGTACCCGCAAGGGAGACCAGGAGAAGCACCTGGCTCCTTGCTTCGGATCAGCGAGATGCGCTGGCCGCAGCGGCCATTGGAGGGTGAACCAACGGCAAAAAGGAAGACCTTTCTCTCTCTCTCTCTCTCTCTCACTATCCACTCTGCCTGTCAAAAAAAAAAAAAAAAAAAGAAAAAGAAAAAAGAAAAGAAAAGAAGAGAAAAAGAAAAACTTCTCTCTTGAAGGTCTAAAACAAAGGACTTTATGGATGCAAATGTTATCAGACAGGAGGAAGGGAGCAGGGTGTTTGAGATGTAGATACTGGGCTGCACCTGGGAGATTGTGGAAGAAAGGCAGAAGGGGTGGGGACCTCCACCTGGCAGCATTAACAGTATTTTTATGATATATTCTACAATAACTTCTTTTTTGGACAGAGTTAGTGAGAGAGAGAGAGACAGAGAGAAAGGTCTTCCTTTCCATTGGTTCATCCCCCAAATAGCTGCTACAGCCGGAGTGTTGCGGCTGGCGCACTGCGCCAATCCAAAGCCAGGAGCCAAGTGCTTCCTCCTGGGTGCAGCGCCCAAGGTCTTGGGCCATCCTCCACTGCCTTCCCGGGCCACAGAAGAGAGCTGGACTGGAAGAGGAGCAACCAGCACAGAACCAGCACCTAACAGGGACTAGAACCTGGAGTGCCGGCGCTGAAGGCAGAGGATTAGCCTAGTGAGCCGCGGCGCCAGCCCACAGTAACTTTTTATAAACATCACCAAAACCAAGTAATTTTATCGTTCATTTTACAGTTTGCTACTCAGTCTACAATAGCATTCACAATAATTTCAAGTGTTTCAACTTTGCCAGAATGAACCTCCTAACTTCGATTTTAAAATTAGTTAAAGGGCCGGCACTGTAGAACAACTAGTTAAGCTGCCATCAGCAGTGCTGGCACCCCATAAGGGTGCCAGTTTGAGTCCTGGCTGCTTCATTTCTGATCCAGCTCTCTGCTATGGCCTGGGGAAGCAGCGAAGGATGGCCCAAGTGTTTGGGCCCCTGCACCCACATAGGAGACCCAGGTGAAGCCCTTGGTTCCTGGTTTCGGGCTGGCCCAGCCCTGCCTGTTGTGGTCATCGGGGGAGTAAAGCAATGGATGGAAGTTGATATTCTCTCTCTCTTTCTCTCTCTCTCTCTTTCTCTGTTTCAAATAAGTAAATCTTTAAAAAGAAAAACCAGCTGAGAAACTTGAACTACTATTGGAATTGGTTTGTTGTTCTTTGGAATTGATTTTTTTAATTAGAAGTATGCAACAGTACTAACATACAACTAGCATCATTTGAAAGTCGATGGGGCAGAGGGGAGGGCCGTTGGCTGGGGCCTGCAGTAGGCTGCTTCAGTGAGTGGCTCAACTGCGGCCACTGGCTTGTTGCTTTCTGGGCGCCACTCCCCCTGGCCAGCCTAAGGCGATGTGCCAGTAGCGCGACCCGGATTCTTCTCGAGCTCCTGGGGGCTGCTTTGAGCAGCATCAACCTTTAAACCAGAAAGCTGGCAGGCACTATGGGGAAAAAACAAAACAAGAAGAAAATGGAGGAGGTGTTATTAGAAGAGGAAGAGGAATGTGTGGTGGAAAAAGTTCTCGGCCATCGAGTTGTAAAGGGCACAGTGGAGTACCTCCTAAAGTGGGAAGGTTTCTGACGACGACAATACGTGGGGACCAGACGGGAATCTGGATTGCCCTCACCTCATTGCGGAGTTTCTGCAGTCACAGAAACGGCACAGGGGACAGAGAAGTCAGAGGGAGGCCAGCGCCAAGCTGATTCTGATTCTGAAGATAAGGCAGAAGAGAGCAAACCAAAGAAGAGAGAAGAGTCAGAAAAGCCATGAGGTTTGGAGCCAGAATAGATTACTGGAGCTACAGCCTCGAGTCAGAACTCATGTTCCTGATGAAATGAAAACCGGATGAGGCTGACCTGGTCCCTGCCAAGGAAGCCAATGTCAAGTGCCCACAGGCTGTCATTTCCTTCCATGGGGAAAGGCTGCCGTGGCACTCCTACCCCTTGGAGGATGACGACAAAAACGATGACTAGAATTAAGCCTCTTGAGCACCAGCCCGTCCCATCCGACTGTGGGTTCCGGGTGGAGAGGGAAGAAGTTCTACTTGTCTTGACACCGCAGAAGTGGCTTGAGAAGATGTCCTTTGAAGAGCCAGGACAGTTTCTGTGCCCTGCAGCAGCCCAAGTGCTGTAAGCTGTTCCAAGCTATGTAGTTCACACAGCCATCCCAGTGGAGGGGAAGGGGCTAAGTGTTTCAAGGCAGCCCGTTCTGTGCTTTGCTGAGAGAAGCCAAGGGCCTTCTATTTAGGACAAACTTGCAGAATCGATTGAAAGAACAAAAAGATATTGTAGGTCTTCAAGGAGCATCTCCACAGCCCACACACCTTCTTTCCAACACTGTTAACTCTGCGTTTTTACAGCATAGCATGTGTTTACTTTTTGGTTATTACTGGTGTATTATTTTGGGATGGAGGGGATGAGATAGGGAGAAAGGGAAATGGGTTGGATCATGTTGATTAAAATTTGGGGCCTGACTAGGGAAATGGCTCAACAGTAGAGAGAACAACTAACTGATGAATTGGTTTTATATCCAGGATATTTTACCTTTTCAAAAAAATGTCACTGGGGCCAGTGCTGTGGCGTAGCAGGTAAAGCCACCTCCTGTGTGCCAGCATCCCACATGGGTGCCGGTTCGAGTCCTGGCTACTCTACTTCCAATCCAGCTCTCTGCTATGGCCTGGGAAAGCAGTAGAAGATGGCCCAAGTCCTTGGGCCCCTGCACCCATGTGGGAGACCCGGAAGAAGCTCCTGGCTCCTGGCTCCTGGCTTAGGATCGGCGCAACTCTAGCTGTCGCGGCCATTTGGAGAATGAAACAGCGGATGGACGACCGCTCTCTCTGCCTCTCCTTTCCTCTCTGTGTAACTCCAACTTTCAAATAAATAAAAAAATCTTTTTTTAAAAAATGTCATTGACACCATAAATGGGGACTGTTTGAAAGCTGTGAATGCCTGAAAGCTGTAAGCCAAGGTGTTCCCTGCCTGAGCTTAATGTTGTTCCCCACAAAGGACGAAGCCAGTTCAGAAGTTACCAAAGCCGCATTTTGGAGATGGAGACTGACTGGGGAGGGAGAGTGTACACAGGCAGATAGATCATACTGTCTTAGAGGTGCTAATTCTTGAAATTAGACAAGACGACGCTTTCTTTTCCAATCATTATGTTGTATCAGCTTATCCATCCAACCACAGGTTGTGGTACTGGAAGAAGGGAAGAAAGTGGTACAGGAGATGGCAGAGTAGGGAAAGACAAGGGCCCATATTCTTAAGGTAGTGAACTCTTGAAGCCTCTGGTTTGTTTTGAATTTTGAACCTTGAAACCATGGGTGGCAGGGTTCAGTCACTGACAGCACAAGTTTCATTGAAACTATTCTAGGGTTGATTGATCTCAGAAGCCCTGGTCTCAGAAGAAAACTAAGCATTCAGACTGAGGCAGTGGTTTACTTTATTTTTTTTTTTTAAACATTTTATTTTTATTTATTTGACAGGTAGAGTTACAGACAGTGAGAGGAAGAGACAGAAAGGTCTTCCTTCCATTGGTTCACCTCCCAAATGGCCGCCACGGCTGGAGCTATGCCGATCCGAAGCCAGGAGCCAGGTGCTTCTTCCTGGTCTCCCATGCGGGTGCAGAGCCCAAGCACCTGGGCCATCCTCCACTGCCTTCCTGGGCCACAGCAGAGAGCTGGACTGGAAGAGGGGCAACCGGGATAGAATCCAGCACCCATATGGGATGCCGGCACCGCAGGCGGAGGATTAACCAAGTAAGACACGGTGCCAAGTGGTTTACTTTAAAACACCAAACAGTTTTTTTTTTTTGTTTGTTTGTTTGTTTGTTTTTTAATCCTAAGAATTAACTAAGATCCAAGATGTTCCATCTTGATTCCTAAGATCCATCAGTTCTTGACATGGTCTACTCCTGCATCTAGAGCTATATTGTAAAATCTCTGTAGGCATGTGTTAGGTTTCTGTGAAAACTTTGTTTAAATGTAAACTTCATAACACACTGTCAGTTTTTGTCTTAATAAAACTATAGATTTATGAAAAAAAGTGGATGAAGTTCTTCTAATGGGGTCAATATATTAACCACCATTGTTTCACTTTTCAAACATGGACAAAAAAACTCAGAAATGAAAATGAAATTTAGAATGGTCTAAAGGAAAAGTCATATTTCAGAACGTTACACAAATATTTGTACTTTCTGCAATTAAGTATTTTTTTTTTTTTTTTGACAAAGTGGATAGTGAGAGAGAGAGACAGAGGGAAAGGTCTTCCTTTTTGCCGTTGGTTCACCCTCCAATGGCCACTGCGGCCGGCACATCTCGCTGATCCAAAGCCAGGAGCCAGGTGCTTCTCCTGGTCTCCCATGCGGATGCAGGGCCCAAGCACTTGGGCCATCCTCCACTGCCTTCCTGGGCCATCCTCCACTGCCTTCCCGGGCCATAGCAGAGAGCTGGTCTGGAAGAGGGGCAACCGGGACTAGAACCCGGTGTGCCGGCGCCGCAAGGCGGAGGATTAGCCTGTTAAGCCACAGCGCCGGCCTGCAATTAAGTATTAAAATACAATATTTTTAAGCACAGTCTTAAAATAAGCCCATGTAGTCCATGTTGATGCTTCCTTAGTAGACTCAGTCTGATTTTTAGGTTGTCGGTGACATCATTACAGGGTTGTTGGGTGGTAAATGACAATAGACATTTTCTGTGAGTTACACATTAATTGTTTTTGGTAATTCAAAGAAATTTAGTTTGATGTAAACTGCTGCTTTTTTTTAATCATTGTTGCCAAAGGGTTATTACAAAATAAAAATGCAATACTCAAAAACTGAATGAGTAGTTACTGGCAGGCATATCAAGTGGCTGCTAGGGTGGCAGCCTGGAGTACTGCTGCCACCCCCACTTTCCAAGAGCTTTAAAAGTAAGCTGTACCTAACTGCTTACGTCCAAGTGCATTCACTTTATCAGCAGGCATGCTTTATATTGTCCTTGAAAGAAAATTAGGTCTGCTTATACATGAAAACTTTATGGAAAATAGAATTAAACACTAAGCCTCTTTTAGAGAAAGAAAAGTTTGAACTGTATGCATAGTGTTTCATAAATGCATTTTCCAAGAACTTTAAGACCACCTCTTATTGTTTCTGAAAAGGAGAAATGAGTTATCACAATTTAAATACATATAAAAGAGAGAATTCTATTAACTACATTGGCATTTAACATATGAGATTATGATAGAATTTAGAAGCACAAGGTACAGGTCTATATAAACCCATCCTGGTTTATTTATATACAACAAGAATGAAAAATCTGGGATGTATTAACAATGATAATCTAGCTCATTATGGCATGACATTGGGAGATCTCTAGAATACTATATACTTTAAAAAAAAATTTTTTTTTATTTATTTTAATTTCATTTGAAAGGCAGAAACAAAGAAACAGAAGAAGAGGGATCTTCCATCTGTTGGATCACTCCCAAAATGCCAATAATAACCAGGGCTGGGTCAGGCCAAAGTCAGGAGTCCAGAACTCAATCTGGGTCTCCCATGTGTGGGACAGGGACCTAAATATCTGAGTCATTATCTGCTGCCTCCCAGCGTATATACGAGCAGCAGGCTGTAATTAGGAGTGAAACGGTAAAAATCGGAGTGTTGTTATTCATGAGCAATACAAATCAGTATGGGACACGACCAACTATGACAGCAGTGACTAGAATAAAGAGGAGACATCATTTAGAGCAGGACATGCTTGCTGTCAAAGGTTTTATGGTTCTGCTGCATGCAGCCCCAGATGCCATGCACTGTCAGCACCTGCTCGCTTTCTTGATGCTGGCTGCAGACTGGGCTGATGCTGTGCTTGCTCAGGTGGTTTTCTGCAGGTTAGGGCCCGACCACAGGTCAGGATAGAGAGGAAGCCATAAGGAAGTTTATGCAGTAAGATATAAATTATTACAAAGAAAATTCTAAATTTTTTATCTGGTTGGCAGCATGACAGTTTATGAATTAGCTTTAAAAAAAAAAAAAATTGAACCAAGGTGGAGATCAGAAGGGGTGGCAAATTCACAATTAGACATGATGAGTTTGAGTGTGGCACACAAATGGAAATGTCCCAAAAAGAGGAAACAAGAGTAGATGAGAAGGGACAGGGCTCATAGTGTCAAACTGTAATTCAGCAGACCAAGAGGTAGACAGCATCATTCATACTTATTTTTGCTGTGACCATGAGTTACCATAAACATGCATAGCAATTGTGTATATAGGTGTATCTACATATATTAAACAAAAGCTTTCTAGGGCATTACTTACCATTCATAACTGCTCTGATTATTCTGTATTCCAGTATGTTTTATTTCTTTTACTTTATAAATCATTTTTGTACTTGAAAGGCAGAGAGAGGATGTAGAGAGGCCTCTTATTCACTGCTTCACTCTCCAAATGACTAAAACAACTAGGACTGGGTCAGCCTGAAGGAAGGAACCTGGAACTTAATCTAGGTCACCATGTGGAGCACAGGGACCCAGCTACTTGAGCCATAAGTTGCCTCCCAGGGTGTGCTTTTATTTAGCAGGAAGCTTGATCTGATGCAGAGGAGCCAGGACAAAAACACAGCACTCAGATGTGGGATGTAGGTGTCCCAAGCAGAAGCTTAATTGCTGAGCCAAACACCTGCCCCTTCTCCCTCTCCTGCTCTCGATCTCCCTCTTGTTCCCCCTCCCTCCCCCCCACCGTGCTCCCCACTGTACCTTAAATTTGGCTTTGAGATTTTTAGGTTAAAAAGAGGACTTTGTGATCATTCTGGAGGACCATCCGTAAAGATTTGACAGATGACCCCAGAAAGAGATGTTCTATGAGAAGGGTGCAAATGAGAGAAGCAGAACACTAAGGACTGGTTTACTAGGAAGCATGAACGGATAGTAAGGAAATGGCCAAAGAAGATTAAAAAACAAACAATTGGGGTCACAGATTAGGCATAATACAGTATCAAAGAGGACAGTGTTGCAAAAAAGAATGGAGTAGTCAACAAAAGCCTTTTCCAACACAAAATTTTGCCCCTACTGCAGTATTTCTCAAAGTGTAGTCCAAATTTAAGCTCAATTACTGGAGACACTTGTTAAAAATTCAAATATCTGAGTTCCATCCCACACCTAGTGAATTCTCTGGGTGTGGGCCCGGGAATTAGCAATTGAAAAGCTTCCAAGAGCATTCTTTCCACCAATCATTTTTATCTCCATGCCTTTTACAAACCAGCTTTCAGAATCTCACCTCACACATTGGTTGTATTTCTGAAAAGTTGTTAGGTGACTACTCATACACCAAACCACTGTTCTCCTAAAAATTACCACGGTTATTTCAGGATTACATTCACGCAGGACACAAACCAGCTTCAGGAGCATTCAGTTTTTAAACAAACATCCCTTTTCTGTCTAACTTTCCTGTATTATTATGTAATAGGATGACTAAGTGGACTCCCACCCTCATAATCTTATCCAATTTACATGCACATATATTCACAATAATATTGTGAATTATTATAATTATTATATTATGTAATACATATTATATATTATAATAACAATAAATTGTTAACACATTTTCATTTTTATTTCAAACTGACTGCAAAGGATTTGGCTGATGAAGCATCACAATTCAATGGCATTTAGCAGGACTCACAGGCCGAAAAGTGCCACAGGGAGACAGTTTTCAGAAAACACAAGAACTGAAGTCAGTGACTGGGACTCTAACAGTAAAGACGTCTCCTTTATGTGGTGAGCTCTGGTAACAGAAAGTATTTGTCAGTGTATTAGCAGAGGGTCACCAAGAAATATGGGGTGTGACTACATTCTGTCAAAGATGTGAATCAAGCTAAAGAATAGCAGTGGTGAACATGTGTTCCCTTACCTCATGAAGCCCTGTTCTAAATCCTCATCCATTAACTCACTGAATCCTCACAACAATCCTGTAGAATAATACAGCCTCAGGCCTCATTTCCCAGATGAGGAAGCTGAGATACAGAGGGTTAAGTAATGCTCCTGAGATCACACACAAACAGCTTATCTCCAGAGTCTGTGCTCAGACAGCGTGCCTCACTGTGAGTCTGAGAAAGTCTCAGATATTGCACCAATCATCTGTCTCTACAGAAAAAGATTTGTTGTTTATATTCTAGGATTATTTTATTGTGCTCTTTATAGAGTTGATTTCAAGATAACTTGATAACTACCCTGTACTAGCATCCCAGCTTATGTTCACTTATTAAATCTCTTTATATTCATAATGCACTTGAAATATCACAGGAATCGCCAAATAGCAAAAAGATGGGAATTTTGCATCATACCTAAAAATAGAAATTTAAAGAAATTTAATTCTGCATTAAAGGGCCAAAAGATGACATAGTGGTTTAAAGCTGTGCTCCTCAAATTTTAATGTAACAACTACTTGAGAATCTTGTTCAAAAATGCAGATTTTCAGTAGGTCTGAGACTCTGCATTTATAACAACTTCCCAGTTGACGGTGACACTGCTGTTCTGGGACTGCCATTTAGAGAGGGAAGGGTTCAGAGCTGGAGCTCTGGAGTCACACGGCTTGTGCCTAAATCCCAGCTCCATTAGTTCACCAGCTGTATAACTAAGAGATCCTACACCTGTAATACACCTGTAAAATAGTGAGATCATTAAAGGACTGTTAGCAGGGTTATGTGAGATAATCCACAGACAGTACTTAGAATAGTCTCTGGCTTATAGAAAGAACTCAATAAATGTAATCTCTTAGTATTATTGAAAGATATTAAAAGCATATATTGCATCCCATTAGAAATCCATTTATAGAATTGACTGATCTAGCAGAAATGCTAAATAAAAGGTCATCATTCTTTTCAAGGCAGTCACTAGAACATCACTGTACATTGAAGGACATTAAATACGTAAGTTCGACCCAGTACCCAGCTTTATTAAATACATAAATCTGAAACTGCTCTAAAAGAATTTGCATGAAGCTGGCTTGGTCTATGATATTTGGAAAAGCACATTTCGTTTCTATGCCAGAAAAAAATTTTATATTGCAGGCACACAGAGTTCCAAGTCATTTATTTGAAAAGCTTCTTCTCAATTTAGAAACATTTTTGTCTAAAAAATACATTTTTATGATATAGGTATCAGAATTATTATTAGAAAAACAGTAATGATTTTAAAATTTTGCTCAAGGAAGAGCACTGTTAGTTTGGAGGATTTAAACATATCGTTCACAGACAACTGTAGAAGAAACACAGTGGAAGAACGATTCATGTTTTTCCACTCATTGATAAAACCAGACAGGGCAAGACTTGGTGGCTCTACCGAGGAGGAGATGAGAGGTATGGCATATACTTGGTTGGTCAGTATGTTTAAGAGACAACAACAACAAAGTCCATCAGTCATTTTCCTATCTTTTCATCTTTTATTTTTCTAACATGCATGATTTTTAAAAACTTGTGGGATAATTCCTATTATCTTTATTTTTAGAAATTAAAACTAGAGTCAAATTAGATAACAGACCTACCCTGTAAGATCATCACAAACAAGAATCAAGGAAAAAGGAGGAATTTGGGCTAAGATATGATTCTCTCCCCCTTTCTTTTTCTGCCTGCAGAGACGGGGTAAAGGAATGTTCCCCACTGCCCCCTTCATGTCTGGCGGGATACAAGAATTATTTCATAAAAGCACAACACTTCAAATTTCACCTTATAGTTTATTCTCTCTGGCAAATGTTAGTTTAAAAAAATAAATTTTACTCCCAGAAATCTGCAGGAAAATGTTCTATATGAAGGACTGCCATAAGGAAGCTGACAAGGCAGGATTTACCTGGCACTTAGCTACATCAACATCAACCAAGGATTCGCCACTTTTTCGATTCTTCAAATGAAATAAAACTTGTGCTTTTAATGAAAGGAAATCAACTATAGGAATTATGATCCTTAATATTTATTGAAATGATAAACAAGATCAAACTGTTAGGCTTAAAGGTATAAGAATAGTGAGTGAGCAGAATTCTACAAACACCAAGTCTTGTTATTTTGGTATACATTTCTTCTGAATTGAATATCTGAAAAGCAAAAATTTACTGAAAATGCTTGAGCTAACTTTTTCCACTTACAAGGCAGGTATCAGCTGTCTTTCAACTCCAGGGAAGCAAAGAATTCCACTTCCTTGTGACCTATTTATGCCTTTTAGATTTATCATATGCATTTTTTAATGACCTCACACCAAAGGAAATGTAGAAACCTATTTGAAAAGTTGACATTAAGGTTGTGACACCAACCAAAACAACAAGAGAATTTAAAGTTAAACTGACACACAATCCCCAAATCAGTCTGTTACATCCCTAATTTAAAAACCAGTTACTATGTGAAATACGGATGGCATGTCAGCCTCTGCTTTGAAACTCCTGATTTTTGTCATTTGGTGTTTGTGTCACAACCTTAATATTATTTAAATATACTTTTTAATATCTATTATTTAAAAAATATCTTTGAATTGAAGAGACTCTGAAGCTTTGAAGAAGTTCACCTCAAAGTACTACACTCCTGGCGTGCCACTTTTATTAGAAGTAGTGCATAAAACATTTGCTGTTGACAAATCTAATTCATTAAAAGGTGATATGGATGCATTTTAAAATAACTGGCTGGCATCATTATCTGCAGTGCCTTTTATAAATTATTCCTCTTTTCCCTTTTGACTGAACTTGTCACAGTTCCCTTTCAGAGTCTGAGTGTTATGCCTTATAGTCAATGCTTTCAACATGTTTAGACAAGTCACAAGTTAAACAAGCAGGGATATTTTACTTCCTAGGAACCAGAGAGGTTAACAGAAATACTGATTATTTCATTCAATTCATTGATTTTTAACTAAAGACAAGTAAAGTCAGTTAGTGGTGGTTGCATCTCACAGGAAAGAATTAAAAATAAAATTATACTCCTTGCGCAGAATGTAGGGTTTCAAAGAAAGAATCATATAGCAAGATGCTGGCAGCCCTGCTGCACTGTCATACAGTAGACTTGGTTTAAAATTGAATTGTGCTTCCCCTGACACTGGAGATCAGGTACATCACAAGGCTGACAGCCGGCTGGCACACTAACTTCCTAAAGGAAAATGCTAACTGTATTCTCCGAGAGGCCAAAGGAATAGAATTATAGAAGCCGTCAAGGAAACTAGACAGGCAGGGTACAAATTATTCAAAATATGAAGAAAAACATTTCTTACCTAATTTTATTTCGGAAGACTCTAAGAATGAGCTGATCTTCTAATCCCAAATAGAAAATTATTTCCTTATACATATCAGTTCACAAACTGTCCCTTCCTTCATATTGTCAGTAGAGTTTATTCCAAAATACGTAAAATGTACCTATAAAATAATAGGACAGAGCTTTCTCAGTGCCACAATGGGAGGTGAAGGCATATTCACAACATCACTTGTATATATTGGTAGTGAGAGTACTTTTATTATATCATGACATATGGGCTTGAGCTGTGAGGAAGAGATACTGGGAATACAGACACCCTGAAGATACAGTACTCAAGAAAAGCTTATTAACAAAGGCAATACATACATTTTATTAACTTATTTACTCATTTATGAGGCAGATAGATATAGAGAAAGAGACAGAGAGCTACAGGGAGAAAGATATTGCCATCTGCTTGTTCACCCCCAAAAGGCTTATAATGGCTGGGTGTCTGGGGCTGTGCCAGGCCAGGGTTGAGAACTGGAAACTCAGGCCAGGTCTACCATGTGGATGCCAGAGATCCAACTATTTGAGCCATTACCTCCTTCCTTCTAGGTTGTTTATTAGCAGAAAGCTGAAATCAGGAACCAGAGGTGGGACTTTGGTAATTTTTTTTACATTTATTTATTTATTTATTTATTTATTTATTTAAAAGGGAGAGAGAGAGAGAGAAAGAGAGAGAGAGAGAGAGAAAGAGAGAGAGAGATTAATTTCCATCTGCTGCCTCTGCTTGTTCACTCCCCAAAAGTTTACAACAGCCAGGGCTGATTGGAGGAAGCCAGAAGCCTAGAACTCAACCAAAGTCTCCCACATGGATAGCGGGGACCAACCACTTAAGCCATCATCTGCTGTCTCCTAGCAAGCACTTTAGCAGGGATACTGGAATCAGAAGAGGAGTCAGGACTTGAATCCAGGATCTTTAATATGGGACACAGGCACCACAAGTGGCATCTTAACCGCTGTGCCAAACACCCACCTCAGACATGGGCATCTTTACTGCTAGGACAAACATCCACCCTGTTCTTAGATTTTAGGCACATGGGTAACAAGAGCTCCTAGGAAAAATGCATACTTAAAACATCTCTTTTATTTTCACTAAAAACTGATCATGTCTAAAGCAGTGTAGCTAAAACCAAGAAAGGAATGGTCACACCATTTAAACCAGCAATGCTATTCAACACAATTACTTTCTTTCTGTTTAGTTACCAGTTGTTCCAGAGTGTTTGTAAAGACCACCTTTTTCCCACTCTTCTAGGTGATCTTGTTAAAAATAGATTCCTGGATTTTGGTATTTGTGTAACAACCTAAATATTATCTATATATACTTTAATAGCTCTTATTCTAAAAAATCTTTGGAAATACTGAAGATCATTTGAGATCTTGTTAGCACAGATTATCACTAAGCTGGTTTGGGGTGGGGACCCTACATTCTGTATTTCTACAAAGCTCTCAAGTAATGCCATCAATGCTGCGGGTCTAGGGACTATTTGTCATCCCCACAACAACGGTCACTGCTGTTATTCAAGGCTACTGACCATTTGCCTTTCCATACAATTTCAATCTTTTGTCAAAGTGTTCTCCTCAACCAAAAGAAAGATAGTTAGGAATTTCAGATTGGATGGGTCAAAATGGTCCAGAACTGAGAGTCTTATAGTCACACAGTAATTCTTTCCCCATATGAGTTTGCATGTCTCATGTTTTACTTATTCCTAGGCACTTTGTATTTTGAATGTTATGGTAAACTAAATCTCCTTGCAAAAACTTTTCCATTTTTTGTTAATATATATGTATGTATGATTTTATATATTAATACATGTAAGATATTTGTTTTTATTTTTTCTGTAGTTTTACATCTTTAATAATGAATTTTATTTCTTCATTTCTCAAATGTAATTTTTATTTACATTGCCTTTCAGAAACAAAAATAAGGTCAAACAGCAAATGCATCAGTTAACAGAACGGATATTTTATTATACGTGATTGGACAAGCTGATCTCTTAGTTAGGCTTAGATTATCTAGGAAACTGATAATGATAAGATAAAGGTTCCAATTATTTCCTATGATATTTATTGTCCTCAAACTTCTTGCCTTTATATGGTTCTGATTTTTAAGTCCTTAAATGTGACATTCATTTTATAAACTGAATACCAGTTGATGGTACCTCAAAGACAACTTGGCCACTCTGAGAGTTGGAATAAAAACAGGAACAGAGGCACTATAAATAAGGGAAATAGTTCAGTTCCAGCTAAGAACTAAGGTAGAAATGTTAACACCAGGAAGTCATTACAGAGATACAGCTCATCACCTATACTCTTGTAGCTGAAATCACAAAGTTTCTTGGAAGACCCAGAGATACTTGAAATTGCTTTCTTGATGATTATGTCAGCCTGCTCTGGGGCAGACTGCCCCTCTTGATAGCTTTAAGCCAATCAGATTGACCAAAGGGGAAAAAATCAGCCTTACTGTTCCACACATGGGTCAGTGTTGTCAACACTGGTTGTCTGAGGAAAGCTGAAAATGTGTGAGGGTGTGAAGGAAGAAGGATGAAGACAAAAGAGGCAGTGACTAAAATAATAGCAGCCATTATAATAATAAAACATAACCATTTTATAAAAGTGTATTTATTATCTACTACAAGCAATAATTACAAAGGATAGCAATATAAAAGTCCTTGAAGAAGAGAGAAAATCAGGATTCAAGAGAGCACATACATATTATATTGCCACTGTTTAAAAATATGCACACAAAATTTTTGGTTAACGTTTTAGACTGTTTTCTTTTGCTACAACAGAGCAGCTGAGACTGTGTAATTAATAACAAAAAGAGGTTTATTTTGGTTCACAATTCTGGAGGTTTGGAGGTTCAAGAGCATGGTGCCAGCAGCTTTTTGGCTTCTGGTAGGACAAGTGGGTGCATGTATGAGGGAAAAGGAGGCCAAACTCCAGTGATAGCTAACCTATTCTGTGAGCAGGCATTAATTTTTTTAAAAGATTATATTTATTTATTTGAGAGGTAGAGTTACAGAGCAAGATAGGAAAGGGAGAGAGAGAGAGACAGACAGACAGACAGACAGAGAAAGAGAGATAGAAAGTCTTCCATTTCCTGGTCACTCCCTGAATGGTCACAACAGCCGCAGCTGAGCTGATCCTAAGCCAGGAGCCAGGAGCTTCTTCCTGGTCTCCCACATGGATGAAGGGGCCAACGCACTTGGGTCATCCTCCGCTCTTTCCCAGGCATATCAGCAGGGAATTGGATGAGAAGAGGAGCAGGCAGGACACAAACTGGCACCCATAAGGGATACAGGTGAAGAAGGCAGAGGCTAGCCTACCATGCCATAGCCCCCACCTCTGAGCAGACATGAACAAGGGCTCTATCACATGATGGAATACCACCCACTAGACCCTATCTTCCAACAGTGACACTTTGGAGACCAGATCTCAATATGAATCTTGGTAGGGACAAACCATATTCATACCATCACTGTTAGGAAGTCCAAACAGCATTTATTTGTCTTCTGTCCCTCTAGATATCCTCTTAAGAAAATAATATGGGTGTGCTGGGGGGGAGGAGATATAAACCCACGACAGAGAAGAGGGACTATCATCACTGCAAGATATATAAGGTTAAACTCTACAAAGTATACAAAGGAAAGAACATTCACAGGAAAAAAACTCACTAGAATGGGTACAGAGGGGGCTGCAATTCAAGGAATCACCTGAGATTTCTGACAGAACTGTGGTAAGAAGTGAGATTCAAAAACATAATCAATAAAAGATTTGCCCAAGAGACACTGAATTTCCTTCCCACCTCTATATAAATAGCTACTTCTTTTTTTCTGGTCTGTAGTTAAATATCTCACTGTGCATAGAGACAAATAAATAAATAAGTAACTGGGAGAAGGGTTGTGTTTAAAGAAATGAATCAGCTATCTAGAAAACCAAGAAAGGTTGTATGGGTATGTGTATCCCAAAGAAAAGCCTGCCTCATTTTGGATTTAACTTGACATCTAATATATTCACAGTTAACCATCAATTCACTCCAAAGCAAAATGTACCAATAAAATCAGTGCCATCAAAATACAGTTTGGAGGCAGCTTTTTGATTTTCTCTTTACCAATATACACGAATATATAGCAAAGGGTCATCTGACATTTTAAGAAAAAATATTTTTTGCATTTGACACCAAGATAAAACAAAAATTTATCCAAATAAAAACAAATAAATAAATAGAGCATTTAAATTTCCCATCATCCAAAGAGAGTCAGAAAAAAATCACATGCACAAAACAATACCAAAGTGGGACTTTCAGTAATGGATAAGTAAATTCCACAAATACTCTTCCCAAACAAATCCACACAACTAGAAAAATTGACCAATATTTCATTTCAAAAATCAACCACATGAATATAAAAATTTAAGAAGTTTTCACATTGAAAAAAATCCTTTAGGTAAGAACAGCAGACCCTGTTGCATTCTAGCTTGGGACTACATTTTTTTTTTTAAGACTTATTTATTTATTTGAAAGTCAGAGTTACACAGAGAGAGGAGCGGCAGAGAGAGAGAGGGCTTCCATCCGATGGTTCACCCTCTAATTGGCTGCAACGGCCAGAGCTGCGCCGATCCGAAGCCAGGGGTCAGGAGCTTCTCCCGAGTCTCCCACGCAGGTGCAGGGGCCCAAGGACTTGGCCAATCTTCTACTACTTTCCCAGGCCATAGCAGAGAGCTGGATTGGAAGTGGAGCAGCCGGGTCTCGAACCCATGCCCATATGGGATGCCAGGGCTTCGGGCCAGGGCATTAACCTACTGTGCCACAGCGCCCACCCCTGGGACTACTCTTATCACCATCAACCACAACTCAGTACAGAGGTTCTTCCAGTTGGGGGAAAATCACTAGGACCAGAAACTTCCCTGGGGTTGTCAAAGAGGACTCTCCTGAGCTGATGGGTGATGACCTAGCTCAGCAGTGTTGCCAATGGAAGGAACAGTTTTGAAAGTGGGCAAGCAGGGCAGGGGACAGCTCTGTTAGTCCAGAGTCATGGTCATAACTCTGACAAGCATATTCTTGGCCAAGGCTGACAGCAAGGGCAATGGAGAACAAAACAAACAGCACAAAGCCAACCACACATTCCTGACCAACCCAGAATCTGAATGATCACACACACACAGGAAATGTGAAAGTAAAAGCTGGAACACACCTGAGTACTTGAATTTCAAATGCATTCCGCTAACAACTTAGAGATCTATGATTAGAGGACGAAGACTTAATGTCTTGAGGTGTAAGGCACAAACTGATGTCCGATTGTTAAGCTACAGCAGGGATAAGGACTGGGAACACAAATGTAAAACTAAAACCAAGCAACGAAAGAAATACAGATACATCAGTAGCCACACATTACAGGAGAGACAGATTTTAACAATAAACTTAGGCGGATTACTAAACAAAAAGCAAGCAATTAAAGCAATAACAGCGACCCTTGAGAAGAAAAATTAGGATCTAGAGTTGCAAAGTGTACGTTTTTCAACAAGAAATTGTGAGAAATGCAAAAAAAATAGAAAAAAAATCAATAGAAACTGAGTATCCACAATTGTTAGATTTTTAAAAGAAAATGACTTCAAAGCAGCTATTATAAATGTGTTCCAAGAACAAAAGGTGACCACATGTGAAAGGTTTAACTACCTCAATCAAAAGACAGAGATTGTCAGCCTATATTAAAAAAGAAATAACCAATCATGTGCTGTTTATAAGAGAGACACCTTACATTAAAAGACAGAATAAAACTAACAGGATAGGAAAAGATATGTCATGCCAACCGTCACCATAAGATAGGTGGAGTTGCTGTACTAACATTAGACGAAATAAACTTTAAAGAAACAGTAGTAGAGAAAAAGTAGATTTTTAATATGATAAAAAGATCAATACATCAAGGAGATAAAATAATTATAAATGAGTATGCACCTAACAATAAAGCTCTCTCAGAATCAACCCTTGGGGCATTCGGATCTGCCTAAAGGGCCCATGAGAGTCTCACAGGCACGGAAAGCCATGACATGGTGGCAAAAACAACCTAAATGAAAGATCATGGTGAACAAGACCCCAGCAGAAGGAACAGGCCATCAAGGAGGGAGGCGCCTTTCTCCAAAGGGAGGAAGGAACCTCCACTGTGATACGGCCTTGACTAAACAAGTTCAGAGTTGGTGAACTCAAGGGGCTTCCATAGCCTAGACAGCTCATGGCAAGAGCCTTGGGTGATTGCTGACGTCATAAATAAGAGTGCCAATTGTTAAATCAACAACGGGAGTCACTGGGTACATGCTCCCCATGTAGGATCTCTGTCCTTAATCTGTTTTACTATGAAACTCAAAGACAAAACTACTAGTCGAACAATACTCTATACCTTGTACGGTTGTGTGAGTGCAGCCTGTTGAAATCCTTGCTTAGTATATACTAAGTTGATCTTCTGTATATGAAGTAATTGAAAATGAAACTCAATGAAGGGTGGGATGGGAGAGGGAGTGGGAGATGGGAGGGCCGGGGGAGGGAGGGAGGTTGAGGGGGGGAAGCCACAACAATACAAAAGTTGAACTTTGTAAATTCACATTTATTAAATAAAAAAATTAATAAACAAAACCAATAAAGCCCTAAAATCAATGGAGCAAAAAATGACAGAACTGAAAGAATAGACTATTTAACAATTATAGTATTTCCATACTCTGCTCTCAATAATTGGTAGAATTAAACAAAAAAACTAGAAACAGTATAGAGGATTTGAATACTATAAATCTACTCAACATTACTCATATAAATAGAATGACAGAATATTTTTTTCAAACATCAAGAACATTCTCTAAAATGGACCATATAGTAGGTCATAAAACAAGTCTCAATTAATTTAAAAGAAATGAGATTACAAAATATATGTTCTACGAGCCCAAAAGAATCAGTTTAGAAATGAATAGCAGAAAGAAATCTGAAAAACTCTAACTTTTTGAAGTTGAAGAACACAGTTTTAAATAGCAAATGCATCAAAAAATAAATTACAGGGGATATTATATTTTTTACTGAATGAAAGCAAAAACACAGTACTACACTTTTATGAGATGTATAAGAAGCAGTGTTTAGAATATTTATAAATTTTTCAGAAAAGAGAGGAAAGAAAACTCCTAACACACTGAATGATGACAGTATTAACCTGATACAGAGCCAAACACATTACAAGAAAATAAAACTGCAGACTAAATGTCTGTATTAAAAAAGATCTGATATCAATAACCTAACCTTTAAGAACCTAGAAAAAGCCGGTGCTGCAGCTCAATAGGCTAATCCTCTGCCTTGCAGCGCCGGTACACTGGGTTCTAGTCCCAGCCGGGGCGCTGGATTCTGTCCCGGTTGCCCCTCTTCCAGGCCAGCTCTCTGCTGTGGCCAGGGAGTGCAGTGGAGGATGGCCCAAGTGCTTGGGCCCTGCACCTGCACAGGAGACCAGGAGAAGCACCTGGCTTCTGCCTTCGGATCAGCGTGGTGCACCAGCCACAGCGCACCAGCCGCAGCGGCCATTGGAAGGTGAACCAACGGCAAAGGAAGACCTTTCTCTCTGTCTCTCTTTCGCTGTACACTCTGCCTGTCAAAAAAAAATAAATAAACCTAGGAAAAAAAGAAGAGCTAACCAAACTCAAAGCAAAGCAGAGGAAGGAACCATAAAGATCAAATTGGAGATTAAAAGAGGAAAAATCAATGAAATCAAAGTAAATTCTTTGAAAAGATCAACAAAACTGACAAACCTTCAGCTAGAATGACAGTAAAAGAGAGACCCAAATTACTAAAATTAGGAACACAACAGGGACATTATTACTGAACTTACAGAAATAAAATTGCTTATAAAGAGAATTTATAAAAAATTATAGAATATCAAACTAAATACCCCAGATGAAAGACATAAATTCCTGAAAAGACATAAACTACTGAAACTAATTCACTGAGAAAAAATAAAATATGAAGAGACCTGGCCATGGTTTGAATCGTGTCCTCCAAAGTTCATGTGTTGGAAAATTTGATTACCAACATGGAAGTGTGGGAGTGGGGACTAGGGAAGGCCTTTTATTAAGAGGTGTCATAGGAGTACTGCCATCATGAATGAATTAATTCCCTAAATCAGAGAAGTGATTTCCTCATTAAAAAAATTAAATGAGTTCCATCTCCTTTTGTCTCCCTAGGCCTCTCTTTGCCCTTCCACCATGGGATGAAGCAGTAAGACAGCCCTCATCTGATGTCAGCACTTTGATCTTAAACTTCTAAGCCTCCAGAACTGTGGGTCAACAAATTTCTGTTCAATATACATTACTTAACCTGTGGTATTATTTTATGGCAGCACAAATTAGACTAGGAGAAACCCATGACAAGTCAACCAATTGAATTAAAAAAAAAAGTCCCAAAAAGAGAAACCGAGGGTCAAATGGCTTCACCAATGAATTCTACTAAAAAATTAACAATTAATAATACCAATTCTTCACAAATTCTTCTGAAAAACAAAAGCGGGAGCAGTTTTCAACTCCTTTGAAACTTAATGTTATCCTGATAACAAAGACAGCACAAGAAAACTCCCAATTAATATATTTTATGAATAGCAGTAAAAATACTCAACAAAACATTAACAAATTGAATCCAGAAACATAGAAACAGAGTTACGTACCATGACCAACTGGAATTCATCTCAGGAATGTAAAGCTGGTAGAACATAGGGAAATCAATTGATGTAACAGATTTTATTAATAAAGGACAAAAACACATGAACTAATAGATGCAGGGGAAAAATGTGTTAAAAACACAACATCCTTTCATGATAAAAACATTCAACAAATTTTCATGAAAAAAAAATCTCAACAAACTAGGAATAGAAGGAAACTTTCTCAATCTGATCAAAGACATCTACAAAAAACCCATAACTGACATAATACTAATAGCTAAAAAGACTGAAAACAGTCCCTAAGATCAGGAACAAGCTAAGTATGTTGTTTTCTTTTTTTTTCTTTTTTTTTGACAGGTAGAGTGGACAGTGAGAGAGAGAGACAGAAAGGTCTTCCTTTGCCATTGGTTCACCCTCCAATGGCCGCTGCAGCCGGCGCACTGCACCGATCCGAAGCCAGGAGCCAGGTGCTTCTCCTGGTCTCCCGTGCAGGTGCAGGGCCCAAGCACTTGGGCCATCCTCCACTGCACTCCCGGACCACAGCAGAGAGCTGGCCTGGAAGAGGGGCAACCGGGACAGAATCCGGTGCCCCGACCGGGACTAGAACCCGGTGTGCCAGCGCCGCAAGGTGGAGGATTAGCCTGTTGAGCCACGGCGCCGGCTCTGAGTATGTTGTTTTCTATCACTTTCATTCAACTTGGTGCTAGAAGTTTTTGCTAGGACAAATAGGCAAGAAAAGTAAACAAATAGCATTCAGAGTTTGAAGCAAGAAGTAAAGCTATCTCTACTTGTATATATACATATACACACAATTCTTAGAAGAAATCATAGATGTAAATCTTCTTGACTTTAGATAAGGCAATGGTTTCTTAGATATATCAAAATCAAAGTGGATTAGATTAAATTAAAAATATTGTCCTTTAAAGGATACCAAGAAAATAAATAGAAATCGTATAGAATGGGAGAAAATATTAGCAAATTATGTATTCAAGAGTATATAAGGAACTAGTGCAACTCACAATAAAAGACAAATAACTCTATTTAATAAAGGCAAAGGTTTTAAAATAGTTCTTCCAAAAGATATGCAAATGGCCAATAAGCACATGGAATAATGCTCAGTATTAGTTTCTAGAGAAATGCAAATTGACCCCACATAAGGTTATCATTTAGTTTTTGAAGGATACGGCATTTAAAACTATCAGTCAATCAATTTGGGAAGGACTGTCACTTCAAGAATAATGAGAATGGCTATAATCACAAGACAGACATATTGAGCAGGCATTTGACCTGAAGGCTAAGGCTCTGGTTAAGATACCCACATCCCACACTCAAATACTTGAATTCAAATATTTGGGTTCAATGTCTGGCTCTGGCCCCTGACTCTGTCTTCCCGCTAATACAGACCCTGGGTAACTGTGGTGATGGCTCAAGTAGCGGGGTCCCTGCCACCCATGTGGAAGATTTGGATGGTTTTCCTATCTTCTGGCTTTGGTGTTAGCCCAGGTCTGTAACTGTGGACACTGTGGAATGAACAAGTGGATGGGAAGTCTTGTTCCTCTCTTTGTGTCTCTCTGCCTCTCAAATAAATTTTACAAAAAAAATTTTTTTAAGACAGACAATAATAGCTGTTGAGGAAGATGCACTGAAATTGAAACCTTCATACACAGCTGGTAGGCCTCTTCCTCTTTCAATTCAGACAGTAAAGATATTTCCTTAATAACATTTTGCATTTTATAATTTTTATGATCCCTCCCACTAGGCTGGAAGCACATGGAGGCAGGGATTAGGTCTTTCCCTCTCCAATGTGTATACAGTACTATTACCACAACCTGAGTACATGTCAGTCAGGGTATTTGTCACCCTGTGATATCTGTCATCATTGACTTGCTTACTTCTTTACCACTAGACTATATACTCTTCTTATCTAAACACTCTTTAGGGCTCTTTCTGCTTTAACTTTTTCAACCCTGTTCCTATGCTAGCACAAAAGAAGTACAAAGAAAAAGTTAGACCCAAAATAAGGTCTGCTGACCCCCTGGGGAGCTCTAATATATTTTTGAGGTGGTTTGCAAAGTCAAAACTCTTTTTTCAATAATAACCAATTTTGCTAGTTTGATGTTTGCTCTAGTAGTGCAAAAGCCATGATGCCTTAGGCCAAATCAATGCATGTACCTTGTATCTAAAGGCTTATTAGTTTTCTAATAAGCTATTTATATTGCTGCTATAATAAATCAGCACAAATTTATTGGCATAAAGTCATACAAATTAATGATCTTATAGTTGTTCAGGTCAAGTCTGAAATGGCTCTCATTAAAATATAACCAAGTGATCAGCAGGGTTACATTCCTTTCCAAAGGCTCTAAGGAGAATCCTTTGTTGTCTTGCATTTTCTAGCTTTTGAAGCCACCCTCATCCTTGGCTTGTGGCCCACTTCCTCCAATTCTAACCAGCTATGGAGTTGAGTCCATTTTCCATTGAACTGCTCAGAATTCTTTTTTTTCCCCCATTTTATTGGGGGAGGGGAGAAAGAGAGAGAAAGAGGGAGAGGTGTCTTCTCTCTGCTGGTTATTTTATAATACACCATTTTAGGGTTTGGAAAATCAGCATGCTTCAGTGAACCGATGTTTTCCAATAGGCCAGTGAGTTATGTAATGGAGTCACATGTTTGTAAAAGATTCATTCAAAGTACAAGATAGACAAAGGGATTTTAAAGTAACAGAGTACAAAACAAAATTGATATGGTTTCAAATTCTACATTGTAAAGAAACTTTAAGAAACTACCACTTGTTGAGTTTTGGTATAGGATCAAAGAATATTCACAATTATCTGAAAAGGCAACTAAAATACTCTTTTCTTTGTCAACACTACGTATATGAGTATGTGTACAGTGGGATTTCGTTCATTTCAAACAAAGCAGCATAGGACTACACACTAAATGCAGAAGCAGGTGTGAAATTCAGCCTTTTAAGCCAGATATCAAAGAGATTTGCAAAATATAAAACGCCACTCAAACACTAAAATTTTCTTTCGGAAAATAGCTTTCTTAAAAAAATATTTATTTGAAAGAGAGAGAGAGAGAGGGAGAAAAGAGAGAGAGTGAGAAATATCTTCCATCCTTTGGTTCACTCCCCAGATGGCCTCAGGCCAAAGCCAGGAATCAGGAGTTTTATCCAGGTCTCTTATGTGGGTGGCAGGGACCCAAACACCTAGGTCATCTTTTATGCTTTTCCCCGGCCATTAGCAGGGAGCTGGATCAGAAGCAGAGTAGTCAAGACTCTAACTGGCACCCATATGGGATACTGGCATCACAGGCAGTGGCTTTAGCAGCTATGCCGTAATGTTGGCTCTAACAGTTTTTATTTTAAATGATATTTATGCTCATATGATTTGTTATTGAATTAAAGATTTTTAAAATACTTAATTTTAGGGGCCAGTGTTGTGAGTCAGTAAGTTAAGCCACTGTTGGGATATCTGCATCCAATATTGGAGTGTCACTTCAAGTCCTGGCTGTTCTGCTTCTGATCCAGCTCCCATGTCTGGGAAGGCAGTGCATGATGGTGCAAGTACTTGGGCTCCTGCCATCCACATGGTAGACTCAATGGAGTGCTGGGCTTCTGGCTTTGGCCTAGCCCATCCCTGGCTGTCATGGGCATTTGGGGAGTGAAAAAGCAGATGGAAGACCTCTGTCTCTCCCAATCTCTGTGTCACTCTGCCTTTAGAAGAAAGGAAGGAAGGAGGGGGCAGTGTTGTGGCATATACAAGCACTGGTTCAAGTCCCAGCTACTCTGCTTCTGATCCAGATCCCTTCTAATGGCCTGGGAAAAGTGCAGAAGAGGGCCTAAGTGCTTGGGCCTCTACCATGCTAATGGGTGACCTAGAACAAACTCCAGTCTTCTGATTTCAGCCTGGCCCAGCTCTCACCATTGCAGCTATTTGGAGAATAAACCAGTGGATGGAAGAACTCTCTACCTATTTCTCCCTCTCTCTGTAATTCTGCTTTTCAAATAATTTTTTTTAAATCTTTAAAAAAAACAAGGAAGAAAAATTTTAAGAAATACTTGATTTTAATTTATGATACCAGACAATAAATATAAGTATATATAACTGCAGAAATAAAAACTTTGAGGTCCTTAGTAATTTTTAAGAGTGTAAAGGACTCCTAGGCCATAAGTTTGAGAACTGCTATATAGTCCAATGAGAATGGCCCAGAAAGATAATGACTAAGTGAAGTAAATCAAAAGAATAAACACAGGCATCCTGAAGGACACCGGGGCAACAGGCAACACAGAAACAGTCTAACAGGGCCCTGTTTACAACCAGCTCCACTTCTATACTTTTTCCATCAAAGCTCTAAATAGCATAAGACAGACTGGCTCATCTCCAAGGAACTAAGTTGCCCAAGGCTATTTCTGAAGGCAAGTATGAACATATGCTAGAGAAGCAAAGAAAGATTGATAGAGAAAAATTTTAAATGAGGGGTGGGCACTTGGCCTAGCAGTTAAAAGGCCACATTCCATATTACAGCATCTGGGTTTGATTCCTAGATAATGGCTCCTGAATCTAGCTTCCTGCTAATGCATTTCCCAAGAGGAAGCAGTGATGGCTCAAGGAATTGGGTTCCTGCCACACTTGTAGAAGCCCCGGAATGAGTTTCTTGCTCCCTATTTCAGTCCCTGACAAGGGGTAGTTGAGTGCATTTGGTTTTTTGGTTTTTTTTTTTTTAAAGATTTTATTTATTTATTTGAGTGACAGAGTTAAAGATAGTGAAAGGAAGAGACAGAGATAGGTCTTCCTTCTGTTGGTTCACTTCCCAAATGACAGCAACGGCCGGAGCTGCACTGATCCGAAGCCAGAAACCAGGAGCTTCCTCTCAGTCTCCCACGTGGGTGCAGGGCCCGAGGACCTGGGCCATCTTCCACTGCTTTCCCAGGCCATAGTTGAGAGCTGAGTTTTAAGAGGAACAGCTGGGACTAGAACCGGCGCCCAAATGGGATGCTGGCGCCATAGGTGGAGGATTAACCTACTGCGCCACAGCGCCGGCCCCAGTTGGGTGCATTTGGAGAATGAAGAGTAGACAGGAGTTCCTCTGTCTCTCAAAAGAAAAACACATTATCATCTGATTATACAAAACACGCATTTTATTTTTTTAAAGATTTATTTATTTGAAAGGCAGAGTCACAGAGAGGCAGAGGCAGAGAGAGAGTGAGCGAGGTCTTCCATCCATTGGTTCACCATCCAAATGGCCACAACGGCCGGAGCTGAGCCAATCTGAAGCCAGGAGCCAAGAGCTTCTTCTGGGTCTCCCATGTGGGTGCAGGGGCCCTAGAATTTGGGCCATCTTCCACTACTTTCCCAGGCCATAACAGAGCTGGATCAGAAGTGGAGCAGCTGAGACTTGAACCAGCTCCCATATGGTATGATATGCTGGCAGTGGCTTTACCAGCTATGCCACTATGCAGGCCCCAAAACTTGCATTTTAAAGGCGAGGAATATTTAGTGAGCTAAAGTTTAAAAAACAAGGATGATAGTTAAGAAATTATGATACAATGAAGCACCAAATAACAGTCACCCATATTTCTAAAAATTAAGGCCTCATAATAGTCCTCAAAAAGAGCTCCTATCACTTCTCAGTTAAATCAGGTAAACGTGAAGTGTTGAATTTCCTTGCTCCCTGGAGACAAAATGAACAGTAAATTCAGGTAATAAGGGATGGCTGCTGACTGCTACAAACAATTGCAGCTATACAACCTCCGTCCCAATGATCAGCCAGGGGACAGTCCTCAGTAAATCTTAGCAAACACACAATGAAAGTGACACAAGAGTACTATCACATTAACCAATTGCAGTAATTGTGTGCCTTCAGTAAAGCAAATAACCAGTCTTTTTCCTGGAAGCATCATACAGAAGAAAGAGCCCTAAATGTAGATTCTTAAGACTTCATTTCTGGTTCAAGTCACACTTGCCTGGAGTTACCTAGATAAGTTACATTACCTATTCAGCCCTCAGTTCCTTGTTTAAGATAAAGAAATTAATCCACATCAGTTGCTTTTGAATTCAATTGTGATTCCTATTAGATATAAGGAATCTTCAAAACGTTTATGGAAAATGAAAAAAGAGAAAACCAAGAATGGTTTCGCACCATAAACTTATCTTTTATTTCCATAATCATAAATTCAAATGTTGAAATCTGATACCACATATATATCTGAAACAAAAATGGAGATTACTACCTAACATATTGCTAGATCATAATCTTTCATTTAAAAAGCACAATTGCTTATTAAAAACAACAAATGGCAGGCCTGTAAAACTGTAATATTTTGGATCTTTTGAGCTACAGAGTTCTTCTTTGGTAGAGAAGCCCATGCACATTCAAGTTTTAAGCTAATATTCAAACTATGAATATTAACATTCCTGAGCTGTTTAAGACTGAGGCTATATGTAATGGCCATCAGAATTCAGAAATGTAGATAGCAGTTTGTGTTTAAGCAGCTAGTGTCAAAAATCAGTTATTTAGCTAACTATTTACATTTTTCTTTTTTTTAAATATTTATTTATTTATTTGAAAGGCAGAGTTAGAGAGAGGCAGAGGCAGAGGCAGAGAGAGGTCTTCCGTCTACTGGTTCACTCCCCTAATGGTCACAATGGCCGAAGCTGCACGGATCCAAAGCCAGGAGCCAGGAGCTTCTTCCAGGTCTCCCACATGGATGCAGGGGACCAACGACTTGGGCCATCTTCTACTGCTTTCCCAGACCCCAGCAGAGAGCTGGATAAGAAGTGGAGCAGCCGGAACTCAAACCAGTGCCCATATGGGATGCTGGCACTGCAGGCGGCGGGGTTTACCCTCTAGCCCACAGCACCAGCCCCAACATTTTTCAACTACTCTTTCAAACGGAACTTTTGATACCTTAAACTGTTCTTCTGGCTAAGAAAAGGGTATTATACAAGATGTTAGTGTAATAATATATGCTTCAAATACTATGTCAGTGTCTGGCAGTAAGGAATTGGACTTTTCTCGAGTTTGGGAAGGGTTGGGGACCAAGAGTAAAAATCAAGAGTTGCAAATCAAATATACTTGTAATGTGTAACAAGTGTTATTTTTCCAAATAGCTAATATACTCAGTACTGTGGAGACATAGGATTCCTCACAGGGGTGGGGATTAGATATTTGTAACACCATTCATAGGCCATACAAAATTATCAACTTAAAAATTAGCCTGGAGGGGCCGGTGTTGTAGCATAGTGGGTAAAGCCGCCGCCTGCAGTGCCGGCATCCAGTGTGGGCGCCAGTTCAAATCCCAGCTGCTCCACTTCCCATCCAGCTCTCTGCTATGGCCTGGGAAAGCAGTGGAAGATGGCCCAAGTCCTTGGGCTCCTGCACCCATGTAGGAGACCTGGAAGAGATTCCTGACTCCTGGCTTCAGATTGGCACAGCTCTGGCCAATTGCGGCCAATTGGGGAGTGAACCAGTGGATGGAAGATCTCTCTCTCTCTCTCTCTCTGTCTAACACTGACTTTCAAATAAATAAATAAATAAATCTTTAAAAAAAAATTAGCCTTGGGCCAGTGTTACGGCATAGTGAGTTAAGCTGCTGTCTGGGACACTGGCATCCCATATGGGCACTGGTTCAAGTCCTTGCTGCTCAACTTCTGATCCAGCTCCTGCTAATATGCCTGGCAAAAACCCCTGCCACCCAAGCTGGAGACCTAGAAGAAATTCCCAGCTCCTGGCTTCTACCTGGCATAGCCTAGGGCTATTGTGACCATCTGAGGAGTGAATCGGCAGATGGAAGCGCTGTGTGTGTGTGTGTGTGTGTTTCAATCTCTCCCTGTAACTCTTATTATTCTGTGAACAGTAAATGTGCTAATAAGGTAGGTGAGAATGCCTTTCAGGCCCCAGAAGCGATGGAACTCATTTGGACCACCCCCACCCCTCCTTTCCGGTGGCATGTACCTATGGGCTGCTTTCGGTCAGACAACTGAAGAACTTAAAAGGACACAAGGAGCTGGGATAGAGATGGGCATTTCAGGATAGCTATCTCTCTTGTACATAATAGGGAGAAACTGCAGGGAGATTGGGTAAATGTGGGTGTGGGTGCTAGTGAGGATCTGGCTGCATGCTCCCCATTGCCTTGCTTGTTTCACTCTTGTGTTCTTGCCCCAGGGCTTCCATAGGAACATGAAGGTGAATAATTTGCACAAGGTCTTACCCCACCTCTACCCCACCCCCACCACATCCACAGACTCACACAGATGCTAATCTGGAACTACACACCTGATGAAAATCCACTCCCTCATCTTTCACATTAAACCGACTATACTGGGTACTTTTGGAAAAGGCAACACGGTGTCTGAGTTAGCTTGAGGATTACGCAGTTTGGGTTCTGCATAAAAGAACCCAAAGTAGGAGAGTTAGAGGCTGAAATCCAGCCACTTACCCTGTCACTTGCCCTGTGGAGCTGTCATCACATAGGAAAGGAGACCTTCCTCCAATTCTTAGAAAAGCAAAATCTGTCCCACAAATAGTGTGTCTAAGATTTAAGAATACTCCAAAAATCAATGAGTTTTTCTAATTAATACAAAGTGTTGTGTGGGATTATTATGATTCAAAAGGGTAAAGGGGTGAGAGGGACACTACTATTGCACTACATACCTTTTCATGCCTTTGAATTTTGCACCACGTTTAAATATATTGGGCATAAATAAGTAATTTGATTTATACAGCAGTACACATCAAAGGTATCACAGGTATCTATGACCCATGGACTATCATTTCTCCTTCTACAATATGTAATACAGAAATAGACATGAAAACTTCAAAATATTTGGCTATATAGACCTTTGTTGTATCATTATTTAACAGTGGAATGTCAATTTAAAACTTACAACGCATTCATAAAACTGAAAAGTATGCAGGCCCTAAAAAATTATTTTAAAAAAGCCAATTTATTGACATGGAAAGACTGATGGTATATCACTTGGAAAAAAGCAGGTTAGAGACAATATGTATAGCATTATATAATTTTATTAGTAAAAACATACATACGCACAAATCACTAAAAATAGCGAGAAAAATAATGAGTGGTTATTTTTGAGTGGGGGGATTATGGGAGATTTTTCATTTCTTTTTCTTTTTGGGTCGTTTTATACACTAATGTTTCTGAAACAAATGAGTGTTTTTCCACAAGAAAATCAAATGCTAACTCCACTCTCCCTCCCATCTTGTTTACACACACAAATCATCTCTTATTGTGAAATGTCTAACACCTTTAAAATGCCTACATTGCTGGTTACAGCCTTAGTATCAGTCTTCGCCCATCCATCCTACACATCCAGAGACACTCAGTCACTACTCTCTCTTCTTATACCTTCTCTTGTTCCTCTGCCAAAATTCTCATCATCTATAAGACCCAGGTTCAACATCACCTTTTTATGTCTTTACACATATGCCCTCCTGGAAACAAATTTCTTTTCTCTGCATTTCTATCATGTTTTAGGTTCAATGATGTTTGTAAATTATACTTTATATAGCAGCTATAAGAATGTATATAAGTTTACCCCTCCTAGTAAATAAGTGAAAGATTCTTTACGTCAACATAAATAATAAAGCATTTAAAAAGTGGATTTATTTATTTGAAAGGCAGAGTGACAGAGAGGGAGAGACAGAAACTCCATGCTCTGGTTAACTTCCCAAATGCTTGCAATAGCCTGGATTAGGCCAGGCCCAATCCAAAAGCCATGAACTCCATCACAGTGCCCACATCGGTGGCAGGAACCCAAGTGCTTGGGCCATCATCCACTGCTTCCCAGGCACATTAGCAGTGAGTTGGATGAAAAGTGGAGAGTAGCTGGGACACAAATCGGGCACACTGACACAGGATATGCACATCCCAAGTGGTGTGTTAACCTGCAAAACAGTGGCTCTATGAACCATTTCTGTAATCTTCCAATCTTTTAATCCCACAAGAATGAGGGGTAGGAGTCTGGTATAGCTGGGGAAAGCTGCATCCCATATGAGAATGTCTGGTTCAAGTCCTGGCTAATGATTACTCTGGGTGTGCAGCAAACAATGGTTCAAGTATTTGTGTCCCTGCAAGCCACATGGGAGACGTGGACTTAGTTCCCAGCTCCCAGCTTGGGTCTTGCTCAGCCTTTGCTGTTGCATGCATTTAGGGAATGAAGCAGTAGATGCGTGATCTCTGTCTCTCTGCCTTCAAATTCAATGAATAAATAAATGAGAGAGAAAGAGAATCTATATTTAAGGGCAACTGGGTGTAAAGCAATGTATCAGAGGCTTTTAGATAGGTCAATTTACTTGACTCTCACAGCAGGCCCATGGATCCATTTTACATTTGAAAAACAAACTCACAAAGGTTCAGTGACTTTTTAATGTCATAAGCTGGTATAAAAAGGGGGGGTGGGGGGAGGCAGGCACTGTGGCTTAGTGGGTAAAGCCACCTCCTGTAGTGCGGGCATCCCATATGGATGGGATCCTCTACTTCCGATCCAGCTCTCTGCTATGGCCTGGGAAAGAAGCAGATGGGCCCAGTACTTGGGCCCCAGCACCTCCTTGGGATACCAGGAAGAAGCATCTGGCTCCAGGCTTTGGATAGGCTCAGCTCCAGCTTTGTGGCCATTTGGGGAGAAAACCAGCCGGTGGAAGACAGTGGGGTGAAAGACCTCTCTCTCTCTGCCTCTGTCTCTCTGTAACTCTTCTTTTCAAATAAATAAATAAATCTTTAAAAAAAAAAAAAGATGGCTGAGATTTTTTTAAAAATTCTGGTTTCTTTTCTGCTCATTACAAAACCCCACTTGTGTGTCTGCTGCTGTGGAAGACACAAACATGTAAATGCCACTGATGGTCTCACAGCACACTAGAACTACTATATCAACATAATACTTGTGAGTCAGCTAAAGTTAGAGGATTTTAGAAGTAGAAGGGACCTTTTAAAGCATAGAATCTAACTCCTATATGCGTTAGATGAGTATTATAATCCCCAGAGAGATAAATTCCCCTTTGCATAAATTTTAGTAGCTGAGCTGGGATCAAAATTCAACTTAGCATATACTAAGTTGATCTTCTGTATATAAAGATAATTGAAAATGAATCTTGATGAAGAATGGGGTGGGAGAGGGAGTGGGAAATGGGAGGGTTGCAGGTGGGAGGGAGGTTATGGGGGGAAAAGCCACTATAATCCAAAAGTTTTACTTTGGAAATTTATATTTATTAAATAAAAGTCGAAAAAAAAAACCCAAAATTGAAAAAATTTAAACTTGAGACAGTATAGCTAAGTGGTTAAGAGTAAGGCCTTGGGTGTCATATGTGTTGATTTCAAACCGCAGCCCTGGTACTTAAAGAACTGTATGCACTATGTCAACTTACAAAGCTCATGTTTGCCTCAGATTTCTTATCTGTAAGAACAGGACAGGAATACTCACTCATAGTGCTGGAAGAGTTAAATGTAACACTGCATAGCAGAGAGTAAGCCCTCAGTAAAGATTAAGTATTCTCTCATCTCCTTCCTCACAGTTCAGGCTTCTTTGCAGGATACCACACTGCTTTTTATGAATGAGTGTGGAATGGACTTTTTATAGTTACTGTAAGAATAAATAAGCATTCATTTATCTATATGGTAAATTCTTTTAAAAAACGCACAAATACTTCTTAGTGGATAAATAACTTTTTTAAGGGAATTAGAATTACTCATCCAGTAAATATGAATCGAGGTACTGATATGTGCTGGGTAGAGTGGCAGATGCTGGACTGAGATGTTGAATAGGCAGTGAAGTTTGATAGAAAGCGAAGCATTACTGAGATCTACCTGAATGATATGGAAAACAATCTTTCACATAATCAATTCAAAGCAATGTAATCAAATAAACATTAGTATCTAAGGTTAACTGTACACACATAGTTGTGCCTTTCTGTAATGCAGATATTCTTTAGAATTAAGTTCTTTGTCATTTCTACAACTGGATATTTTAACTAGATTTTAGTAAACTTCCTGACAGGCTGTTTGTATTTTCCCACATAAAACAGGCTTTTGGGATGGGCAGGTTTAACTAAGCATACTCTGTTAAAATGGTTGATAATTACGATGTTTGAGGGCCATAGGAATGGAATATAATAGTTTTGCTTTTTAGAATTTGTACTTATTCCCTCATTTTCTCTCTTATACACACACTCATTTATACAAATGTGTGTGTGAAAGCTGCCTAAAGAAATAGTTGACATTCTGGACCAAGAACTACCAACATACTGATCATCTCCAGATCTTTTGTTTTTGTTTCAGGTATTATGCCAATATATGGTACAATACATGTATTTATTTGAGTTAGATGATAAAATTAGTGAAGGATCAACACAGAAAACAAATTGCAACATTTACATATCAAAATCACCTTATTGTGACAAATCCATTCTTTAAATCCCTTTTTCCTCAAGTTTTACTATCCATTGACTATGAAATGTGACATATCATTCATACAAAATTTTGCCTGAGTAAAAAGAATGATTCTCTCATGTTTATTCATGAGAGGAAGTATAGAACACAGTAAAAAGAGTCAAAGTGTAGTCAGTAGACTAGATTCAAATATCAATTGTGCATTTAATTATGTAATGTGTGGGAAATCACCACCTCTAAGTCTCAATATAAAATGTTTTGCAAATAGGGATAATATGAATTCTATTTTTTAAGTATTTATTTTATTTAAAAGCAGAGAAACAGAAAGAGGGAAGGGGAAGGGAGGGAGAAAAAGAAAAAGGAGAGAGAGGGAGATGGAGGGAGGGAGGGAGGTAGTGAGGGAGAGAGGGAGAGAGAGGCAGATCTCCCACCAGCTAGTTCACTCCCAGATGCTTGCAATAGCCAAGGCTGAGCCAAGCTGAAGCCAGGAGCAGGGAATTTGGTCCAGGTATCCTAGGTGGATTGCAGGGATGCAACTACCTGAGCTATCACCTGCTGCCTCATTAGCAGGAAGTTGGAATCTAGAGCAGAGCCAAACCTTGAGCCCAGGCCCTCTACTATGGGATGTGTCTTAATCGCTAGACCAAGAACCCACTGATTTATTTTATTATTATTAGATGTATTGATTCAAACCACAGCTCTGGTACCTAAAGAACTGTGTAAACTAGGCCAATTTACAAGGCTTATGTTTGCATTAAATGAACGTAAAATACCTGGAAGACAGTAGCCTGTGTGGTACTAGTGGTTCGCTTCATTAATTTGAATGGAAAAAAATCAGGGGCAATAATTGCCAAAAAATTTTCAATTACAAAAAATGTAATCTCCTTGAAATAATTCACAATTCTCTCAATGGGAGAAGTAAAGAAGAAATACAGAATTCAATAAAATGGAAAAGCTCAGATTGCGGGTCGATCATAAAAGTTTGCTGAATTAATAACCAATGAGGAGGACGGAAGACTAGCATGTTGTGCTAATGTGGCTGCACACATCCTTCCAGTCTTCGAATAAATGAGCACTTTCCTCCCTTATCGCGTTGTCGGAAGCCTGTCTCTTTCCCACTCTCCTGGTTACTTCGGACCTCCAGCCAAAAACTCTGCAGAAGCCTTCGTTGCCTGGGGCAGAGCGCGAGCGTTCCTTCCTCTAACGCGCCCCTACTTCCCGACGGGCATCTAAAGCCCAAGCATGAAATGAGAAGCTTGTTCCATTTCATGGGGTCACAGCAGCCAGGTAAACAAAGCGCATCCTCCTCTCCCAACTCAAACCGCAGCGGGAACGTCCAATTAATCGTATCAGAAACGACCCCTCACCCCACCTCCCCAACGTTCCAGGCGCTGCACCCCCCAACTACGGAAAAGGACGATAAAGCCAGGCGCTGCACCCCCGAACATCGGAAAACGGCCCTGAGGAAGAGGACGATAAAGCAGCTCTCGAGATTCAAGGGTGAGCAGACGCTACCCAGGGAACAGGGTGGGCGCCTCCTCCACCACCCAGCGCAGTCACCGCACTCGGTGTCCGCCTCGCGCAGGGACCCGTGCGGACCCCAGCTCGAGCTCCAAGCTGGAGGCAGATACTGAGAGGTTAAGACCCTAGGCCAGGGCTCCCGGGCCTTCTCCAGCGGCGCAGAGGGTCAGGAGCCACGGGGTCGGACGGGGACTCCTTAAGGTTCAACCCTGGCTCACTCGCTTCTCACTCTGGCCAAGATGCCGCGCGGAGCTGCCTCCGGCCGGAAGTAATAACCCCGGGAGACCACCAGGACAAATCACTCACCCGCCTCTCACCTCGGGCGCCGAGCTAGCCGTAGCCTGACCCGCCGTCCGGAATCCAGCCCGGCACCACCTCAGAGCACCCTGGCGACGGCCCGAGAGCGTCACTGACAACCACCCGGAAGTGGCGCAACCGCTTCCGGGGCAGCCTGGCGCGCGGCGGGAAATTATTTCCCAGAGCCCGGATTAGTGAGGCGGCGAGTGCTGCAGCGGCGGTCGTCGCCCGTGCTGCCGCCGCAACCGGACGGAAGCAGTCCAGACACCCTGACCGGGAAGGTAAAGGGCCTCAGCTCGGAAGACACAGTTCACCCTGACTCTGTGGGGTTGTTTCTTCCCCGGGCCGTGCCTCCCAAGTTTCTGCCGTGACGCCGGCCAGAGGCTGGGGTGAGCGGCGGCGGTGGCCGGCGCTCGCGCTTCCGGAAGCCGCCGTTCGTTCCCGCTGCCCCGGCCCCTGGCGTTGAGCGCCGCTGGTCGTGGTGGCGGCGGTGGTGGCGGTGGGCTGGAGCTGCAGAAGCCCCCCACCGGGCCTTCCCGGGCCGCAGCACCGCCGGCCGCAGTGCGGGGCTGAGCCGCTCCGTCCGTCTGCCGCTGGCGCAGCTCAGCTCTCTCCGGGGAGGCGCTAGGCCCCCCCTCGTCTCTCGTTGCCATAGAACCGCCAGGGACGCCTCTGCCCGGATCCCGGATTCTTGGCCGCTTTCCATAACGTGGCGTCAGGGAAGGTGGCGGGGATCCCTCGGGCCCACCTTCCTGTGACGAAGAAAATCGTGCCGTTCTTTCCTCCCGAGTAGAATTTTGTAACAGCGCCAGGCGACCGGGATCGCGTCCCTGGCGACTGTAGGCCTTCAGAAACACAAACACAACGCACAAGACCCGCACACACAGACACAGGTGCTTTCGCCCAAGGGGAGGACTGTTCCTGGGGATTCTGTGTCGGGCGCCCGAGGGCTGGGGACGCGACCGACCGACTGGTGATCCTGAGATTGCTTCCTTATCCACAGCCGCTGAGTAAAAATATTCACAAGAAGTTGGGTTGCCCTAGGTACTCCGCTATCGGTGTGTGACCCTAGAGTTTGATATTTGAGGCGCCGAGCTTTTTTTTTTTTTTTTTTTTTTTTTGAGGAATAATCTTAACAAAAAAGAAAAAAATGTTTTTCTCATTGAGACATTGGGACTGGACATTTAAACAGTTAAAAGCATACATGTGACAGAACCCGTGCGCTGTGGACTTCTCGGTTTATGTTATTTTGTTGTGCTTAATTCCAGGCAGTATGTTGATGGGCAAGGTGTTCCCCATACTGGAAACTATGTCGCCTATTTTACAGGTGTGCGCTTCCTAAATTGATGGTTCGGTGTGGATTTGCATGAGGGAGTAAATTAGATTATTTCGAAGTTTAGTGAATCAGTACAAACACCTGAGTGTGACAAGAAATTCTATTGAAGGGAATAAAACTCTGAGAGCTGTTTTCTCAATCCAGATTTTCTTAGGTCTTACTGATTGGAGTGATGTTCAATTATGATGTAAGATTTCTCCCTTCCCTAAAACAGAAAGCATAGATCCTGTGAAGGCCTTGTGAAAAGGTAGTCAAATCCGGTTCCTCTCCATAATCAAGATTAAGAGCCCTAAAGATTATATAATAAGTATCCGCAATTTCCGCTGATACCCAAAACGATTAGTTTTTAGAAAACCAGTAGTATAGCTTTATTATTTAGACAGTATTTCCCTTTTGTGTGTCTTGATTATATTCTGAAAAACTGCATGTAAGCTCTGAAAAATAAAACCTAGGAACACTTTTTCTCAAAAGTAGGACTGCCCTCCAATTCAGATGTCACTCTTGGTGTATTTCCTTGTCCCTAGCACATTAAGATAAATAGACACAGAAGCTTTTAACTAGTAGTGCACAGCCAGCTGTAGTGTACAGCAGCCTTTCACCTGCGTTGGAGCCGCATCTGTTAACCCTGTGATTCACTTTTTTTTTTTTTTTTTTTTTTTTGACAGGCAGAGTGGACAGTGAGAGAGAGAGAGACAGAGAGAAAGGTCTTCCTTTTGCCGTTGGTTCACCCTCCAGTGGCCGCCGCGGTAGGCGCGCTGCGGCTGGCGCACCACGCTGTTCCAATGGCAGGAGCCAGGTGCTTCTCCTGGTCTCCCATGGGGTGCAGGGCCCAAGCACTTGGGCCATCCTCCACTGCACTCCCTGGCCATAGCAGAGAGCTGGCCTGGAAGAGGGGCAACCGGGACAGGATTGGTGCCCCGACCGGGACTAGAACCCGGTGTGCCGGCGCCGCAAGGCGGAGGATTAGCCTAGTGAGCCGCGGCGCCGGCCGTGATTCACTTTCTATCTACCAATAGAAAATAGATTTCTAAAATAGAGGTGGGGAAGTTCTGGCTTGCCAGCCGTATAAGGCCAAAGAAATCATTGATCCAGCCCTGCCAGGGCAACTGCAAGCAGCACTTGAAATTCAGTAAATCTATAGCAGGCTGATTTTTAAGTGGAGAATTTTGTTTGGACCATGAATAGTGTTGTAAATATCCGAATCGCCCTTAGGAGGAAAAAGCTGCTCCACCCCTGCATATACTAATGTACTCTTTGCTACTAAAAGTAATATATCCCTGGAACTTTTAAATGCACTTAGTTTTTGTTTTCTTTCAAAGTTACTTTGAAATTAAAAGTATACTATCTTATTTGTGGTAGGGGAGAAAGCCTCTGTGAATTACTCTCATGGCTAATTCTAAATCGATTTTGAGAGGAAAATAATGAAAACTTGCTGTTTTCTGTAAGAAAGAAGGGAGGTAGTGCACTCTGTATGGTTCCTAGAAATACATTGACGTTTAAGATATTGTTTTTGTTTTTGTTTTTTTTTGAAAATAATTTACAATGATGTTTGGGTCTTTTCAATAACATGTATTGCTCATCTCAATATGTCCCTACCCTCATGGTAGATTCATTTTCATGCAGTGTGCCTTTCTCTTGCAATAACTGAAAATGGATTGCTTTGTAAAATTATTATGTGTTGAAAGTATTAGACTAACTTCTGAAATGTAGGCCAGGTTTGTCTTATAGAAAAGGCTTGTTGTTTTTGTAGTTTGTAGAAACACTAATCTTTGAGTCTTGGCTTCACCATTTCACTAAGTTTGTACCCTTGTGCTGGTTTCTTGATTACTTACATTTCTCAATCTCCTCATTTGCATTAGAATTAATAATATAAATAATAATAACAGCACTTATATTGTCAAGAAAAAATAATATGCAAGAGGATACTTCAAAAAGTCTGTAGATAGTGGAATTAAAAGATAATGCTTGGGACCAGCACTGTGGCAGAGGGGTTAAAGCCGCTGCTTACAGCGCCAGCATCCTAAATGGGCGCTGTTTAGAGTTCCAGCTGCTCCACTTCTGATCCAGCTCTATGCTATGGCCTGGGAAGGCAGTAGATGATGGCCCATCTCCTTGGGCCCTTGCACCTACATGGGATACCTGGAAGAAGCTCCTGGCTTCAGATCCATGCAACTCTGGCTACTGTAGCCATATGGGAGGTGAACCAGCAGATGGAAGATATCTCTTTCTCTACCTCTGCCTCTCTGTAACTCCACCTTTCAAATAAATAAACTAAAAAAAAAAAAAAAAAAAAAAAAAAAGATAATGGTGCACTTTCCATGAACTTTTTGAAGACCCTTCATGTGAAGTATACAGACCACAGTAGATTCTCCATGTGTCCCTGAGCTTCTCATTTCTTCCTCACCATAGTCTGTTTTTTCCCAGTTTGTGTTTCCTTCCCGTATTGCTGAGTGTATGGTCAAACTGACTGATGACTGCTCCTTTCCCAAGTTATGCCATTGAAATAAAAACATCTTTCAAATTTCATTACTGAAGACCTCTGTCAAATAATTTGTTTGTATTGGAGGGTACTTTTAGAAATTCATGGTAAATGGAATTAAAGGTTTATTTTGTTAGAAAAATTCTGATCTACATACATGTGAAGGGTCTTCAGAAAGGTCATGAGAAAACTAGACATAGCTTTCAAAGTTTTTTGCACCAAAATCTTTTAAATCCATTTTCCATGAACTTTTGGAAGTCCTCTTACATCTATGATCTTTGAAGTTTGGGGCAGGAAATAGATACTGCATCTCTTAAAAATGCCAAGGACCACTTGAATGAAATTAATCTAAGAGACTAAGTTGGCTCCTAGGCCAAGGGGAACCAGAATTCCTAAACTCCTTTTGAAGCTAGTAGTGTTCAGAAACAGTGTTTTACTCAAACAGTAGTGTATGAGTGCTGTGATATGTATATACTTTTAATATTGGTTAAAGCAGAGATCTAACACGTGGGCCATTTTTATTTTAGCACCTGCATACTTTTTCACTTAAACACTTAGATAACAGAAAATATGAAGATCTTTCAAACTCTTGAATTCAAAGCAATAATATTAATTATAATCAGAGATGGTACTTGCTTTCAAAAGAGAAATTTTAAGTGATTTTCCTTAGTTTGAGGAGTGGGTTTAAAAATCAAGATGATTCACTAGGGTAGTGAAAATTTAGAAATCATTAGTTTTCATCACATGGCTCTAAAACCATGAAGAATATCAGATGACATAATAAGATGATCCTGGGAGTGGACATTTGCAATGGTTAAGTTGCTACTCTGAGTGCCTGGTTTGAGTCCTGGCTTCTTTGCTTCTAACCCAACTTGTTGCTAGTGCATATTGTGAGAAGTAGCAGGTGAGACAGTTGATCCCTGCCACCTATGTGGGAGACCTGGGTTGAGTTCTGGGCCTCTGGCTTTGGCCTGGCACAAAGCCTACCTATTGCAGGCATTTGGAGCGTGAACCAGGAGATAGAAGACTTTTGTCTCTATCTCCTTGCCTTTGATGTAAAATTAAAATAAATAAAAAGTTCTTAAAAGGGGGAAGTTATGATAGAATTTAAAATAAAAATTGAGGTTGGAGCTATATAATGTCTAAATTTTGTTATATGTAATTGTTTCATATATGAAACCTGAAAGTCAACCTCTCTCCCAGATGTTAACAGTTGCAGTACCAGGTGAAGGAATTAGAGATGATTTTAATCTTTCTATATACTTAGTAGTCATTTTTAATTCTATAATAAGCATGTGTGAATTAAGAGACAAAAGTCAGGGTGATTTTGGGAGTAAAACTTTAGTTTTGAAATATGCATATATAAATTTAACTTTATAAATACCTTGTTTCAATGAATTCATGTATAAGATGCTGCTTATTCTCAACATTCTTTTATATAATGGGAAAGTTAGAATATAAATTGTAATGCAAAGTAGGAAGGGTTTATTTTATATTGATTCAAAAACCTCTTTAATCGTCCTTGTTTCCCTTGTTTCTCTGTTTCATAGAACTTTACTCCTTCACCACTGTTACACCTACTCTTTAATCTTGGCTCCCGCACCGGACTTTGATATTCATATCTATATTCCTGCCTCTACTTTTCTCAGAATTTCTTTTGCAACATGTTCTACATACTGTTACATTCTTCATCCGCATCCTAGCTGTGTGTCACATTGTAAAAAAAAATTTGAATGGCCTAAAAAGTTAGTATATAATACAGTACTTACAGTTACCATCATGAGTGCCATAGGTGTATTTGCATTTCTTACTGGCACCAACTGGGAAGGAATTTCAGGCATCAGGGATAGTCACTTGTGGGAGATATTTTGGGAAAGTCCACACTGCAGAGACAGTTGCTTGCTATGCATAAAAGCCAGCTCTTCACAATCACTATCTTCTTAGTCCTGTTTGTGGTTTAAGGTAAGTAACCAATTTTTTTTTTTAAATCACTGCCCCTTTTTAAAAACATATATAACCAAAGAACATTTTTTTATAATAAGGAATACTGTATATAGTTTCTACTTTTTTGGAAGAGAAAAGATAAAAGCAAAAATAATAATAATTTTTCTTATTGTTTTGGTTAGGCTGGTATATCCTGTGTGAATACTTCAAAAAACATCCCCTACAAGTTTTACAAAATCTGTAATTTTTCTAGAAGTACCACTGGTGTAATTACTGTGTATTTGCTTACTTTCTTGTGCTGGAAAACTTCTAAAAGTCAGTTCTTCGTGCTCCAAACTCCAGAGCATATCACCTACACAAAACTTGACTCTGTTTTTAAGGATTTTTAGTTGTCTGAATTCCTGATATGAATAAAATCAATTTTATAGCGCTTTCTTTACGCTCATTGGCATTATTGAATATTGTTGATCCTGTAGGGTGAGGAACAGCCATCAAACCATTAATTTTATAAATATCTATACATGTCTGTTTTCATATTTATAGATACCACTTTTCCTAATTATAAGTTTGATCTGTGATTTAGACCATTAGTTTGTCATATGATGTTTTAAAAAATTACTAAGTGTATTATAAACATTGTTACTGAAGTAGATGATTTATGTGTTTAGAGTGTTTGAATCAGGACATCCTGTTGTTTTGTGCCTGTGTTTCTTATTTCCCTTTACTCTAAGCAAGTTTAATTTCACTTTCATATTTAATCATTTTAAAAGGAAAGAAATTGCTCCAAGAAGACTTTCTTGATTTCCGCTATTGTACACAGTTGGTCATGCTTTCATTTACTCTGGGTTCATACTTTGACCAAAAGTGCTACTGATAACTTAGATTTTTCCATCATATTTATTCCTATTATAAAGACAGTATGACTTGAAAATGAAAACTTTACACTGACTCCAGTAAGTCCAAATAATTTAATATTTTTTAAATTAAACCAAACATGTTTAAATGTTAGTCTGTTAATAAGCATTCAGATTTTTTTTTAAATTCCGGGAATCGAACCCAAGCATTCAGATTATAAAAACAGCAATTATTCATCTAAAAAGAGGAATATAATATGGTGGGTTTTTTTGTTGCATTTCTATATAATATTTAACTCTCAAGAAACATAGTGAAATTCAGAAGATAACATTTATAGAAAACTTTTTGTGATAGCATTACAGCAGTTTTTTTTCGTTGCTTTCTGTACATTTTTATTTGATAGTATTTATAATATAGTAGAATGGCCATGTGTTTGCGTTGGCAGCCCATAAAGTATTTACAATTAAGCCTTACATGTTTATTGTGTGTGAAATGGTTTTAATGTTTTTATATTTAGCAGTCAGAGTGTCGACTCTGTGAATAATGTCTTTAACATATGTTTTCTGTATGTGTCTGTACATTAGATGGAAGATGATGCCCCAAAGCATGTAATCCAGATGACAGGATTTAAGATGGAAGAAAAGGAAGCTCTAGGCAAATTGCTTTTAAAACTAGATTGCACTTTTATTAAGAGTGAGGTGAGTACAGAAGCTTAACTAATCAAAATGTTAAAAGTATAATTGAAAGAGAATTAAAATACTGACAATAATAAAATGCTGCTTGGTATTTTAAGAATGTAAAGGATTTGTTGTTAAGGAAATCTCTAATATTTATGTGGATTTTTCCTTTCAGAAATACAAAAATTGTACACATCTTATAGCTGAACGTCTTTGTAAGAGTGAAAAATTTTTAGCAGCTTGTGCAGCTGGTAAGTGAACTGCCTTGCCTCCAACCCTTTAAACAAACTGCATGTTAAAGAAAAAATATCCTAATCTCTGAAACAATAATGTGTTCATTATACCAAATATAAATTTGTTTCTGAGAATAGATATTTTTTGTTGTATTCAGAAGTAAAATGTTCTACCACATGAAAAATGTAAAATAGGCAGAAATATGTACTTTACCAAAGGTTTGGTATAAGTGCTTTATTTAAGAAAAACAAGTTGTAACAAAAAAGTACAGAATGCCAATATCTTAAGCCTTTGTTGAAGACTGATTTGTTCTCAGTCAACTTTCTTTTCTTGGTCCATCCTTGGAATAATTTTATGTTTTGTTTTCCCTCCTGAGTTTTCCCACCTTTCCATGCTTTGTAACAGTGGTCATACATTTATGTTATTAGGTAGTAAATTTTATAGGCCCAAGTTATGACTTATTCTTCTCTCCTCCTTTTTTTATCATTCAATAAGTTTGTACACTAACATAAACTTATTTGTAGTTTAATTTAGAATAAAACCACTTGGATTTCTCAGCTCCACAAATGAAAGAATACATTGTTTAAAACGATTATTGATGTCCAGGTAAAGAAACTGCAGCATATTATTAAATGCCCTGAAAATTTCTCTAACTTGATAGATTTGTTTTACAGAGTTTAGCAGTGCTGTAAACATTATTGGAAGAGTTTTTAGCATATAATGAAGAATATAAAGTTAGCCCCAAATAGTAAATAATCACAATAATAAAATATAATAACATTTTATTTTGAATTTTAAAGCTTTAGATTTAACAGTATTTAGATTTTGAATTGTCATGGGAAAGATTACATACTATGTTCATTGATGCTGTAGACCTGTTACTATCAAAAATTTAGAAAAACAAAAATAAAACAATTTGGATGAAGAATCTGATGTTGATGAACAGGTTGACTTTTTCTTTATGCTTGATTTTTATTGTTTATCCTCCATCAAAACCAAAATTATTTTGTGATGGACAGTTTTTTTGCATTCTAGGAAAGTGGGTACTAACAAAGGACTACATAATTCATAGTGCCAGAAGTGGAAGATGGCTTGATGAAACCACTTATGAATGGGGATATAAAATTGAAAAAGACTCCCATTATTCACCTCAAATGCAATCTGCACCTAAAAGGTGGCGAGAAGAACTGAAACGCACTGGTGCTCCAGGAGCCTTCCACAGATGGAAGGTTGTCCTCCTTGTGAGAGCTGATAAACGAAGTGATTCTCTTATAAGGTATGATGAAAGCTCATAAAAGCTAAAGCAAGGAGGAGAAAACAGCTATGATTTGTATGAATGCCTTTGTATAGCTCTGAAATTCTTAGCTTAAAACATGGGAGCCACAGTAATTTACTCTTTGATCTCTAAGCCATCACTTTTAAGTTTTTGTGTGTTTAATAGAACAAAATCTGTATTACAGTGTTTGTTGTACTTCCCATGTTATCTCTTCTGTACATCTCAAAATAAACAATAATTGCAAGTTTTTTTAGTTTTGAAGCTCTAAGATTTTTGCTCATAAGATATTACATAATATTTAAAGCTTTGTTGTGCATTTATGTAGTGCTGTCTTCATGATTTCTACTGTTTCCACTATAATTTAATCTCATTTTATTCTTTTTATATATAGATAGATTTTTTAAAAAGATTTATTATTTATTTGAAAGAGTTACACAGAGAAGGAGAGGCATAGAGAGAGAGAGAGAGGGAGAGAGATCTTCCATCCGCTGGTTCACTCCCCAATTGGCTGCAATTGCTGGAGCTGCACCAATCTGAAGCAGGAGCCAGGAGCTTCTTCTGGGTCTCCCATGTGGGTACAGGGGCCCAAGGACTTGGGCCACCTTCTGCTTTCCCAGGCCAAAGCAGAGAGCTGAGTCAGAAATGAAGCAGCCAGGACTCAACGAGCTGGCACTGTAGACCAGGGCTTTAACCCGTTGCACCACAGCGCTGGCCTCTCTGTATATATTTTTTAAAAGCCACCTTGTTGGATAAACTAAATTTTAAAACTTCTGTTATTTTTGCCAGAGGCAGGAGGTAGTGATTTGTTTTTTGTCTCTGAAATATAATTTATGGATAGTAAGATATATCTCTTGTAAGTATACATTTTGATAATTTAGGCAAGCTTATACACTCATATTTCCCTCACTGTAATCAGGATCTGTAACATTCTCATCATCCTTTAATGTTCCTTTCTGTCCTTGTACATTTAATTTTGTACCACCAATACCAGTTGCCTTATTTGTCACAATAGACTAAATTTGTCTTTTTCTAGAGGTTCATTTGTATGTGATTATATTAAGTATATTCCTTTGATACAGCTTAATTTGCCTAGCTCAGTTTTTTTTTTAGGTTCAAACATGATTCAGTGTGCTAGCAGTTCATTCTTTTGTTGTTGCTGACTGGTATTCCTCTGTATGGATGTCTCACAGTCTGTTTGTTCTGAATATGTTATTTTTTTCCCAGAAACCTTTTATTTAAGGACTACAAACAGTACATTTCGTAACTACAACTTTAGGAACATGGTGATTCTTCCCACCGTGCTCCCACCCCTCTTGCTACTCCCTCTCCAAATTCCCATTCTTATTTTTTACTAATATGTAGTTTCATTTAATTTTATACACATATGTTTAACTCTGTGTTCAGTAAAGAGTTTAACAAATAGTAAGGCAAAAAAAAAAGTGTACTTCGGGAGTAGAAACAAGGACTGTTCCAAGTCATTGCTTTTCAGAGTGTCAATTTCACTTCTGTAGATTGCCTTTTAGCTGCTCTATTAGTTATCACAGATCAGGGAGAATTTATGGTCCTTTTGAAATTGGCTTATTTCATTAAGTATTATGTTTTCCAGTTTCATCTGTTTTGTTGCAAAAGACTGGATTTCGTGCCTTTTTTCTTTTTTTACTGCTATGGTGTACATATCACATAGTTTCTTTTTTTTTCTTTTTTTTTGGTCAAGTTTATATTTTCCTTTTTTTTTAAGATTTATTTATTTGAGGGGCCGGCACTGTGGTGCAGTAGGTTAATCCTCTGCCTGTGGCACTGACATCCCATGTTGGTGCAGGTTCTAGTCCCGGCTGCCCTTCCTCCAGTCCAGCTCTCCGCTATGGCCTGGGAAAGCAGTAGGTGATGGCCCAAGGCTTTGGCCCCCTGCACCCACGTGGGAGACCAGGAAGAACCACCTGGCTCCTGGCTTCGGATTGGCATATCTCTGGCCATTGCGGCCATTTGGGGAATGAACCAACAGAAGGAAGACCTTTCTCTCTGTCTCTCTCTCTCTCTCACTCTCTGTAACACTAACTCTCAAATAAAATAAATATAATCTTGAAGAAAAAGAAGATTTGTTTGTTTGAAAGAGTTACACAAAGAGAGGAGAGGCAGAGAGAGAGAGAGGTCTTCCATCTGTTGGTTAACTCTCCAATTGGCTGCAATGGCCGGAGCTGTGCTGATCCAAAGCCAGGAGCTTCTTCTGGGTCTCCCATGCAGGTGCAGGGACCCAAGGACTTGGGCCATCTTCTACCGCTTTCCTAGGCCATAGCAGAGAGCTGGATCAGAAGTGGAACAGCCGGATCTCGAACTGGTACCCATATGGGATGCTGGCTCTTCAATCAGGGTGTTAACCCGCTCAGCTACAGTGCTGGCCCCCACATAGTTTCTTTATCCACTCCTCAGATGATGGACATTTGGGTTGATTCCATATCTTAGCTATTGTGAATTGAGCTGCAGTAAACAGGGGGTGCAGATAACTCTTTCATATGCTGATTTCATTTCCCCTGGGTAAATTCCCAGGAGTAGGATGGCTGGGTCTTAAGGTAAGTTTGTATTCAGATTTCTGTGTCTTCCACAGTGGCTTTATACCAGTTTACATTCCCACCAACAGTGGACTAGAGTACCTTTTTCCCAACATCCTCACCAGCATTTGTTGTTTATTAATTACTGTGTGAAAGCCATTCTGTCAGGGGTGACGTGAAACCTCATTATGGTTTTGATTTGCATTTCCCTCATGGCTAGTGATCCTGAGCATTTTTTGATGTATCTGTTAACCATTTGGATTTCTTCCTTTGAAAAACATTTGTTTAAGTCCTTTGCACATTTCTTAACTGGGTTGTTTATTTTGTTGATGTTGAATTTCTCTATATATATTCTGATTATTAATCCTTTATCAGATGCATGGTTTGCAAATAATTTCTCCCATTCTGTTGGTTGCCTCTTTGCTGAGTGTTTCTTTAAAAAAAAAAAAAAAGTTGATTATTTATTTGAAAGAGTTACACAGAGAGGAGAGACAGAGAGAAGTCTTCCATCCGATGGCTTACTCCCCAGATGGCCGCAGTGGCCGGAGCTGCATTGATCCGAAGCCAGGAGCCAGGAGCTTCTCCCACACAGGTGCAGGAGCCCAAGGACTTGGGCCATCTCTTACTGCTTTCCCAGGCCATAGCAGAGAGCTGGATTGGAAGAGGAGCATCCAGGACTAGAACCAGCGCCCATATGGGATCCCAGCGCTTCAGGGCATTAACCCACTGCGCCACAGCACCAGCCCCTGTTGAGTGTATCTCCTGCAGTACAGAAGCTTCTCAATTCAATGTAATCCTGTTTATCAATTTTGGCTTTGATTCTTTGTGCCTCTGGAGTCTTTTCCAATAACTCTTTGCCTGTGCCAATGTCTTGCAGGGTTTCTCCAATGTTCTCTAATAATTTGTTGGTATCGGCCATAGGTTTAGGTCTTTACTCCATTTTGAGTGGATTTTTGTCTAAGGTATAATGTAGGGGTCCTGCTTCAAATTTCTGCATGTGGACATCCAGTTTTCCCAGCACCATTTGTTGAAGACACTTTCCTTGCTCCGGGATTGTTTTTAGCTCCTTTGTCAAAGATAAGTTGATTGTGGATGCTTGGGTTGATTTCTGGAGTTTCTATTCTGTTCCATTGGTATATCCATCTGCACCAGGCTGTTTTGATTACAACTGCCCTGTAGTACTTGAAATCTGGTATTGTGATGCCTCCAGATATGTTTTTGTTGTGTAAGATTACTTTAGCTATTGTGGGTCTCTTGTGTTTGCATCTGAATTTCAGCATCCTTTTCTCTGTATCTAAGAAGAATGTCCTTGGTATTTTGATTGGTATCACATTGGATCTGTAAATTGCTTTTGATAATATGGACACTGAGAAGACACCTGCACAACCAGCTTTTACTGTGTTTTTATTATCCATTATAATAGTGCTAGAAAATATTGTTATTATTTTAATGTAACCTAAAGTGTAATCACATACTTTGATAATATTGATTCTTCCAGTCCATGAACATGGGAGATTTTTTCCATTCTTTTTGTGTCTTCCATTTATTTCTTTAATATTTTGTAATTCTGATAATAGAGATCTTTGACATCCTTGGTTAAATTTATTCCAAGGTATTTGATTTTATTTGTAGCTATTGTGAATGGGATATCTTAAAATTTCCTTCTCAGCCATGGCATTGTCTGGTTATAGAAAAGGCTGTTGATTTTTATGTGTGGATTTTACATCCTGCCACTTAAAACCCTTTTATGAGTTCTAATAGTCTCTTGGTGGAGTCTTTTGGACCCCCTATATATAGCATCTTGTCATCTGCAAATAAGGATAGTTTGAATTCCTCCTTCCCAGATGGTATCCCTTTAGTTTCTTTTTCTTGCCTAATGACTCTGGCTAATACTTCCAGGACTGTATTGAACAGCAATGGTGAGAGTGGGCATCCTTGTCTGGTTCCGGATCTTAGTGGGAATGCTTCTAGCTTTTCCCCATTTAATAGGATGCTGGACATGGTTTTTCATAAATTGCCTTGATTGTGTTGAGGAATGTTCCTTCTAAACCCAATTTGCTTTGAGTTCTTATCATGAACGTGTGTTGTGTTGTATCAAAAGCTTTCTCTGTTGTCTATTGAGATAGTCATATAGTTTTTGTTCTTCAGTTTGTTAATGTGATGTATCACATTGATTTTGTGAATCTGGAACCATCCCTGCATACCAGGGATAAATTCCACTTGGTCTGGGCAAATGATCTTTCTGATGTGTTGTTGGATTTGATTAACTAGTATTTTGTTGAGGATTTTTGCAACTATGTTCATCAGGGAAATTGATCTGTAGTTCTCTTTCTCCATTGTATCTTTTTCAGGTTTAGAAATTAAGGTGATGCTGGGTTCAGAGCAGGAGTTTGGGAGGATTCCCTTCCTTTCACTTGTTTTGAGTAGCTTGAGAATAATTGGGAGTTTGCTGAGTTTTATCAAACATTTAAAGAATAGTGAAGCCATCCAGTCTTAGGCTTTCTTTGTTGGGAGGGTCTTTATTATGGATTCATTTTATGTCTTGGTTATTGCTCTGTTTAGGTTTTCTTTGTCTTCATGGCTCAATTTAGAAGGTTATATGTGTCGATGAATCTATCCATTTCTTTAGGTTTCCCAGTTTGTTGGCATGCAGTTCTTCAGAGTAATTTCTGACAGTGAGAGAGAGAGGCAGAGAGAGAGAGATGTCTTCCATCCACTGGTTCACTCCCCAAATGGCCACAGTGGCCAGAGCTGTGCCTATGTGAAGCCAGGAGCCAGGAGCTTCTTCCAGGTCTCCCACTTGGGTGCAGGTGCCCAAGGACTTGAGCCATCTACTATCCCATGCCATTAGCAGAGAGCTGGATGGGAAGTGGAGTAGCCTGGACTAAAACTGGTGCTCATGGTAAGGCAGCACTGCAGGTGACAGCTTTTACTCACTACCCCACAGTACCGTCCACTTGACATACTCTTTTTTTTTTAATGATTTATTTATTTATTTGAAAATCAAAGTTACACAGAAAGAGAAGGAGAGGCAGAGAGAGAGGTCTTCCATCCGCTGGTTCATTCCCTAGTTGGTCACCGGTGCTTTGCCAATGCAAAACCAGGAGCCCAGAGCTGCTTCTGGGTTTCCCATATGGGTGCAGGGACCTAAGGACCAGGACCGCCATCTACTGCTTTCCCAGGCCACAACAGAGAGCTGGATCAGAAGTGAAGCAGCTGGGATTCATACCGGTGCCTATATGGGATGCTGGCACTGCAGGCGTTGGCCTTACCCGCTATGCTACAGCACAGCCCCCCCATATTCTTTCAATTTGTGTGTGTTATGGAAGGTCTTCATTTCACCTTCATTCATAAATGAGAGCTTTGCCAGGGTACAGTATTCTGGGTTGACAGGTTTTTGTCTTAAGACTGGGAGTATATCTCACCTTTCTCTCCTAGCCTATAGGGTTTCTGATGAGAAGTCAGCTATGAATCTAATTGGAGATCCTCAAAGTAATCTGGTGTTTCTCTCGTGCACATTTTAGAATCTATGCTTTACTGTGGATAGTTTGAAATGTGTCGTGAAAATCTTTTCTGATCACGTCTATAAGGAGTGCTATGTGTTTTCTGTACTTGGACACATCCCTTTCTTTCTCCAAATTAGGGAAATTTTCTGTAATAATAGAATAGAATAGAATAGAATAGAATAGAATAATAGAATAGAAATTTTCTGAAATAATAGAATGCCTTCTAGTCCATTGTTTCTTTCTATGCATTTAGGAACTCCTAAGACCTCTATGTTGGTGTCATTTGATAGTATCCCATAGATCTACAACACTGTTTTTTAGTTTTCTAAGAATTTGTCTTCTACGTCAGATAGTCTGTCTTCTGCTTCTCAGAGTTTTTTGTTAAGACTTTCAACTGCATTTTTTTTTACTTTATTGAATTCCTCATTTCCAAGATTTCATTTTGATTTCTCAATTTCATATGTGAAATTTTCTTTCATGTTATGTATGGATTTCGTTTATTCATGGATTTGCTTCTGGTTACTGTCCATTTTTTGCATTCCATTTCTGGCATTTCTTCAGTCTCTTTATCTTCACATTCTAGTATTGAAGTGTTGTGTTCTTTTGGAGCATCATGTTATCTTATTCTTGTGTCTTGAATTGCTGTGTTTATTTTTAGGTATTTGTGAAGATACTTTTTTTTTTTTTTTTTTTTTTAATCAGAGGGGAGGTTTGTTATCCTTTGTTGGCATAGTCTCATGCTCACTTCCTCTCAGAGGATACCCATACACCCCAGTGGGTACAATACTGGTCCACGCTGCCACAAGAACTACACAGAGGATCTGTGTAATCCTTGGTGTAAGCACAGATCCCACAGCAATGACCCTCACCAGAGAATCGGGGAGGCCCAAGTGAGTAGAACTGCCTACAGTGACTACCTAAAGTCCCATCCACACTGTGTGGCTTCCACACAGCCACAGTATTTTCACAGTCCTGGCACACAAGCCTCCTGTCACAAGTATCAAGCCCCTGTCAATTCTCCCTGCCAGACTTGGGCGTCTCCATTTGGCTGGATGCTGGACGCACGGACACAAGCTAGTGCAGCTGTTACATACATCCAAAATGGCGCCTGCCCCCTCTGAACTTGTTACAGGATGCCAGTGCAGGATGGTTGGGGAGAGAGAAATATGCCCCCTTTTTTTATCCTCTAGGTTGGCAAGTACACTGTCCCCCACAAGCCTCCAGCTGAACTCACACCAGGGTCTTGATATAGCTTTATTCCAAGTGGCTTGGGCTGCTGCAGTCTGGTCTCACGTCACTCTCCAATCCTGGTGCTGAGTCTCTTGGCTGCTGGGGTTCTCAGCTGTGTGCATACACACCCTCTACGTAGGTTACAGTGTCCCTCTAATTTGCTTGGGTTTCCTGTGCCATTTTCTCCCTAACTCTTCCTTGAGACTGCATTCTCTCCACTTTTTTAAATCTGTCTTCCCCTAGACCAGGGCAGTAAGCTCCCTCCCTATTCCACCATCTTAGATCCCCCCTCTATTTGTTTACCTGCAAATGGATATATGGGATATGTTTTGTTTTTGTTACTGTAAATAAACCTGCAATGAACATTTCTATCCAGGTGTTCATGTACACGTTTTCATTTCTCTCGGATAATATCCAGGAAAGGAATTGCCAGCTCAGGTGACAATTGTGTGTTTATTAGAAAAATGCCAAATTATTTTCCACATTAGTACCATTTTGTATTCCCAGTGGCAATTTATGCAGTTACCTGGCCTTCTTTTTGAGCCATGTGCATGATCTAATTCTGGACTTAGTGTTTTGTGGCACTGATCTATATGTCTACTTATTTTTATCTTTTAAACTGATTTATATAAGAGGCAGAGTTACAGATCGAGGAAGAGATAGGTCTTCCATCCACTGGTTCACTCCCCAAATGGCCACAATGGCTGATGCTAAGCCAATCTGAAGCCAGGAGCCAGGAGTTCTTCTAGGTCTCCCACATGGGAGCAGGGGCCCAAGCATATGAACCTTCTTCCACTGCTTTCCCAGGCCATAACCAGAGAGCTGAATCAGAAGAGGAACAGCTAGGACATGACTCATTGCCCATATGGGATGCCAGCGCACAGATGGAGGCTTACCCTACTATACTGCAGCGCTGACCCCTATATATCTACCTATACCAACACCAAACAGTTTCGATTTCTGTAACTTTATAGTAAGTCTTGAAATAGGCAGAGTGAGTCCTCCTGCTTTATCCTTTTCAGAATTGTTTTTGGTGATTCTGGATGCTTAGATTTCCTTGTGTACATTTTAGAATCATCTTATCAATTTCTGTGAAATAGTGTGCTGGGAATTTGATTTCGATTACATTTCATCTATAGATTAAATTGAAGAGAATTATAGGAACAAGATTGAGTCTTCCTGTTACTGGATTGTGTTTTTCTCCAAGTATGCTTTTCATTTCTGTCATGAATATTCTGTCTTACAGAATTCTTGGACAAAATTTGTTTGTAACTAGGTATTTGATGTTTGAGGGTGCCATTTCAAATAGGTTGCTCTAGAAGTTTTTATATGCATCTATTGAGATAATTGTCTTTTATTTATTCTGTTTATATGATGAGTAGTATTGACCAGTTCTTAATTGTGAAGCCAAATTTGTATTCTTGAGATAAATTACACTGTATTATCCATTTTAATACATTGCTTTTCTATCTCCATCTATGAAAACAACTAAATAATATGATTTTTTAAGTTCTTCAGTTTTTTCTTTTTTTTTTTTTTTTTTAAGGTTTATTTATTTGTTTAAAAGGGAGAGTTACAGAGAAAGAGGGAGAGAGAGATCTTCCATCTGTTCGTTCAGTTTTCAGATGACTGAATGGCAAGAGCTAGGTCAGGTTGAAACCTAGAGCCTGGAACTCCATCTGGGTCTCCCATGTGATTAGCAGGGGCCCAAGTACTTGAGTCATCTTCTGCCACTTTCCCAGGCACATTAGCAGGGAGCTGGATCAGAAGTGAAGTAACTTGCTGACTCTACTTAATATTTTTATATTTTTCCTTCTAGTTTGGCAGAGATACTCATTATCTCCATTTCTGTTAAGCATTTTACTATATATATTAGCCAGTGTAGTATGACGAAAGAAAGAATTTAGGTCTAATGTTGGAATGGGGTGGGGTTGGGAATTGACTTTATGTCCAAAAGATAGAGTTATATACTGAAAACTAGAAGAAGAGCTAGAACTCGTTAGTGAATTTAGGAAGATACACTGTATAAAAAATTAGTTGTGTTCTTATAGCATAATAAAGAACAAGTAGATAGTGAAGTTTAATTATTGTTTTGATTTCATTGATTTTCTCCATTGTTTTTATTTTGATTACTGCATTTATGTTTTTCAAAAAGACATTGAGATAAGGTTCACATCTCATGTAATTAATCCATTTAAAGTATAAAATCCAATAGTTCTTAAAATTATCAGAGTTGGTCTCTTATCACCACATTCAATGTAGAATGTTGTTATTACATGAAAAGGAATTCTATAACCATTAGTAGTCATTGCTTATTTCTTCCCCCTGATTCATACGTACTTATTTTCCCCCCTTCCTCCCCACATCTCTGGCTCCCAGTGGTTACTTATATGTGATTTCCTTTTACATATTTATCTGTCCTGGGCACATTAAAACTATGTATATTCTTCCCATTTAACTCTAATATTACCTTTGACTAACATTTCTCTATTCTGTCCTCCCTGCTAAACAACCAAGGCTGTGTTAACAAACATTCTTTCTACTTTTGTGAGATCTGTTTTTGTTAGATTCCATATACAAGTGAGATCGGGCAATATTTCATCTTTCTCTACCTGGCTCATTTCACTTTACATAATATTCCCCAGGTTCCTCCATGTTGTCACAGATGATAAGATTTTGGTTTTTTTTAATTTGAATAGTATTCCATTATGTATATATGCCACATTTTCTTTATCCATTCATCTATTGATATATACTTAAGTTGATCCCTTATCTTGGCTATTACTAGTAGTGTTGTACTAAACAAGATAGTTTAGATATTTCTTTTTTATTTTATTTTTTTTATTTTATTTATTTATTTATTTTTGACAGGCAGAGTGGACAGTGAGAGAGAGACAGAGAGAAAGGTCTTCCTTTTGCCGTTGGTTCACCCTCCAATGGCCGCCGCAGTAGCGCGCTGCGGCCGGCGCACCGCGCTATTCCAATGGCAGGAGCCAGGTGCTTCTCCTGGTCTCCCATTTGGGTGCAGGGCCCAAGCACTTGGGCCATCCTCCACTGCACTCCTGGGCCACAGGAGAGAGCTGGCCTGGAAGAGGGGCAACCGGGACAGGATCGGTGCCCGGACCGGGACTAGAACCCGGTGTGCCGGCGCCGCAAGGTGGAGGATTAGCCTGTTGAGCCACGGCGCTGGCCAGTTTAGATATTTCTAATACACTGACTTCATATCTTTTGGATATATACCCAGTAGTGGGATTGATTGTTGGGTCAAATGTTCTATTTTCAGTTTTTTGAAGAAACTCTATACTGTTTTCCAAAATCGCTGTACTAATTTACGTCTCAACGAACAGTATATGTGTAGCCCTTTGTCTCTATCCTGGGTCATGTTCTCTGCTCTCAGCTTCAGCCTAGCCTAGCCATGTCTGTTGAGGGTGTTTGTGGAGAATAAACCACTGTGGCTGTCTTTGTGCCTCTCTGTCTCTGTCATCCTTTCAAATAAATAAATTAAAATAAATGAATAAATATAATTTTAAAAGATAATTAATATGACTTTGATTTTTTTTTATTTTGTTAAACCTTATTTTGTAGCCTAACATATGATCTATCCTGGAAAATGTGCCATAAACACTTGAGTAGAATATGTATTATGTAAATGTTGTATAGGGATGTTCTGTATATGTCAAAATAGATTTGCTGAAAAGCGTAGTTTTAATTCTATATGTATCTATTGAATTTGTTTCCATGCCTGTCCATTGCTGAAATCGGGGTGTTGCCCCTACCAATATTATGTTGCAGTCTGTTACGTATTGGGGTGCTCCAACATTAGGTGCATATATAGGTACAGTTTTTATATCCTTTTACTGTGTGGACCCCTTTATCATTGTATATCAACCTTTGTATTTTTACTTTTTTATTTAAAGTTTGTTTAATCTGATGTATGTGTAACTGCTCCTGTTGTCTTTTTGTTAACGTTTGAATGTATGTCTTTTTTCATCCTTCGCTTTGAATCTGCATGTTGTTAAAGGTGAAGTGATTCTCTTATAGGGAGCATACAGCCAAAGTATTCGATTTTTATACATTCAGTCATTAGGTGTCTGTTAATGGGAAAATTTTATCCTTTTACTGTCAGTATAATTATTAATATATGGAGACTTACTAGTGGCATTTTATGGATTTTCTAGTAGTTTTGTAAATCTTTGTCTCACTATCTTTGTGATTTTTTTAGTAGTATGCTTGATGCCTTGTTTGCTTTTTTTTTTTTTTTCAGTGTATAAGCAAGAGATTTTTGTTATCAATAAGGCTTACAAAATTTTTTCTATCATAACAGGTTATTTTAAACTGATAAAAAGTGAACTTTGATTAAAGAAAAAAATCTATACTTTAAACTTCACAATATACATCATTTATATCTCTGTCCTATAACAAATTATTACCATTTTTAGTAGTTTTGTCTTTTTTTTTTTTAAAGGTTTATTTATTTATTTGAAAGAGTTACACACAGAGAGAGAAGATGCAGAGAGAGAGAGAGAGAGAGAGGTCTTCCATCTGAAGGTTCACTTCCCAATTGGCCGCAACGGCCAGAGCTGCACCGATCTGGAGCCAGGAGCCAGGAGCTTCCTCCAGGTCTCCCATGCGAGTGCAGGGGCCCAAGTACTTGGGCCATCTTCTGCTTTCCCAGGCCATAGCAGAGAGCTGGATAAAAAGTGGAGCAGCTGGGTCTCGAACTGGCGCCCATATGGGAAGCCGGCGCTTCAGGCCAGAGCGTTAACCCACTGTGCCACAGCTCCGGCCCCAGTAGTTTAGTCTTTTAATCTTTGTACTGAGTGTGTAAGCACTTTGCATACCATGATTATAGTACTTGAGTATTCTGAATTTGTGTATGTTTACATTGTCTTTGGTTGAAGAACCTTTGGCTTCTTCTGTAAGACAAGTCTGAGGGTGAAAAATTCTCAACTTTTTTTTTGTTTGGGAAAATCTTTATCTCTTCTTCATTTCTGAGTGATAGCTTTGTTGGGCACAGCATTCTTGGTTGACAGTTTTTTTCCTTTAACAGTTTGACTATAGCCTCCTATGCTCTCTGGTCTGCAGGTTTTCTATTGAGAAGTCTGAAGGTAGATATAATAGAATTCCCTTACATATATCTGATGTATTAAAATTCCCTCACATGCATCTGACTTATTTGTCTTCTTCTACTGCTTTCAAGGTCCTTTCTGTATCTTTGATCTTTGAGAGATTGCTTATAAAATGTCTCAGAGTAGTTTTTATTTGAGTTGAATTTTATTGGCTACCTTTGACCATCTTCTATGTGAATAGAGTTTCATGATTTGATTTCTGTGAATAAGCTATCTACTCCTTTATTTCTCTGTACTACCTCTTGAACTCCAGTTACCTAAATATTTGCTCCTTTGATACAGTCCCATACACCCTATGAGTTTTCTTCATTCTTTTTCTCTTTATTGCATGTTCTTTTTTGATTATCCATGGGATATGGTCATCCCAAGTGACATCTTAACTATTGTACCAAATTCTTACCCAGTTCTTTGATTTAGGCATTTATTATAAATTTCTCTCATAGGCAGTTTCTGCTACCTTCCTTAATTTTTTTCCTTTTTTTTTTTTTTTTTTCTTTTTGACAGGCAGAGTGGATGGTGAGAGAGAGACAGAGAGAAAGGTCTTCCTTTTTGCCGTTGGTTCACCCTCCAATGGCCGCTGCGGCCAGCGCATCTCGCTGATCTGAAGGCAGGAGCTAGGTGCTTCTCCTAGTCTCCCATGCGGGTGCAGGGCCCAAGCACTCCACTGCACTCCCGGGCCATAGCAGAGAGCTGGCCTGGAAGAGGGGCAACCGGGATAGAATCCGGCACCCCAACCGGGACTAGAACCCGGTGTGCTGGCGCCGCAAGGCGGAGGATTAGCCTGTTAAGCCACGGCGCCGGCCCCTTAACATTTTTTTAATGATTTACTTGTTTATTTGAAACTCAGAGTTATACAGAAAATGGAAGAGACAAAGATCTTCCATCTGCTGATTCACTCCCCAGATAGCTGCAGCAGCTAACACTGGGCCAGGCCAGAGCCAGGAGCCAGAAACATCATCCAGGTCTCCCGTGTGGATGACGAGGACCCAAACACTTGGGCCCTCTTCCGATGCTTTTCCCAGGCCATTAGCAGGGAACTGGTTCAGAAGTGGAGTAGCTGGGATACAAACCAGTGCCTATATGGAATGCTAGTATCACTGGTGGCAGTGGCTTTAATTTTGGTATCTTGTAATTTCATTATTTTTCCCAATTTTTTTTCATTACTCTGTTGATTTATTTGAATCATTTGAAAGTGTGTTTAATTTCTACTTATTTGTGATATTTTCCTGATACTAATTTCTAATTTAATATGATTGAGATTAAAAATTATAGTGATAAGATTTCAGTTCTATTAAATTTTATCAGATTACCTTTATGACCTAACGTATGATCTTGGAGAATTTCCTTTGTGTGCTTGAAGAATGTGTGTTCTTTTACTTTTGAATGGAATGTTCTCTATGTGTCTTTGGTTGCTGTCACTGTGACATAGTAGGTAAAGCAGCCGTCTGCAGTGCTGGCATCCCATACGGGTGCCCGTTCAAGACCTGGCTGCTCTACTTCCTACTCAGCTCTCTGATATGGCCTGGGAAAGCAGTAGAAGATGGCCCATGTCCTTGGGCCCCTGCACCCGCATAGGAGACCGTGTGGGGGCTCCTGGCTCCTGGCTCTGGATCCGCCAAGTGCTGGCTGTAGTGGCCTTTTGAGGAGCGAACCGCTGGAGGGAAGATCTTTCTTTGCCTCTGCCTCTGTAACTCCACCTTTCAAATAAATAAATATCTTTAGAAAAAAAATTACATGTATCTGTGAGGTCCATTTGTTCTAAAGTGCAATTCAGATCCTGTATTTTATTAGTGCTTTTCTGTCTGTGCATTGTTAAAAGTTGTGTTAAAGTTCCCTATAATTGTATTCTGTCCTTCCTTTAGATCCTTTAATACTTGTTTTATATTATTAGATACTCAGAGGTTGAGTATATATGCTTACAGTTGCCATCTGTTCAGTGAACCAACCTCTTATTATATAATGGCCATCTTTATCTCTTACAGTTTTTGACTTAATGTCGTCTTTGTATCATGAATATGGCTGGCCTATTCTCTTCAGGTTTCCATCTTAATAGAATGTGCTTTTTCATCTCTTCATTTTCAGTTTCTGTGTGTCATTCATGGTGAGGTGAGTCTATTGTAGGCTGCATATAGCTGGGTTTTGTTTATTTATTTGACCTCAGTGTTTTTCGACTGGAGAATTCAGTTCGTTTACATTCATTTTTCCCTCCCTGTGATTGCATGAGGATTGCATAAAACACCTATACTTATAACAGGCTATTTCAAGCTGATATTTTAACCTTGATCATATATTGCACCTGCACATTTTTTAATTTGTACCCCGCACACACATTTTGTATGTTTGGTGTAAAAATTGACATTATTTTGTATTCCCTGACAATTTCTTTTAGCTGCTGTTGTTTTAATAGTTTTGTTAAATAACCATTTTGCTAGAGACAAAATTGCTTTAAACACCACCATTTTAGACCCGTGTGTTTTCAATAGGAGTATGTATTAATAGTACCATGATTTTTTTCACTCTTGTATGTTTTATGTTATTAATTAGTGGCATTTTGATCCACCTTCAGAACTTTATCTTGACATCTTCCCTGTAGTTTGGGAAGTTTTCACCATTCTTTTTTTTTTTTAATGATTTATTTATTTGCTTGAAAGGCGGAGTTACAGAGAGGCAGGGGGAGAGAGAGAAGTAGGGAGGGAGGGGAGAGACACATACACACACACACACACACACACGCTCGCACGCACACGCAAGGAGAGAGAGCGGTGGGGAGTGGGAGAGGGAGAGATATACCTTTCATCTGCTGGTTTACTCCCCAAATGACTGCACCAGCCAGAGCTGGGTGGTTCCAGAGCCTGGAGCTTCTTCCAGGTCTCTCACACGGGTACAGAGGCTGAAGGACTTGGGCCATTTTCTGCTGCTTTCCCAGGCCATAGCAGAGAGTTGGATAGGGAGTGGAGCAGCTGGAACTCAACCCAGTGCCCATATGGGATGTTGGTGCTGTAGGCAGCGGCTTTACCCACTACACGGTGCTGGCCTCCTATTATTTCTTTATTGTTTCTCGCCCCTTTTCTCACTGTGCTGATGTAATGCCTTTTATGCAAAAATTGGGTTTCTTGATGCTGTCTCACAGTTTCTATAGGCTTTCTTTTTGCTCCTGTAATTCGATAGTTTGTAGTGTTATTCTTTTAACTCACTGACCCTTCTTGTTGAATTTGGTGTTTAAGCTTTCTCTTTGATTTTTCAGTTATTATATGCTTCATCTCTAAGTTTTGTACTCTGTTTTTGTTTATATGTTTTTCAACTCACTTAGGTATTAAAATTTGTGTGTGTGATCAAGTAATCATATTTGATTAATTAGTTTCTATGTTGTCCTGGCAATTATATAATATTTATATTATGTAAATATATTAACATATATTTATATAATATATAGTATTTATATAATATGTATTTGTATATTTATGTAATATTTCTAATCTTAAAAGTTTTTTGTATGCATACAATATTTATTTCATTTTGAACCTCACAACTAATTAATATAGTCATATGAGCTCCACTTTACATATGAAAAAGCTAAGTACAAAGTTTAAAAGACAAACAAGTGTCAGAATCAGAACAATAATCCAAGTTTCCTGACTACATTTTTTAAAAAGATTCATTTTACTTATTGGAAAGGTGGAGTTAGAGAGGGGAAGAGACAGAAAGAGACAGATGTTCCATCCACTGTTTCACTGCACAAACAGCTGCAATGGCCAGGAGCCAGGAGCTTTTTCTGGGTCTCCCACATCAGTGCAGGGGCCCAAGCGCTTGAGTCATCCTCCACTGCTTTCCCAGGTACATTAGCGGGGAGTTGGATAGAGAAGAGGAGCAGCTGGGACTCGAACCATTGCCCAAATTGGATGCCAGCATCTCAGGCAGCGACTTTTCTCACAAGTCCACAATGTCAGCCCTGACTACAATTTTTAATATCATTATTCAAATAAACTGGCAAACTAAATTCTTTTCATTTGTACAACACAGCATATATAGCCATGGTGATTTCTGATGGTAACTGTGATAGCTCTAGGCAATGTTTAATTCTTGTTTTTTGTTTAAATTTTTTTATTTGTATAAACGGAAAAATTTCATGTATCTCATGCATTCAGTTTTAAGTACATAATGACACTTGCTACCCCATCCTCCTTTCCTCCCTCATTCCTACCCTTTTCCTGCTTCCTTTCTTATTTTTTTTCAATTTTTTTTTGAGAACAAGTTTTATCATTAATCAAAGAAGCACCTAAGAAGATGTGCAGTGGTGTTGGGCATTTAGGCTTACCTGAAACTTATGAGAGAAGAGAATATCCTCCACTTAATACACTAAAACAAAGTAAATCCTTGAGAACAAGTATTACTATTAACTGGCATAATACCACTCTTGAGGACAGAGGTTCTGCATGGGTAGGTAGTTCACAGTGACTCCTGTTGTAAATTTAACAACACTCATGTATGACGTCAGTGATCACCCAAGGCTCTTGTCATGAGCTGCCTAGGTTATGAAAGCCTTTTGAGTCCACAAACTCCTTCAGTATTTAGACAAGGCCATAAGCATAATGGAAGTTCTCTCTTCCCTTCAGAGAAAAGTACATCCTTCTTTGATGGCCACTTTTGTTTCTTTTAACTGGAGAGTTGAGGCCATTTACATTCAAGGTGACTATTGATAAATAACAACTTGGCCCAACCATTTTTATACAGTTATTCCTGTTGTTTACTTTGGATTTCTTTTGCACTTCTATTGGTGGTTTTTCTGCCTTCTTATTCTTTCATAATGAAGACTATCTTTCTGTGTGTAGCACATCTTTAAGCATCTTCTGTAGGGCCAGAAGAGTGTTGACAATTCTTTCGATTTGTTTGTAATGGAAAATCTTTAAGTCTTTATTTACCTTCATCCATAAATGTTTTTTCTTTTAAGTCTTGGACTGTATCTTGCCATTCCCTTCTAGCCTGTAGGGTTTTGGTGAGAAGTCAGCTGTGAGTCAAATCGGCAATCCTCTGAAAGTAATGTGGCATTTTTCTCATGCCCATTTTAGAATCTTTTCTTTATGTTTTATTGTGGAGAGTTTGACTACAGTATGTCATTGTGAGGATATTTTCTGGTCATGTCTGTTAGGGGTTCTGTGTGCTTCCTGTATTTGAACATCCCTGTCTCCAAATTTGGGAAGTTTTCTGTAATTATTTCACTGTGTGTGCTTTCTATTCCATTCTCTCTTTCTACTCCTTCAGGTACTCTTAAGATTTGTATGTTTGGTCATTTGATAGTATACCATAGGTCTCCAATACTGTTTTCAAGTTTTCTTCTTGTTTCTTTCTTTCTTTTCTTTTTTATATTTCTTTATGTCTGACTGTAAGATTTCCAAAGATTTGTCTTCTGGATTGGATATTCTTTCTTCTGCCTCATCAAGTCTGCTGTTAAGACTTTCCACTGTGTTTTTTGTTTGATCCATTGTGTTCTTCATTTCTAGAATTTCATTTTGATTTCTCTTTATATTTTTGATTTACTGGGCAAAATTTTCATTCATGTCTTGTATAGTTTTCTTTAGTTTGTGGATTGCTTTTTTTTTTAATCGTTAATTTTCTAAATTCCATTTCTGGCATTTCCTCGATCTCTTCATCTTCACATTCTAATATTGATATGTTGTGTTCTTCTGGGGGGGTTCATGGTGACTTCCTGATTCTTATTTGGATTTCAATTCTTATGTTTTGGCATTCTTTGAGTTGGTTTTTAATGTTTTTCTTCTGTTGACTTTTTTTTCGGGGGGAAGGGACGTCTATGCTTCTGCGGCATGTTGGAATATCTGCCCTTTCAGTGAGAGGAGGTGTGGTCTTGGGGCTCTGTTCAGTATCCTAGGGCAGGGCAAGTTTTCAGGGTAAGGATTCCCAGCTTATGCCCTGCTGCTTTTCATGTAGTGACCTAAGCCCCAAGGTCTCCGCACCTAATGTTCCCTCAGATGCTGCTGGTGCAGGTACTGCTTTGTTTCTGGTGGTTGCCTAGCCACTTCCTGGTGGATCTCTGAGACAGTGAGGACTTCAGGCTGTTCCCTCAGTTCCTAGCTCTGGATCACACTACAGTCACTGGCTTAAAGCCTGCTGCCACAAAACAGTGCAGTGTTCAGGTGCCCTGTCTCAGTGGGCTGTTTTGTGTGTGCCTGCCGACTTCCCTGGTTGTAGTCTTATTTAAAATGGCATCCAGTCTATCAGCGAGGTTGTAGGTTTTGTTTTGGAGAAATTGGTTTGAATCAGCCACCTCTCTCCACTGGTTCACTCCCCAAATGTCTACAACAGTTGGGGCTCAGGAGCCTGAATACATGCCATCCAGGTCTCCCATATGGGTGACAGGGGCTGAAGTACTTAGACAGTCGTCTTCTGCTTCCCAAGCACATTAACAGGGAGCTGGTTTGGAAGCAGACTAGCTGGGGTTTGAATCCACAAGCTGATACGGGATGCCAGCATCCCAAGCAGTGATTTAACCTGCTGTGCCACAATGCCCACCCCTATCCTTTTATTCTTGTGCTTGATTAAGAGCTTTATTACTTTAGTGCCAGTTTTTGTCCTTTATTTATTTTGGAACTATCAGGCTTTTCTGATTCATTCCATGTATCTGTGTGTTGGTGTCTGTGTATTTGAGAAGACTCACATCTCAAGGCTTCTATAGGTGTTTTTTGGCACAGGTAGGCCTTCACTAGGTAGTCTAGGCTGTTCTTGAGGGCACAGCTGGGCTGCTGCCTTTGTTCTGATTCTGGGGATAGGAAGAGTTTGCTGGCTCTGTTCTGCAGTCACCTCTGATTAGGCTGGTTGCCAGGGTTTTCCTTGCCCAGGTAGTAGTACCATTACTTGACATCTGCAGTTGCACAGGTTTATAGGCTGGACTCTGAGGTTAAGTAGAATTGTTGCTCAGGATGGTGTTTTTTTAAGGAAGAGGGTCCATTTGGGGAAACCCTGTAGATGGGAGGGAAGGGGCAAAGAGGGAATAAAGAGAAAAGGAGCATGTAAGAGAGAGATCCAGAGAGAGAAAGAGAGAGAGATCAGGAGATGGAGAGAAGGAGAACCACGTGTTCAGGAACAGGTCCTCCTAAAACCCTGTCCGGGGTGGCCGGGGGGGAAGGGAGCAAGGAAGTGGGAGTAGCAAATCCCATCAAGATCAGGGTGGAGCTGACACTGGTGGTTCGGTTATGTGGCCATCTGGCCTCCAGCAGTTGTGGCCAGGGCTAGAGCCCAGGATGATGTCAGGATGTAGATCACACCACAGACAAGACTGCGCCATTCCACCAACATTCTCCCACTTTGTCTTCTGTAAAGCAAGAGTTGTATGGGATTACATTAGCCCCAAAGTCCAGGAAAGGTAGAGGGACGATGATGTCCTAGAGCTACTTCCTGCTGACATGGGTGACAAGACATTTTCCACTGGCATGGGACAATATCCGAAGCTGCTGTCTCCTTGGTGGGGAGCCAAGTACATCCCTGTAGCAGCACCTAGTTGACTGCCTGGTTGCTGAAGGCCTCGGTTCGTTCCATTATCACCTCCTCAGAATTTGGAAGGCCAGTATGTGGATGGAGATTGCGGAGTGTTCGGTGGCACGGAAGGAGTTGTGGGGGTGTGTTTTGTCACTGGCAGAAATCCGGGACCCCAAGGTAGCTCAGAGATCCCCAAAAGGAGAACAAAGTCACTAGGGGAGCCTGGATCCGAGTCACGGAACCAATGTAAGGCCACCACAAGACACACCAAACCCCTAAGTAAGGGAACGGGTTTGCTGGGGGAAACCTGACAGACCAGAGGGAAGGGGCAAAGAGGGAAAAGAGAGAGAAGGAGAGTGTGAGAGAGAGATCCAGAGACAGATCAGGAGATGGAAAGAAAGAGAGTGCTCAGGATGGTTTAGATTATGAACTACTGGTATGCTCAGGAGAAATGCATGTTTGAGGTTTGCCTCCCTGTTTAGGCATTATGTGATAAGCTTTGAGACTGAGTTGAGTACAGTATTACTTAATTTATGAGTGTTGAAGAGCTAGCCTGCACCCTGGCTGATATGCTGTATTGGACTTATTCCTCCCTAGAAAGATCTTGAGATGGACTTTGAGGCTGCACTAGTGCTGTTTAATGTGTTTTGTTGTTTTGACAGGCAGAGTGGACAGTGAGAGAGAGAGACAGAGAGAAAGGTCTTCCTTTTGCCGTTGGTTCACCCTCCATTGGCCGCCGCGGCCGGCAGGCTGCGGCCGGCGCACTGCGCTGATCCGAAGGCAGGAGCCAGGTGCTTCTCCTGGTCTCCCATGCGGGTGCAGGGCCCAAGCACTTGGGCCATCCTCCACTGCACTCCTGGGCCACAGCAGAGAGCTGTGATTAAAAATAATTACATACGTCTACTATCTGACTTCATTTTTACCATTTTCTAGCACTGTTTGTTTCTTCATGTAGATACTATACTACTTTGGCTTAAGAACTTCATTTAGTGATTCTTGTAGTGCAAGTCTGCCTGGCAGTGGTTAATTTCATCTTTTATTTGAGAAGCCATTCATTCTGGGAGGATATTTTTACTGGTTGTAGAATTATGAGTTATTTTACTTTCATTAATTAAAAATTCTGTTCCACCATCTTCCATCTTACATAGTTCTGATGAAAAGTCAGCTGCCATTGCATTCCTTCTTTCTCTACTTAATTTCTTTTTCCCTGGTTTCCTTGACGGTTTTCTGCTGACCTTTTATTATATGTATATTGTTGATTTCATTTTTCTAGGGTTCTCTGAATGTCTTGGCCATTTATTGTTGTTGTTTTGTCTCTTAATAATAACAGAGGATTCTTAGTCACTATCTTTTTGTTTTTTGAACTGGAACAAGATTTATTGATATACTTTTCTGATCAGTCAAAAGACACATAATGTACATTTCAAAATTACTAACAGTCATGTATGATCAAAAATTATAATAAGCAACATATCAAAAGATAGTTACAACATAATAAACAAAATATTGTATCTATAATATAAAAAATTTCTACAGATAAATAAGAAAAAGAAGATACAATAAAACTAAACAAAGAATATGAATAGGAAATTGACAAATGAGAAGACTCTTTTCAAGTATGTATTGTCTTTGGTTTTTCTGGAAATCCATTGAATGTATATTACACTATTTCATTCCACAGCCACTCTATTTTACCAAAAAAAAAAAAAAAGTATTTCTATTTGAATCATGTCTGTTGACTTTCTTTGAGGTCAATAATTCCTTTTTCTGTTTTGTCCAGTCTGCTGATAAGCCTGTCAAAAAATTCCTCAATGTAGTTCCCTTAATTTCTGTATTGTCCATTGTACTCTTTGCTAAAGTTCCCATCACTCGTGCTTTTGTCCACCTTTTACATTAAATTCTTTATGTTGGTCACAGTTAGATTTTTTTTTTTTTTTTTTTTTTTTGACAGGCAGAATGGATAGTGAGAGAGAGACAGAAAGAAAGGTCTTCCTTTGCCGTTGGTTTACCCTCCAATGGCCGCCGCAGCTGGTGCGCTGCGGCCGGCGCATCGCGGTGATCTGAAGGCAGGAGCCAGGTACTTATCCTGATCTCCCATGGGGTGCAAGGTCCAAGCACTTGGGCCATCCTCCACTGCACTCCTGGGCCACAGCAGAGAGCTGGCCTGGAAGAGGGGCAACCGGGGCAAAATCTGGCGCCCCGGCCGGGACTAGAACCTGTTGTGCCGGCGCTGCTAGGCGGAGGATTAGCCTGTTGAGCCACGGCACCAGCCTCACAGTTAGATTTTTAAGATTTGTTTGTTTGAATGAAAGAGTAACACAGAGATAGAAAGCAGTCTTCCATCCCTTGGTTTACTCCCCAAGTGTCCATAGTAGCCTGTGCTATAGCAGACCAAAGCCAGGAAGCCAATACTCTTCAAGTGTCCCATGTATGTAGCAAGAACCCAAGTACTTGGGCCATCATCCACTCTGTCCCTGGTACATTCTTAGCCGGAAGCTGGTTCAGCTTCTGGCATGGAGTAGCCAGGACTTGAACCCAGCACTCTGATACAAAACGAGGGCATGCCAAAAGGCTGCTTAACCTGCTGGACCACAATGGCCACCCCCCAGTCTCAGTTATTTTATGTCATTTACTGATAATTTCACCAGTTGATCATTATTCACTCTGTGCTATTAAATCCTCAGTTCTTTGCAGTATTTTTGTTGTGTGTGTGTGTTGTTGTGTCTTGTATTTTATTTATTAGTGTGTCAGACATCACATGAACAAGAACAGTAGATTTGAGGCAAACAGTGTTTATATCCCAAAATGAGTCTTCTGCACAGCAGTTATTATGTGCAGTTGGGGTAATTCTCGTGGACTGGGCTGTGTTTATAATGCTCTTGACATCTTTATTCTTTCACTTCAGTTTACATCACTGGGCTCCAGTTTTTTATGCTTCATCTGGGGCCTTGGGTGCTGGAGGTTTTTCATCAGTGTTCTTGCTCTACCCTCAGCTTTCAGCAGTCCTTGCACTACTAGTTCACAGAAGAACTCTCTTCTTACTCTTCTCTCTGTTCTCCCTAATTTCTAGGCCAGTTGTATGAATGAGTATGTTCTTAGTTCTACTAGACAGGATTCAATCTTAAGCATTCTCTGTGATTGCTCTGTGAGCTTCAAACTTTCTTAATATTTATGTCTCAATATCCCTGGGAGCCAAATTCCATCTTGAATCTGTGGTTAGGGTCTTAGACAAGAGCTAGTTTCCAGCCTTTCCCTACAAATTAGATCTCTGCTGGGCGTTAGTACAAGATACTGGGCCTTTGTGGCATTCCTATCCCTGCTTCAGGGCAGAGATTTTTAACTCTACCCCTTATTTGGAAACAACTAATCTTTTTCAGAATTTTTCCTCTCCTAACCCTAGAGGCAGATAGGTTTTACTTCCACCCTTCTGAGACTTGCGGTGCACCTTTTCCTGAGTCTGAAGGCAGAAAAATTTCTCCTCCTTATCCGAATGATTTAAGGTTTTTACTATCTGTGATAGAAGAGCCCAGGGAAGTGGGTCTGATTTCATATCTATCCCTTAGTGGCAGCCAAACCCACGGACCCAACTTTGCTACCAGGGAGTGCGTCTTCTGTTATCCTGATCTGCCCCAGTCATTTCTATGAGTACTAATGGAGATCTGTCACAGAGAACTTGTGAGCACAGGCTTCCATGTGTCAGGGACTCCTAGTTTTCTACACTACTGTGCTAATTTTGCTTGGTCTCCAATTTCTTTTAAAAAAAACTATATATAAAATATATTTATTTAAAAGGCAGAGTTAGAGATCTTCCGTCCCCTGGTTCACTCCTCAAATGGCCACAATGGCTGGGGCCCAAGGTAGAAGCTTCTTCCAGTATTCCCATGTGGGTACAGGGCCCCAAACACTTGGGTTATCTTCTTTGCTTTACCAGGGACATTAGCAGAGAGCTGGTTAGGAAGTAGAGCAGCCAGAACTCCAAGCAGTGCCTGTATGGGATGCCAGCACTGCAGGTGGAGGTTTAACCTTCTATTCCACAGCGCCGGCCCCCAAAAAGCCAACTTTTAAAGGTTTAACAACTGGCCACTGGTTTTCTTGGAGATGTGCTCTCTTCCTGGATAGCTGCTTCCTTTGACTTTCTTCAGTGTTCTTTTGTCTTGCTGGTGTGACATTTGTGTAGGGAATACTTCAATATTCTTGGTTCATGAAAGCCTTTCTTACGTTAAGCAGTGGATAAGTAAGAACAGTATTATATTTCTTAAACATCTTTTCTCAACAACTTGTACCTCAAAATTTTACTGGGTTAATTGCTCTTCATGATCCTCAGTAGCCCAAAAGGCTTAACTTCCTTTAAGAAAATTCCACTCTAAATCTTGAAAAGTAATTGATTTGAATTATTTGACTAAATATACTCAATTTTTCTAAAATATCTTATACTATTTACATTTTTATTCAGAGTTTTGGAGGCTGGAAAGGCAAATGTCATTTTGCCAAAAAGTTCACCAAGTGGAATAACTCACGTGATTGCCAGTAATGCAAGAATCAATGCTGAGAAAGAAAAAGATAACTTTAAGGCTCCATTTTATCCAATTCAGTATCTAGGGGATTTTCTTTTAGAGGTAAGTAAAATAAGTACTGGGCATGTTTAAGCGTTTGTTTTATGAAGTATCAATGTCTCGAAATGCAGTCATCCCTCGGTACCCTCAGAGGATTGATTCCAGGATTCCAAAATCTGCAGATTTCCATAAAATTAAGTAATATTTGCATATAAACTGTGCACATCCTCCCGTGGACTTTAAATCATCTCTAGATTACATTAAATACCTAATGCAATGTAATAGCTATATAGTTGTTTTACCTGTTGTTTAGAGAATAGTGACAAGAAGAAAAATCCTGGGCATGCTCAGTACAGACACACCATCGTAGGCCTAACTCTGTTGTCCATCTGTGGTTGGTGGAAGTCTCAGTTGTGAAACCCATGGATACAGAATATGTAGATATGGAGAGCTGACTGTATTTATTAAAATATGTGTTACACTGTGAAAATACGTTAACTGGAAATAATTAAATGGTGGATTTTCAAGGGCAATTGCTTTGGTACTTAAATATTCAAAAATACTTATTGATATGAAAGAAGCATGATTTTAAGTATAAAATTTGCTATCTTTTTTAGTTTCTACTTTTGTTTTCTGTGCTTTATGATAAAAAAACTAGAAAATAATTTTGAGCATTTTAATGTCAATATAAATAGAACAGCAGTGGGATATGTAGTATCATATGAGAACATTGGAGTTATTTTCCCTCAGGAAGAAGAGCTATTTTGAAGGGATTAGAAGTAATTTTCTTTCCTGTTCCCTTACCTCCACTCTCCATTTGGTGTAAATACCACTCCTCTAGCTGTTTAAATGGGAATCAAACCCTAGAGAAAAATTCCTTAGCAGATTAACAAAGAAAAATTTATAAGGAGTGTCACTCAGGGTAGAAGAGAAACTTCAGAAGTCCAAAACAACCTTGATCTAGGAAAAATCATCGCCTTCAGTGTTTTTTTATCTCAACAGATGTCAGCTTCTTTAATCTGATACTTTATGTCAGGGATTTGGAATCACCCTTGAAACCTCTTCTCCCGAACTCTTCACATCTTGTCAACTATTCTTACTGATTTTTATCTCAAATAGCTCTTAAATCATACCACTCCACTTCTGCACTAACATTATACTGATTTCACTGTCTTTCTGGACAGTTTTTCTCTTTTTGTTTTACCCTTTCACTTTTTTTTTTTTTTTTTTTTTTTGGAGAGTGGACAGTGAGAGAAAGAAAGGTCTTCCTTTGCTGTTGGAGCACCCTCCAGTGGCCGCTGCGGCTGGCGCACCGCACTGATCCGAAGGCAGGAGCCAGGTGCTTCTCCTGGTCTCCCATTTGGGTGCAGGGCCCAAGCACTTGGGCCATCCTCCACTGCACTCCCGGGCCACAGCAGAGAGCTGGCCTGGAAGAGGGGCAACCGGGACAGAATCCAGCGCCCCGACCCGGACTAGAACCTGGTGTGCCGGCACCGCAGGCGGAGGATTAGCCTATTGAGCCACAGCGCTGGCCACCCTTTCACTCTTAATCATTTTCTAATTGTCATTACCTTTTGCTTCTCTAGTATATTCTGGTATATATTTTGCGGAAGAGCAGCCCAAATTCTGTCTGAAACAATTCTGATGCTCTCACTCTCCTAATTAAAATTTTTGTTCAGTGGCCTCAAACCGCCCTTATGATAAATTCCTAAATCTCTAATGTTGCTTAACAGTTCCTACAGGGTTCCTGTCACTCCTCCCTTTTCCCCTGTTTAATAGTCTACTTTATTCCATGTTCACTGTGGTACAATAAAACCACCTACCCAGTTTCTTATACAACCTGTGCTACTTCCTACCTTAATGTCTTCTCAGAAGATGTTTTCTGTGCCTGAAAAAGTCTCCCCCACTATTCCTTCACCCCCTATACCATCTGCTTTCTGCTCCTCCTTCAGGTTCCTGTTAGGTTGCTGACTCTTGAAGGAAGCTTTCTTGACCTCCTGTTACGCTAGCATCGTCTGTAACGTGCTCTCATAGTGTTACTTTGCTTCATATTACTCTACAGTTACAAGTAATTAGATGACTGATTGATTGCTGAATGTCTGTTTCCCCTTCTGCACCAAAAGCTCCTTGGCATCAAGGATCATGTATTTTCCATAGTCATATTCCTATTATCTCACGGAAGCCTGGAAAATGAGTTCTCAACATAATTTTGTTAATCTCCAAGAGAAGTTACGACCTTAGCATCTTCTAAGAATAGATGTAATGTGTCATTCTGTAATTACCTTTCCCTAGTAAGAGCAATGTAGAATGGAAGTTTGATCTTAGTTCAAAAAATAGATCAGCTTCAACTATGCATAATCTCATTGTCCTTGAGAATGATTGGTCTGGAAAGAAGCAAGTGAACTGGTTCTGACCAATGAAACATAAATAGGTAGCTAAGAACTTCTAGGACGTTTCTTACTCACTCTGAAAACAAAGTCACTTGATGGTGTGAACAAGGAAGAGTATAACCTGAATTACCACAAGCAAACTTGGCCATGAGGAGAAGTAGCCTTAGAATGAAGCCAGCCCTATGATAGCAGATTGTAGAGATGGAATCTGGACCCTTACCACCACTTAAGTTGCTAAATTAACCAGCACTGAAGCCTGATCTGGCATTGAACCACAATGAGATTGCTGTGGTAAGTTAGTCTGAGTTGGTTTTGTAAATTTGAAACTGAAAACGTCTAGCTGGCAGACCTCTTTGAATCATTTATTTTGTGTTGTCAACAGAATGAAAGCCGTTCTTGGCTAGATTAGTAAAGGTGCCTGAATTTTCACTTTTCTTTGGAAAGAAATGGTTAAAACACTATATTATAGGCAATAACTTTGGTCTTATTTTGCAGTAATGTGACAGGATCCAAATTCAGCTGCTGCAATAGTGAGGGGCAACAATAGCTTCTCAGCCAGAAGTAGCAGATAATCTAGATCTACACTGTTTTAGAAGTACTTGATCAGACAGCTGGGAGTTCATAACCAATCTAGATATGGAAGGCGTTTGCTGATTGCTTCTGAGAAGAAATTAGAAAGTTAACGTCATTTCAGTCTTATTTTTCTTCTACCACTTCAGAGAACTTACTACATTCATCATTAAATAGATTCTGAATTAGAGTCTAAGAAAAAATGTCATGCAGAATGACTAGTTAACAGTGATAATGAAACATTTGCTTTTTAGAAGTTTTTGTTTAACCTACTTATACTTTTTGGAAAGCTTCTGAGGAATCTATTTGGTTCAGGTTTATTGAAGATTTGGTGTACTACTTACCGTCCTAGGGACGTGAAAATGTATAAGACCACATGTCAGACCTCAAGCTGCTTACTCTTTAGTGATGGTGAAAGAATGTAGAAACTGTTAATTTCACTTCAGTGTGGATTCTGCATTGGTTAAATTTTGTGTCAAGTGCAGGAATCCTTAACAAAAAGGGAAGGATACTTAGGAATACTTAAACTTCTTTTGACTCTACATTAAGAGAGAAAATAAAATGAATCACAAAGAAATCTTCTGGGAAAGTACTAGGAGTAACTGAAAAAAAATACAGACTTTTAGAGACAGATAAACTAACTTGTGACCCAGGCGTGTGATTTACTAGTTCCTTGATCATGGGAAAGTCATTTATCCTGAGCCTTAATTTCTCTTTATACATACCAACACTTAACATTGCTTTGCTTATTGTGAGAATTGTTAAAACTACTCTAAACTAATGTATTTTTGTCTTTTTTTTTTAATAATTTTTTTTATTTATATAAGGTGATAAATTTCAGATTTAGGAGCATAGTGATACTTCCCACTCTCCCTCCTCCTATTTTTTTGTTTAAAAATTTATTTATTATTTACTTGAAATTCCAAGTTGCACAGAGGCAGAGAGAGAGAGAAAAGTCTTCCATCGGCTGGTTCATTCCCCAAATGGCCGCAACAGCCAGAGCTGAGCTGATCTGAAGCCAGGAGTTAGGAGCTTCTTCTTGGTCTCCCACACGGGTACAGGGTTCCGAGGTCTTGGGTTTATCATCTGCTGCTTTCTCAGGCCATAGCAGAGAGCTGGATCAGAAGTAGAGTAGCCGAGACACAACCTGGCGCCCGTGTACAAAGCCAGTATTGCAGGTAGAGGCTTTATTTTCTATGCCACAGCACTGGCCCCTCCTGTCTTTGAATTTTTACAGTGACATACTTTTAGTTTATTTTATATCATAAGATTAAGCCTCCACTAAGTAAAGAACTCAACAAAAAGAAAGGAAAAAGAAAAAACACTGTTCCACAACAGTGGAGACAGGGGCTATAAACAGTCAACTCTCAAAATGTCAGTTTCACTAATATATATTACATGCTTTGTACTCTATTAGTTACCACAGATCAGGGAAAACATGGTATTTGTCTTTTGGGGACTGGCTTTTTTCATTGAGTATAATGGTTTCCAGTTACATCCATTTAAGAAAGACAGGATTTCATTCTTATACCTGAGTAATAGTCCATAGTGTATGTATACCACATTTTTCTTTTTTTTTTTTTTTTTTTTTTGACAGGCAGAGTGGACAGTGAGAGACAGAGAGAAAGGTCTTCCTTTTGCCGTTGGTTCACCCTCCAATGGCCGCCGCGGTAGTGCGCTGCGGCTGGTGCACCGCGCTGTTCCGTTGGCAGGAGCCAGGTGCTTTTCCTGGTCTCCCATAGGGTGCAGAGCCCAAACACTTGGGCCATCCTCCACCGCACTCCCTGGCCACAGCAGAGAGCTGGCCTGGAAGAGGGGCAACCAGGACAGGATTGGTGCCCCGACCGGGACTAGAACCCGGTGTGCCGGCGCCGCAAGGCGGAGGATTAGCCTGTTGAGCCACGGCGCCGGCCGTATACCACATTTTATTTATCCAGTCTCAGTTGATCAGCATCTGGGTTGCTTCTATTTCTTAATTATTGTGACTCGAGCTGCAATGAACATGGGGGTACAGATCACTCTTTCATGATTTCATTTCATTTGGGTAAATTCCCAGGAATGGGGTGGCTGGGTCGTATGGGAGAGCTATTTTCATCCCTAGGACAGTAGATTATGGAACAGTTTTCTCCACATCCTCTCCAGCATTTGTTGTTCTTTGTTTTCTGTATGAGAGCCATTCTAACTGGAATGAGGTGAAACCTCATTGTGGTTTTCATTTGCATTTGCCTGAGGGCTAGTAGTCCTTAGCTTCTTTTTTTTTTTTTCTTTTTTTTTTTAAATTTATTTATTTATTTGAAAGGCAGAGTTTTGGAGACAGGCGGAGAAGGAGGTCTTCCATCTGCTTGTTCACTCCCCAAGTGGCCACAATGGTCAGAGCTAAGCAGATCCAAAGCCAGGAGCCAGGAGCTTCTTCCAGGCCTCCCACCTGGAAGCAGGGACCCCAAGCACTTGGGCCATCTTCCATGCTTCCCCATAGCAGAGAGCTGGATCAGAAGAGAAGCAGCCAGAACATGACCCGGCACCCATGTGGGATGCCAGTGCTCAGGTAGAGGATTAGCCTACTATGCCAAATACTCAATAATTTCACTATTTTTCCCTCAAATCTCCCTTTCCTTGTCCTCATTTTGATATTATTGGTTTTTCCTGTTATTCAGTAACCCATTCTCTTTCAGTAGCTGAAAATAGGCTTAATGATATAAGCAAAACCATAAACTAGCATTAATCATAGAATGTTGAAAAATAAGAATCAAAAGTATAAATGAACATTAAAGACCAAAGAGGACTCGGAAAACTCTTGCTCTTCACTTGATTTCTGTGACTTTCCATTTTCTTGTGAGTCCCATAATCCTGTCTCATGAATTTAATCAAGGAGTGTGTGAAATGCCTCAGCTGAAAATCTGATTAGGACTGGGAGACCAGAACATGTCTATACCTAGTCCAAGAAAGGAAACTAAGTCAGACATCTGCAACAGAAGCCAGATCAGATCTCATTGCCACAAATAATCATCTCTGTACCTACAATTAACAGAAGTTACTAAGTAAATAAGCTTTTAGTTATCCTTTGGTATATAATTCTATCCATTGGTTTGGCCTTTATTTAATGTGTTATGAATGAATGGAGACAGTTGCCTAACACAATTCCTACTACTTACCCCAAAATAAGGAATAAAATATAAGGAATAAAAAATCTTTATAGATAAATAATAACTTCATTTCATAAAAGTAGCCTTTTAGTGTGTTATTTTGAAACAAATACTTACTGATCACTTGTTTACCTGTATAAAAATGAGGATATTTTGTTTAAAAACTTCAAGATGCCATAATTTATGTATCAGATTCTTTTTTTTTTTGACAGGTAAAGTTATAGACAGAGACAGAAAGGTCTTCCTTCCGTTGGTTCGTTTCCCTAATGACCTCCACAGCCAGAGTTGCGCTGATCTGAAGCCAGGAGCCGGGTGCTTCCTCCCAAGTACTTGGGCCATCCTCTGCTGCCCTCCGAGGCCACAGCAGAGAGCTGGATTGGAAGAGGAGCAACCGGGACTAGTACCTGGTGCCTGAACCGGGACTAGAACCTGGGGTGCCAGCGCCGCAGGCAGAGGATTAGCCTAGTGAGCCTCAGTGCTGGCCTATGTATCAGATTTTTAAATAGAGTATGTGTGTCCATCCTTATAGATCAATATATACTGTATGGTGTCTGAAATGATTACCTAAAGTGAATATATTTGAGATTAGAACACAGGATGTCTTATCTAATAGTGCTAATGATAATATGTTACTTGGCATTCTGTGAATTTATCCTGTATTTTGGACATCACTTGATGATCAGGGACGTATTCTCCATATCTACCTGTGAAACTTAAAGGCAGAAACTCCATTTTTTTCCACTGCAAGTTGTCCTTAATGAAAATTGTTTATATTTTCAGAGTAATTTTTTTCTTTGATGCCAACAACAGGAAGAAAAAACATGTTTATTTTTCTTATGTGTCAATTTCACTTTTCTGAGTTGCTGAAGAAGGAATTCAGTCAACTGTGTCTAGTGTTTGTTGTGTAGTTGCGGGATTGCAGCCTGCTCAAGGGCCTCATGTCAACATAGAAAGCCCAGTATAAGTGAAAGAGAACCAAAGATCACACTGTAGACTTTAGCACATTTCAGGTTTGATCTTAATTGCAATGATTCTGCATTCTCTTTGGATAAAGTTAGTGAATCTCTGAACCTGTTAAAAATACCTATGAGGAGTTGTCATGATCTTACCTGTATGCTCAGCTCTGTATCTTACTAAACTGCTAGAATTTTAAGTTTAGGTACATATGTATTTTAAAGTAATTATTTATGGATAGTTTAGGAATTCAGTTTGAATTTCTTGACAAGAGAAATTTGAGATGAAGTTAGGTGAAGATAATTATTTATTGCTGTTTAAGTAAAATAGGAGCTGTGAATTCAGCTGTTACTTAGCCTTCTTTTTCTCTCTGTGGTGTATTTGCAAGGGAGAAGTCTTAGTGAAAAACTGAAAAATAATCTGGGAAACAATCTGTCCATAATCTGACAATTTTTTACACAGACTGTAACTTTAACTTGGACAAGAACTAAACAAAATATTTTGGTTACTGATTTTTCATAGAAAGGGATTATTGTTACCAGACCGTCCAAGCATTAGCTTTTCTTCAGATAGACAGAACTCACTTTATTACTCAGACCTTTGCTGTAATGATTTTTTTTTTCTTGAAATTTTTTTCCAGTGTTTCAGGAAGGTGCATTTTACCTACTAATAGGTCTAATAGAGAATTACAACTACAGATAAGATTGAATACCATAGAAATTAAATAATACTGCCTCTACAGTTAGTAGACTTTCTAAACCATTTTTCTGTACATACAGAAGGAAATTCAGAATGATGAAGATTCCCAAAGCAATTCTATTTGGACCAAACATGGTAATCCAGAAAAAAACAAAGAGTTTAGGAAAGATAAGGGATTGCTTGAAATGACGGATGCCTTAAGACAAACTGTCTGTAGGACCCAGGTAAAATTTTATAGTCTTTTTTTTTTTTTTTAACTTTTATTTAATGAATATAAATTTCCAAAGTACAGCTCATGGGTTACAATGGCTTCCCCCTCCAAAAACTTCCCTCCCACCCACAACCAAATTTTATAGTCTTAAAAGCATGTACATTTCTAGTTTTCCTTGCACAGTTGTTTAAGAAGCAATAGGTGATGGAAATGACATGGATTTTGGGATCAGAAAGCTGATCTTTGTTAAAAACTTTGGCATGTTAGGAATTGCCCTTTGTCTATGTTTTGGGACTCTTCTTGAAATAATATATATTCATATGAACATAGAGAAACAAGCTCCTAATGTATAATAAGTTCCTGACACATGCCAGTTACTTAAAACTGCTCTGAATGTTTAATGTAACATGTGTCTTTTAATTTGTCTTAGCCTGTGCAACTATGTATATTTGTAATTCATTATCTAAATTCAAGTATTTAACTTCGTCTAGAACAGTACTTTTAAAAATACATGAATTTCTTTTGATTAACATGGGAAACAAAATAGCTGGAAAGACTTTGACTTTGAGCTACAGAAAGTTCCTCAGCAAACCACAGTGTAAAGAAGCAAGAAATGTAAAATACAACAAGAAATGTAAAATGACAATGAAGTTATTAAAATAAATTTAGTTTAGACTAAGCATGGGAAAAAAAGATTTTGTAGAAGATATGGAAGTTGTTAAATTATATATACATGCTCTTGAGTTCTTTTAGAAGAGATTTGGATCCTTCTAGAACTCAAGATGTATATAAAATTCAGATAGAAATTTATTTTTAATTAAATTTCTTAATATAATGAAATATTAGTGCAATATTGTTTATAATATCCCTTAACTTTGAGTTAAGCATATTGATAAAGTGTATATGTAAATGTACTATATAAAACCTTGTGAACTAAAACATCTAAATTCTTTTATTTATCTTAGTATACCTATAATTCTTAGGGCTTTTATTGTATTTAATCTTGTATGTATATTTTATAAAGCCTACTTTGCTTAGTGGGTTTTTCTGTTGTGACTGCAAAATTGGTTGTGCTAAAGCTTTATTTAATCCATGGTCTAACTAAAGTATTTTTATAAAAATGCAGAAAGAAATGGAAAATCATGATGTTAATAATAGTTCCATTTTGACTGTACATCACAAAAAAAAATTCAGAGACTCCAGTAAAGGTTTGAAATTTATTAAAATGAGAAATACCCTAGGAAGGCATACATATGGAAATCAGGTAAAGTTTTCATAATTAAAGATAATATTTTATAGCTCTTTTCTAAATGTACCAAATACATCATTCATAAAATTTCTTGTAAAATATTTGCATAAAAGTATTGTTTAAAAACTTCATGTACAGTTTTAAAAGACTTTTGAAAATATACCTGTTAGGTTAAGAATTCAGCATTACCAATTTTTTAAAACTCTGCTTTATCATTTACCAACTGAATCTCCTTTTTTACCTCTTATCAGGAGTAGCGTTTATTTTAGAATTTATGTTAATTGCATTCCTGCTTTTCATTATATAGCTCTGTATGTATCCCTAAAAACATACTGCTTAGTTTTGCCTGCTAATAAATATTTTTGTAGGTCATAAATGTTTTTTGCTAGAATGTATTGTATTTTATAATTTGTTTATGTGATAAGTTTATCTTTCATCTTTATTATTGATAAACATTTGAGTTTCTTTTTGTTTTTAGAGTTTGGTTGGTTTTGGTGGCAATGAACAGTGGGCACGTTATCTTGGTACATGTGTTCAGTCATGTATATAGATGAGGGTATATTCCTAGGAATTAAATAAAGATTGACACCTATACTAGGAAATGTCAAACTGTTGTCCAAGACAGTTTAATTCTCATCTGACAGTAGATGAGATTCTCTGTTGTATGTAATTTTGTTTTTCAGTGTGGTATTCTTATATTGTAAAGTCATTCTTCTTGATTTTATTGGATATGTAATACATATCATTATCTTGAGATTTAATTGTGATCTAATATATGTAGAAGGAAATTAAGAAAAAAGATGGAGATATTCAACGGAATTACTCTTTGAGGAAAAAACGCAAAAAAGAAAATGATTGCAGGAGAGACCTCGAATGTGACAAAATTAAAAATACCTTAAGAAACCACATACATTATAGCGATCAGGTAAAACTGTAAGCTAAGCTATTTCAGATTTTTTGGGCTCTTCTCTAATGTATTTTAGGTATTGAATCTGATTTTTGTGATCACTTGTTATGTTAAATATAACCCACTTACAAAATTCTTCATTTGGGTTTGGCATAATAGAGTTAATGTTGTTCGAATTAACTTTTAGTTCATATTGAAAGTGGTTTTTTTTTACATGCATACAGAAAGAAATTTAGGTTAGTAACCAAGATACTCAAATGAATTTTGTTTTTCCTGAAGGTAAGGTTCTGTAAAAGGGGCTGGAAGACCATATCTGTACATAATTTGAGTATTATATTCTCAAGTAAATTTTACTTTTTATATTGTTCTTCCTTGGTATAATACAGACCATTATAAATAAGATGGCTTGTTTTTGAAATGTAAATTGTTAGGCCAGCGCCATGGCTTAACAGGTTAATCCTCCGCCTTGCGGCGCCGGCACACCGGGTTCTAGTCCCGGTTGGGGCGCTGGATTCTGTCCCGGTTGCCCCTCTTCCAGGCCAGCTCTCTGCTATGGCCCGGGAAGGCAGTGGAGGATGGCCCAAGTGCTTGGGCCCTGCACCCGCCTGGGAGACCAGGAGAAGCACCTGGCTCCTGGCTTCAGATCAGCGAGATGCACCGACCGCAGTGGCCATTGGAGGGTGAATCAACAGCAAAAAGGAAGACCATTCTCTCTCTCTCTCTCTCACTATCCACTCTGCCTGTCAAAAAAAAAAAAAAAAAAGAAAGAAATGGAAATTCTTAGATAAAAATTTTCCCAGAGTATAGCTTTATTTCAAAATCTGGGTCATTGGCATGTTTATATAGATTTACATCTCCAATCCAAAACTCTAAAATCTGAATAACTCTAGAATCGAAAAATTTTTGAGTGCCAATGTGACACCATGAGTAGAAAATTCCACACTTGACCTTATGTGACAGGTCCCAGTCAAAAATGCAGGTGCACTAAATATATCAGATTGCCTTCAGGTTATATGTGGAGGATACATTAAACATAAACTCAGTTTATGTTTAGGCTTGAGTCCTATCCTCAGTACCTCCTTATATGTATGCAAATATTCCAAAGTCCAATACACTTCTTCTTCTTCTTCTTTTTTTTATTTTTTAACAGGCAGAGTGGACAGTGAGAGAGAGACAGAGAGAAAGGTCTTCCTTTTGCCGTTGGTTCACCCTCCAGTGGCCGCCGCGGCCGGCGCGCTGTGCTGATCCAAAGGCAGGAGCCAGTTGCTTCTCCTGGTCTCCCATCGGGTGCAGGGCCCAAGCACTTGGGCCATCCTCCACTGCACTCCCGGGCCATAGCAGAGAGTTGGCCTGGAAGAGGGGCAACTGCGACAGAATCCGGTGCCCCGACTGGGACTAGAACCTGGTGTGCTGGCGCCGCTAGGCGGAGGATTAACCTGTTGAGCCATGGCGCCAGCCCCAATACACTTCTGATCCCAATTATTTTGGATAATAGAAACTTACCCTGTATATGTAAATTCAGAATGACATTCAGGAAAAGGATAAATAAGTAATTTTTGTCTATGTGAACTTGGTAATAAAGCAAAAATAAAATAAAGGTGGCTTCAAGAAAGATTTGAAACCAGTTAGAATGAAAAGTACTTTAAGAAAGTATGTTTATAGTCTTTATTTGGTAAGTAAAGATCAGTAAGCATTTAAATCACTAGGTGCGTTAAATGAAAACTGTGAACAAAAATGTTTTTTCTCTTTTTTTCAAAGAGCCATGACTTTTCTTATTGGGAGCTGGTAAGAGCTTCCATGTGATCACCCTGTTTTAGGCAAGAGTTATTCTTTATGGTTAAAAACAAAAATTGTGTTTTAACGGGGGATAATACAGACAAAAATTGCTCTAAGCAAATTGTCATAATGGAATTTAACAGTAAAAACTTAATACCAAAAAAAAAAAGTATGCTTATAGATATCAGGTAAAGCTTTCAAGATTGACATTTGCTTTTTAAACTTTCATCGTATAACGTTGATCCATGATTTTGAGAATCTTTGTTATGGTTAATATTGTTTGACTGTGTTCCTCCTGTGCTATGTTGTCTGTATTGATGTCATTTGTATTGGCATCATTAGTACATTATCTAAAGTACTTTTACATGTATGCAAAGGAAATGAAGAATTCTGTTTTTGCTGATTATGCCAAAGAGTCAAGAACAAAAGATGTCAGGGCAGATGTGGATATTATTGAAATAAAAAATGCCTTAAGAAAGCATATATATAGAGCTCAGGTAAGACTCTGCATGCTAAAAGTTCTATATAATTACTGTCCTCTAGTGTAACTGAAATAGTTATACACACATGTATGTGTGCACATACATGTATATGATTCATTTGTTAATATATTTAACCTGTCTGAAAATCATTTTCTTAGTTCATAATCTGTTATGTAGAATGATGTATTTGGGAATTTTGTAAGTATGATGAATAGTCTGTTTATTTGTACCTCAGTATTATTTCATATAAATTGCATGTACAGACTGGTGTAACTTTGCTGGTCACCAATTTGTCCAGTATTGGGGGGATGAAGGCTTGAAGGTCTCTCTAGCATCGTGATTCACCCCCAGTTTAGATGAGTCTCCTGTTTCTGGACTTTGGAATTGGGGCCTTCTCAGTGATCTTGTCCCTCCCCCAGTAGTAGGAACTTTAATGATCGCAACTCACAATCTTTACCTGTTTCTTCCTTTCACAAATTTCAGGGTTTTTTTCTGTTTGTTGGGGGTAACAGGCCTTGTTACCTTTTCCAAAGAGTACCTTCTTAGGCCCGTAAGGGGAGGAATTCCTTTATTATGAGCTCCCACTGAGGTTTGTAGAGAAAAATCTCGCCAGTGGATACAAACTCCCCTTGTGTGTACTCTCACAGAATGCTACTGGCCCACACATAACATTTAGCAAGTGGTAAAGACTTCAGGTGAGATTTTCTTCCCTTCTTTAATGCAGGCTTCTTCTTCCCATATTCTGTCTCGGGTAAATCAGTGTTCATTTCCCATGTCCTGGAGGCTCTTGTCTTTTATTTCAGTCACATTGGTTGCACTACCATCTCTGCTGTCTGATAAATTTCAGAAAAATTGTAGTTTGGTGGATTATCAAGCCTTTTCTTCTTAAAGTGGGAACAACTCTCTTTCTGACTTTCTATATCCAAAGTGGAAGTAAAAAATTCATCATTGTTTTAATTCTTCTATTGTTAGCAAGTTTGAGCATATTTTATAACTTTACTTGCCATTTATATTGTTCTTTCCTGTACCAGTTGCCTATTTACATTATTTTGTCTTTTTTCCACTGGATTTCTTATTTTGTCTTTGTTTCTAGAGTTGGGTATAATCAGGATATTTTCTCTATTTGATTTGTTACAGATTTTTTTTCAAGGGTAATCTGTTAAAAGTATACAATCCTAAGTATTTTAAAGCAACAGAGAACGCTTTTACATCTGTTTAGGTAAAAACATGAATAACTTTTTTCTCCTATGGATCCTTATACAAAATGTCCTCTCCATTTATATCTCTAATTATTAAAATATAAAGGACAATGAATGGACCTCTTCAGATCTTCAAAGTGAATGTGACTTTAGCCTTTAAATTATTTTAATTTAGAAGGAGAAAGTAGAGAAATTCATATTCATGAAAGTGTCATTACCCTAAAATGATGGAAGTTGCTAGTTTGAACAGATTGATTATAGCTATTAATGTGTTCCAGAATCTGTTTTGTGTGTTTGGCTAACGTTCTGTGCTTTAGTAAGGTAAAATGTATTTTTTTGACCTAAAATTGTAAGATTTTAATTATGTGGTTGCTGTTTTGTAGGCTGTCAGATACAACTGCATTAGAATAGATAAACAACCAGTATACAATATAGAGGTAAGGAATTTGGAGTAAGGTGGTATTGTGAGTAAAAAAAAAAGCTGCTTTTTGATTTGTTATTTTTAGCTATTTTGATTTCAAGGAAGAGTTTACAACAAAAGCTTCTTATCAAATTTTAAATGTAGTTTCTCTTATTAGAAATGAAAAATACTTTTCGGTTAACATTCTGTACAGTAATAAAAACTCATCACAAGTATTATAGAATTTATTCGGTGCTTATGAGAGGTGAAGTATGTATCTCTTGTCACATCTCTTAACTCCCAATTGCCTATTTCATATTAAATTTGTGATACAGTAATTACAAAAGTATCTTGTATCTTTAGTCATTCCTTTAGAGGTGATTGTTTTATTTCATGTGTCTTTCAGGGTATTTTTTTTGACTCTCGGCTAATTCAAAGTGGTTATTTTTCACTCTCAACTAATGTAATATTGTTATAAATATTTTGACTGAAGGAGAATATATTTGGTAAAACTTTTTAAGGTTCATATTAATGTACATACTCAGCTTTGCATCTAAAAAACTATTCAGTTTTAGCTAACTGAGGTCTTGACCTCTTTATTGATCAAAGTTCACAAATTTCTTTAAAATATTTTCTTTTAGAGGTAATACTTTCCCTTACTATTTAAGACAACAGAAAATTATATGACAATAATGTGTACTTTTGCATTGCCTTGTTGCAAAATATATTCATAGACATGACTCTTTTGAACCAAATGACAACCTTGTCATGTCAAAGAGTGAGGGTAAGAGCTATCTTTATTTTATAGATGAGGCCATTAACTTTAGTAATTCAAGATTTGATCATAGAATTTTTACTTTTTCTTTTGTTGAGTAATGGAATCTTTCCTTTTTTAGGTTAAAAATACTGAATTTCCCAGAGGTGTATTAAATTTAATCGAAAGCCTCATAGAAGGACAGTTCTTTAAGGAAGCTATTGAAGAGCTTTCCTCTTTGCAAGCACATTATATTCCTCCTGTGTGCCTTCTTCATGCTCTTCTAGAGAACGTTCTACAGGTAAGAAGAGCCTTCAGGGTTTATAATCTTTTTTTTTTTTTTTCAATGAATGTTGACATGTGTGGAAACTTCTTCATTTTTGGTGTTTATTGTCAATTTTCTCCTTTCAATTTTGTTGCCCTGATATTTCTAGCAAATACAGTTTCCACTTGTCACTTCTTTTCTGTTTAACTGTGTACAAGATTATACTCTGAATGCTTAAGCTTATTATTTTCTCAGAGTTTCAAGGTTACTTTTCTCTTGGAACATGTTATCTGATTTTTCCCATGGCAGGAAAGTATGAAACATTGAATCAGATTAAAGTAATTTGGAATGCCATTTGGTACCTTAGCCCTGTCTAAATAGTATGCATAGCAAATAAACCTACTCCCTAAACTGAGTCAATAGGAATACCTCTTCAGAGGTAGCTTTCTAAATGTTCTTTACCAAGGTGCCAGTGGGAAAACAGATCAGGTGCGAACTATGTCACAGTAATATTGGTGATAAGTAAGAATATTATATGGAAAGTTTCTTACCTTTAGTTTCGTTCAGGTGACATTTGGGAGATCTTAATCTTACTATAATAATGAAATGGAAAGTGGACATGCTATATAAGTGAACCCTAATAGCTAGGATTACCTAACATGTAGATAACATATTTGGAGTGTACTTTTGCCAGTTGTAATATTTCATTAGCTCAACATGCTATTTCCATCTGATCTGCTTTTTCCAAACATATATTTATGTGTTATTCTGGGATTATTGTTCTAGTTTTGTACTGAATTACCTGGTGAAACAGTACTTTAAGCTATCATGTTTTGTTTATTTTTAAATAACAGGATAACATAGATACATTTTCTGGTCGATACTTTCACATATTGTCAGCTCTTCTTCACCTGCATCCACCTTGGAAGTCCCCAGCCATGTCAAGATATTACTTAGAGTTGTTTCAATGTCCAACTTGTATGAAAGGAGCCTGGTCCCTAGTAGAAGTACTTATCAGGTAAGGGCATTCACCTGTGAGGATACAAAATTTCGTCTTAAGTTGTTATGCCATCCATTTATTTTGGATACTGATGAAAGAAGTATACTTCTGTTTTTAGAAAATGGATGTGTTGTGTTTGTGTGTTGGGTTTATGGTAAAATTCACAAGAAGGGCAAATCTACATTGTTTATTATTTTTGAGGTTCAGTGAGCTCATGAAACTGACTTACTGGAAGGCCAAATTACTTTTAACATTTTAATCAAAATTTTTAGTTTGCTTTGTTTTTTGTTTTGTTTTGTTTTGTTTTGACAGGCAGAGTGGATAGTGAGGGAGAGAGATAGAGAGAAAGGTCTTCCTTTTTGCGGTTGGTTCACCCTCCAATGGCTGCTGCAGCCAGCACATCGTGCTGATCCGAAGCCAGGAGCCAGGTGCTTCTCCTGGTCTCCCGTGCAGGTGCAGGGCCCAAGCACTTGGGCCATCCTCCACTGCCTTCCCGGGCCATAGCAGAGAGCTGGCCTGGAAGAGGGGCAACCGGGACAGAATCCGGCGCCCCAACCGGGACTAGAACCCGGTGTGCCGGCGCCGCAAGGCGGAGGATTAGCCTGTTAAGCCACGGCGCCGGCAGTTTGCTTTGTTTTAAAATGAAGATGATTTACTCAGTACAAATATTACCAAATTTTGGTCATGAAAATGTAAACATTTATAATTGTATACAGTGTCTTTTAGAAGTTTGTATTCTGAAGCACAGGTTAATGCTGCCTAAATATCTCATCACTTTGATGCCTCTCCACACACTGTAATCTGTCTAGACTTTACATTGTCTTTTTTTTTAACAAATATTACTGTCTCTAGAAATCCTTCCTACTTCCCATTTTTCCCTCCATAACAAAACTAATCATTTCCTCTACTCTGACAAATCTTCCCTTTATCAGGGAAGATCTTTCTTTGTATCCAGGTGTTCAATTTTAGAAAGTCCAGGATAGTACAAGAAAGGAAACTTGACTGGCCAGGTTAGCTGTTTGAAATCATAAAGATTCATTTACTGGCTAAGTAGCTAAACAGAATTGTTTTTTCAAAGTATTCTTTCAGCAAATGTTTTTTGAGTACTTACTGGGAGTAAGGCTCTATAGTCTATTTCAGCAGTTTAAAACAAAACAAAACAAAAAAAAAAACAGTTCCTGTACTTTGAAGGTGACTGAGATGTAAACAGTACTAGCCCCAGACTAAGTCGAGGCTGTGAAGAATATGTGTATGTGGCCAGCAACCTTCCTAATTTCCAAATCTGTTCCCTCCTTCACAACCATTGCCTTTATTTAAAAGTTCCCGTTGCTTCTTATATAAACTATTGGAACACCTACTTTACTGATTTTTTTTTTTAAGTTTTATTTTATTTATTTGAAAGAGTTCCAGAGAGAGAGAGAGAGAGAGGTTTTCCATCCACTGGTTCACTACCCAAATAACTGCAATGGCCAGAGTTGAACTGATCTGAAGCCAGGAGCCAGGAACTTCTTCCAGGTCTCCCACGCGGGTACAGGAGCCAAGGACATGGTCCACCTTCTACTGCTTTCCCAGGCCATAGGAGAGAGCTGGATGGGAAGTGGAGCAGCCGGGACTTGAGCTGACACCCATGAGGGATGCTGGCACTGCAGGCCAGGGCTTTAACCCGCTGTGCCAAAGCGCTGGCCCCTTTACTGATCTTAATTCAACTTTTTTTCCCCTTTAAGTTATCTTTCAAAGTGCCTTAGTATGCTTTTTCCAAAATGATTTCCAAGATTAAAGTCCTTCATTGCCTCACACATCATCTCCAGAAGACAGTTCATATTCCTTGGTAAAACACTAAAACCTGTCATGATTTACCCCTGTAAATGTGCCTATTGCCTGTCTTCCCTTTCCTGTCACCTTTCCTATTCTGTTTTTCTGTATGCATATAGTTATAAATATATGGGTGTGTGTGTGTGTGTGTACCTGGCAAACTGTTTATCACCCTTTAAAATACAACTCAGATGCCACTTCCTAATTCTTGTCCTTTCTTATGAGTTAAGTTTGTTGTTCACACCAGTGTGGAAGATCTCCATCCTCGTTATCTGATATAATGCGTGGAACATAATAGATGCTTAATGAATGTTTGGGTTAACTACTTAGTGCTATAGGAAATGGAATCTGGGCAGCCTTCAAGTAGACTTTTTAATAAACAGAAGTGGCCAAAGTTTGCATAGGGAAGCAATAGGAGTGTAAATGAGCTGAATAACATTAGTCTCTCTACTGTTGTATGGGCTTGAAATATTCCAAAAGATGTGTTAAAAAAATAAAAAAAAACTATGTGTCTCTGAAAGTTTTCAGAAAATCTGAAAAACTATATGGGGATGGGGAATCTTACAAAACACATTCAAGTAATAAATTATTAAGTTTAAAAGCTTCAACAGATGCTCCTAACCTGAGAATACAATATTCAAAAAGTAGAGACAGAGGTAGAAAGTTACAAGCATCCTGCTGATATAGTTACAAGAAAGTTGGGAGACTATTATAAGTATTATTGCCTAGATTCTTTCTAAGTCTAAGTAATTTATATTCTCCTTAAAAATACACTATAGAGTTCTACTGTCCAGCCCAGTAGCCACTGCCACATATGACTGTTTATGTTTGAATTTAATTAACATTAACTGATTCAAAATTAAAGTCTTCAGGTGCACAGACCACATTTCAGGTGTCCAGCAGAACTTACCTGTGTTCACAAAGTTTTATATTGGATAGGACTGCTGTAAAAGACAGAAAGGAAATAAAATACTGAATTTTAAAAACTCTTAAGAAAAGTAGTACTAAATAACCTTCGTTTACTAAATAGTGAACAAAGAATCTTGGTGAGAGAGAGAGATTGTGACAAATATTTTAAGCTGAAAGCATAGCTGGTCATTTGGATCAAAAGTACTCAATGAAATTTATAATTTGCTCTTGGTGAAATAAAGAGTACAAAGGAGAACCTGGTATTAAATATTAGTTATTGAAAAAATTAAATCTATATTAAGAATGACATTTGTTGACGATTTCATTGAATTCTAAAAGTATTCTAAAAAACACTTTGTACACAAACTACACAGTGAATTAATTGTATGTTTTTAGATTGTTGGCTTTGTGTTTTTCAGGTCTTGCCTTTTCAATGAAAATTTTTGTCATCAAATTTCAGAAAATATCAATGACTCTAAAGTACTCTACCTGACACTACTCAAATTTTTCTTTAATTTAGTTGAAAGTGAAGTACGGCATCTGAGTCAAAAGTAAGTTTTAATCATAGAATCACATTTTCCTACATTTCTGAGTTTTTATATACCATTTCATTAAACATTTACACATTCCTAAAAAGTCACCTCATTTTATATTGTGAAAGAAATTTTTTAAATATGTATTTATTTATTTGAAAGGCAAAGGTGGGGGGGGAGGTCTTCCATCTATTGGTTCACTCCCCAAATGACCACAATCGCTGGAGCTGTGCCAGTCTGAAGCCAGGAGCCTGGAGCTTCTTCTGGGTCTCCCACACAGGTGCAGGGGCCCAAGGACTTGAGCCATCTTCTGCTTTCCCAGGCTGTAGCAAGGAGCTGGGTCAGCAGTAAAGCAACCAGGACTCAAAACAGTGTCCATATGAGATGCTGGCACTGCAGGCGGTGGCTTTACCCACTACGTCACAACACTGGCACAGAAATTATTTTTAAAACATATTTCTACACATACTTCAGAGGAAATGAGGTATATGTGTTCTTTTTTTTTTGTTAGGCAGACTTAGGCAGTTAGAGAGACAGAGAGTTATAGACAGTGAGAGAGAGACAGAGAGAAAGGTCTTCCTTCCGTTGGTTCACTCCCCCGATGGCCGCTACTGCCGGTGCTGTGCCGATCCAAAGCCAGGATCTGGGTGCTTCCCCTCCCCGTCTCCCATGCGGGTGCAGGGACCCAAGCACCTGGGCCATTCTCTGCTACCCTCCGGGGCCACAGCAGAGAGCTGGACTGGAAGAGGAGCTACCGGGACTAGAACCCGGCACCCCAACCGGAACTAGAACCTAGGGTACCGGTGCCACAGGCAGAGGATTAGCCAAGTGAGCCATGGCGCCGGCCCACATTTTTATTTTTAATTGTTTATTTGGGTTAGTGTTTTCATTTTCCAACCTTTGTATATTTTTAAGAGTCTTTAGTAATTGAATGCTCAAGTGAACAACTACCTGAATCTTCAATACCTGTGATAAGTTTTGTTCCTACTCTCAAACTTGCAGATGGATTACTGTGTATATGTTAATTTTATGGAAACAAGGCTGTTTTTATATTTATTATAATTGTTATGATCTATATGTTATCTTTCTTTAATAAAAGATTGATTGACTGATTTGAAAGGCAGAGTTGCAGAGGGTGAGGGAGAAACAGAGGGAAATCTTCCATCTACTGTTCAGTATGGCCACCACATCCAGGGGTTGGCTAACCTTAAGTCATGATCCACAAACTCTATCTTGGTCTCCCATGTGGGTGGCAGGGGTCCAAGTACTTGGGCCATCTTCTGCTGCTTTCCCAGCTGCTTTAACAAGGAGCTGATTGGAAGTGGAACAGGCAGGACTTGAACTGGTGCTCATATGGGATGCTGGCATCTCAGGCAATGGCTTACCCAACTACACCTCAACATAGGCACCTATTACGATCTTTCTATATTCAAAAATTGCTAGTGGGGCAGGCATTTTGGCGTAACAGTTAAGACACCACTTGGGATGCCCACATCCTATATTAGAGTTCCTGGATTTGAGTACTGACTCCACTCCTGATTTCAGCATCCTGCTAATGCACACCCTGGGTAGGAGACAGCAGGTGGTGGCTCAAATATTGGGTTCTTGCCACTCTCATGAGAGACCTGGACTAAGTTCCTGTCTCCTGATTTTAGCCTGGCCCATCATCTCCAGCTATTGTCTCACCTTCCTCCACCCCTCCTTTACCCAAACCCCTCCCCTGCCTTTCAAATAAAATAGATTTTTTAAATTGCTAACTTTTGTTTTGCTTTTTGACAGATGTGTCTAATAACTGTCATGAAATGTACATTAAGATTCATATTTTTGTATTTTCATTAGGTTGTATGACTGGTCAGATTCTCAGAGTCTGAAAATAACAGGAAAGGCAGTTCTTCTTGAAATCTTTTGGTCAGGAAGTGAGACTTCGGGGCTTTTGACCAAACCAGTGAATATGCTTTTGGAATGGACTATATATTCTCACAAAGAAAAATGCAAGTCTAATGATGTAAGTAAGATTAATTTGCAAATGAATAATGATCTGTGCAAATAGAGCAGTTGGTTCTCTTTGGGCATCCTTAGATTAAACCAGTTGGGTATTAAAAATATTCAGAAAAATTGCATCTATATATACAAACTTTCTTATCTTTATTCCCTAAACCATACAGTATAGCAACTTCTTAAGTAGCATTTATGCTGTATTACGTATTATAAGCAATCTGGAGATGATTCAGAGTTTATGGGAGGATTATGTAGGTTTTATAAAAATACTTAGCCTTTTTATTTAAGGGACTTGAATGTCCTTGGATTTTGTTATCAGTGGAGAATCCTGGAACCAAATCGCCTGGGATACTGAGGGATGACTATACTTTGAATTAATGCACTTGTTCATAATTCTTTTATTCCTTGAATTCCTCGAAAAAATTTTAAATGTACTCAAGTAGGCCGTCGTTTTCTCTGTAGTTTATGTAGTTTTAAGGTAAAAGATCCTTGGAGGTTGATTCCTATGTCATCTCACATTTGAATGCAGTAGCCAGGGACAGTTACTTAGTTGCTACTGCTATGAAATCTATAGTTACTTACCAGTGTTGATTTTTTTTTTTTACTATTGTACATTTCAATTCATAAAGAATTTATCATAAATGATGAGTCAATGATACAGTTTTAGATCTATTTACTAGTAAGTTCTGCTTATTTTTTTTTTTAAGATTTATTTATTTGTTTGAAAGGCAGAGTTACAGAGAGGCAGAGAGAGAGAGAGAGAGACAGAGAAATCTTCCATTGGGTGGTATACATCCCAAATGGCCACAACTGCCAGAGCTGGGCCGATCCGAAGGCAGGAGCTTCTTCCCAGTCTCTCATGTGGGTGCAGGGGTCCAATAACTTGGACCATCTTCTGCTGCTTTCCTAGGCACATTAGCAGAAAGCTGGATCAGAAGTGGAGCAGCCAGGACTCAAACCAGTGCCCATGTGGGATGCCAGCACTGCAGGTGGTGGCTTTACCCACTATGCCACAGTGCCGGCCCCAATTCTGCTTACTTTTTAAAACTACCTTTCTGGATGGCAAGAGTTAAATACTGCTTCATTTGCCTGTCTGTGCCGGCCTGCAGCACAAAGAACCGGGTTTCCTGAAACAGTGGGAATGCAGGGACAAGGACGCAAAGAATGGAGCCAAGACAAATCCTGGTCAAAGCTCGTTTATTCAATAAATCCAGTAGTATTTAAACATGATCAGTTGTATACAAGAAGGCACACAAAAGATTTACATATCCAAAAGACTTTTGGGGTTACAAAGAGTTCCTGTTCTTCTGCTTAACAAATCACAAAATGTTATCAATCATTGATTACAAGGGTATAGTAAAACACATAGGTGATAAATTCAGGTTTCAGATGTGACTGATTATCTACATCATCTCTTGTGAGAAGTTTAGCAGTGAGATACGGTTCTTCCTACCTCTTCCTGGAATCTCCTTAGCCTTTTGTCTGTGCCAGGATGTCTCCATCCGTATGTTTAAGTGTCAACAAAAGGGGCGACTGCCTGTGGCTGCCCACACCTGTCAATAGAAATTTAACATGTAATGACTTAGTAAGTATAGCATCAGAAAAATAATTTGGAATATTAAAAGCAGTAACACATGTAATGTGTATAACAACATAAAGTAACACATTTTAGGTGCAAAGTAATATTAGTCACCTTTCTCCTTTTCAAAATGGCCTGCCTTTCTGGCTCTATTGTCTACTTTTTTGGTGTTATATCATTCATTTCTGCTCTTTAATTCTTTTCTGTCTTGAATGTTTGGATCTTTTTCCTTTTTGGTCTTTATTAATAACACATGTAGTTTTATATGAAGTACATTTAGAGTACAACTTAATATTCATCTCATAGTTTTGATACTTTAATCTTAGGTGTTCATGGTCCACCTGCCCCCCCCCCCCCCGTAAGTGTTTTCTGTTAATTTAGATTTAGCCTTTGATCTAAGAGATGTATTAAAAGAGTATTTTAAAATTTCTAAAGTGATGGGTTTTGTTATTGCCAGTGGATTTTACTTGTTTGGCTGTACTGTTTTGGTAATTTTTAATAGTGCATTATAGTTGAATGTTCCCCATATGATTTCTGCTTTCTAAAATTTACTGAACTTTATAAGTTCTAGGGGCCAGAATATTTATTTTCCCCATTGCCCTCAGTGTTCTATATTGCCTGTTACAGAAGCTTAATAAGTGCTTTAATGAAGTTTCCTGAATCTACTTTGTTGACTTGTTTATTCATTTTATCTTTTCATAACTTTCTGATGATACAGTGTAATTGATCATCTAGTTTTTCCCCAAAGACTTCTTAGATTTATTTTCTGTCCTCTACTTTTTAAATTCCAGTTAAACTTGGTTATACCTCTTCTTTTATATCCTGTTTTTTAACCCGGAGGCTGAACTCTCTGATCAACCATACCTAGACACATACATACATATGTACACATACATATATATATTCCCTCCCCATACTTGTAATATTCCAGATAGGATCTTTTCATCCAATTTTAGTTTACTGATTTTTTAAAATTATTTAATTTTGAGAAACAGAGGGACAGGCAGAGAGGGACACACTGAGAGAGAGCTCACATCCAGTGCTTTACTTCTCAAATGCCCACGAAGGCCAGAACTGAGCATAACTGAAGCTGAGAGCCTGGAACTCAATCCAGAACTCATTTTAGGTCTCATAGGGGTAACAGGAGCCCAGTCACTTCAGCCATCGCTACTGGCTCCAAGCATCTGCATTGCTGCAAGCTGAAGCCTGAGTCAGGTATTTGAGTCAGGTTTGAGACAGAGGTGTCTTAAGCATTGTATCAACTGCTAGGCCAAACGCCTGTCCCCGCTGATTGTCTTTTCAGTTACATCTAATATGTTGTTACACATAACAGTTCTTAAATTTTTATATTTTTTCCAGTTCTAGACTTTTTTACTTCCATATTATCACATGTTCTATATAATTCCCTACAAAATTTTCAAGGTTTTCTTTTGTCTTAGAACATGACAATAATGCTTATTTACTGATCTGGGTCTCATTATTTCATGTCATTATTTCATGAATCTGTTTCTAGTATTCTATTTCTATTTATTTTCTTGGGTCTCAGTTTTCCTTGTGAGCTGTATATCGTTTGCTGTGCAGTTTAAATTGCCTTTGAAAAATTAGTAGAAACCATTTGTGGCAGAGACTGGAGCACAGGTGACTGTCCTCTAGTGAGCATCTCTGTGTACTTCTGCCGAGTGCCTGGGTACACTAGTAGGGAAGGACCACCCTAATCCAGGATCTCTGCTCGAGTAACCCTGGACAGTCCAAGTGAGTGAAGTCAGGAACTACTAATACATGTGCATTTTTGCTTTCCATTCACTCTTGTTCTGAGGGTGAAATTCTTTAGGGTCTCAGCCTGATGGGGATTTGCCCTTGGGCTATGCCTTTTTTAATCCCTTTTCTCTTGGGTCCATAAACCATGATTCTGCATCTCAACTCTTTGGATGAAATCAGCAAAAGTACATGGGGAAGAGTTAGCTCCCTTTGAGTGCCTCACTGTCTCCTAGATCTTGGCCTACCAGTTGCTCATAACTTAGCTATTTTTCAGGAGATGTTTTACTTATTTTATCCAGCATTTTTCATTTTCTTCTATAGAACTATTTGTCTGAGTTAACCTAAGTCTTCATTACCAGAAACAGAAGTCCTTGCTAGTTTTTCGAAAATTCTTTTAATGGGTGTCTAAGGCATACTTCTGAAAAGAAAATTCTTTTGAGAGCATTAATTTGTTTTTCGTAAATCGGCATTAAAAAAGGAAGGTTACTCCTAGGTGTAACTAAACTTTGTGATTAAATAATCCTATTATGTGACAATAACCAGGTGAGTAGGCACTTTGTAGTACATATATATATATGATTATAAGAGTATGTTTGTCCAAATATGTAAAAATTGAAAATATTCAGCCAAAACAGAACTCTGTACTTCCTTGCCAGCTGAGTACGAAACTGATAGCATCCTTATAAATTACCATCTGCCTTTTTATTTACTCTTTGTAGAACCATTAAAGATAGAAAATATTTCTTCATTATAGAACATTTCTTTTTCATCCACTTGATTACATAAATGAAATTGCTCATTTGTAACTGAAAACAACAATAAAACTGACATTTTCACAATTTACTAAATCATCAAAAGAAGTACCATAGATAAGAAATTACTCAAAAAGCATTGATGTAAATAGTAACAGATTTATACATATTTAACTTGAAGGTTTTGTTCAGATTTATAAATAAAAGCAACATATTTGTGAGGCAGTCTGCATAAATTGTAGCATCAGTTGTAATATGAGAGCTGGTTTTAAATTTTGCAAATTAATATTTTATTTAACATTTGAATTGCTTAAATTCACATAAACAGCTTTTTTATTGTATTACCTTTTTGCTAGAATTCATTCTTGTACTTAATTAAATCTTTTTGGCAGTTTCTGGTTTCAAGAATTCCATGCATGTTCACAGACATCATTCTCCGTACTGTAAAGCATTTGTTTCTTGATTTGCTGAGTTGAAGCATTCAATTTAAGTCATTAGCTAAACAGAAGTCCTCAGTTTATGCTAATATTGTTTTGTCATAATGTCAATCAGCAAGTATTACAGAGTGACACAATGGCAGTGAATTTCATTGTCATTAATCTGAGAAAGCTTTGGGCTTCCTTGGCAAAGAGCAGAGGTAGGCTGTGTCAAGGTTATGGAGGAGTTACAAATTTGGCTTAAGCTTGGTGTGGTTAGTCCCACTTTTCTTTGAGATATCTTTAAGTGCTGTTTAAGGAGTATCCTACAATTATAAGTAGAAATGGAAGCTAGCTTGTATTTAAAGATAAGAAAATTGAGGCTCAAGAGTTTAAGCAACTTATTCAAGGTGTCACAGCTTGTTAGGGTGAAGTCTTGACTAGAGGCCAAGTCTGTACTGCAACACACTTTCTCATGTTTCAAATGCCAGTATTCAAAACAGGAAGAGGCACAGTATGTGCACTATGATTACATCTTTCCAGCAGAGTGGTTTGTCATGTATTGCAGTGGGATATTGTAGAAATCCTTAACCTGGGATTCAGAAGGCCAAGGTGCTAGATTGATATATATTACAGATTAGTCAATGCTTGGAAGATTGCCAAGTTTATAAAATGAAAATTACATGTACTGGCAGGTAATAGAGAATTGTATTGACAGAATGTCTGGTAATAGAGCTTAACATACTAGAAAGGAATTCTAAGGTAAATGTATGCCATATATGCAAATCATATCTTTTATTTCTTTGTTAATTCTTAGTGTATTTGTGTTCCATCCTTACAGCTTTAGCAAACATTTCAGGATTCTAAGAAAGCTTTTCTTTGTTGGTTTCTTTGCCATGTTCTTATTAGTCACATTCTGAAGCACTTGGACCCTGCTGGAGATAGTAGTGTTGTTTAGACCTTGGTAAAGAGACAGTGAGTGAGTATAGTCCAGAGCACAGTTTCTGGGCCCCATGGTAACGGTTAGTACCAAAGTTAAAAATATGGTCTAGAGAATCCAAGAACCTGATGGAAAAGTATTTTTTTCTAAAACATTTGCCATTATGGTATATAGTAATGGGCACGTTTAGCTGGTGACATACAGATAAAAATAACTTCAGAGGGATCTTTCTTACTGTGGTAAAGAAGCTACAGTCATTTTCCAAAATCCCTGAAAGAACTCCTACCACTCTCTAACTGCTTAATAATGTTGATGTCAGGGTAAAGTTAGCATTAAGCAACATTAATATTCAGTTGTGGTTTCAGATGTAAGTATATATGTTGTGTAAAGAAAAATGGTTAAGTCCCAACTGGTTGGTTTTAATGTTATTTTTAGGGGCTGGCTCCATGGCTCACTTGGCTAATCCTCCGCCTGGGTCGCCAGCATCCCATATGGGCACCGGGTTCTAGTCCCAGTTGTTCCTCTTCCAGTCCAGCTCTCTGCTATGGCCCAGGAAGGCAGTGGAGGATGGCCCAAGTGCTTGGGTTTCTGCACCCACATCGGAGACCAGGAGGAAGCACCTGGCTCCTGGCTTCGGATCGGCGCAGCACCGGCCATGGCGGCCATTTGGGGGTAAACCAATGGAAGGAACCCCTTTCTCTCTCCCACTGTCCAACTTTATCTGTCAAATAAAAAAAAAAAAAAAGGAGCACTGTTCGTGGGTTTCTGGAAAGGGTCATCGTCGTTATCAGAATCAGGGAGCTGTCTTCTTTTTAAAAAAAAAAAAAAATGTTATTTTTAGTAAATGAAGTTCTCAGTTGTGGCTTGAGGCTTAATTCCTTGGGCTGGCATCCTTCTTCCCTATACAGAGTCTTAGGACCTGGTATCGCAAGTGATCTTGATTGACTGTGCCCCCATTAGATAGGGAGTACTTCTAGAAATCAAGGTTTACCATTATCTTGCCTCCTGGGTGGTATCATTACTGATGTTCAAATCATATGTTGTTGGAAGAAACATTCTGTGACATGCATACGGACATGATCAATTTGCTAATTGAAGTATGCATTTTCATTGTCCTGTTTTACGTTCTTTTCATAACTTGAGCAGTGAAAGGTAAAACTTAACTTGCTTAAAGTTATTATCTATATGTTGGCTTTACAAAAAGTGGAAGAGGTTTCCTGCAAAGTTCTCTAGAGCCTGGCACAAGTCCCCAGCCCTCCAGATCACACAAAGGGGAAGTGCTGTGCTGGTGCTTTGGCCATTCCTGTTGCTAGTTCCACATACCCCACAGCTACAGCTGCCAGACGGAAACACTGGAGGGTGGCGCTGACACCCAATCATAAATTTTGATCTGGCGGCATCAGGCTGTGCTTCATGGCTGCTGATCCTATCAGAAGGGCAGTGCTTCTTCTAAGTGTAAGTGTTCATCATTCACCTTAAAATTCCCCTCAGCCTTACCCAGTCCTGCCAAAATGCAATACAGTGTGGTAGGATGAAAAGGGACTTGCACACCTGCTACTGATCCCCATTCTGTAGGTTTTCCTTGTGTAAACACTTTCAGCAAACCTGATGTGTGTGTCACCTGACCATTTGCCTGTGTTTGCACACAGACCAGAAATAGACTTCCAATTTGAAATCATTTATCTAATAACTGCTTACAGTACGGAATTATGTCCTAAGAAAATGCTATATATACCTGTAAGAAACTTGTTTGCTGAGGGCAGGAGAAACAAATCCATTTGTCACTGAGGGTTCAGAGTGATAGAGATTTCTGTCATTACTCCTGATTTAGACATAGTGTGGTGGCAGAACACAGCAATTATAATCTATTTGGATACCATAGCATTTATTAAAACCTTTCAGATGTCTTCTACCCAACTGTTAATTTAATGATTTTTTTTTCATGCATCCAACATGTCTAGGTAACCAATACTGAGAATATAGGAATTTCAACTAGCTTTAATGTCATTTTGAAAAAGTGTTTATATTTAAATTAAAGATGTTTTTAAAATATTATTTTCACGCCTTTTCATCTTCATAGTTGATAGTAAGTTTTATGGATTATCAATCTATTTCTTTCAAACAGAAAGGTTTATTTTTATTTATTTGAAAGAGTTACAGAGAGAGGTAGAGACACACAGAGAGGTCTTCCATCCGCTGGATCACTCCCCAAATGGCCGCAATGGCTGGAGCTGAGCCAATCAATCAGAAATCAGGAGCCAGGAGCTTCTTCCGGGTCTCCCACGTGGGTGCAGGGGCCCAAGGACTTGGGCCATCTTCCAGTGCCTTCCCAAGCCACGGCAGAGAGCTGGATCAGAAGAGGAGCATCTGGGACTGGAACTGGCACCTATATAGGAGGCCGGCACTTCAGGCCGGGGCTTTGACCCACTGTACCACAGTGTGAGTCCCCAGTGTATTTCTTTATAGCAGATAGACATCTTGTTTGCTAAAGTTTTTTTGTTTTGTTTTGTTTTGTTTTTTTGTTTTTGACAGGCAGAGTTAGACAGTGAGAGAGAGAGAGAGAGAAAGGTTTTCCTTCCGTTGGTTCACCCCCAAATGGCCACTACAGCCGGTGTGCTGCAGCTGACGCACTGCGCCTATCCGAAGCCAGGAGCCAGGTGCTTCCTCCTGCTCTCCTATGCTGGTGCAGTGCCCAAGCACTTGGGCCATCCTCCACTACCTTCCTGGGCCACAACAGAGAGCTGGACTGGAAGAAGAGCAACCGGGACCGAATCCAGCGCCCTAACTGGGACTAGAACCCCGTGTGCCAGCGCCGCAGTCAGAGGATTAGCCTAGTGAGCCACGGCGCCGGCTGCTAAAGTTTTTATTTATTGTGTTTTTAAGCCTTTTTCTGGAAAATGTCATTTAGAGAACCATAGTGTATATAATGGTAACAGTGGCTTGATCAGTCCTTTTTTATGGTCATACATATTCCTCTTAACAGAAATTCATAGACACCAAGTTTTCCTCATTGTTTTTATAGAATTATTGCCTGACTCCAATATTTGATAGCATCAAATAAGATTATTTTTAAAAGTTTGTTCAAAGCTTATTTCAAAAGTTCCTAGAAAATTTTATTATCTGTTTTCCTCTTACAGGGTAAGCATCCCTAATATGAAAGTCCAGGGTCCAAAGTACTCTAAACTTCAAAACTTTTTGAAGTACCAGATAGGTCACAGTTAAAATGCTAATACACTAAAAATATGTTATAATGTGAAGTGATGCTATAACTAGTACTAAAACAGTATTTTTACACTTCGCATTTCTGTGTGGGTGCAAACTGATGAAATCTTTACTTAGTATATACTGAATTGATCTTCTGTATATAAAGATAATTGAAAATGAAAAAAAAAAACCTGGTGTTAAATTGGAAATTGCATAGAAAATTAATTAATTTTTAAAAAATATCATTTAAGATCTCTGTCTGTAATGTGCTGTACACTGTTATTTAATGCTATAACTAGTACTCCAACAGTATTTTTCACTTTGTGTTGCTATGTGGGGGCAAACTGTTGAAATCTTTGCTTAGTATATACTGAACTGGTCTTCTGTATATAAAGAGAATTGAAAATGAGTCTTGATGTGAATGGAAGGTGAGAGGGAGTGGGAAAGGAGAGGGTTGCAGGTGGGAGGGAAGTTGGGGGGGGGAAGCCATTGTAATCCATAAGCTGTACTTTGGAAATTTATATTCATTAAATAAAAGTTAAAAAAAAAAAGTTACCTTTACAGGTTATGTACATAATAAGGTGAATATGAAACAAGTGAATTTCATCTTTAGTCTCAGGTCCATACCCAAGATATCTTGTTACATATATGCAAATATTCAAAACTCAAAAACTCTTCTGGTTCAGTCATTTCAAATAAGGAATACTCAGCCTATTATGTGTGTGTATGTGTACACATATATATATATATATATATAGAGAGAGAGAGAGAGAGAGAGAGACAGAGACACTAATGTGTGTTTTTATATAGAAAGAGTTAGAAAAGAAGAGAGGGATGGTTGCAGAGGATGGGAAAAAAAGGTTGCTAGTTTGCTAGGATTCTTTTTTTTTTTTTTTGGACAGGTAGTTATAGCAGTGAGAGAAAGAGCAAAGGTCTTCCTTTGGTTGGTTCACTCCCCAAATGGCCAGCACGGCTGGCACTGTGCCGATCTGAAGCCAGGAGCCAGGTGGTGCTTCCTGGTCTCCCATGCGGGTGTAGGGGCTCAAGGACCTGGGCCATCCTCCATTGCCCTTCCGGGCCACAGCAGAGAGCTGGACTGAAAGAGGAGCAACTGGGACTAGAACCCGGTGCCCATATGGGATGCCAGCGCCGCAGGTAGAGAATTAACCAAGTGAGCCACGGCGCCAGCCCCTGCTAGGATTCTTAAAAATACGTTTTAGCATTAGCATGCCCTGTATTTATAAATACATAAATTTTAACTCAACAGGTATTTAAAATAAATACTGATTGAAATCCTTTGTTTTAATGTATGTAAGTAACATTTTCCCCATCATCTGGTAGGTCTTCAAACATGAGCTAGCTTACTTACTGACTGGAATTCTTGGAGCTGCAATAGATTATTGGATCTTCCTTGGTCTTAAGATGGGTAGAAATGTGATGCGACACATGTCTGATGACTTGGGAAGCTACGTTTCCTTGTCATGTGACGGTAAGTGTGTCTATGTTGCATTTTTCTTGGCCCCATTATGGATTTGAGTCTGAATTTCCTTTAAACAGTCTGTAATATTTAACATATGTTTATGTGACACTTTCCTTAAAATAATTATGGATACATACACAGACAATATAAAAAGGAAGATAAAAAATTACCCGTAATACTACCATGCAGATAACCAAAATTAATGTTTTTAGAATGTCTTTCCTGGTGTTTCTTAGCATTTTTCTGTAGTATAGTTCATGCTCTGTATGTCCTCTAAACATTAAACATTCATGCTCTTTTGTCCTCTGAACATTACAGGAGCCTTTCCCTCACATATATTTTCCCATTTCATTTGAGAGAGAAATTTGCTCTTTTATGTGTGGTTTTTAGAATCTCACGTGTTAGGAACAATTTTCAGTATTTTAATACTTGTAATCATTCAAGTCGAGCAGAGTCATATCATTCTCTGATCTTATTTGTGCCATATGAACAGTTCTTGGGTCTTATCCTTTATGAACACTTCATGGTATTTAGAAATGAAATTTATTCATAAGTTTCTATGTTATAAAGCCACTTGGGTTGATTTGGATTATCTCATTGATTAAAACAATTTCCCCATGTATGTGTTCTTTCGCAGTTTTTCTCATTATAATAAAGAAGGGTGGGTTTGTTTTTCCATAGAGCTTAGTTCTCCCAACATGAAATGAGTATGGGTGATACACATAGAAATAATTTATAGACACAATTTTACCACTTTTCCTCCTCCTATTATCTGCTTTATGAAGTTTACTCTAAATGGGGGAGGGGGGTTTACATTTGAAGTGCTATGATGACAGAATTGAAGTTCCACCCAAACTAAGAGAGGTGTTCAAGGGTCCTATGTACATCCTCAAACCAGTTTAGGAAGAGTCTGACTTCTCCCATTTTCTCTCTTTTTTTCTTTTCTTTGTTTCATTAAGCCTCAGTTCCTAAAGTGAACATATTTTATACCAAGTGAGCTTTCTGTGACCTTCAAATATTAAAAAAAAAAATAATTTCAGTGTGCTTGTCTATATTTCAGATGGCCAAATATGTGTTCTCTTTTGTTACACGTGTTTCAGTGCATCTTGATTTTCTATACAGAAAAAGTTCTTGAATATGCTGTCAATCACTTTAATACTTTGAAGAGAGAATCTGGAATAGGAATCCAAGTTATAACTGAGTTCAGGATTTATTCGATGATGCCCTCTGCAAAGAGAGGTCTCTTTTTATACTACTAAAGTTAAGAAGATTTTTATCTAAAGCATTTTATCTCCTTTCATTTTTCTCTTTCTTTTTCATTGAGCTGAGAGGGTGATTACTGTTCCTTTTGTGGACTAGCTATCTTTTGTTGCGTGACTTTTTAACATTTCTTAGCTCAAATTCAATCTTCCTGCAGAACCTGTTCTTATCGTTTCTTTCTCACCATTCCTAGTAGGTAATGTTTTTTATCCTTTTCAGAAACAGCAGAATTCTGGCATTATTTGCTAGAATAAAAACTAAGTTTGGCTAACAGAACTCCCTGTTTTCATTCCATGATGAAACATCCTTGATTTGGAGAACTGGGACAAGATTAACAGGCTTTCCAGACTGTCAGTGTAGCTGCCTTTAAGGAAAATAAGTTAGAGTTTAGCCAAAGCATGAAATAATAGACCTTGTAGTAGTAAGGTTCAATTATATGTCAGCTTCAGTGTTTCCTTTATTCATACTCTGAATTTTTCACTTAAAAATTATTTCTTTAATTTGAGAGGCAAAGTGGAAGGCAGAGGGAAGGAGAGAGAGAGTTCACAAATCGGCTCCTATCTACTGTTTCACTCCACAAATGCCTGCCAGCCCTGGGCTGAGGACAAAAGCCAGGAGCTAGGAACTCAACCCAACTCATGGAGCCATTGCTGCTGCTCCCCAGGGTCCACGCTATCAGGAAGATGGAGTAATGACCAGAAGTGGATATGGAAAACCGGCACTCCCGTGTGGGATGCCTGCATCTTATCTGCTAGTCCAAATGTCCACCATATCCTTTCACTTTTTTTTTTTTTTTTTTAAATTTTTGACAGGCAGAGTGGACAGTGAGAGAGAGAGAAAGGTCTTCCTTTTTGCCGTTGGTTCACCCTCCAATGGCCGCCGCGGTAGGCGCGCTGCGTCCGGCGCATCTCGCTGATCCGAAGCCAGGAGCCAGGTGCTTCTCCTGGTCTCCCATGGGGTGCAGGGCCCAAGGACTTGGGCCATCCTCCACTGCACTCCTTGGCCACAGCAGAGAGCTGGCCTGGAAGAGGGGCAACTGGGACAGAATCCGGCACCCCAACCAGGACTAGAACCCGGAGTGCCGGCGCCGCAAGGCGGAGGATTAGCCTACTGAGCCGCAGCGCCGGCTTATCCTTTCACTTTAAAGTAGGGAGTTGTTATATAGTTTAAGTCCCAGTCTTCACATGACACTTAATCCCTAGAAGTTTGAGCCCATGACTGACTCTAGCTAAAATTTGACCTTAATGTTACTATGAAAGTTCTGTCAACACAGTGGTTACTTTGCTGTGTATTTGATCACTAATATTTAAAATTCAATTGGTTCTTAAATTACGCTACTATTTAAGAACATGTTTAGGCCTTTATGCAAAGGCCTTCTCAAAACAAGTAAAACACACACACACACACACAGTTAACCAAGACAATTTGAAATTTTTAATATATTTCTGAAAATGATTCAGGTACTATCTTACTAATAATTTTATTGTTAGTACAATTTGATGTTTTCTGTTTTAATTTTAATTTAGTTGAAAAGCAGAGGGACAGAGAGAGACAGACACAGCTCCCATCTTTTACTCCTCAAATACCTGCAACATGGTTCAGGAACTCAGTTGAGGACTCCCATGTGGAAAGATGGAAACTTTCCACTTTTTCCACTCCCATGTGGAAAGAACTCAAATACTTTAGCCATTACTGCTCCTTCCCATGGTCAGCATTTAGCAGGAAACTGGAGACAGGGGCCACAAGAAGGAATAGAACCCAGGCATTTCCATAAGGTACTTCTGTCTTAACCAGCAGCTTAACTAATAGGCCTAATGCCTGCCACCAGCTTGATGTTTAATCTGTCAGGAGACAAATCACATGAACAGCTTATCCTTTAAAAAACAATAACTTTTCTATAGCTAATATGCTAAATTAAAACATTTATCTGTTATGGAATTTGTGGAATACCCTACTTTTGCTTTCAAATATCCAAGTGTGCAGATTTTGATGACAAAATATAAAAGTCATTGTTTATCTCTTATTTCTGTTAATGGATACTTTTTTTTAAAAAAGAATATTTGCATTATTCCTCAAATCAGTTTAATTTGCCTTTCTAAAGTCATTAGTAAAGTTAATATAATTTGACTTTATACAACTTCCAGTTGAAGATAATTATATATGTTTCACACTATGGTAAATTGGATGCTTTGGTTCTTCCTAATACAAAAATTCATACTGTGATCATTATTTAGATTCAGTTCTATTGAATTCATTTTTAGTTTGATGTAATTGTTGTAAATTTATGATTGTTTTATTGAGAAGGCAATAGATACTTCTTTACATCAGGTTCCATATCCATGGATTCCAAATACATGCAATTCTCTTTTGTTTCTAAACACTTTGGACAAAAAAGAGTTTCCTGTGTTTTAAGTTTAATTTACCTCAAATTTACTTTGTATGCCTAATTAAAATATATGATTTATTGGCTTAACTTAAGGGTCAATAAACCTTTAAAAAAAAAAAAGATATGTTGTATTTGAAAGGCAGAATGACAGAGGGAAGAGATAAAAAAGATCTTCCTTCCGCTGGTTCACTCCCCAAATGACCACAACAGCTAGGCTGGCCCAGACGAAAGCCTGGAATGCCATCAGGTTCTAGCACTTAGATGGCAAGAACCAATGCACTGAAGTAGGCTATCATCAGGCACATTAGCAGGGAACTGGATTAGAAGTGCAGCAGCCAGGACTCAAAACTGTACTTCACTATGGGATGTGGGCACCGGCAGCTTAGCCACAATACCTGGCCCCAGCAAACGCTTTTTAATGTAAAGTACCAGATCATGAGTATTTTTGGCTTGTTGAGTTCTATGGTCTCTGTTCCAGCTGCTCAACTCTGCAATTGTCATGAGAAAACAGTCATACACAGTTCATAATAAGTCAGCACAGCTGTATGCCAGTAAAACTTTATTAGTAAAATCAGGCCAGAAGCCATCAATTGCCAGTCCTTCACTTGAACTCATTTCTTTTTCTGTTTCAGTGCAAAAGAAAACATGTCATCAAAGTTTATATAACACATATTTTAAGAACTTTAGTAAAACTTCCTTTGCCCTTCTTAGATTGTATCACTACCTTTTTTCTCACACTTTACCCCAACCTTTTGCTTTCTCATCTCTATTTAGTCATTTCCATGCTTCAGACCTTTTTCATAGATAGGAATTTTTATATTTTTGCTCATTATCTCAAAATGTTTCTGTTCTCTTCATTTATTCAGCAAATTTTTATTGGCATTCTACCAGGCATTGAGCTAAACACTTCGTGTACAGTGTAGGAGGGAAATAAAACACAATCCTTCCTTTTTTGGAGCTGTCAGTGGGAGAGACAGACTACAATTAAGTTAATGTAAATACATCATTTTAAATGATAAGTTCTTCAATTAAGGCAACCTGACTGTTGAGATTGGTGAACTTGTGTTACATTGGGTGATCAGGGACACAAAATTAAAGGGATAAGTAGAAGTTTGGCTGTCAGAGAAGAGTGTTTTAGTCAGAAGAGAACATTTACCAAAACTGAGGTCAGAGCAAGCTGAACCCACTTGAGACCTCGTGCTACCTGGCTGATAGTAAGCACCAATGTGAAGAGGGCCAGAATGAGGCCCAAAAAGGGGTGGGGTGAGGGAGTTTGTGTTGGACCTTGGAAACCAGGTTGGGAAATTAGAAGCTATCTCAACGAGCTCTGGTTAACTTCTTAAAAAGGATTGTCTCCTTTCTTTGAGTTTTTGTTATATGCCAATCACTTATTTATTCATCTGTCAGATACTGTATGTTAATTGTATACAGGAGGATGACCTTGCTGTGAGAGCTATAAAAATGACCCCTCCCTTAAAGATTGTACTCTATATATGCAACTCACATAGAAGTTCCAATGTGAGATCATCTCTCTTTTTTAAAGATTTATTTATTTATTTAAAAAATCAGAATTAGAGAAAGGGAGAGACAGATATCTTCCATCTGCTGGTTCACCCCCTAAGTGGCTGCAGTGGAAGCCCAAGAGTCAGGAGCTTCTTCCAGGTCTCCCAGGTGGGTGCAGGGGCCCAAACACTTGGCCATCTTCCACTGTTTTCCCAGGTGCATCACCAGGGAGCTGTATCTGAGGTAGAGCAGCCAAGAGTCAAACCGGTGCCCATATAGGATGCCAGTGCTGCAGACAGCAGCTTTCCTGCTACACCACAGCTCTGGCCCCAAGATCATCTCTTTTGAACTTTAGAGTACAAGTTATTTCTGCTTTACTTTTGCCTTTCAATTACAATTATTAAGAGATCAGTTGTTTATAGTTAACTTTGTGGTGGTAGGCTATTTATGAATGTAACTAAAATTGAATATTAGAACTATGTTATTTATCCTTCAGTTTACTTCATGCGCTGCTTCGGATGATATTGTCAGAGCCTTAGTGGTATGAAAAGAAAGGACTATAAATAACTCCTTTATCAAGTCCAACTCCTGAAAACTATATCTCTGTCAAGACCATTTTGGAAGGGATTATCTGAATTTATCAATCCTTTGTCTGCTTGGAAGTAGGTGTTAACTTTTGCCCAGAGCTGTTTGCCCAGAGGTAGTATGCCACACACAAGGTCTCTTTAGTCAAGGCAGTGTTTATTATGTTTTGGGCTGGGTAATTATTTGTTGTTGGAAGCTGCCCTGTGCATTATAGCCTGTTTAGAGTGTCCCTGGCCTTTGCCCACTAGATGCTGGTAGTACCCCTTCTCCAATTGTGATGACCAGAAATCACCAGTTGTACACTGGGGGCAAACACACCCCTTCCCCACCCGCCAGTTTTTCTCACCACCTCCCATTGAAAATTACTGAGTCCAGGGTCAAGGCCTTGAGAGGACAGTAGGAGCCCAGCCTTTTGTGAAGGTGGCTGAGGGTGACATTTACTGAGGGTCTGCAGTCTCCCTGGCCTACAGGAATGCCATCCCTCAGCAAAGAGGTCAAGTATTAAACATTACATTGCTATGAAGTTTATGTTTTGTACAGTTTTAAAAGTGTCAATTTAATTTAATGCTAATAATTTTAACTCCTCTGCTGTTAAGTTTATTTTGCAAGTGTTGACTTTTTCTTTATTCTGATGTGTATAGCTAATCTGCCTTATCATGTGATATCACAGCTTTATTATATTGTTTGTTTTCCTTAGGTCTGGCTCTTTCCGTATTGTTCGATTGGTCTTATTCTTTGTCATTCCACTTTGTTATACATTCTTACACAGAGAATATTATAGAATTCATAGCATTAAATAGATGACATGGAAAATAAACGTACTTTATCATTTTCAGTTCATGTGTATATTTATACATTCTCATCATGTTGGAGCACTTGAGGTTTTGAATAGAAGAGATACAAGATTCTTGATGTTTTTATTTTCCTTGCTTGTTTAACCATTTACAATTGTCTCCCACCCTCCATAGTACAGGGAATGCAGACTTGTAAGGAAATCCTTATACACTCTCTTGCTTTCCATTTTCTTTACATTGTGCTTTTCTGCTTCCTCTCCAGGGATAGGATCCGTGACTGTTGTCAGGGGAAGCTAGTCTGATTTCTTACCCATCAGCTCAAGATTCATCATTGTAGATTACATCCTTGTGTGCTCATTTAAAACCTTAAGCACTGGTTTTCCAAAAGAGCAATTTTATTGTGGGATGAGTTCTCTAATGTTAATTGGAAAGCAGAATGTGTATCTATATATTCATTTATTATCTTATTTATATATATATAATTTAAAGACTTTTATTTGAAATAATATAATGATTTTTTTCAAATATGAGGACATGTACCATAAAAAGTTTGCTCCTGAAAAGCAAATAACCAGAATATATTAGCTGTATTTTGTGGATGAATCTTACTGGTATAGGAAACTTAAGTTGACAGAATGAAATCCACTTAGAAAGTATCCTATTGAAAAATATTTTACAGGCTTTAGCAGTAACTGTTTACTTCTCTTGTTTTCGGCAGACTTTTCTTCACAAGAATTAGAAATTTTCATATGCTCCTTTTCCTCCTCCTGGCTTCAGATGTTTGTTGCAGAGGCAGTCTTTAAGAAGTTGTGTTTGCAGAGTTCCATCAGTGTTTCCTCTGAACCTCTCTCTCTCCAGAAAATGGTAAGCACTGTCATTCAATGCCTTTTAATGTCTAAGAACTGAGATCATACATTCAATTATAAAATATCTTCAGTGATTTCTAAAGAGTGGACAAAGCATACTAATTCATTTTCTACCTCAAAAATAATTAGTGAATAGAAACTTCAGTTACTTTTAAGAATAATTCAGGGGGCCCGGCACTGTGGTATGGTAGGCTGAGCCTCCTCCTGCATCCCATATGGGCACCAGTTCGTGTCCTGGCTGTTTCTCTTCCAATCCAACTCTGCTTATGGCCTGGGAAAGCAGTGAAGCTGACATGAGTGCTTGGGCCTCTGCACCCACTAGGGAGATCTGGAAGAAGTTTCTAGCCCCTGGCTTTGAACAGGCTCAGCTCCGGCCGTTCTGGCCATTTGGGGAGTGAACCAGCAAGTGGAAGATCTCTCTCTGTCTCTCCCTCTTTTCTGTTTGTAACTATCTCGAAAATAACAACCTTTAAAAATAAACAACCTTTTAAAAAAAAGAAGTAATTCAGGGTTGGAAACAGCAAAATCATATAAGAATCTTTGTTTCCTAATCATTTGCCACAGTACATATGATTATTTTAGAAAGAACTAAATAAAAAGTTCTACGTGGAATTTAATGGTATTTATAAAGCAAAATTTGCAAACAGTGCTGTCTTATATGTATGTCTTACACATAGACAGATGTGAGTTACAGTTCTAAGGCTTTCCACTTTTATCTTGGCTATCTTATTATTAGTATCTGATATCTCCAGCAGTTTCTGCAGCAAATGAGAAATATGTTTGTTTATTGGTCAGATTAGGCAAATTCTGTTTTGCGGTATCCTTTGCTTTTAAGGATATTTTCATTATTTATTTTGTTTATTCTAGATTTATGTTCTGAAGAAAGGCAATATCAAAATGGGAATGACAAAATACCAGTTGTACATAAATTATAAATATAAAAATATGCAAAATGAATCATAGTGGGCCTAAGACTAATCAAAAGAACTTTCTTAAATGAGCATCAGCATTGAACTAAAAAAAAAAAGTATTTGCAGGAAGATATTTTTCTTTTTGTCCACATGGTATAGATTCAGTAACATGGAACTAGCTGCTTCCTTAATATTTTACCACATTCAAACAAGTTAGAATACCAACTATGGGATGAAACTGAGAAACTAAAACCAAATTCAATAGTGAAATGAATCAAGCACTTTCTTTTTACTGATTTCTTTGTAGTTGAGAAGGCAATATATTATTTTGCAACAGGTATATTCCTATTTGCCAGCTTTGGGAAAAACTGGTATTGTGCATGGAACTGGAAAGATGCAGATACCAAAGAAAATAGGACAGCGGCCTTGCCTTGAGTCTCAGAGAGCCTTACTTATGTTGAATGGTGCTAAACAGAAGCAAATCGAAGGGCTTCCAGAATTACCGTAAGTGATGCTTATGTTCCACTTGTGCTAGGTTTTGGAGTCTAGTTTTTTCCTGACACATTTCTTCAACTTTATGTTTACCTGTGGTACTGTCTGGAGTATACTGATTAGAAGAAAATTCAGTTTTAGACCCAAGAATACACATAGTTAACATTTTTACTACTATAATTCAAAGTGCATGCTGATTTTCTAAAAAGAGTAAATGTTTCCCGAAAGAAGTAAAACTGTTCATTAAGTTACTGTGTTACATAATATTTTGCTCTATTATGTGAATTACTACTTTTCAATAATGTCTGAGATTTCAGAATGCATGGTAAATTGTTAGAATAATTTCACCCAAATGAGAATCCTCCTCTTAAAGTGTGCTGTATAGAAAGCTCGAATGTCCTATGAAAGGAAGAAAAAATAAGTTCAGAACATGAAGACAGGAATGGGGCACAGAGGCCTGCTTTCTGATCTTAGTTTTCTGCTTTGTTTTCTCTGCTGAATATGGCTTACTTGGACTCTTATCTGTTTACCCCACATTCTATATTTATGAACTTCTCACAGGGCAGTTGGGTATGTAAGTCTGATAAAATGAAATTCATACCTTAAACTTTGTTTCTATACAATTGACAGATTTTAAAATACATTTTAAATTATTTATTATATGTAATAATTTAATGATGTCAAATAAGACTGAGTAAAAGCATTTAAATGAAACAGGAGATTTTTAAAAAATGCCATCTAATGTATGCTGGTATGCCTTGCTGGAAAACAAGCTTTCCTTATTTCTTTCTTTACTTTCAGAGAGCGAAATCTTGCTAAATGTTCCTCATCATTAAAAAAAATGAAAAAGAAGTCAGAAGGAGAACTGTCATGTTCTAAGGAGAATTGCCCCTCTTTAGTTACAAAGATGAATTTTCACAAGACTAATCTAAAAGGTATTCCAAGTCTCTAAATTAATTTATGCTAAGAACTTTTCATGGTTGTAGTCAGTACTTGCAAATGTCATACACTTGCCCTGATGAACAGTTGAACTTACATATTGGACTTGGTCCAGGACATACCTTACTGGATAGCATATTATTTTCTTGAATTGTCATTTATACAAAGAATGTAATCGTTTAATATCTGGTAAATTGGAGTATTCCTCCCTTTCTTTTCTGTCCCTGCCTTTCCAAATACTAAACACTGTATAGCACTCATTGAGCTCATTCCAGACTTGCCCGCCTTACTTTTCTATTCCACCTCAACCTGTGCTGCTTCCAGTCAGTGTCTTCTGATTTGAAAGTATAATTCTGTCTTCATCGCGTTCAGTCCTAGACATTCTGTGAACAAAGAATGAAGAGTAGGCTATGTTACATAGCTGTGTTAGGCATATGGGCTCTTTTCTTCCAGGCATTGAGCCCAGACTATGAAATGTGTTTGGCTTTTGGTTCTAACTATACTGGAACCCGAGCACCTAATCGATGGAATAACAAGAATAGTGTTGTAATAATTCACTCTGGCGCCTCTTTTACTTTGCCACCTCTTAACTTGAAAATATAAATTATCCTCCAAGAGGCTGTACCTGGCCAAAATAAAATGCTGAGTCTCTCTTGTTTATGAGCTGTATCACGCTTCTAATACAAATATTAACATCATGTAATCCCATGGAAAATAGCAGTGGTGAAGCTCTTACCTTTCAACATGATATAAGTTCATAAGTGTGCACAAATTCAAAATAACTGTCTATTTGGCTCAAAATATGAAAAATGTATTAGATGAGAATTCAGATATTAACTTCACAAATCAGTGTCCTTTTTCTTTGTTTTATTGTTGCACAAAATGAATATGAATGACTTTAGACTAAACAGCATAAGGAACTGAGAGAGAGGAAGAGAACTGAGAAATAGAGAAAAACTTCAAAAGCTTTGCTATGCATGTAAAAGAAATGTTTTGGTAGAAGGTACAGAGATTATCTGTAAAAATGTGCTACTTAGTATTTTCTAGCGAGAAAAAAATTGATTCACTATTTCATCTTGGTTTTTAAGCAATCACAGATTTTTTTTAAAATTCCCTTTACATCAAAGTGTCACTCATCTTATTAATTTGGGTATAACAGAGATGGATATAGATAATTCTAGCCAGTAGGTACTAATTGCATCTCTCCTGGCAAAAACCTTACCATTTTATTTGTAACTTTTGTTCAGCTTTAAATGGTACGGGTGATTTTTTTTTTTTTTCCATGGAGAGAGAGAGATGAGGGGTGGGGGGAGTGTGTGTGTGTGTGTGTGTGTGTGGTGTGTTTATATTAAGATTCCTCCATTTCTCCCTCTCTGAGCTGCTGTAGCCAAGCCAGACAGCCTATTGAGAAGCAGCAAACCATCTGTTAATGGATTTGAAGTTCTGAATTATCCTTGAGTGTGTAGAGGCACTCGTGCTTAGCCAGAAACATTCATTTGAATTAAGCTATAAATGCAGTATAAAAAAGAGCCATACATTTAACGTAGGTTCATGAATAAATTTAAGAGAGGGCAATTGCACTCTAAACTTTTATTGCTCAAAACCCAGTATTTTTGGTGTGCTGTGATCATTTGGGGGTTTTATAGCAGTATTGAAGCTTTAAACCTTGAACTAGGGGGAGACAATGCCTGTATTAAACCTTTTGCCGTAGAATTTCACTACTGAATTGCTGATAAAACAGAAGCCCTGTGGAGTGGCGTTGTTCCCTTCCACCACTACCCTTCTTTTTTTAATGCAAGAAATGTTTAAACTAGTCAAAAGGAAAACTCAATAAATAATTTTCTGGCATGGGGCCAGATCTCTTAGTTCATGCCCTTTGATTATTTTCTTTAGTTGATATCTTGTCTTCTCTGGAATAATCTATTAATTTTTTATGGCAGGAGAAACAGCCCTGCATAGAGCTTGCATAAATAACCAAGTGGAGAAATTGATTCTTCTTCTCTCTTTGCCAGGAATAGACATCAATGTTAAAGGTAAGTTCTAAATCTTCATGATGTAATCCACTGTCTTAAAATTTGTGATATTAAATAGTTTTATGTCACATTAAGAGAAATAGTTTGAGTTAATTTTCCTAGGAAATCTTTAAAATTTTGACATTAGCAAAATCAAGAAATGAATCATATTATTTATAGCTAATGACACAGAACCATTTTTGTGTCCATATTTTGATCACATCCAAATATTAATATTTAAAAATTGTCTATATAATTTTTCTTAAAAGTAGAAATATGGATTACACATTAGGCATTTTTATCAAAGTTTTTTTTTTTTAATATGGAATACTTAGGAAGTCAGGCCGATAAGAGAAATAGAACATCAGTACTTTACTACCAGAAGTCTTACTTCTGCTGTTTTAAAACTTGCCTTGATTTCTAATTTAGACAATGCTGGCTGGACGCCTTTGCATGAAGCCTGTAACTATGGCAACACAGTGTGTGTCCAGGAAATTTTGCAACGTTGTCCAGAGGTAGATCTGCTCACTCAAGTGGACGGGGTGACTCCTTTGCATGATGCACTGTCAAACGGACATGTAGAAATTGGCAAGCTGCTACTACAGCATGGGGGTGAGTGCATTTATGCTAAATGGGTTTTGATAAATTATCCAGTTTTTTGATGAATCCCCCTGAGAGATAGCGTTTTACATTTAAATCTGTAAGATAAGATGCCTTTATTTCCTGTTACTGAAAATTAAAAATAAAAATTTTCCTAGAATACAAACACCTTTTCTTAGTAGAGGTGAAAGCCTTTGCATAATATATATTTATTTATGTATGTATTATTAACCCTGTTTAGCTTCATGTATAAGAGTATATTTTTGAATGGGTGTGCTGGTTTTAAGTATTAATCCCTTTATTTCAAGTGTGTAATGTCTTTGTGAACCAGTCATTTCTGAGAGCTTATTAATAGATAGATGTAAATGTTCAATTGTGATTACTAGGATTTCTTCACTCTTGTTTTCTAACTCAATCTTATGAGTCGTTTCTTTACAGACTATAAAAAATGATATTCTAGAATATTTTTCTTCATTCACATTTTGCAGTCAGTTTAAGTTCAGGTAGGAGGATTTTTCCAGTGGTAATATAACTGTTGTGCAGGAGTTTTGTGAAAGAACTAACTTAAGCTTAATATTTATCTACTGCTGTTTCTGCTGATTTTTTATCTTGGCTTCCACTAAACCCCTTTGTTTTCCATGACATTCTTCTTATATCTGACCTGAATAACATAAATTTTACATCAAAATGTTTGAAACAGACTTGAGGTTTAAAAAAGAAAGACAAAAGAAAACTGATGACTAGCTTATAGGACAAAGATGTGTATAAATTTCTTGTTGCTTTTATTGGTACTGATTGTAACTTGGAATTTTACATGATTTTATCCCATAATTAAAGCATTCGATTGTGCATACAAACAAAAAGCATGTTTTCTTTCAATGTCTTGTTTACTCTGTTCCTGTCTGCTGAAGGTAGTGTAGCATGTGGCATGGCAGCCCAGGACAGTTGCTTATTTATGAGCTTCTCCTGCCCCCTAAAGGCCTTCGTGTGTCTGTTGTCCTGACACGGTTTCATAATCAGTATGTTTTGCAGTTCCTGCCTTCTTTTTTTTTTATTATTGTATGCTTACTAAATCATAATGTTCTGCTTCCTAAGTGTTTTATTTTTCTACTCACCTGTGTACTTGACATTCAAGCCAGTGTTTGGTCTTGACTTTATATGGGTCTAAATGATGTTAGGGCCGTTATTGTATTAAGTCCGGTTCTTCAATACAGTATGGCATTATACCAACCATGGTGAATTTTTCTAGAGCCCCCAGTGAAGAATATAAATAAATGAGTTCCTTGTCCTAGGAGAGAAAATCTGTTTGTACTTGCATTTATCAAGGTATATGGGCAGTTGTACAGACTATCTGCCTTAGTCACATTCTGGATTTGGACTTGTCAATTGGTTTGAAGTTATCATTGTAGTAACTACATTTATCTACTCATTATGAGTTACTCACTCTTGAGAGCAATGATTTTTAAGAATGTATTTACATCTCCAAAAATGTTTACTTTTGGTATTCTGCATCCGTAATTTTTTTAACAGTTACTTAGATTTTTTTTTTTTAAGATTAATTCATGTATTTCTTGAAAGGTAGAGTAATCTATGCCACAACACCAGGCTGGAAATAAACGTAATTTTGATTCAGAATTCTGTTTTTTCCATAAATTATGCTATCAGTAGTTAATCTTTATATACATTGTGTATCTTGGCTACTGTATATGTCTGACTAGAGTCTCCATTAAAAGTTTCTGCAGTTACAGTCTCTTCTCTGACAGTATCTTCTCTGTTACAGTGGTAATACCTCCTGATGATGTCTGTTAGTACTAAACCTTTATATCCAGTGTAACATTTTTATTGCCAGGTGTATAAGTAGTTGTAAGACCTCACTGACAAAGGTACAGAGTACTCCTATCCTTTGCAGTGTGTTTTGCCCCCTCACATCAGATCCTTATACTACCTAGGTGATAAACTCTCCAGTGCTTTCCAAGTAAGTGGTTAAATGGCTTTAACTAGGACAGATGGATGGGATCTGAGTTTGATCCAGAAGAATTAACACTTGATTTTTTGTGAATCAGTTACCTACACTAAAAATTGAACATAAGCACAAGGGTGAAGGGGAAAATGTATTCTATCTCTGCACAGGCCTTTACATTCTCTGCACTGCCAGAATCACTTCTCAGCAGTGGAAAGGGGCACCACTTTTTCCTCTTGGAGATGTTCTGAGAAGACACTTACCTAGAATTTGTGATCCATTTGTTGTTAATTCCTTCTGGGAACACTGAAATTCTGTTTTAACGTGGCAGTTGATGAAGTTCTATAAAAACTTTTCTCCTTTATTGTCATAAATATTTATTTAAGGCATATACTTTTAGGCAAACCTCTTTGGGCAATTAACTAGAATTTTTCTTTTTTAATGCACCTATATTCAGCAGTCAATATGTATAGCCAGTTAATTATGTCAACATGAGTTAGTACAAAATATGATTGTTAACAGAACCCTGATGTTTTGGGGGTTGGATGGGGATCAGGAAAACCACTATTATGCTGCTCACATAAAAATGTTTTACCATTTTGCATTTTGTTTTTTATAGGCCCTGTGCTTTTACAGCAGAGGAACTCTAAGGGGGAGTTGCCCTTGGATTATGTGGTATCACCTCAAATCAAAGAAGAGCTGTTTGCTATGACAAAGATAGAGGATACAGTGGAGAACTTCCATGCACAAGCAGAGAAACATTTTTACCACCAGCAGCTTGAATTTGGTTCATTTTTACTTAGTAGAATGTTGTTAAACTTCTGTTCAATTTTTGATTTATCCTCAGAGTTCATTTTAGCTTTCAAAGGGTTAACTCATCTTAATGAACTGCTTATGGCTTGTAAAAGTTACAAAGAAACCCCCAGTGCTCATACTGACTGGTTATTAGATCTCTATGCTAGAAATATAAAGACATTGCAGAAGCTCCCAACTATTCTTAAGGAACTTCCTGAGAATTTGAAAGTGTGTCCTGGAGTACACACCGAGGCCTTATTGGTGACCTTGGAAATGATGTGTCGATCAGTCACTGAGTTTTCATGATGATGCCAAAAAGTATGAGTCAATGTTCTAAACCTGTTCAGTTTGCTTTGTCATCCTTTATGGGCTTCATAGCGTATTACCCAATAATTTATTTATTGACAGACTTTACAGACAGCTTTGCTAAATTTTAACAGCACTTGAAGCACTTCTGCAAAACTATAGTATGGGCTTCTTTTTCAGTATGTGAGATTTGACCCAAAAGTCAAAATAGTTTTGTTTGATACACTGCTTTCATTAATCTTTTTTTGTTCTGAAAGTGATATTATTTATCTATTTATATTGTATATGTACAAAAATTAATTTAATTTTTTTTTTTTTTCAAATCAAAATGTAATGTCTGTCCTCTTCTAAGGTGATTTAGATCTTAGAATCATGGCAAGGATACTCATACAAATGTGCACCTTTAAATATGTAGTTCCCTGTTTTCTTCTCTTTAGGTGGTTGGACTAAAATATACATTTTAGTTTTGTGTGTTTCTAAAATAAACATTTCTAAAATTTATAAATAACACTCTTTTGGCTTTTAAATACATAGAATATGCAAATTCTTGACAATTCAGTCACTTGATCTTTTTAGTTTTCATAGTTGACATACAAAATATATTACTGCTTCATGTAACCAGTGTTCTGTAAGTGAAAACATTCTGCATAATACATTTTATTAAATATTAAGATTAAAAGTGGCATCTAAGTAATAGATTTGGGATTATCTGAAGTCATAGTGTGTGGTATAAATTTAGAGGGTAGTAATGCTTCAATTCGCGGTTTTTTTTCCCTAATGGCAGTTTGTAGTATTACTAAAAGAAAGTTGTGGGGGGGGGGGGGTGGGGGTGGATCTCAACTACTTTTGAAATTGGAGTTGCTTCACTAGTGGGATTAAGTTACATTGTGATACAGCTGGAAAAGAAACATTAAAATTTCTAAATAACTTTTATATAACCAAAGTGATGATATTACAGCAATTAATCTAAAGAAGCACACTTAAGTTTTATCTTAAAAATAGATCTTTCAACAAGATACAAATGCTCAGCGTCTTATTACTAGATTAGATTTATAATCTGATATACATTAGTATATCTGATATAATCTGATATACCTGTTTGCCTGTTTTTAAATGTTACTTTTTACACATACTGTCAAAGATATTAGTTGCTTCTGTTTAGCTTTCAAATTTGACTCCATGCAAATCCCTTTTTATTTATTTGATCTGCCAAAGTATTAAAGAAAAAATGATTTATTGGAAACTATGTGAAGGATTTTAAAATACTCAGAGGGAGTAAAATACATCCCCAGAAAATGAATAAGAACATTTTCAATCCCAAGACATCTGGGATAATTGCTTGGTAAAATAATTTAAATTTAAGAACATAGGCTTTGACATCAGACACGGTTTCAAATCTTGTCCAGATTCTTAATAACTAAATTACAAGTGAATCCTCTTCTGAGCTTTGGTTTTCTTGCAAGTCTGATGGCAATAAAACCATGTATACTTGTCGTGATAGTATTGTTAGCTAATCACACTGTGTGACACTTAATAGTGCTTTTTCTATTTCTTACCTCTTTTGCTTATAATGAACCATCTAAACAAAAGGCAAAGATAGTAATTTCTTTAGTTGGTATAATTCTAAAGCATTGTGAGTTGTGGTTTAACAATGTTCAGATAAAAGTATTGCTAAATTAGATACTTACTAAATAAGTATGTTTAGTTGTTATTAGCATTAATATCTCATAACTGTTGTATGAGAACATACAGTATAAAACACTCAAATGCCACTGAGGTCTGTACCTTTAAGAAGGTATCATTGTAGTTTTGCAATTCCTCAGAATTCCAACTGGGCATACATAGATTGCTATGTTCTGTTGCCTAGTTAACAATACCAGTATGAGTATGGATTTAAACCTGCGAGGAAAAACCAGAGTATTCCAATAGTATTGGAAAGTGTCAGTCTTCTTCCTTAACATTTTATTATAGAAACCATAATAATTGCCTTAAATGAATATTAGAAGTAGAAGAAATTCTAAGTAAGTAAATATAATTCAGAGTCTGAGTCCCAGCATTTCTGCTGGAGACTTCTCGAAGTTGCAACTGAAGTCAAGGCTGAATAATGCTATTCGTCATACTCTGCCAGGTTTGGCATCATGGTTCCATGTAATTGTTTAGGGACAAGATGCCTAGTAGAGCCCTTGTTACAATATAAATAAAGCCTGGAAGGAGATGTCTGAGTTGTTAAGATACAGCTTTCCCCCATGCAATATTTATGGGCCATTCTATCTTAGAAAGGATCTCTTCAAAGTTAGAGTTTTTGTATGTTAATTCTTAATTTCCCTAGCAGAAAAGAATGACCCAAGTATAAACATTCTCTGCCATTTCTCTAACTCCAAGGTGAATAGAAAAACATTTCTCTCGTATAAATCATACATGAAAGAAATCATTCTAAATTAATTTTTTCTTGAATAACTACTTAGTAGTAGGTGCTATATTTGATAGGGATTGACTGTTCAAAGGAGAAAGACATTCAGTCTGGGAAGGTAAATTAGGCTTAAGTAATTTTTAGTTTTATTGTTTATGGTATCCACTGTTGGAAAGAAATTCGGTCTTAGATGGTTCTTAAATTTGCAGTAATAATTGACTTCTGGTTTTTGAATCTGAATTAATCAAATAGTTTACTCCTATTGTTCTATAGTAGATAAAATGTGGGCTGTGCTTTTTTGCTCTTAGTAAACAAATACCCAGTCTTAAATAAAGATAAGTGCATTAATGCTAAGATACTTTTATATAGAGTACAGAAAATGTGTGCTACTTTTCTCTATGCTGTTATAGAAACTTAAATTAAACGAATACCTTCACATGAACAAAATTATTGGTGGAATATGCAATCCTTATGCCTTCATACACCTTTCCAGGTAAGTGATGAACTTGATGAGAGCCTGTCATTGTTGCTCCTTAATCAGTAGAAAGGGGTCATCTTTGAGTGACACGAGGCACTCCTTCCCTCAGGCATTTATCACGTACCTTCCACGCCAATCGCACCTCCTGCTGACGTGGAGCTTGCAAAAACTTGGAACGATAATTGTTTTTATAACAAATGTGGATTGAGTTAGAAAGGTCAGAAATGGCATTATTGGAATTAGGCTGTGCCTGGTGATGTCAAAACTGGATACATGGAATAGTTAACTAGTCCTTGTAAATCAAATTATGTTATCAAAAAATTCATCTTGTAGGTTAAAATGAATTGTGATGGGAGGATGTACTTTGGTGGCTGTTTGCTCTGATACAGATTTAGAGATTTTTAGGTTTAAAATTAATTAGAAGAAGGTATAGTATGTTTTACTTGATTCCAAGCATAGAGCTTTCAGGATACTGCAAATTCTACTCAAGGAAATAAACATCTCAAGATATTTCTATCAATCTTAGTCATTAGATGTTTAAAAACAGTTGGCAGTCTTCAATAAATGCTGACCTTACAAGAACATCCAAAATAAGTTTCACTCATGCATCTCAGTTTGTGAAAGCGCCAAGCAACATAAACCCATACCCATCTTTGTTTCTTGAGATACCTGAATTTATGTGACTTGTTTGAGTGGGAAAGAAAAACATTCTGCTAAATTGTTTGGAAAAGAGATTTGTTATATTTACCAGAAAATCAAATGATTAGCTTTTATCATGGAAGAATCTCCTGTTTGGGAATATTTTTGTAATATAGGCTGTTTGCATTATTTCGTATATTTGAATTCATTTATGATAGGTCTTTTTTTCTTAGCTTAAGTATATAGTTTTAGTACACTTAACACTGTTTCAAAAAGAAAAAAGGAAGTATCACTCAGCAGTTGACACAAATGGCTTTTTAAAAATGTGCTATTGAAAATCTCCCATTTTTTAAATGAAACTATGATGAATTTTTCCCTGTGTTTCTAAGCTACTTGCTGAATAAAACTCCATCTATTAAATAAACAGTGACTAGTGATCAGATATAAAAATTTTTATAGTAAAATAGTTATATAGTACTATTTATATATAGAAAATACTGCCCTTAACAAACATGGACCCCAAAAGAGGCCCTTACTTAAGCATCTATAAAAAGCTGTTTCTAACAGAATTGAAACATTTCCTCCAAATTTTTTGGTTTTGTATAATGGTCCCCAAATTTTTTTAGGATGTTGAACTCGGATTTGGTATGTCTAATCTTCTTCCTTCAGAGACTGTCTAAATTGGATCAAGTGAGCATCAATGCATAATGAGTGCTAAACATCAGTAGAGGATGGATCACTACTTTGGAACATACAATTTAGTTATACCAAAAAAATAGAAGGTTTAGAAAACATGTTTAGTACTTCCAGAAGGTGAGTTGCACTGAATTGAAAATCTGGAATCCAGCTTTGAGTTCACACCTATCTTACTATCATTTGTCTTGATAATAAACTAAGATTACCAGTGCTTCTTCATTTGTCCCCAACTGAAATAAATAGTCATATTGAAAAAAGTCATTAATCTTAAAAGTGGTGACAGATGAAAAGAACTTAGTTTGTTGCCAGTGACTTCTCAACTTAAGGGTTAGGTCAGAAATGGTTTATGTTATGACTCTCGATAAATTGTTCTAATGATCAGAATGGTTGAATTTATAATAGTTTTTGTTTTAAAGAATGTCTATCTTGGTATCTTGACTTCATCCTAAAGATGCATTTTTCTACTTTGCATCACTTCTCTTTTAAATTGTAGAGATAAAATTACAGAGCAACGAATAGAATTTGGTACAATTAAAATATACATTTTCAGGTACTCTGAAAACATAAAAGCAAAATTGTAGTAAACATGAAAACTGGCTGAGAGGATGAGGGGGGAAATCGGATAGGAATCATTCAGGTTTAAAGAAATCATGGGAGGATAGACTTGTAGGTGCTATTTAATAAATTGAAGTTAGGGGATAAAATCAGGCAGAAGGCATATAGACAAATCTCAGGAATAACTGTAACTTTGAAAGTTTTGAGTAATATTCAGTTAACTAAAGGATCCAGATAATTGTATTGTAGAGATTCTTTTAGTTCAAATTTAGTCAAAAATAAAGAATAAAAACACCACAATAAAGAATTAATAAAAATACCACTTTTAATGGTATCATCAGAAGCAGGCAGTTTTGAGTAATAATAGTCCTTCCTCAAGGTCACACAAATCTTAGGTATTTCATTCCTTCTTTTCCCATCACTTCAGGTTTTGTTTACAGTCAATCCAAAAATACTGCTAAGTTTATACTAAGGCATGTTATTGAGAAAATGGACTGAATGAGAGGTTGAAAGCCATTTATTAAGTGATTGAACTTGTTCCCTAAATAAAATTTTCCTTTAACAATTTTAGTTATTTAAATTAAGAACTATTTAATATAATTAAAAAGTTTTCTCTAACTTGCTACATTGGCCACAAGATTATGAGGAAATACATTGCTAATGGTGGCTTTATTTATGTGATAGGATTTCAAATATTTCTTTTCCATTTGTCCAGGTTTCTTTAACATTTATATTTGTGTATAATTCCAGTAATCAGTTTATTTTGAAAGTAAAATTTCCAATCTAAGTAAGAATCAGCCTTGATAGTTTTTCTAAAGTTGTCTTAGTTAAATTGGCAAGTGCTATATTTTTAGAAGACAAAGTTAAAATATGCCATATTTCTTTAAGGTAGGATGTAATTAGAAATTTAATTGGTATCCTATTAATATAGATATCAAATAAATTACACTTGTACTATATGCCCTTCTTTAGAGAGTGAATTTGACTTAGCCCTTTGCTGGCAGGATTCTGTAGTCTTTGCTTTAAGCCACTCCTAGGTGGAGCCTTACAAGTGCCGGGGTGAGGATTGGGTGGTGGTGACTTCAGCAGTGTTCTGAAATTGCTAGAGATTAAGCTGCTTCATTTGGGTGCCATGTGGAGCCATGGTAACAAGCCCTTGCTTTCTGATTTCAGGAGTATTCGTGGAACCTGGAGAAATGTTTGTCCTCTAATGGGTCTTTTCAGAGTCAACACAAAAGCAGGGCAAAACAGGTAAGATTAAATGATAGCTACGTTTATCAAAGGTAATACCTTAAATCCCTTTGGAGGGAATTTACTGCTGTGTTATTAAGAATACTTTTCTTCTGTTAAAAGAAAATCTACTTTAAAACTTAATATTTGCAACATTAATGCAGATACAGTCAGCCCTCTGTTGAGAGAATTCTGAGAATGTCTTGCCACTGTTGCCCAGAACGTGTGATCTTACACATCTGTGAAAATGGAGTCTTGTACCCTTTGAAGTAGTACAACTCCAAACACTATACTTTCACAGTTATAATTGTTACATAACACATACATGAGAGCACTTCAGAAAAACTCCTGCGAAATATAAATAAAAGATACATTTTGGTACAAAAATATTTGAAGTGCATGCTATTGAGGGGTCTTCAGAACTTTCTTGAAAGATGCCTATTAGGAAAAAAAACTATAGATTTCAAAATCATGCACCAAAATAAACTTACCTTCTAATTCTATTTTCCATAAACTTTTTAAAGATTTACTTATTTATTTCTTTGAAAGGCTGAGTGGCAGAGTGATTTTTCATCCACTGGTTCACTCCCCAAATGGCCACAATGTTCAGGGCTGGACCATACCAAAACCAGGAGCCAGTAACTCCATCCTGGTCTCCCATTTTGGATGGCAGGGGCCCAAGTACTTTGTCCATCCTCTGCTGCCTTCCCAGCTACACTGGCAGAAGACTGGATCTTGAGTGAAGCAATATGAGATTCCCACCTCACAAATGGAGGCTTAACCCACTGTGCCACATGCCAGCTCCTCCATAAACTTCCAGAACTGCCCCCATACACTCGATATCTACATTGTTAAAGTAGTTGTCTCGTTTGTGGGAGATCTAGTGTGTGTACAATGTTTATATTAGCCACATAGTGCCCAAGATGGGCGTTTGGTTAAATTACCTAGTGCTAGTTATTTTGTAATCTAAAAAGTTTTTGTTATTTCTGAAGTTTTTTAATGTATATTCTAGGGAGATATTTTAAAAGTAAGGTTCAGCAACTTCAGACAAATAAAATGGAGCACCAGCTTGGTCAGTTTATAAACTAATTCTTGAAATCTTCACGGTATTTGGTCTCTCTGTGGTTTGCTTGGGCTTTGTATGAATGGAACTGACATTTCTAAGGGTTCCAGATCAAAGTTAAGTGTAGATGCACCAGTGTGTAAGGTTGGTGAGAAACTGGCATTAGTTACCTACTTTTCTACAAAGTCACAGCTATCTGTGTAATAGGAAATAGACATGCCTTTGTACAGTTTGTCTAAGTGTTGGTTCTTGGTACCAATAAATTGTTGCAGGATTTCAAACTACACATAGATTTGGCCTTGTAATTGTCACAACCACTACTGTATAAGAAAGAATGTTTTCTAGGGGACATAGTCAGAAGGTTTCCAGTTCTCTGGTAACTTTATTAAAAAGGGAACAAGTGACTGACGTTTGCTTCTCCTCACCTCCACCTGTCTGTGTGATAATGTGTGGCTGCTGTCTTAGGTATCTCCAGGGATGCTCTTTTCTCTATGACTTTAACATTCCTCCACTACTTGAACCCTGACAACATAAAATTCCTAACTTGACTCTTTTTGAAGCTTGTCTGACTAGAAAGTGAAATTAAGCCTGTATTATCATCTTTCCTCACTAGAAGCAGCAGCAATTCTGTTCGGCTGTGTCTCCGAATCTCCTCAGATCAATTCCTTGTGAGAAAATAAGTTGGTTTTCAGGTTCACTCACTGATTCAGGTTGGTCATTCATTGTTTGTTTTTTTAACGAATGTGTAATCTGTAGCAGCTTTAACTTTGCTACATACTGTAGATCTTTGACAGAACTATCAGCCCTTTTTGTTTCTCTTAAAACAAAGCTTTCTGCCTAATAGAGTAAAACTATCAATTGACGAGAGCAGAACAGCAGTGCCATTTGGTTAATTTATAAAAAATGAAGTCACAATTTTTCAGTGACATTTGGAGACACAACCATCATGTAAATATTTTTTATAAAAACCTGTATTTGCAAAAATATTGGCCAGCGCCGCAGCTCAATAGGCTAATCCTCCGCCTGCAACGCCGGCACCCCGGGTTCTAGTCCTGGTCAGGGCGCCAGATTCTGTCCCAGTTGCCCCTCTTCCAGTCCAGCTCTGTGCTGTGGCCCGGGAGTGCAGTGGAGGATGGCCCAAGTGCTTGGGCCCTGCACCCACATGGGAGACCAGGAGAAGCACCTGGCTCCTGGCTTCGGATCAGCGCGGTGCGCCAGCCACAGTGGCCATTGGAGGGTGAACCAACGGCAAAGGAAGACATTTCTCTCTCTCTCTGTCTCTCTCTCTCTCTCTAACTCTGCCTGTCAAAAATTTTAAAAAAATATTGTTTGTGCTTTTACTAACTAAAACACTTTCTTTAAAAAGCTTAGAATAAGAAAGAACAAAGGATCCCAGTAAATTAAAACTCATTTCAGGCCAGTTACATATTTGTTTTGTTTTTTGTTGTTAACCCAGATTCCTTTAGGTATGCACAGATCACTACTTTCCAGCATATTGTTCACTGTAGTGTTGGTTTCTACTTTATGTGGATACATTGGACAGTTAATGGACATTGTTTGCATGATATTCCTACACAATAAGGGATTTTCCTTGGCATTTTTTAAAACAACTCATTTGGAGTGACTCTTAGGATGTGACTACTGCTGTACAGTTTGCCACTGGGGCAGCCAAAATGTAGAAACTGAGGTATGAAAGAGATCATCATAAACATAACATTATTTTCTTTTTTCCCTTTCAGTGTCTTGTAACAGTCATCCCAGGACAAAGAATTAAAATCTAAAGGAATGATATACTGTTGTGAGTATCCCTTCCACTATGTTTTAGGTGGTTTTAATTCATTCTTGACTGAGTAGTTAGAAAAGCTGATCGTAGATACTCCAGTCAAACCAGTGAATCAGCATCTGTGCACATACACACTCAACTAGACATTTAAAGCCCTGGGATTTAAACAAGTATTAATTTAGCAACACCTCAGTCTTTTTCAAGAAGTATAATTTACTTGATTTCTGGATCAACTGCTGCACACTTTATTTTTAGAGCTAAGTACAAAACTCAAAAACACTATAAACATTTAGGCTCATTTAACAAGTTTATAAACTGGAGTTAACAGCCCCTGTGTAAAACTTCTTAATACAAGTTAGACTTCTTTCAGGCATTGGAGACCTTTGAATTTTGAGATGAAAGTGAAAAAATAAACTCCTATGGTCCTTCGGATATAGAGCTGACTACTGAATTTTACTCACTTTTAAATGTAGGATAAAAAAATCTTTTAAAATATTATTTCAGAAACATGTCAGTTTTAATAAACTATCACTGGGGTGATATGGCCTATGATAAGGTCATTTAGTAGGCACTCAGTGAGTATACGTAGAGCATTTAAAGAATTCCTAGTACACAGATCCTAGTACACAGAATGCTTCAAAATTAACTTGGAATTACTACAGAACTTCATCAAGTTGAGTCTGGAACAGGACTAAAGTATTAAAGTACTAACTTCTTACAGGTGCATAAAGTTAAAAAGTGCATTTAGAAATTATAAACAACAATAATAGCTTGGAATGTGAATATATAATGACCTCAGTATATTAAAATACAATGAAGAATATATTTGTTGTTTATAATATTTGCTGTTTAGTAGTTCAAATAATTGTTAGAATGACATCTAGACCTCAAGAGAGATTTCCAAATATTTGAATTGTGAATCTCTTAAAACCAAGGCAAGTTCCTCAGTTCTCAAGAAAGAAATTGTACCTATGTGAGAAGGTGAGAGAAATAACTAAAATTCTAGTAGATATAATCTGTTTTCTGTCTGTGGGTATAGTATTTTCTAAAAGCAATGAGGAATAATCCCCTCAATATCCTTTTCATCCCTCAAGCTGGTCAGCTTTATTAATGCTTACTTCTCCAAAAGTATTTTTATTCAACAGTGAAGGTTTCAGAAAAGGCCATGTTTGTTCAAATCAGTTCTGTATTGCTCTACTATGCATACAATCTCTCATCGCTCCTCTCTAAGCCACCCCTCCACCCCCCAAAAAATATTGATTAAACATAGAAAAGATTGTTTTCTTTTGTATTTAATGCAGTGAATGTGTAGTTAACATTACCGTTGAACTAAACACCTGAAATCTGATACAATGAAACAAATTAGTCATCTGTTAATGGTTACTATCCACTTGATACTTCTGAGGTTGTAGAATATCAGGCTTATAGACATCTGAGTAGACAGCGCAGAACATAAATCTCACAAAAGTATAATCACAGGTTATTTCAAACAAATTAACTCATCAGTAAACTTTCTGTTGTAACATCAACTTTATGGAATATTGTTTCAGCAACGAACAGTGATGGTATGCAGATATAAGCATGTCGTTTTAAACATGTGCTAGATAGAGCATACTGAGGTCAAAGCCTTTCTGTAGAAAGGGAATTTAATTGACATTCTTTCAAGCATAGTGTATAAACAGATCAAAATAGTTCTAGTATAAGAAATAGTATTTTAACAACATATCTCTAAAATAAAAATACTTTAAAAATCAGCTTTGATGAGATTAAAGAATCTTTCTCTAGAATGAAATCTGTATTTCTTCCTTTTGACCTTCCTACCACAGCCCCCACCTTAACCCCATCTATTTTATTAATAAAGTAGTGCAAAACATTGTCTGCAGCAATTTCAACTGAGTTGAATTCCCTACCAAGTCAGGGAAGTAATAAAACATTCTCACCAACTGACTGACCACTTTCTTCAGAGGTATGCTCCCTCCATATATCAGGGAGTTAGATACAAAAACTACCATTAAGAGTTGGGAATGCAGTTTCTAAGTGCAGAGTCCATGGTAGGTAGTGAAACATTTTTAAAGGTACCCCCACCCCCAATAAGCAGTTTTACAAAACAAGTTTTCATGCATTCATATCAAGAGATTTTTTTCATAAATGAATGTAATGAAACACTGACATATCACTTAGCACACTGCATTCTTCTTGATATTAAAATTCACACTAATAACAAAAACCATAGTATGCATTAAAGCATTTCAGTAACCTGATGAGAAGGCAGATTATTTCTTTTTCTGTGAGAACACTTGAGTATTAAATAATTTTTAGATGCACAAAGGTATATTCTGACACCAAAAGCAATATGGATTTAGTTAACTAGTATTGTTGACAACTGAACTGGGAGGCTAATTTGCTAACTTGGTATGAATTAAAGTAGTTGTAGGTATAAAATTCACATAGGCAATCATTTATAAACCTGGCAGTATTTTGGTTGTATAGTCCTGTAGAGATTTCAAGGTTTCTTTTTGATGGAATGATAGAAGGTTTGAAAGTTCTCTTTTTTCTAGGATTTCAGAGTTGAAAACTCCTCTGGGGGAGGGGGGTGGAGGGTATGAGTGTATCTTCACTTAGGTCTGATGAGGCTGATTTCAGCTAATAAGTAATTTGCACAGGAGTGGGTGTCACTATCTGTGTTAAATTGAAATGCATCCATTCCATTATTCAGGCTTTGGGGTTCCCCCCACCCCCTTAGAAATGTATAAAACATAGGAAACTGTAATTGGTTACTTTTCAGGTGAAAAATAGACACATTTAGAAAAAAAAACTAACATCAAATCGACATTTACATTTTATGTAGATTTAGTCAGGACACAGTTGAACATTTCATCTAATATTCTAGTTCTTCCACTTGTAATTAGAGACGTGTGTATCTTCCGATGATATCATTCTTAAATTTTTTCTTGCAGTGTGTTAGATTATTATCCACAGCTAACAAGGCTTTCACACAGCAGTAGCTAAACCTTTATCAAGTTGAGTCTGTACAATGGAAATATATTTCCAAAGACATATGCCTTTGTACACTATTTACAAACTCTCAATCATGATAAAAAGACAAAATAAATAAAAAGCAGAAAGAAAGGAAATGCAGCTGAGGCTGAAGGCTTTTTCTTCTCTCTTCCCAGACAGATGCCGGTCTCCTCAGCACTGGGAGCTGGCTAGCCAAGATTGTTTTTCTTCCTTTTATATGGGCTGTGAGAAGGATCTGGTTTCAGTTCTTGGTATTGCACCTGTTTAAACAGAGTTCAGAGAAAGCTGGTCAGGTGGCCACTTTCTGGCAAAGGAAGGAAAAGCAAAAGAATGAGACTTGCTTGGGGACTCGGGGTGGGGGTTGGTGCTCGGTCTGGAAGTTGTGGATAGTATCTGCAGCTGGATGCAGAAAACAGTCAAAGGACAGAGCGAGAGTCAGAAGGGAATCCTGCCAGAAACTACTTGGAGCTCTGAGGTGAACACTGGGGTCTTTGCTGGCTAGAGCACTCATATGCAAAGCATCTCCATCTATTCTGAAGGACTTGAGAGTGTGGTTCCTTGCCATTTACTCTTTGTTTAATATAGTCTTAGTCTCCATCCAGCCCACTCTCCTATCCCAGCAAAGAAAAACTCAGCTGAAACAAAGGAAAAATGTATTGCTGGAATCCGGTTTCAGGATTGCTTTTTCTGAAAAGAATTGATGGTTCACAGGCAATGAACTCGAAGGACTTCAAAGGTCTGTGAGTTGTCCCCAGTCTTCGAAAAGCACCCAGTGCCCCCTCCCAACCCTGCCACACTCACTGACCTACAAAATACCCATATTCTTGCGAATTCTGGGATGAAGTATTTTTCTCTTCAATGTCCACTGGAACATTTTGCTTTTCTCATCTAATACTCCTGCTTCCTCAGGTGATAGTGACTTCCTTTCCCAGACTCCTGCTGTATTACACGCGTCCTGGACAGCCCTGGTAAGTTTTTCATACAACCTGCTCTCATTATCATATTCTCTTACTCCCTATTCTTTATCAGCTGTTTGTAGGACACCCCAAGCGCATTAAGTTCCTGAGTGGGAAACGCTGCAGCCACACTACATTCAAGCAACAGTAGTAGTAATGAAACCTACATACATACCACTTGTACATCTGAAGGGACTCTGGAAAGGAAGTCGAGTAGTTCATTGTTATCAATTGCATATGGACTCCGAAGCTTTTTCGTAAATTTGTTGATACCTGAAAAATGATAGATCAGATTAGCACAGTTTGCTCCTGAAGGAAGCAGGAGACCCAACTTTCTCCTTCCAAGCAGGAAAGTCTGTGTAGAAAACAAAAAGCAGTTCACCGGCAAGAATGAGCAGAATTGGGCTTCTCCTGCCCAGAGTTTCAGAATTTAGACACTTGCTTTAGTGTTTCATTTAGGAGGAAGCTTCTTGTACTTTAGAACTGACATTGGTAACACAGTATGTCTAATGTATTGGCTTTCTGCCCCCAGCCCCTGAAAACTTTTATTTAAGGTATATAAACTTTGTGCATTTCATAACTTTAGGAACACAGTGATATTTCCCACCAGCACTCCCACCTCCCTCTCCTAATCTTTACTAAGATCTATTTTCAGTTAACTTTATACACATAAGATTAATTAGTATACTAAGAGTTCAACAAATAGGGATAAAAGAGGTTTAGAAGACGTGTAACCTTGATTTTGTTCAACCTGAAATAAGGATTTGCATTAATTTTTGTGGAGAAATAACCAGCTTGATAAGTTAGTCACCTCACTGGTGAAACATGGCCGTAAACTCTAGTTTCTCAGCTGCTTTTCAGGGCGTTCACTCAGAATGAACTTCTGGAATCCCGATTTTGGACTTTGTCTCACCAGTTAAGACCCCTGGCTGCAATCTTTGCCTAATATTTCAGCAGTCACCTACCACTAAAGGAATACTCTTGTTTTATTTCATTTGATGAAACAGGAAGCCCAGACACACTCTCCAAAATTACTTTTTAAGACAAGTGAGGCCACGCAGGTTACACAGCCACATGTGAGCTTTGGGCTCCAGTTTCGGAGACCCAGGGGAAACAAAGGAGGTTTGTCACCTATAGTGACAGAGATGGCTCCACCAGCCCAAGGCAGGTCTGACCTTAGGTTAGAATGAATACGCTGCCACCCATGACTCTCTACCCTAGGGCCTTCAATAAAACAGCATCTGCTTGAAATATCAGAGGAAGGAATGAAAGACGAGGGAATGAACATACATACATAACCAAAGTGCTGTCTTAACTGAAGTTCACCCACCCCCTCCACAGGACATAAAGGTAATGGTAAGGGCTTGCTAAGCTAGGACAGGATGGCCCAAAAAAGGAAACCGCTGCACTTTAAGACATCAGGCCTACTTATTATTTCAGTGTAGTTCTTTAAAAGCCTTAAAAAGAATACAACTCTCCCTTTGCATTTCATTTAGGTTTAGCAATGTTAGAGAATTTCTCTTCCACCCGGTCTTGTTTACACAAGCATACTTTCCTAAAGCTAGTGGAAAATAAGTATTATGAAAAAAACTGCATGAATTTCAGCATTTTTTGCACCAAAATAAACTTAATCTTTTAATTCCATTTCCGATGAACTTCTTAAAGTACCATTGTGTATACGAGTATCATTAATATCATAGTTTCATATGTTAATAAATCACAAAGACTGAAAACCAAGAATGTTATCAGGAGAGAAATCTATAAAGAATGCTGAAACTGACTACCCCCTAAGTGAGGTTTACAAGAATTGGTGGCATGCATCATAATTGCTTTAACAAAAACTAAGACCCAGAATCAGAATATCACCTTTAAGTGGCTTTTTCTGGAGGCATTCTTACCTGGTCCATGTAAAGCAGGATTTTTCTTCCTAAGGAGCTTGTAAATACTGGGAACCTTTTTCCTGAATCCTAAAGGTGACCTCTTAAGCAGGCAGCATGTATAGTATCATGTTTACATATACTTTGACAAGATAAAGTACCATAGCAAAAAAAAAAGCATATTGTCCTAAATGCATCATATGGATCGAAGTGCCTCTGTTTGAGTGTAAGTGGTGAAAATAAATCAGAGCAGTATCTAGACAGAGCTACACTTTGATATATGAAGAATCCACACAACTACATGTTTATGGTATGATGGAGCCTATGGTGCCAGATAAGAAAAATGCATTTTGCAGGTAGACCTAAATCTTGATACTGTTGTTATTTTTAACTGACCTGTCTCTCTTCATCACGGAATAGCTTCATGACCATAAATACAGGGAACTACTGACAGTATAACTCATCCCTTAAAAAACAGTTTGTTCTTAGCAGTTTAAAAAAGTAGCTTTACTTACCCCAGACAAGGACAATGTATCTCAGTGGAATGAAGTACAGGATGACTGTGAACACACACAAGGCGACTATGGCCAGCCAGCTTAAGAATGGGACAGTCCAGTTGAAAGTACTGAATGGAAAAGTAACACATCAGCAATCTTTTTCAAAGAAATATGAAAATACACATGCTACTATCCTACTTGAAACTTAGTCTGCATTTCTCTCTGGAATAGAAGCTGAGTATAGTAGGCTATTAGAGGATACAAGTTAGTCATAATCTGTTCATTTCCATTAACACAGAGCCCAGATAAATGGTCTTTCTACCAACCCCACCTGATGGATGAGGTGACTTCAGTGTCCAAAGCCGTTGCACTACTTGGCTGCCTCTCCAAATGGCAAGAAAAGATCTTTGTTTTTACTGCCAAAGCTAAGACCCAGCCTTGTTTTCTCCAGGTTTTCATACAGGGAATGTCCCTGGTCCTACCATTCTTCCTTCCATCAGTTTTTAGGATTTGCCATATTGGAAATGAAACTTTTCTAATTATATATAAACATAAATCTTATGCCTTTGTATAAGTCTTCCGAAACGAATTCCTTAGGGGAATACCACCTACTTAGCTATGTTTCTGTTGAGTGGAAATGAGGTAAGAGCGCAAAGCAGTTAGCCTGCCGTCATGGTGGTTCTTCCCAGAAATAACAAAGGAAGGTGGCCGGCGCCGCAGCTCACTTGGCTAATCTTCCGCCTGCGGCACCGGCACCCTGAGTTCTAGTCCTGGTTGCTCCTCTTCCAGGCCAGCTCTCTGCTGTGGCCCGGGAGTGCAGTGGAGGATGGCCCGAGTGCTTGGGCCCTGCACCTGCATGGGAGACCAGGAGGAAGTACCTGGCTCCTGGCTTCGGATCGGCACAGCACGCCGGCCGTAGCGGCCATGTTGGGGGTGAACTAACGGAAAAAGGAAGACCTTTCTCTCTCTAACTTTGCCTGTCAAAAAATAACACAAAGGTAGGGAAGAAAAAGAGTAAGCATTTCCACTACTGTTCTGCCTATGTGACTTGTGGAAAAGGAGGACCTAGTGTATGAGCAGATCGGTGGGACAGGCCTGGGAAGGTAAGGATGGCCGAAGGGGGGCGCCGGTGGTGACTGATACAGTGGAGGGCCAGACGGAGAAGGCTGCATAACAAGCAGAAACAGGACCAAACAGCACAAACAAGGAGGAGGTCCCAGAAGATAGTACTAAGGAGAAGGGCCAGAAAGCTGATAAAAAAGATTCTTTAGATGATCTGGAAAATCGGGGAAGTGGAACACAGATAACAATAATGTAAGGCTTTTTGTGTAGAAGTTCTGGGGTGAATCTCAGAAAACAGAAACACTGCCTCGAGCCTCCAGGGTCAGGCACATACATTTAGTGCCGTTTACAGGCATACCACTCCTCTCTCCTCAGTGTTCAGCCACCAAAGAGGAATTGACCAAAAAGGTACTTTAAAAATGAAGAATTTTTGAAATACATTTTCCAAGAACTTTTTGAAGATTACTCATTTATGTTGACTGTCTTTGGCACAGTTTAATGAAAAGAGCCAAGAAGGTAGCGAATCTGTGTTTAAAGACTAGACTTTGTATGTGACTATAGCCCTCCATTCCCCACCCCCCAGATACAATGGGGGTACTTTTATTGTGTGCAGGAAGACTGATTGTGGAAACATGTTTATATGTGAATTGATGTGATACTATTAGAGCTAAGCAATAAGGCGATGAGAAGGGACCCAAAGACACATTAGAAAAAGAGCAAGTTCCGTATGCTATGGAGCCACACAAATGCTTTATATTTATGCTAATTTCCTGGTCAGTTAGGATGGGGTTTGACCAGGGCAGTTTGAACCCAATAAAGGGTAATTACTGAGAGATTTTCTTCATTGGTGAAACTCTGGGGGATGGTTCCTCAGCTCTGGCACATAGCTTGCTTTTTATGTCTCTCTAGGTCAATTGTTTCCCTAAAACTGTGTTTTCTAGTAAAAGAGCCAACGGTGGATCCATCTGGTGGTCCTCTTTTCAGTAACACTTGGGGTCTGGCTTTGCTCTGCACGGCCAGAGTAAGCATCCTGTAGCTGTCACCAGGTAAGGGATCATGCCTGCCCTCGCTGACGGACACCTGTGCTTCCCTTGTGTCTGCCTGCTTGTGGAGAGAACAGAAGGCTGAGGGTCTGCTTGCTTTCCCGTGGCTCAGTTCAGAGCCATCCATCACACTACCCCATGTGTGAGGGCACTGGCTCTTCCCTCAGCAAACCTTCCTTCTGGGCAGCCCCAGTGAAGGGCTCCCTGTGCTCTCCCTACTCTTGTTGGAAGGCTAAATGGCAAAGAATCCTCACCAGTGTAGCTAATGTTGGAAGGGAAAAAAAAAGACCGCCCTTTTCTATTTCCACACTCGACATTATGGAATCTAAATCTAGAATATGATCTTCCCCCAAAAAGAGATGCAATTCAAGGAAGTTCTGGAATGATTATTTAGTAACAAGATATGGTAATTATAGAGGCTTTTCATTTTGTGCTTGAAGATTGCTTCTGAATCTGCTTTCTGGATGATGTGACCCCAGGAGACTTTCTCTTTTTTTGTTTCCAAAAGATTGTTGTGGAGAAGCGATGGCTCCTATGCCATGTGCATACACCTCAGCATGGAAAGTTAAACAAAACCCAGGTTTCCCCAAGGCTGATCCACTGCCAAAAGCCAGCCATACCCTTCAACTGGTGACAACGTTCCAGCTAAGCACCTGTGCTGAGGCCTCTGACCACCCGGAGTTAGAGAGGGGCTTCTACCTCCTGGGCATTAATTGCTGGCCTGGCCTCAAAGCTGGCCCATGGTGTGCTGGCATGCAAGAAGGGTTTCTGTCAGGTATCAGCACACACCAAACCTCAGAGAAAGGACAACATTCAGTAGGGAAATGGCCTGAAACTAGGACTTCCCCCTGTGCTTCCATGGGTGGGGTGCAGGAGACAAGGGAAAATTCTTAGGGATAGAAATAACAGAGAGCAAGGAGCGAGAAGAGATGTGACAGTCTTAAAGTCTCAGATTGAATGTTGTATGGGAACAAGGGAGAGGCTGTTCTATTAGAATACAACAGAGTGGAAACTCAGCAGCCATGCATATGGGGAAATATATTGAACAAAAAATTATACAAAAGAAAATGCATTATCTCTTGTCACATGAAAGGCACTGGACAAGGGACTCACACCTTTGGTGTAAATAATTTACTCCTTTCAAAGTGTGCATGATATGGATCCGAATCTGTCGAACACTTTGGGTTATGACTAAATAAACAATGGATAGAGGAAACTGGGAAAATGTGGGCTTCTCTGGATATACAGCACTGCTTCTCGGGTAGACCATTAGAAATCAACCTATGCTGGCCAATTTTCCTGCAGTTTAGTAGTATGGGGCCTTAGGATGTCTTTGCTAATCGGTCATTTTAAATCTATCTTATGGTCTTTGTAAGGAAAGTTATTGTGAAAGTGTATTAGTAAATAATAAAGCACATTGTAAAATTAGGATGCCAGTTTCTTAATGGGATGCTATATGGCTTTAACTGTAAAAATTCTATGCATTTTTCCGAATTACAAAGTATTAGTTTATTTCATTAACAATTGTGATCTGAGCTATTTAACTACATAAAAATTTAAAAGATTTAAAAAATGTTTTGAGCAATTTAGAGTAACAATGTAAAATATATCTAAACCAATAATAAAAAGCAGGTGCCTTGATTACCTGAAATCCTTATTTAGCGTGTTTTTTCCTATCATGATCTCATGGTATTCCATTTAAGAACAAAGTCTTTCACTGTGAAAAATGTGTTAAGATTTAGGACGGTGTTATTTCTTCAAAGCTACAAGTATGACTTCTTTCCAACCAATATGTTCTAAATTTCAGGAAGGAAATTGACAGAACTTTCATAAATCAAAGACTGGCAGAGACAAAGTAAATAATGATGAAAACGAACAATAGATCACCCAGAAGGAGTGTCCCTGCCAAAAAGAACATGGCACTTCACCCTCCGTGGAACAGATGCACACCCTGACCAGGAGGCCAGGGCTGCCGGGTCAACATCACTCACTTCTTGATCCTTTCGCCAAAGGAAGCCACTTCATCTAGGACGTTCTGGACACTGACACATACCTCCTGGATGGCATAGATTTTATTGATGAATCCCTTTTTTTCACTGTCCTAAAATACAATAAATGAAATTCTGTGTGAGTAAATGTATTTTTTAATTTAAGGTATACAAAGATCATAAGTACAGAATTAGGAACACAGTGATATTTCCCACCCTAGCCTCGCTCCCACCCACGTTCCCACCCTTCTTCCTCCTCCCTGTTAGTAAAGATACTCTTTAGGGGCTTGCATTCTTTGAATTGTCCTTCTCTTGCACTTTTAAACCTCAGTGTCATCTCTGTGGTATATAAAGGGATTACCAGAGTGCATCAAACTTTGAAGCTCTTTAGAGTACATTGTGGACCTGTGCTGCCATAAAAGTAGTTGCAGCCCAGGCGGTATGGGTTCTGATGCTCTTGTCCTGATGAACAGAAGCGTGTTGGGGAGTGGTGAGTGGAGTGCAAGAGGAAGAGCAGATCTTGGAATTACCAAATCTGCATTGGGCACCACCCCAGACCTACCACATTTCACTTAGCAAACCTCATTGTTGACCCCATCACCCATAAGCCTCTGTCCAATAGTAGTTACAGATCTTTTAGCTGCAGTGAATGCTGATTTCAAATGAGAAGGCCTATCAATAAGCAATGAAAACTGCAAAAAATGACAAGATCGGCTGAAATCTCTTAAGAATGTATCTTGGATTAGATACACACTAAGCCTGACCTGCAACTCGTTTTTAAAAACAAATCGATTTATTTGAAAGAGTGACGGAGAGACAGAACATCCATCCACTGGTTAATTCGCCAAATGGTCACAGTGGCTAGGGCTGATCCAGACCAAAGGCAGGAGCCCAGAACTCCATACCGGTATCCCACATAGGTGGCAGGGGCCCAAGTACTCATCTCATGCTGCCTTCCAAGGCACATTAGCAGGGAGCTTAATTGGAAGCAGAGCAGCCAAGACTTGAACCAGCACTCTGACATGGGATGCCAGCATCATAAGTGGTGGCCTAAACTGCTGTGCCACACCACTGGCCACAGACCCCCAACTCTTACAAATAAGTTCTATATATGATACAGTAGCATATGCTATATTAGGGTTCTAAGTACATATTCTCACATCCCACCCCATATACTTTTAAGATTGTGCTGAATTTAAGCAAGGTTTGTGCGCTCCAGGGAATAGTGAGATTCAGCATAAAGCACCCAGGGAGTGGTGTGAGCCTAGGGGAAGTGTGCGTATTCTGTAATTTTAGACCCAGAGGAAGAAATAGTAGTGGCCTTTCACGATAGAAAATTCTGCTTAGTAGCCTGGCACCCCAGGCTCTTGCCTAGGCTGTTTAGTGGAGACCATCCAACCCTGATTCCATGACTTCATTCCTCCATGCCAGCTTGAATATCTATGGAAATGCAGATCCAATTTCATTACTTTAACTTCTTTTGAACACTTGCACACTATGCCAGAACACTTGAGACCTCATGTGGCAGTCAGTGCTTGCTGAAAGCAGCCAGGAAGCTAGAATAATAATGTCATGTTGCACATTTACATACTGACTCTCATTTCAGAGTCGTCTAAGGCACTTTCCACTGTGAACACTTGGCCAGGACTGGCATCTTGCCATCTCAGAAAGGAAGGGTACACGAGTGGCAGGTGTGCGTACATTCTCCAAGGACAACAGGGTGCACTGGGACCAAGGACAGGAGACCAGTTTTACAACTTGATCTTTTGTATGTATATCATTTACTTAGAGTATTCATTTTAAATCTAACTGCCATGGGAGAAATTATCTACATCATTCATCTTGCTTATTCCAAAATGCACTGTCAAACAGTGAGGTCAGTGAGACACATGAAGCTCTGTCAGCGTAGGCAACAATGAGCTACTCTCAAAGTTCCCTGTTTTCAAGTCACCCTTCACTTGCTGTGACAGACCTGGGGGCAGCAGTGTCTTACTTTTCTCAATTTCAAGTAATAAAGTAAAATGCAGTAATTTCACTTACATAGTAGTATACTTGAGAATACAGTGATTAACCAGTGGCTTCAGTTCCTTCCTTAAAAAACTACAGAGTTGGTCTTTCCTAGTAATATGCATAGTGCTTAGTGTTCTCATCTCTCCAGTGCTAAATTCATTTAATGTTTATGAAGTAAAATGTTCTTGCATTTTTCTGTCTACAGAGTAAATCAAACTACTGAAGCTTGCTGGTTGTATAGTGAAAGCCCATTGAGAATAATGCCTTTCCAGTTCAAAATGATGTGAAAAATATTTCTTTCACAATAACAATAAAATATGTAAAGTAGTTAGGCATAACTTTAACAAGGAAATGTACAAAATCTAAATGAATATAGAAACACCGTGTTTGTATACTGCAATACTAAATATTAAAATACCTTTTTTTCATTGAATGTGTAGATTTAATGCAATTTCAACCAACCCTAATGTTTGGACTACAGAAGAACAATAAGGATGTGATAAAGTGTTTCTAAAGATCATTGGGAAAAATAAATACTGCCAAGAAATTTTTGCAAAAGAGGAATAATGAGCTAATGAGCATTGAAAAGAGACACTGGATTTATGATGAGACATCATAATAATGAAAGAAGTTAGCCAGTTGGGGAACATTTGGTTAAAGCCTTCCTCGGAGTGGATGTTCGGTACAATGGTTATGATACTGTTGTGAGGATGTCTCCATCCTGTATGGGAGTCCCAGCTCTGGTTCTGATTCTACTTGCCTGCTAATGTGTACCCTGGGAAGCAGCAAACCATGTCTCAAGTGCTGGGATCCCTGCCACCCACATGGGAGACGCGGACTGGGTGCTGGGCTCCGGGCTTCAGCCTACCCAACCCTGGTCATTGTGGGCATTTCTCTGTTTCTCTGCTTTTCAAATAAGTTTAAGAATAGTAAAAATCCTTCCTTGGACTTAAAACAACTTGAGATAGGACAAGTCTACCTCAATATCTGCCTCAACAGATGGTCCACATACATTCTAAGTTAATTTTTAAAAGCTAAAAATGCAGGGGTCACTGTGTACTTACTCCTCATGTAGGATCTCTGTCCTTAATGTGTTGTTCAATGTGAATTAATGCTATAACTAGTACTCAAACAGTATTTTACACTTTATGTTCTATGTGGGTGCAAACTGATGAAATCTTTACTTAATATATACTATATCAATCTTCTGTATATAAAGATAATTGAAAATGAATCTTGATGTGAGTGGAATGGGAGCGGGAGATGGGAGGGGTGCAGGTGGGGGGGAAGTTATGGGGGGGAAGCCATTGTAATCCATAAACTGTACTTTGGAAATTTATATTTATTAAATAAAAGTTTTTTAAAAAGCTAAAAATGAATTATAAACAGACTAAACAAGTGAGTTATTTGCTGACCTTGGAATAGGAAAGATAAAAGCAGTAAAAGAAATCACAAAGGAAGTAATTGCTAGCAACAGTTAAATAAAATTAAAACATGTCCCACGTAAAAGGTTAAGTGGAATAAAACTGCAACATATGTGACATTATGGGATGGTAATTCCAGTATGTCCAAGCAAGCATCTGAAAAAAATGCAGTTTTGTTTATAATAACAGTTATTAACATGTCAGATGGTATTAACTTGGCACATATAATTGGCAGACTATGTTGAATTATAACAAAAGTGCTTATGAACTAGCACAGGCATTTTCACAGTGTTAAGACATTACTTGGGTCACCTGCATCCTTTTTTTATTAAGATTTATTTATTTGAAAGGCAGTGTTAAAGGCACTGGGGTGGGGTCTTCCATAAACTGGGTCACTCCCCAAATGGCCGCAGCAGCTGGAGATGAGCCGATCCGAAACCAGGAGCCTGGCGCTGCTTCCCACTTTCCCACACAGGTGCAGGGGCCCAAGGACTTGGGCCAGCTTCTGCTACATTCCCAGGCACATTAGCAGGAAGCTGGATCAGAAGTGGAGCAACTGAGACTCAAACCTGTGGCCATATAGGATGCTGACACAGAAGGCAGCATTTTTACACATTGGCCCCTCCTACATCCCTTATTGTAGTGCCTTATTGTAGTTCCACATCCACTTCCTATTCCAGTTCCTGCTATTGCATACCCTAGGTGATACCAGTTGATGGTTCAAGTACTTGAGTCTCTGCCACCATATGGGAGACCTGAATTGAGTTCTAGATTCCTGGCTTCAGTCTAGCCCACCCCTGGCAGTTGCCAACTCTTGGGGTGTGAACCAGTGGGTGGAAGATTGTCTCTCTTTTCAACTAAATTTAAAAAAAGTGTTTAAAAACATTTAAATTATGACCTAACATAATTTTTAGGAAGAAAATGATACACTGTATACTCATAACTCATTTTTAAATGACTGTCGGGGGGAAAGATGAAGAGAATGTGTTAGAATACTTGGGCAATTAACATATAACATTCAAATTCTTGTACCTAATATGATGTTTTTTGCTTCTCTGCTCTAAATATTTCCCTGTTTTTCTCCAATTATTAAAGGAAGATGGGTAGGAGAAATAAACTATTGCAAGCATGGATTTACTGTAATTTTAAATTACTAATTTTTAAAAATTTTTCTAAGCTATCATAAATAATGACTTTTGGAAAATAGCAAAATATAAAGACACACATTAAGCACCGAGCAGTATTTTTCACATAGCTCAGTCATTCCCCTCCCACAGCATCAAATCAGGCCTCTTGATCCACAGGTTCCCTCCACATCCATGGAATATTCAGGAATGTAACTTTCATCTGTACTGAACATGTTCAGGTTTTTTCTTGCCATTGTTTCCTAAACAATACAGTATAGCAACTATTTTTGTAGCTTTTACACTGTATTCATACTGTAAGTAATCTAGAGTTTATGATTTAGAGTACTGGAGATATGCATAGGTTACATACGAATGTTAAACAATGTTTTATGTATGAGGTTTGAGCATCCACAGACTTTGTAGGGAGTCCTGCAACCAATCCCCTGCAGATAGCGAGGGATGACGTGTAACTAACTTCTCTTCAGTGTACAGAAGAGGACCCAGCGGCTCAGGGGAACAAGACAGAGCTAGCGCTGGGACTAAGACTGGCCAATGCCAGAGCCTGTACTATCTATAATATACCATGTGACCTTCTGTTCTCTCCAGTAAGGTTTCAGGTCTCACCTAGGATCTCTGCGAAATAAACAAGACTAGAAAATGTTCAGAAATTTGTATTACAGACAAATAGCCTTGAGGCCAAACTCTTCAGTAAGAAAATGAAATCCAGGGGGCAGCCATGTGGTGCAGAAGTTAAGACACCACTTGGAACCCCTGTATCCCATATGGGAGTGTCTGGGTTGGGGTCCTGGCCTTGCTCCTGATTCTAACTTTGTGCTCACGCACACCCTCTGCAACCAACATGAGAGGCCCTGATTGAGTGCCAGGCTCCTGGCTTCAGTGTGGCCCAGCCCCAAATGTTGCAGGCATGTAGGGAGTGAGCCAATGGATGGAGGTCTCTGTCTCTCCACCTTTCAAATAAAAATTTTAAGCTACAGAAAATGATATCTGGAACTATATTCTAAGATGAAAAGTGAAATATGTTAAAAAGCACCAAATGTAAATAAATAATATACTGTGCAAAAATTACATGTGGGACATTCATTAATACGATGCCATTTAAGACACCACAAAGACAATTTGTAGTAGATCCTTTGACATCCAAGTGCTGATAATAATTATTTCTTACAAATGTGCTCTTTTAATTTTCTTTGTTTCTCTTCCACTCCCAGCCCACTGCCACTCCCCCCAACCCAGGCCACCAAAAGTCACAATGAGTTGGTCTATAATGTTGGCAACATTTTGAAAAACAACTATTTTGGGGTAGAACTTTTATTTAAAATCTCTTATCAAATTCTATATTCCTCCACTGAGCTCTCTAAGCAATGAAGTAATTACTCTTTATATACAGTATATGACCCAAAACTGCAGTGGGTAATGGAATTGCTCTGTGTTCTATTCCAGTCTTTCACACTTTTTTCACTAATGTTCAATACTTTATTAGTACAGAATAAATTGGTACATTTCTTTTATTATCGTTTTTGCTTTCCTTTATAAACCAGCTTGGAGGAAAGAAATATCATAGGGTAGTTAATCATCCAAAAGCTTGGTAGTGACACTTTAAAAAAAAAAAAAAGCTTTATTAAGATTTCTTTTGAAGATGTTAAATCCATAAAAATAGCTGTAACTATAAATCTGAGAACTTGTGAGATTTATATTGTACAACTACTTCTAAAAATCATTCTACCAATTTAAAAAAAATAGAGTCCACAATGCATCCACAAAGGTAAAATTTACTGTCATTGTCTAATATTTGGCCATTTTCCTATCGCACATCACAACAAAGTTCACTACTTCTTTGCTTAGAGATCTTTGGGAAAATCCAAAAACCTACAGAATTAATAGGTAGTACCTTACCTATCTAGAGAACCCTGATCATTGACTCACAAGCCAAAATAACAGATGCCCTCCCTCACAGATTCTGTTCTGAACGGGGACAGGGAGCCAAAGTGATAGGCATCAGGGGAGTGTATTCTGGGACTGGTTCCTCACGCCGAGCTGCATCCTGCCTCAGCCATTACTGCATGGAAGGGCCCTGCCAAAGTGGTCATTGTCAACAATGCTGGCATCTTAGGAACTGAGTCTGTGGAACACCTGTGCTTTTGTTGTTGTTGTTAGGAACACTAACTATTTTTTAACTGACACATAAAAATTACACATGCTTATGGGATCCCATGTGATGGCTTCATACATGACACACACATTGTGTATTGTCTGAAGCAGGATAAACATCTGTCTCCTCAAATGTTTAGTATTTCTTTGTGGAGAAAATTTATAAAATCCTTTCTTCAAACTTTTTTCTTTTTTAGGAAAATTTATGGTACAGCGGCATTATCTGTACTCACCCTACTGTGCAAGAAGACACCAGAACTTGTTTCTCCTATCTAACTACCACTGCATGCACATTAATCAACCTTTCCCCATCCCGTTCTCACTCCTACACTGCCCAGCCTCTGGTAACCCCCACTATACTCCATGCAATCAACATTTTTAGATTGCACGTATGAGTGAGATCATGTGGTTTTTGCTTACTTCATTTAACATGATAACCTCTAATTCCATCCATGATCTTGGCATTGATAAGATTTCATCCTTTTTATGGCTGAATAGTATCCCATTGTATATGAGTGCTGGCTGATCACAGCAGGTGTGGTGAGTTTGTTTGCTCCCAATGTCACTAACATAAAGGCCAACGTTCTTTTCTTTTGTAGGGTAAGAAAGTATCTTAAGAGTGAAGGGAGGAGGGACTATGAAGTGCAATGTGGAGATAATGAACATAAATGGAACTGTGCCAGCAAACCAGGGTGTATGAGCACCTTACTGTTTCCCGGAGGAAGGATTAGGATCTGAGATACCTCCTACCCCAAAGAGATAACCTTGATCCTAGGTTGGCTGCTCCTTTAAAGTCTTGCTATGTAAGACTCTGACTAAACGTGAGTGATTTTTTTACAAGAAAGGTTTATTTTTTATAAAGATTTATTTATTTATTTGAAAGGCATAGTTAAAGAGATAGAGACAGAGAAAAAGGGAGAGATGGGTCTCCCATCTGCTGGTTCACTTCCCAAATGGCCACCAGGGCTAGGGCTGGGCTGGACTGGGAGCCAGGAGCTTCATCTGGGTCTCTCACATGTGTGCAGGGGCCCAAGCACTTGGACCGTCTTCCGCTGCTTTTCCAGGCACATTATCAGGGAGCTGGATCAAAAGTAGAGCAGCTGGTACTCGGGCCTGCACCCACAGGGATGCCAGTGTCCCACGTGGTAGCTTTACTGGCTACACTATAACGCCAGCCCCAAAGGTGAGCGAAATGTTGGATACTTAACTGTACAGCGTCGTTTATCATTGACCATAGCTCCTCTGAACAATTGCAGCCTCACAGAAAGTCTGCAGTTGAGTATGGAATCTGCTTATATTTCCTGAGGTTTGTTTTCTATGCTGAAACTCATAAGGTACAGATTGGATAAAGGTACACAAAGGAGTGATCAAATGTTTTCTCTGTGCCAATGTTCCTTTTTTTTTTTTTCCTTGAGATCTGTAAAATGACCTCTCAGCCCCAAATCTGGAATTATGAGAAATCCTCACAGAGGACAGTGTGGCCACTCAGAGTCCCTTTGTTACTGCACCTTATCTAAGGGTCTCACTCAGTTCTTGCCACATCAAATCTGACCCAGGTACTTGAGCCTGGTTGCCTTGGCTCTGCTCCTAATAACTACCCTTACAAAGTAAACACCCTTCACTGAGACACTGGGAGACGGAGAGATATTTAAGGTTAAGAGGATAAAGGGATCCCATTTAACAAGACAGTATATTTTTCTCTCAGAAAAAGGAAACAGTTCTCTAAAGCAATGATATTTTAGGGTTCAGAGGACTAAAATAATACATGCAAAGTTCCTATCAACAATGCTTCATACAAATGAAGCAAATGGTCTATAATTATTATTAGTGATATTAGCAAAACTGTAATTCTTTAGCAAAAAATGATTTTTACTCCTTTTGGCTTATATTAAAAACAAAATTTTGAAATTTTACATTGAATTTCCAACTATAAGAAACCTCTTAGGCACGTTTGGTTTTGCTCCAAATAATTTAGTACTAATCTGATGTCAGATTCTATTTGCAAAAATGATGGTAGATTCCTTTTTTAAAAGATTTATTTATTTGAGAGTGTAGGAGGGAGAAGGGGGAGGGAGGGAAATAGGGGGCATATGGGGGAAATGAGACAGCAAACAATAGTGCCTTTATCTTCTTATTCACTCCCCAAATGCCCACAACAGCCGGGACTGGGTCAGGCCAAAAGGTGGGTACCTGGAACTCTATGCAGATCTCCCACATGGCTGCCAGGGGCCCTAGTATCTAGGCCATCCTCTGCTGCCTTCCCAGGTGCATTAGCCGGAAGCTAGGGGATCCAGAGCTTAAGAAGAACTTAGATATGGGATACGGGTATCCCAAGCAGTGGTTTCACCGCAGCAGCACCACATGTACCCTACTGGGTTATGGTGTTCCATTACTATCTTCCCCACTTCTGCTGACTTGGCACAGGGCCCGCTGTTTTGTTTTGCATAACGAGCATTTACCTGGTCTTAGGTATTTGCTGTCTCCGTTGCAGCATAGTCTGAGGCTCTTCAGTGCTCATTCTTTAGAATGCAACTTGGAGTAACATTTAGTTGTCCCTTAGGCAGTTGGCTCAGTTTTATCTGTTTGCATACAACTTTAAAGGTGACTGTGAAGTAACAAGAATTTGGAAGAACAACTTGGACTACACAGTGCCGACAACAGGCATGCTTAAGTGGCAGCTGGCAGTCCAGGAGTTACAATGAAAGCCAAGAAGGAAAACAATGGAAAGACAAAGATAGGAGGACAAAGGAGGGAAAAGAAGAAAGAAGAGAGGAGGAGAGGAAAGGCAAAACGGAAGAGGAAAATGGAGTAGATAATCTGCAGAAGGGCTCACTGCACAGAGAATGAGCAGGAGACCGGGGGGAAGCTGGGTAAAGATGAGGAAGGGAAGGAGAACATCTTGGATTAGAAACAAAAATGGCCTAAAACCAAAACGTGCCAACCATGCTCATTTCTAATTAACCAAAAACTATTGCTATTTGCAAAAGGCTGCACAGACAGAAAACACTTTCCATTAAATGTAAAGAAACCTTGTTGAGAGCACTCAGGGATGCAGACGGCGTGTTGTCATGAGAGCGAGCTCCTCCCTGGAGCCAAATATCTTGCTGCTCAGACACCTCATCGTGCAGGGAACTGCAAATCTCCCTGTCCTAAAGACTTCAGAAAACCCCACCTCGCTGTCCAGCTGACGCTTGCAAGCTCTGATAAGATCGGGACTACCTCTCAGTATCAACACCTTCAATTCCACGTCCGTGCCAGCAGGCACAGAGCATCCATTCTACAGATGATCCTATCGGGGGCTTTTGCCCCAGGAGCAGCTCAGCTGTCAGATGCACTCCACCGGTGCACAAGGGCCAGACAGGCTCATCCAAGCCATGCTGAGGCTGTGAGGCCATGGCTCCCAGTGACCAGAGGGGAAAGCGAGCACCAAGGCTGATGTTCATCCATGCCGTTCCAGGTGTTGAGGGAAGAATGTGTACGCCCTCCGGGGTTTGCCTGCCGAGTCAAAGTGAACCGATTTGGGAAAGTACACACATGATTATGGTGGCCTGGGACAATTCACTGCCTCTCCTGAGATCTTATGGCAGGCGGGCGGGAAGGAAAAGGTTAAGTAAGGTTATTTTTTAAAATCTCCTCTGGCTGGACTTAACCATTCTACAGGTTATCAAGGGCTATGGCATAGCCTCTGCCCTCCATAGCTATGTGAAGGTTTGAGGATGTTGTGGTTGGGTGAGATTTCTCTTGCTATTTTTAAAATGTATTCATATATTTGAAGTGCAGAGAAACTGAGAAAGAGGTCTTCTGTTGTCTGGTTCACTCCCCAAATGCCCACGACAGCTAGAATCGGGCCAGGCTGAAGCTGGAAGCAAGAACTTCATCTGAGTCTCCCAAGTGGGTGGCAGGGACCCCAGTACCTGGCCCATCCTCTGCTACCTCCCCAGGTCCACCAGCAGGGAGCTGGGTCACAAGTGGAGTAGGTGGGCCTCAAATCAGACACTCTGACGGGGATGTCGGTGTCCCAAGAGGCAGGCAAGTTATTCTGTGTGTTCAGTCAGTAGTTCAGAGTTGAAGTGAGAATTCCAAAAGTCAATACCGAGTTTGTCTCCTCATCCAAATAGCAAACGCTGGCCTAGGTTTGACTTTTCTCAGTTTCCAATGAAAAAGATGTGCACGTACCTGTTTTCAAAAGCCTCTTTTGAAACTGTTCCCTTCAATTTCTACTGCATGTTTAAATATGGTTGAAGTTCACGTGCAGAGCTAAGTGGGCCCTTGAGAGTTCAGAAGAGGTTGTGGCCATGCTATAATCCCAGATGGCCCCATCTCAATCTCACTGAGAAGACGAGCAGACATCTGACCAACTGGCTCTGATTCACTGCATATAAGGACGTGATTGGAGCAGTCTATCCAACTTTAAAGTGGAAACAAGGGGCCGGTGCTGTGGCACAGCAGGTTACACTGCCACCTGCGGCACTGACACCCTGTATGGGTGCCAGTTCCAAGTCCAGGCTGCTCCAACTTCAATCCAGCTCTCTGTTAATGTGCCTGGGAAAGCCGCAAAAGATGGCCCAAAGTACTTGGGCTCCTGCCACCCATGTGGAAGACCCGGATATAGCTCCTTAGGCCTGGCCCAACCCTGGCTGTTGTGGCCATTTGTGGAGTGAACCAACAAATGGAAGATCGCTCTCTCTCTCTCTAAATATATATATATATATATATATATATATATATACATATATATATTTATATTTATATATAGAAACTCTGCCTTTCAAATAAATAAATAAATCTTAAAAAACAAAAATAGGGGCCAGCGCTGTGGCATAGCGAGTAAAAGCCGCTGCCTACAGTACCGTCATCCCATACGGGTGCCGGTTTGAGTCCTGGCTGCTCCACTTCTGTTTCAGCTTCTTGCTAATGTACCTGGGAAGGCAGCAGAAGATGGCACAAGTCCTTGGGCCCCTGCACATGTGGGAGACCTGGAAGAAGCTCCTGGCCCCTGACTTTGGATCAGTTCAACTCTGGCCGTTGCAGTTATTTGGGGAGTGAACCAGTGGATGGGAGACATTTCTGACTCTGTCCCTACCTCTAAATCTTTAAAAAGAAAATTGGGACTATGTGCTGGTTATGAAATGCAACTAGTTATTCCATTTGGAGCATTAGCTACAAATGTCTGGAAATGCTCCATAATATTAGTCACTAGTACTATTAACAATTTGAAGAAACTAAAAAGGGAAACACTATAAATATATATGTAATATTATAAAACGTTAACTTTTATTAAATCTTGGGGCCAGTGTTGTAATGCATTGTTATGCCTCCATTTGCAACACCTGCATCCCATATGAGCTCCAGTCCTGGCTGTTCCACTTCCAGTACAGCTCCCTACTCATGCACCTGGGAAGACAGCCTCCATGTAGTACCTGGGCCCCTGTGCCTCCATGCAGGAGACCTGGACGGAGTTCCAGGCTTCTGATGTGACCTGGCCCAGCCAGGGTCGCTACGGCCATTTGGGCAATGAACCAGTGGATGGAAGATCACTCTGACTCTCCCTCTCTCTCTGTAACTCTGCCTTTCAAATAAATAAACCTTACCATTTTATTAAATCTTAAAAAAAAAGGACACCTTGAAAAAGAAAGCATCTTCAGGAGGGAAGGATTTTCTCTAGTTATGAGGTCTCAGGAGTATTAACATAGAGTTGTATAACTTCTTTGTCATAGGTATCACCGGATATGAGCCTGATCGTCTTGATGTGTGTGACAGATAATAATTTCTCAGTCCCCACATAAGGAAACTGTACACCAGCTGCCTAGAGTCTCACCCTGAACTTCCACCTCCATCTGTGCTGTCTCCTTTGGTACCTCAGCTGAACTGACAACTGGCTTCCAAGCAGAAATGTCACCACTCTCCTGTACCCCTGACCCACGGAAAGTCGCCTGTCTTCTGTAGGCCACTGGGCATCTCACGCCAGACACACGCCTTTTATTCTGCCATTGTATCTATCAGTTCTTCTGCAAGAACCACTGCCCACTCAAATCTGTGATTGGTTCTTCAACACAGCTGATTCAGGGCCAGGATGATTTTCTCATAAACAGCACAAGCTCTGTCGCCAAACTGCTGACCAGTGCAGCTGTTCATCCAAGAAAGACTCCTTTTATTGATTGATTGATGTTTATCATTTCTTATTTGAAAGACAGAGATACAGATAGAGACAGGCAGAGTTCTCCTTTCTACTGGTTCACAACCCAAATACCTGAAGTAGCCAGGGTTTGGGCCATGCTAAACCTAGGAGCCCAGAACCCAATCCATGTCTCCCTTGTGAGTGGCAGGGACCGAAGTCCTAGAGCCATCACCTGCCACCTCACAGGGTGTGCGTGAGCAGGAAGCTGGAAGGGGGAACAGAGCCAGGGCTCAGACCCAGGCCTCCAACATGAGATACAGGCATCCCAAACGGCAGCTTAACATTTGTGCCGGACACCTATCCCAGTTCCTTTTATTATAGACACAAAAAGACACATAAAATCTTCAGGACCCGGGACGATTTTTCTTAAACTTGTTATGAAAATAATCATTTACCTTTTACAGGACTTTAAGGCTTATAAAGCATTTTTAATTTACCTTTCCCATGTGAGATGGGCAGGACCAGGTGGTCCTCCCATTTTACAAACCTGAAGCAGCTCTTGTTATTAGTCGCAAGGATTTCCTAAGACTACAACCCACGCCCCATGATTGAAATCAGGATTCTTTGAGGTCACGGTGAAAAGCCATCAAGTCACAGATGGTATGTTTTTCACTGCATTGTTTCAGATATTCAGACTTGGCTCTTGCCGAAAGCTAACCTTGAGCTATAATCAAATTGTGTGAGAAAAGTATCCCATTAGCATTAGAAAAACAATGCTCTTTGTGACATCTCCAGAACCAAGTGAGGATTATTCTGTGAAATCCGGAGGCTATTTTTCTTTACAAATATTTTACAAGACAAACTTGTACCTTTCTTTAAAAAAAAAAAAAAAGCACATCTGTTGTAAATTACTGCCTTACAGAAAGAGAATCACCATCCCTTCTCTCCATCTGAGCTTAAAAGAGATTTGTTGACATATTCTAAGGCCAGCATAGACAAAACAGCACAGGAAGGAGGAGGCGGTGAGCAGGATCAGGCTTTGGCTCTGCCTAAACGAATTCCACATGCCCTAGGAACCATTAGCTGTTTTTTATTTCCTGCTCTCAAGATCTGTAGCGAAAATAATCTGGGGTAGAGAAACACTGCACTTCCCCCTCCCCAAGATGCTGTGTTAGCAAACAGAACATAGCAGCCACCTTCAGCAACCCACGGTCTTCAATAATCCATTTCTCAAACACTACTGGTATTTCCTTTCCGAACAAAGATGGACTGGGACTGGAATCAATTTCATCATTCGGATGGTTACAATTGCCAAGTTTCTGGAAATAATTGCTGTTTAAATACCAGATAATATTTTTATACGAAGCCATCAACAGTTTTACTGCTATTTAATTTCCATGATGTGTTTGTTTGCTGTTAAAGTGTTTGGTGTTCCCCGAGTGTGATGTTCGGGGGTAGGGAGAAGTCTTAAGAACAAATGGGATGTCCAAGGGGAGCCAATGACCTGACCTGCAGCTGCCAAACAAGGGGAATGAGCCTTAGGACATAATGATTTACTCCAGCATTTTGGGGTTCTCTCCCTCCATGTCTCTATGTATCACAGATTAATATCAACCATCGCTTTCAGACTCGGCTTACCATGAGGACCCCAGAACAGGCGTGTGAACCCTGGGCTGTCCTCAGAGCTAACAGAGCTCTTCAATGAAATTCGACGAAGCAGAGGCAATGTCAGCACGGATAAAGCGCCCAGCAAACGTGGAGGGGATCAGGCCCTCTTCCTCTATTGATACCACATGGAGGACATACCTGAGCTACAACTTAGTGCTCTGTGGGATGCTGCTGACACATGGGGAGGCCTCCCCTAAGCCCCTGCCCTGCTGCAGACAAAATCGCTGCAACCGGCTCACTCTGAGGTCCACCTGGAAGAAAATGCCAAAGGCCGGTTTTGTGCAGCCGATGGCCACGTTGCCATGAGCTTGCTTGTGTGGAGCATGGTCCGGCTTTCCATGGCTTGGGGAGGAGACACAGGCAAGGAAAAGAAGGGAATCGGTTTGAAAAATTTGAAATCTCACTCTGGGGATGGCGAATGCCTTGGCAACATGAAATCAGTCATTAGAAATGGTTTTTGCATCTGCATTGAACATGAAAACGGAAGTGCGTAGATCCAAATTACGGTGAACTTTCCTGGGCTTGTCCTGATCACACTGGTGGAGGCCATGGGCTCTGGCCCTGCATGTCTGAGGCCACCCAGCCTGCACCGGATCCAGAACTTGACCAGGCATCAGGTGATTTAAATGTGCTTCATTTTGCTGGCACGGTGGCAGCAAACCAGATTGCCCTGGCTCTTCAGAGAAACATCCCTCCACTCTGTGCTTGGCATGGGTCTTTTACCCTAGCCCTTTGATGCCAAAGACTTCAGCATCAAATGAGAAGGACCAATTGTTTTCAAGGAAGTAGATCAACACTCCAAGTTCTGGATCACCATCAATATTAGTAACACTAGCTGAAGAAACACATACATGCACATACTCATCTATACACATTGTGGGAGAAGTTGGCCAACACAAAATCAAGTACCCGTATTTAAAATGGAAGATAAAAACATCTAAAAAGCACCAAATTGGGGACTGGTGCTGTGGCACAGCAGGTTGAGCCATCACCTGCAATGCCAGCATCCCATATGGGCACCAGTTTGCTCCACTTCTGATCCAGCTCCCTACTAATGTGCCTGGGAGAGCAGTGGAAGATGGCCCAAGTGCCTGGGCTCCCATCATCCATAGGCAAGACCCAGATGGAGTTTCTGGCTCCTGGTTTGGCCTGGCCCAGCCCCAACCACTGTGGCCATTTGGGGAGTAAACCAGTGGGTGGAAGATCTCTGACTCTTTCAAGTAAATAAATCTAAAAAGAAGAAGAAGAAAAAAAAGAGCAGCTGAGAAATAGTGCCACTCAAAGTGGGAGTGATTTTCCAATTCTTCTAGAAAGACAAAAATATTTTTGGTATAATTTCTTGCACAGCCTAATAAATTACTATAAAAAGGATCTTCAAAATGTTCCTGGAAAAGGCATATTATGAAAAAAATGTATGCTGGAATTTCAAAAATTTTTGCACCAAAACAAATTTATCTTTTAATTTCATTTTTCTGCAAACTTTTTGAAGTGTCATTGTATATGTAGAGAATTTAGGGTTGTTCTGAGTCTAATATGATTAATTATTCCTAAATTTGTAGTGCTTCGCTTAACTGCTGCCTGGAATATAATAAATTCTCAAAATTTATTGATTACCATTATTATTACTGTTGCTAATGTAACTCTCATTAAGTGCTGGAAGATAGATTTCGATAAACACTGACTTTTCCTACCTGACTGTGGATGTGTCTATGATGAGAGACACAAACGTTTAAACGCCTCTGTTTAGGAACGCTCCTTGCTGGTAAGCACGGAAGTTAGAACAATCTGCTCTTCCTCAAACACACTGCGCAGAGTTGATAGAAATTATTTGGAACCTTCTGCTTTGTGTGACTTTTTGGCACATCTACCAGTATTATGAATTAGATACTTCATCTGAGCCAAACTGCTGCTATGCAGAAACACAAACAGAAATAGCATTCTCCAGACAGATAGCTGGGGAAAACAAAGACAATGTCATAAGTGAGCATTAAACATTTTTATTATTCTTTTTATTAGTCTACATGCTAAAATTCTCCTAATTTCTGCGCTCTTGGTTTTTGTCTGATAATTCTTGTAAATGCTTTCATGGAATAAATAGGCATTTATTCTTTTAAATTGGCAGAGATAACAAGCAAAATTCAATTAAAAATGTGAAATCAATGATACCAGGTAGCATCGCTGCTGTAAGGTCATTTTGTGGAAAAGCCACTACTAACAGACTTTTTAGTTCCACAAAAATTTTGTCAAACTCATCTAGTTAAGACGCTGTAGACTGAAGGGCTGTGTCTACTACCCCCCCCCACCCCCATTCGTATGTTGAAACCCAATCCTAAACTCCTCTATTTGGAGGTAGGGACTTTGGGCAGTGATTAGGTGATAAGAATGGAGAACCCATGAATGAGATTAGTATCTTTGTAAGGGAGACTCCAGACCTTCCACCTTGTGAGGACACAGCGAGGAGAAGATGCCCATCTAAGAGCAGGAAGAGGGCCCTCACCAGACCCTGCACCTGCTGGTGCTCTGATCTGAGACTTCCCAGTTGTGAGAAAGGACATTTGTGCTGCATAGAAACCGCCCAGGAGATGGTATTCTGTTCCAGCAGCCCCGACACTTCAAAATTAGTCAAATTATCCAGGTATGGTTTATAAAATTGTTTCTATATATGTTACAATTTTAAGACTATAATGTTTAAAGCTGAATTTCGCATAATTACTTATCAAGTAATTTCATCTATTCCCAATATGACAAATGTGCTCATTCTCATCTACTCTATTATTTTAAGTGAGCTAGTTGTGTAGAGTGTTAAAAGTTATATGGAACCCACACTGGAAAATCATTTCGTGAAATTAGTATTTCAAAAAAAAATTTTAATGCAATTGAAGTCTGAGAGCAAGGAAGAGCAGAGAATTTTCCATTAAAGGTCCTGCTTTAGCTTATTTGCAGGAATTATATGAGTGGTGAGGAATTTCTCAGGGCTGGAAAGTGGACATCAAAAGGTTTGTGGCTTTAGGCAAACATCCAAAACCCATACTAATGTAATAATTTCTCCAGCGTCCTCAGGCACAGCAATGCGATCGATAGAGGATTTCCATCTTCTTCCTTAGAACAGAAATCTAGAGGTCACAGAGCAGCTGTGGTTGTATGCACCCTGCGTCAGCACACTGCAGGTGCTAATTGCTGGAGTCTTGGGATGGTCACACATTCCCCAGCAAGATTCCCCTCCCACATCAATAAAACAGGAGGAGCCGTATCCTAAAGGAACATTTGCAAGATGAAGTCAAATGTTTGGTTAGAAAACAGTCCCTTCCATGCTTCTAAAACCACTTTTTAGTTCTTTATTCACACCCAAGACTCAGCGACGGAACCCTGAGCAGTGGAAAGGGCAGAAGGCATCCTGAGAGCTGTCCATCTACCAGGGACCGTGCCAAACCTTTCCCTTGCCTTAACATCACACTCCCCAAGCAACCTGCAGACACCACACGCTTAGCCCCACTCTGCACTTGCAGAAATATCATCTCAGAATTGTCACAGTGTCTTCATGGCTGGCTGAGGACCAGAGCCTAGATCTGCGTGTGGTCAAAAACACGGAACAAACAAAAATGCAATCTCCCTGTTTAAAGAACTCTGTTCAGTCACAAACTTCAATCCTAGTTCTGTGATCCCACGTACATATGGAGTGATAGCATCATTAACATCCGAAGTATCCCCTGGTGTACCGCCGAGACGCACTGAACATCCCAGCTGCTGCTCACACCCCCCTCGCCTCCTTTCTAGAATCTCTGAGTGCTGCAGATCAAATGCACACACTTACTGGTCCTCGTTAGGATGGCTGTGCGCTCCTTATAGACAGACCCCGCAGGAGAAGTCTGAGTTTTTCTCAGAATGCAGACTTAAAACCCTCCCGTATTTCTTGCTAACCATAAAATAGGAAGGTCATTGTGAAAAACTTGTAAAAAAAATAAAGATAAGCATAGAGGAAAAGAAAAGTCTATAATGAATATTATCACTTTAGGGTCTGTTTTCTACTTGACAGCCTTTCTGTAATTGTTAATCATGTGATTACTATGTGGCAAAACACAATGGCAGACAACTGTGAATTCAAGGAAAGAAAAAGTCCAGCTTGATCTGGAATACCCTGGTGTTAAACTTAGAAATTTGCTGCATTCTACAAAGGGGATATGTAGTATACACTTATGCACACATTTCTTGCTTTTTAATTCCCAAATGCTGAACATTTTATTTAATTTCCCCATTGGGCCAATGTAACTAATAATGCAAAGAACATTTCTGTTCATGTCTTTGCTACATCTTTTATAATATCCTCAAGTCAAAGACCTAGAACTTTGAGACACAGGATTAAAGGATATATGTATTTTAAAATATTTTTTTAATTAAAGATTTTAAAAATAGATAATACATGTTCAAATTAGAATGGAAAAGCCTTCCTCTAAGCTCCCTTATTTTTTTCTCTTCTTGGATACAATCAATGTCACCAATTGCTTATGTATTGTTTCAGGGATTATTCTATACAGTCTAGCAAATACAAAAGTGCATCAGTGTGTATATGTGTGTGTGTTGCTCTTTTATTTTTCTTAAGGCACAAATTGTCAGACATTATAAATACAGTCATGACCCTCTTTTCCTACTTAGCCATGATCTTAGAGCTTATTCTCTATCAGTATTAAAAAGCACCTTCATTCTCACAGCTACATAATGGTCCATAGTATTGATGTACCATCCTTATCTGTTTTCCTTTTATGTTTAGCTTCTTTAGTAATTTTTTTTTTGCTATTACAAAAAAAAGTAGGAGCAAAGAACACCTGTGTGTGGGGTAATTCACACATGTGTGAGTGAATCTGTAGGATAAACTTCTAGAAATGGAATCGTTTGGCCAAAGGATTTGTGTTTTTGTACTCTGGGTTCCTCCTGCCAAAATGCTTTCCAAAGTAGATTGTACAGTTTCCACTCCCACCGGGAAGACACAATGCATCCAGTTCCCTGCCAGGCCACATCACACGTGTGCTTCCTCCCTTCCAGGTATTTCCAGGAATGCCTGGCGACCTAGACTCGCAGCCATGGGGGCTCCATAAGGCTCAGTTTCTATACTTTTAGCGGAATTTTTCCACATTGTGTTTTGAATTAAGTGATACTCATTTTGATGAACAGGGCTGAATGCATAATATGTAACTAGACAAGAGGATAGTTTCACTCTGGTTTTAGATACGGCCAAAGCAAAACTTTATAGAACAGGAAGTTCATGAAAAATTCCCAACTGCTGATAGACAGAATTTTTTTTTGTTAAGTGACAATTTCCATGAAAATCATAACCCTGCAAGAGATTTTTTATATCATTTGAATATAATATCTAACCCCATAAATATGTTTGAATAAACCTATTTTATTGTTGTGGGTGGACTTCCAAGCAGGAAAATCCAACACAGCAGTAGAGACGGGCAGGACAGCATTTAGAGAAGTGTACACGCTACAGAGCTACCGAAGCTGGGGCTACAGCACCCCAGAGCTACAGCACCCCAAAGCTAGATGGATCTTGGTTTCAACTTGCACCTGGGTGTGGATCTTGCTCATTCTGTGTCCTCTCATACTTTACTTATTCCACCTGAACTTCAGCTTCCTTATCATAAAATATGATTAGTAGTACTTGATGTCTCGATACATGGTCATCATAGCGACCACTATCCCTTGTAATATCACTGTCAGATGGCAGCACAGTACCAAGGGCAACTAATTACCTCATCCTAAGACTCAGTCCCGTGTTTCTATAGCGAAAAATAACCAAGACAAATGCTTAACCTGAGAATTCTGCAAAACCCAACTCATAAGCTTGAATTCTTCTGGAAGAATTAATACCAAAGCGACAGGCATCTGAATAGAACACACACACAGGCACACACCCTTGTAGGCACGCCTATTGTAAATGAAAGACTTGAAGAAACAAAGCACACAGGAAAATATTTCCGTGAGTCTCCCGAGTTATTTCCAGAAGGGAGCAGAGATAGGCTTTGATTGCATGATTGGCAAAAAGATACCAGGAAGCTGGGCCTGTTTTCCTGCAGAAAGGATAACACATTTGATTTTTGATGAGCAGAGGAGCACATTAACTCACGGAGGGTCTGCTCGGTGCATGGGACGTTTCCAGGCACTGGGATGGAGTGCTAAGCGAGTAACACCCTTTCATGGCTTTGTGGTAGGAGAGGGGTATGGCCAAGTCAAGTCCTTATCTAAGCTATTAGAGCTAACAGCTGGGTATAAGAAATAGGCTCTAAGTAGAGGCAGTAAGCTCAGATATAAGAGTGTAGTACAATTTCCAAATCTCTGGGCCCCCAAATAATTTGAAGTCATTTATTACCTAGGACATGGGGGTACTTCCAAAAATTCATGGACAAATGGAACTAAAAGTTTATCTGGGTGCAAAAAAATTAAAATCCATAAATTTTTTCATAATATGAATTTCCAAGAAATTTTTTGATGGTCCCCTAATCTTTTTTACTTTTTTAAGACTAAACCAGGATGTTTCCTGAAAAAGTACAGGACAGGAAAAACTGGAAAGAGGAGTCCTGTAGAAGTTTTATTTAGATAGCTCCAATTTTGTGTACAGGTTTGTTGAAATAACTACCACTGAGTAATATTTAATTTCCTTGATTAGTAAGTAGTTATGTAAGTTGTCAAATTATACTTCACTAACAGGAAACTCTACTTTGATTTCATTAGAACTTGAATTCTCAAAATTAGGGAAACCCCCATCACCCATTGTAGAGTGGCAAGGGGTTTCAAGCCACGAATAATGCACGTTCACCCCCTAGTGGCACTTGTGGCAAACTGCAAGTACATTACACAACCCAGCGTGTTCTGTTCATTTAAGTCCTGGATAACATCAGAAACTCTATGTATAAGTCCCATTTTTTAGGTCATTCAGGATGTTTTAGCCACTAGAAATTTAGAAGAATAACTTCTTTTATTCCTTCTCAGTTTCTACTGAATTATCTCATCAGCAAACCTGCACTTATCCTGGCATTGTGCTGCTTCCTGAATTTTATCATTCTTCTGCTTAAAAAAAAAAAGTAATAAATTTGTTTGCAACAGATCCAGTAGGAACACCTAGGTTTAATGCAAAAAAGTGCACAACTCTGACCTTGCTCAACAAGCTAAACTGCAAGAAGTTCAAGGGTGTCCATTTGGGATACACACCCTACTTCCTAGACTGTCTCCACACGCAATGCCCCACCTGAAGCATCCTTCTCCACCTGGGAAATTCTCACCCATTTTGGAAGACTTAGCTCAAAGCCCTTTGCCTGCCAGAAGCCCTCTCTGATGACTGCTGCTGATCGGTCTCTGAACCCTGAGGATGAGTGATGACTGTCTGCAGCCCAAGACGCACCCCTGACTTCTCGTTGATGCTGCCATTAATGTCCCTCGTGTCTGTGAACTAGCAGATGGTTTCTTTCAAGATGTAGGAAACACCTTGAGGACAGCGATTGTTCTGGTGTGCTTTTAAATACCCCCTCTCTACCATACCCCGCTCGGGGATGAACACGAATCTCGATGAATACTTGAGGGTGGCATCCATCGATCCCTCCTGGCATTTCATGATTCTGCTCTTTGGCCTGCAGCTGTCTCCCAGGTGTGGCTTTGGGCCATCCTGTCATCTTTCCCTAGCCACAACCCACTTGCTCTGTTCAACCACAGCAGCAGCTTCTTGTCACTCTATCTGCCTATTCAGTGAGGAGGACGAGGGGCATGTTTGCAAGTCATTTAAGCCAAGTGAAAAATTCTTCTTTGATTACATGGGTACCCAGGGTGAAATGTGGAGTTAAAGTTTGGCAAGGATTTGTCTCACTGATTCATTTCACTTTGTCTCTGCAGGCCGGTGGTTAAACTGATGGATACCTTCCAAAGGTCACTATCCATCTTCAAAATACATCAATCCTAAGTGGGAAATCTTCTACCTTTGAAGAGAGAAACTTTTACTGTTTCACAAACACATTAGACAAGAATGTGGTTTGATCAACAGAGCATAGGATTCATGAAATCCACATCTATTCCCCTGACATCACCTGTAGCAGCCGGCGCCCTTCTGGTTCTGATTAAAGCTACTGCAACAACTGGTGGATCTAGGGGGGGTACTTAATTCTTAAATTAATTTAAATATATCCTGGAATAACAAAAGGTATTGAACTTCCCCAGAGGAGCCCTTAATGGCATGACATTCTAATAGGAATCTTCATAACGGATAATCCACAGAGCACACTCAGCCCCTTGGTAGCTCAAACCTCAATTTTAAGTCTGTAGTTATAAGCATATGAGTGGATCTTAATCTCTCTTAATTTGGAGTAAGGTTTAAGATAGTTTTAAGCAAATTTGTATAAGGCTCAACTCTCTTCATCACATGAAGTGCTACTGTAATTACTTGCCAGACACAATATTTTCTTGACTCCTACACATTTTGAAAATATATGTATATATTTCAAAAAACAAAATTCATGTTGACTTATCATTCTTAAAATAGCTTTCCTCTACACATATCCATTTATCTCTAGACAAACAGTCATTGAAAATATGATTTGCCAAGGATTTGAGTTTGTGTATCTACAGGCTGCATATTCTTACAATAAACAAGTAGAAAAATCGACTTACATGCCTTCAGTTATCTTTGTTGAATTTGATTTTTGAGATATAAATAACCCAGCTCTCTCAACATAAGCCTGACACTGATAATGAATATGTTTCAGATGGCAACAGGAAAATATACTACTGCTGCAATTCAATGCAAATGTTTGAATGCATGCAGTATTAAAGTTGAGTTTAAGCCACTGAATGAGGAAATTTAGAAGTTAAGTGGCTCAAAAGGAGTCATTTAAACCTGCTGAGTCAGGTTTTCCCAGGGAACAAGCTGCCCCTTGGGAGTAAATCTGGCATGATTGTTAAGTTGGATTTCATAATTTTAATATGAGTGACATCCTGATACTTAGCAATTTGTATGCAAAGTGCATGGGGCTTCATTCCGAAAGAGGCCCTGCCTCTGTGCTATATAGCCAGGCAGCCCACATAGGCCGAGTACCCACTGCATACAGAGTGTAGTAGGCTGGGCTTTCCAAGAGATACTGGACTTTTGTGCCCTTGAGGAGAAGAGCAGACCCTACGTGAAAGAAAATATCTTCAAACACTTAAGAATCCTGTGTCCACTGATGCCTGGGAGACCTTGCCCAAAGGGCTGATTAATCAAGGAGGCAGGACTAAAGAAAGAAATACTCCCTGTAGACAGGGAGGCCACTGGATGCAGAAACACACGCGTAATCAGAAGAGAGAGGATGAGAAACCACAGTGCTGGACCAAAGCCCAGAATGCACATCAAGGAGAACTGAGATTCGAGGAAGCTGGTGGGGAAGCAGCCAAGAGCCCTGATGACCACATGCACCTGCTCACGCTCTTGGTGCCATCACCTTCCTTGCTAAAGTACGCGACGTTCACTATTCACCATCAGACTGTGTAATGGGAGAGAACCCTGAGAAGGAAATGAGAATCTTATGTATACCTCTGTTGCCAAAACTTGCTAAGTTTACCAGGATGTCACAGACAACACAGGGCTTCTGGAGTCACCCTCAGTGACTCCTGGAAATGAAAATCTCAAGCAAGCCAAGGATCGTCCCTCACCATGCAGTGTAAAAAGGCAACACTACCGTGCTCTTCCTGTTTGAATCAAGCATGGGAGAAAATATCTGACATCCAGCCATGTAAAGCTGATTCTGGAAAACAAAATGACTTTACTTCTATGGTAAGAATGATGGTATTAAATTCAAGATGCAGTCCAACACGAATGCAAGCCTCGAAGATGAGAAAGCAATTGTGCAAGCTGGACTCCGACATGACACCAGCACTTGGGAGGCTCTGCTGCTGTGCTGCCCGGAGCATGATAGCAAACAATTTAATGGGCCTCTAGCTTCTTCTCACTTTAATAAGCGACAGCAGTCCATGCCACCAAGTTAGGAACCTTCTGTGTGGATGAGGGGTTTCTGCAAGGCAGCCAATGAGAGGAGAGCAGAGAGGGGCAACTACTTGGCATGACTTGGGTCCGAGTCGCACTCTGTGATGCACAGGCAGAGACTCTGCAGGAATTCCATAACTCCCCAATGCTCACTGTGCTCACAGGTAATATCAGCCTTAACTGATAACTTAATTCCTTAGGGTTATTCTAAGGATGAAATATAATGATCCGATTAAAATGTTGATCCCACTATATTGCCTACAGCAATATTCCATGAATGTCAGACCTTGTTTTCTTCCTGGAATTTATAAATGACATCATTTAAGCTGTGGAGTTTGGGTGAAATCTTGACTATCAATAAGGCAATAAAATCTTAGGGTAAAATTCCAGTAAAGTAGAAAATTATAGGGACAAAAATGGTTGTGTAATACTTCTACTATAATCCAATAGCAGAAAACAAAAGAGGCAGTACTTTTATTTTTAACTAGTTTTAAGTATTTCTCCTAGTTTTTCCATCTGGGCTTGGGGACTATCATGACTAATGTTTGCTGTTAATGAACTAAGAGTTGAGCCAGGCACTGGTGTGGCTGCTTAACTGTCTTTGATATGAGCTGTCACCATGGCTTGCCTCTGCAGAAAATGATAAGAAGCAAGAGTTACTGAATTCAGTTACTTCCTTTTAAACTAGTTAAAAAGAAAAACCACAAGGGGTAGAGGTGGGCATTATAGCATAGTGGGTTAAGCCACTGCTTGGGATGCACACTCTAGGAGGCAGCAGACAATGGCTCAAGGACTTGGGTCCCTATCACCCACCCAGGAGACCTGGACAGTTTCTGGCTCCTGGCTTCAGCCTGGTCCAGCTCTAGCTATTGCTCTCTCTCAATCTCTCTGTCACTCTTCCTTTCAAATACATTAAAAATAAAGAAACTTATCTGCTTAAGAATCTAATGCTAAATTTTTAACTGAAAGAAACAAAGAATAACAATGTATGCCACAGCGTTTGGCCTAGTGTTAAGACACCCACATCCTGTATCAGAGTGCTTGGATTCGATTCCTAGCTCTGGCTCCTGACTTCAGCTTCCTGCCAGTGCAGACCCTGGAAGGCATCGGTGGTGGCTCAAGCAATTGTGATTCCTGTCACTCACAGAGGAGATTAAGTTCTTGGCTCCTGGCTTCAGCCCAGTTCTAGCTGTTGTGGGCATTCAGGGAGTTAACCAGAAGACCAAAGATCTTTTGCTCAAATAAACATTTTTGAAAGAGAGATACTAAATCAATAGCATGGTAGTTTAATAAACTTGAGGAAGCAGTGTCTATACCCCTTCCCATCAGACTAAACAAACTGCACCATGGATCATCTTTCTATTTGCTGTGTATCTATGTCAAGCAATAACTCAGTCACTGGGGTTGGCACTGTGGCACGGCAGGTAAAGCTGCTGTTTGCAACGCTAGATCCCCTGTGAGCCCCAGCTCAAGTCTTGGCCACCCCACTTCTGATCCAGCTCCCTGCTACTGCACCTGGGAAGGCTGCAGGAGATGGTTCGAGTGCTGGGGCCCCTGCCACCCACTTGGGAGACTGGGATGGAGCTCCTGGCTCCTGGCTTCAGCTTGGCTGAGCCCCAGCTGTTGTGTGGCCATCTGGAGAGTGAGTTAGCAGACAGAAGATGTCTGTGTCCATCTGTCTGTCTCTCTGTGTGTCACTCTGCCTTTCAAGTAAATAAATCTTCCAGAAAACAATTCAGTCACTGGAACCACACTGAAAACCTATTATCCACCAGGCATATGCTGGGCATGAGAAACACAAAGATGAACAATGTGCAGTCCCTCCCTGAAACAGCCGAGGCTAGAAAAACATCCTTAGGACAGGATCTGACAGGCTCTCTTGGAGGCACAGGAGGGCAGGGAGATCACTACTGACAGGAGCAGGGATGATTTCACAGGGAAAGCAAAATGATTTTCCTCCCCACCAAAACAGAGCTATCAACAATTGCCACATTACAAATATCTAATAAAAACACTGATGAAATCCAATGTACACAAATAATCTGTGGGATTACTCAGTGGATTGTCACTCCTAACATTTTGCTATAAATGGGACTAAATAAGAATTGGCTCTATTAAAAAGAATGCAGAAGCTGTGCTTGGAGAAGTATCAAACATTGAGCTTATTAGAAAACCCACAGACTTCTCTCCAGTGCAATAAAATAATAATTGAGAGCCGACAACGTGCCAGGCACTTCCTTCATGCTAAGGAGAAGGAAAACACGGCAGAGAGGGCAGAAATGAAAGAAGAAAATGCTGGCAGCCTCAGGAAGGTGAGGAGATGCGGGAGAATGTGAAAAATGCTTTGTGACAGGTGCCAACGAGGAGCTACCGGAGACACAGACTTCAACGCCTGCCTGGGCCAGGCTGGGGGAGGGTGTGGGCCTCCAGCGGGGGCGTGGCACTCAGTTCCAACCAATCAGGGCCGCTTGGGACCCCAGACTCAATGCTGCCAGAACGGCTTTTCAAGAGAAACTCCCAGTCCACGTGCTTTAAGATTGTTTATACATCCTGTCCACTACTGAATTCGGCCACTCTGTGCTTCCAAAACGCACAAGGAGCAATTCCAGTGGCTAAGCGGATACCAGGATGCCAAGGTGATCCAATGCCTGCTTGTGTGCTGCCATCTTGGCCCAACCCTGAAAGCAGCTCTGAGTTTTGGTTTCAGCATCTTTATTTATTTATTTATTTTGACAGGCAGAGTGGACAGTGAGAGAGACAGAGAAAAGGTCTTCCTTTACCGTTGGTTCACCCCCTCAATGGCCGCTGCGGAAGATGGCAGAAGATGGCCCAAGTAATTAGCTCCCTGCCACCCATGTGGGAGAGCTGGTTAGAGTGCCTGGCTCCTGGATTTGGCCTGGCCCAACGCAGGCTGTTTCAGGCATTTGAGGGGTGAACCAGTAGAAAGAAGATTCTCTCTCCTCCCCGGCCTTGCTCCTTCTCCCGCTCTTTCCCACTTCTGCCTTTCAAATAAACAGTAAGTCTTTGTTTTACACAAAGGAAGCACCAGTTTGTTGGCAAGAACAACAAATGGCACATTAACAAATGGCTCCATCACAGCAGATTCTTTGTCAAATGACACCTGAAGCCGTTGAGTTTCCTTAGCTACAGGTGCTTCTTGAAGGAATTACATCTGGAGATTGGACACTGGAACTAAATGTGTGTCCAGTTCACATCCCAAAACATATAATAAAAGGCAGAGCCTGGACACAGCATTGCTGGCCAGGCAACAATTTCCTTTTAAGAGGGTTAAAAACTGTAAGAAAAGGAAGATTCTAGTACATTCCTAGATGGCTCCCGTTGCACAGACTAAAAATGTTTCCCAGCCATGTCTCATGCCCAGGGTTTTCTTACTATATACACCTGGGAGCAGATAGGCTGAGAGAGAGTTTAGGAGCTTGCTTAATGACTACCTTTCTGTGTGTCAGCAGTGTACCTGTGGGGTGTTGTACTGTGACAGGTGGGGATTCTGCAACTAGTGCTCCTTGGAGCAAGACACGCTGTGGGATGGACAAGTTTGTATTGCTTTTCTTTATCTCTTACAAAGTGGCCACTTTCCATGTCTTCTGAGGGAATGAGGAGGAGGTGTGTACCCCCCCCCACACACACACACACAGGAGACTGTTTCAAAGGCTTGTGGAAATGGGATGAGAAGGAACATTTATTTTTGTGCAAGAAAATTTTCAAATAGTTTATGGAAATGCATGTCATGAAAACAGTATCCATGGATTTCAAGATTTTTCTTCCATCATAATAAGCCTATCTTTCTTTACTACAGACTTTTTGAACTCTTTTCAGGTATTTGGCTCTTCCTGACCCCATTTTTCCTTTGTCTCTTTTCAGGGGAGAGGATAAAGGGCAAACAGGTGACAGGAAAGACAGAGGCAGAGAGAAAGACTGCATTTGCTTGTTCTCCATCTATTTCCAATAAAAGCACCAAGTATCTTAACTTCCAATATTCTAAAGCACAGTAGGCTAACTGCTTGACAATTAAATGTACATATCAAATAGCTGGTAACAAGGATTTTGAATGTTCTCAACACTAAGAAATGATGACTGTTGGAGGTAGAGGACAGGCCAATTATCCTGATCCGATCATTACACAGTGTATGTGTATTAAAATGTTATATTGTATCCCCTACATATGTACATTATGTGTCGATTAAAATTTAAAAATATTAGGAACAAAAATCATTTGCCTTCCAGTAGGTACTTAACAAATGCTTGTTGAAGGAATAAATGTTTATTTATGAGGTGAATAAACAGAGCCAACTTTACATAATGAATCTCTTAGCAGCTGGCTACAAGCAACAGAATATTTTGCTAAGAGTAGTTTAGGACCAGAGTTAAGTTTCCTCATGTAAAAAGATGCTTACAAGCTGTTGGTCACTAATGTTGTTTTCAAAGTTCAAAGCTATCATCTGGACCCCAAGAATTTTCTGTCTTTACATCCCATCATCCTTTTGTCTACTGCCTCATGGTAGGAACACGGAAGAAGCTGGTGATATCTGTTCTCTTTTACCAAGGAAGTAAAGTGCTTTTCCAGAAACCTCCACATAATGTTCTCTTCCACCCCCCTGGCCAGAGCTATATTCGATGGCCATCCAGAGTATCAACGAACCATTAAAACGTGAGTTACTTAGCCAAGCTCTTTGCCATTATATACCAAATAGTCTTCCATTAGCAAGGGAAAATGGATATTGGGTAGAGAGCTAACAGAAACAGTCACTCTTTGGGGACTATTTCTGCCTCCCACTCCTCCCGAACACCCAAATAACTCACAGTCCATGTTAATTCATATACGCCACTTATTTCCCCTCCAGGACTGAAGGCAAAACATGTTTTATTCATTTGCGCCTATCTTTTACATAGTAGGTCCTCGATAAGTGTCATTGAGCATATTGAAAATATTGCGGGTTCTTTTTGAAGCATGTAGAAACGATTCTTCTTCAGCAGTTATAAAAAGAAAAAACTCAAAGTCCTCTTTAGGCCTGTGATTAGCTACGACTCCTTTTCAAACACACTAGGTAAAGTAGGCTCTGATGAAGCTCCAAGAATGGAAAGAGAACAAATAGAAACAACTACAAAACAACTGTGCAGTCATAAGCACAATGCAGACAAAATTGCAAGTCACCTCTGGAAATGAAGTTAATTTCCTGGTTCTTTGTACTCCAGTGCACCCTGTACCATAATGATAGGTACATTATTCCGGAAATAATCATTCTCTCAGGTTCAGAAAACTTCAGGGGCTCTCCGTGCTCATCAGAAACTTTCCACCGTCCTTGGCTCTAAACTCCACATCATGGTCTCCACCAGTTTTCCCATCACTGTCACCTCCTATCAGAATATTGTTCTCAAGCCCAAGTCTTCTACTCTGACTGGGGCATTCGCTTCCCCTCACCACGGCCACCTTCAGCTCCTCACTCGGGTTATCTGTATCTGACTTGGCCACCAAGATATCAAGTTGATAATTAGACAATGCAAGTGCCAACATTGCTTAGGCTGGAAATGCAGTTTGCCCTTGGCATAGCTTCTGTGTATAATGGGTTTTGTCACTCCAGTTGCTCCAAAGTTATATATGTGACCTTCCGTTCTTTCCTTTCCAGGTGATAGCTTCCTTGCAATGCAGCAGCAACTACTTCTTCCATAATGAGAAACTGATGGCTGGAATTCTGTCAGAGTTCTGTGGAATTCTGTCATGCACATCAGTTGTTATGCTTTGGATAACCGTTTTGGTCTCCCACAGAGGTTCTTATATATTGGGAGTGTGGCGCCCAAAGTCTTATGTCAATTGTTCATGGATTCGTGTTAATCGTTAAAGGATCCGGCTGTGTTATCAGGAGGTGAGTCTAGGTCTGTAGGTCGTTGAGAACTTGACCTCAGGAGGTAACTCTCAGGAGAGGGTTGACTAGGCAAGCTGAGCGTGCTCCCTGTCTCTCTGCTTCCTGCCTTGCCATCTGATTCTCCCACCATACACATTCCACCATCCACCACCCTCATCAGACACCCCATTAAAGGGGCCACCTGATCGCTGACTATGAACCTCAAAAACTATAAGCCAAAATAAATCTTCCTTCCTAAGAAGCCCCTTTTGGATATTTTAGTTGTAGCAACAAAAAGCTAATACAAAATTTAACAACTGTACATTTGCTGATTTTACTGTAAGAGAATTACTTGAAGAATGACTGGTCTGGTGTTGTGGCACAGCATGTTACACCTTCCCATGGGATGCTGGTATCCCATACTGGAGTGCGGTCCAAGTCCTGGCTCCTCTGTCCTGATCCAGCTCCCTGTGCATATGCCAGGGAAAGCAGAGAATGAAGGCCCAAGAGTTTGGGCCCCTGTCACCCACGCGGGAGACCTGGGTGGAGTTACTTGCTCCTGGTTTTGGCCTGGCCCAGTCCTAGCTGTTGTGCCATTTGGGGAGTGACCAGCGGATGGAAGATCTGTCTTTTCCTCTCTGTGTCACCCTGCCTTTCAAATATATCAAGAAACAACCTTTTAAAAAAGAACTATCATCTGATTCCTATGATCTCTTGAGGTAAGTACTATTTTTATCCCCATTTCGCAGATGACAAAACAGAGGAAAGACATTGTGAAGGGCTGGGTACAGGTGTTTTAGGTTTATTGGATGCCAGCATCACAGGTGGTGGTCTTCCCCCGCTGTGCCCTAACACCAGCTCCTGTTTATGCTCTTTGATTACTCAGTTGGGATATTCATTCTGTGATAAATTGAGCTTTTGAAACTGTCGTGCAGATCTGACCCTCTTGAAAAATTATATGATTTTGATGCAGATGATTCATGTAACTTGATGGAGATTTTATTCCATTTTCTGGATCTGAAGAAAAATTTATTTTAAAAAATTTATTTGAAAGGGAGATATATATATGTCTTCCATCTGCCGGCTCATTCCCTAAATGACTGTAAGCCTGTAGCTGGTCAAGCCAAAGCCAGGATCCCAGAACTCCACCAGGGTCTTCCATGTAGGTGGTAGGGACCCAAGTACTTGGGACATCCTCTGCGGCTTCCCCAGGCGCATTACAAGTAAGCTTGATGGGAAAAAGAGAGGCCAGGACTCGAACTGGCACTCCAATAGGGGATGCTGGCATTGCGAGCAGTGGCTTAAACCCATTGTACCACAACGCTGGCCCAGGAAACTGGATCTTTAAATTCAGTTCCCCTGCTTATGTTTCAGAGAGAAGCATTTCTCCAACTAGGCCAACACATTCCACAGGTACCTGTACAGTTAGGACTTAGTGCCGGTTAAAGAGAAGCAGGGTATGGTGCCTATGGGAGCTTCTCAGGACAGTAGTTCCTAGACAAGACTCCTGGGAGCAGTTCTGAATACACACGGCTCCCTGCCTTACCAGCCAGATTTTCGACACGGTCGGATGGCTGGGTACCTCCTCTGTGGCCACAAGACAAAACCCATGAATGCTTGACCTCCTTAGCCCCACGCTCTAAAAAATTTAGTTCCGCATTTTTTGCTTTAGCTCTCTGAATGGAAACAAAATTTCTGCGTGGTAAGCTGTTATTGCATGACCTTTGTGCTTCTACTAATCACCTTGGAATATCAAGAAAATACGGTTCGACATTTCCGCACGTCTACTTCTTGAGCGCTGTTATCAGTACTCTAATTCTGTGACTGCCTCAGGACTCTGTGATGACTCTAATTAAGCTTCCAAGAAGTATTTCTTGAGACAGAAGTACTGTGATGCCACTTCTGCCTCTCTGTTGGGTCCCCAAGCTCAGCAGCATGTAAGAGAAGCTAAATGAACCTAATACACTTTAGCTTCCAGGGGGAAGACAAATTGCTGTTCCCTTGACTGTACACAGTGGGCTTCCCCCATAGACGGCCATCCTACACAACAGTGAGCAACACAACCGGAAGGTTGGACGAGAACTTGACTCTGGAAGTTCGAGAGATACAGTTGTACTTCAAGCTTCCGATTAACCCACTGTGTTCCTGTCCTTGATTTACATTGTGACCTGGGGTAATGTTTTAATTTTGAGCATGCATGCCTTAGCAGATCATAGGTACCATATTTACATATTTAGATCAACCTGCAAGATGTTCAGAGTCTTCCCCAGACTGTGTAATTTTTGCTAGTTCAACCAATCATTGAAAAGACAAAAGAAAAAATATTTTCTTCGGGTAGACAGTATTATTTGCTGTGGGTTCCTAAGCACAATGATATTTGCAATGGGGTCTCGTAGGTGGCACCTCCAAGCATTTAAGATCTATGAGCCCCATTTCCTGAAACTTGCCTTGGAAGAATTAAACATTATTTAGCATGTTTTATCCAAGCAGTGGAAAAGCTTTTTTTTTTTTGGTCAAACTTCAGAATCTCTAAGTATTGGTATTCAAGTGAATAATAAAATTATGAGCAATCTCCTGCTAGGAATAACATCTATGGAGCCTTGCATCAGGAGTTATAAATGCATTTTATTAGTGCTGTGAGGTAAGTACTCTTACCATACCCATTATACAGCTAAAGCAACTGAGGCTTTAGAGAAGTGAAGCAGGTGCCCAAGGTCATTTAGCTGGTAAGTGATGGAGCTGGGCTCTAAACTGAAGAAGTCTGGCCCCAGAGTCAGAGTGAACCATTATTTGTCAGTACAGTCACTTGATAAAAGCCATCACAGTGCCTCCTTCCCAACAGCACAGCTGACTCATTGCAGGGTACACCCTCTCCCTGGGCTTGTGCTGTGGGCCATGCCTAGAGAGAGGGACTGGCCACAGAAACCCACAATCAAATCTCATCATTGTATTCTCCAATAGTTACCAAGGTCTGTTCTTCAAAGGTGTTTACATTCTTACTGGTTTGAATGGCCTACTTTTGAGTAAATGAAACTTGGCTTAAATACGCATTCCCTCCATTATTTGATGCTCAGGAACTTGCTAGCTCCTTGGTAATCATTAGGGCCACACACAAATACTCCGGCTCTTGCTCTCTGGGCCTGAGGTGGTAACTGACATCCCCACTTGCTGGTGGTGATGGGCTTTGGCTAATGAGCGCTCAGCAGAACTGATCTGCATTTCTCCCAGGAGGAAGTTTTGGGAGCCAGTGCTTCTCCTTCCAACTTGGTGCTAATATTCCAAATGGTGGAATATTTTGGCCTGGGGCCCAAGCAAGGGTGACAAGGAAGGTGGAGAACCAAGCCCCCCACCTGCCCCTCCTGAGAGACATACAGTATGGCCATACACAAGCACTGTGGCTTTAAGCCCCCAACACTTGGGGTGATTACAGCAGCAAAACGCTAGCCTATCCTGACTAATCGGCTCTCAGAAAACACTGACCCCCTTATATACAGCAGCAATGCAGGGACTACGGCAGGATAGGGGGGATTAGGATTCTGATGCTGCCGGTTAGCAGGAAATGTTTTGGTAATTCAGAAGTAGTAAGGGCGGAGGTAGTGGCACAGAAAAATCTCCACTTTCCAGCACTGAGACCTAATTTGACTTTCTCTGGAAATAGAAGTGCGGCATTTGCAGTGTCTGTAATTGAGCCGAATGGTCAGGAGCACCCAGTAGGCCCAGTACCTTCCCCGTGTGCTCTCCAACGTGACACGCATACCTGGAGATGCCAGGCAGAGTTTCCTACCTAAACCTGGCCAGGATGAAGTCCCCTCTCAGATGCAAGATGCTTTCGCTTCCCTGACCGGACAAATGAGTACAGCAACCCAGGGCTTTTCCTTCCTTTTTCTGTTGAGTAATAATCAACAAGAGTGGTGTTGTGGGCCTGGTACTGTGGCGTAGCAGGTGAAGCTGCCGTACAGGTGCTGGTTCTAGTCCCGGCTGCTCCTCTGCTGATCCAACTCTCTGCAATGGCCTGGGATAGCAGTAGAAAATGGCCCAAGTCCTTGGGCCCCTGCACCCACAAGGGAGACCTGGAAGAAGCTCCTGGCTCCTGGCTTCAGATCGGTGCAGCCCTGGCTGTTGCGGCCAACTGGGGAGTGAACCAGTGAATTGAAGACCTCTCTTTCTATCTTTGCCTCTCCTTCTCTCTGTGTAACTCTGACTTTCAAATAAATAGATAAATCTTTTTTTTTTTTTTAAGAGTGATGCTGTGAGTTAGGGATTTAAGCAGAAAGAAATTGGAATCTATGACAGTGATGACTTAATAATATTGCAAGTTACAGTTTTTAGTTCAGGTAATTTAGCATACAAAATCACAGTTTAATTTGCTTCTACAGAGTCCAGGCACATGAGACAGTGCTTGGGAGAAGGGGGGAGGAGGCACAGGAGGATGAACAGGAAGGAGGAAATGTTTAGATCTCTCACATGCAGGCATCTCTGAAAGTCTAGCAATAGCGACCTGGAATTGGTGAATGACATTTGTTAATATATGCAGGGCCTACAGCCCTGGTCTCTGAGAGGCTGAGAGTCCTCGCTTCCTTTTGTTCAGGCACTAGCTTCTCCCGCAAGGAAGAACGCAAGGATCAAGTGCCCAGAAGGAATGTGTGATGCGTGCAGGAGCGCTGACGGCTGAGAGAGAAAGGATGACTTTGAGACTGCCGTGCGGTTGAATGGCACGTGTCCTTGACTGCGCACAATGCCGTACCGAGGAAGGAGGGGGAGAGGCCAATCTCTCAATGACTTGTCTTTTGTTCTAGGATCAACCTTTCAGATCAATCAGTCTGCACCACACTCTCCTTGCAGAATATTCAAAATAGCTTCTGCAGGTGAACCGACAAATTCACCTGGCAGAAGCAGTGCCTGCCTGTCTGGCAGGACAGTCGTTGAGTTCAGGGTGCATTTCGCCCAGAGCAATTAACCTGCATTCAACTGTGATGAGGTGGGGTGGCGGAGCCCCCTGAGCTGGCCTGGGAGATGCTGGGCATCTGGCCTGTCAGTGTCACCCAGCCGGACTGCTGCTGCCTAGTGCTTGCCTGATGCTCCCCAGAGGACCCTAGAAGAGCCACATCCCTTGCACGTGCCAGAGTTCAGAGGTGAAGGGTCAAATAGCCAGACCAGTTGGTTGGGGCTAGAATATAAACTTCTTAAACTCTAGCACCTAACAACCACCCACTTAGAATAATTTCTGGGTACCACGCCATCCTTACTGAATCAGGACCTCTTAGAATAGGGCTAAAGAGTCTGTTTTTATTTTTTAAAGTATTGTTTATTTGAGAGGCGGGGGGGGGGGGGGGGGAACGAGTGTGATCTCGCGAGCTAGCTCTCATCTGCTGGTTCATTCCTGAAATGCCCGCAATGGCACAGGCTGAGAGACTGGAGAAAGCTGGGTGCCGGGAATTCAGTGCAGGTGTCTCCCTTGGGTGGCAGGAATCCTCTTACTTCAACCATCACAGCTGCCTCCCAGGGTCCACATTAGCAGGGAAGTTGGAATCAGGGCCCAGAGCCTGGCACTGAACCCAAGCATTCCAGTGTGGGACATGAGCACTTTAACCAGCCTCTTTACTACACGGCTAAGTGCCTGCCCCTACACACCCACCTCAAGAGAGTCTATGTTTAAACATAATTCCTAGAGCACCTTGGGAACTAGGGTTTTGTTTTTAAAATCTCCTCAAACTTGCCTGAGAGCACAAAAAGGAAACATAGCCTTTCATAAACACAAAAACCACTAACATAAAACTGCCCAAGAAACCAAACAACTCAATCTAAAGACCTCGTGCAAGTGAACAGCTCAAACCATCTGTCATTTGCACTGGGACACTTCCGCAGGTGAAATGGGGCACTAGTAGTAATGACAGCCAGGAAGATGCATTCACTGGGGTTTTATTCCATTAACCAGGACTTATGGTCACCTGGGTTCCTAAACTGACCCGAGCAGGAAAGTTCTTTAGTGTCCCACTACCAGCCCAGCAGAAAGCCCTCTTCCAAGTCTTGAAACTTAGCAATTGCTACAAATACTGTATTTTTTTTTTAAAAAAAGACAGCCTTTTTTTTTTTTTACAGGTTTACTTATTAATTTGAAAGGCAGAGTTAGAGAGAGAGGGGGAGAGAGGGAGAGAGAGTGAGAGAAAGCTTCCATCACTGGTTCACTCTCCAAAAGGCCAGGGCTGAACCAGGAGCTTCATCCGGGTCTCCCACGTGGGTGACAGGGGCCCAAGCACTTGGGCCATTTCCCACTGCTTTCCTAGGCGCATTAGCAGGGAGCTGGAGCAGAAGTGGAGCAGCTGTGACTTGAATCCATGCTCATATGGAATACTGATGTCCCAGGAGGTGGCTTAACCTGCTGCACCACAGAGCTGCCCTACCACAAATATTTAATGTGGAAGGTTTTATGAACCCTGAGCTCCACAGATCTAGCTCTGAGTTCACTGCAGCTTGGGCATGGGAGACTGAACTCCTTGGTTCCAGCCACCCTGACCGGGCAGAGACCAATGGAAGAAGGCTTGACCTTGAACTCACAATGGAACTGTGGGTACAGCAGTGACACTGGCCCACAACAATTTCAGAAGTCAGCCTCATTCCAAGGGAAAGAATGGTCTGCAGAGGTGAGGAGAAACAAACCAGGCCTTAGTTTGTGTCCCATGGTCATCTTACACTTCCGGGAATTACCTTCCACCTAAGTGTTTAGTTTTCTTCTCATGCACTCCGCACAAACTAGCTAACAATTATGCCACATGGTTTCCCACTGCCTTCCTGGGCGGGAAATACTGTAATGTTATACAATGAGTTGTACTTTTCATTAGTTACTATTTGCAAAGACATCAGTGAGAAATAGATGTTTAAATAGTGCAAAAATAGCTAGAAGAAAAAGCATGTGTCTCCAGGAAATTTCATTTACTTCCTTGGTTTTAATAATGACTGTGCCACAAAGTTGCATTTGCAAATAATTATAGTGAAACCATTGCATAGTTGCTGTCTGTTAGGCATCACTTCCATTTTCCAAATATTTTCAAAATACAGTGTTCATTCAATGATGCATACTTTAGCAAATCAAACACTACTCTTAGTCCTAGGTGTAAACTTTCCAATATCAAAACTGCCTTCTTAAAACCTGAAGACCAATGAAAATGTATGTGCAGAAGAAGAATTTGGACCTTCAGAAGGTAACTTTTAGAAAATCTGCGGAGGGTAGAGTGTGACTCTTCCACGTGTGGTTGCCAGTGCATAGAATGTAAGAAAAACATAATTGGTGTGCTGGTCCCTAAGAGGAAAGCAGTGTCTGAGGAAACATTGAAATAATTACAAAATATATGTATAAAGAGAGGCATGGTGATAGTTACAGGAGAAGGGAGAGAGAAGGAAAGGAAGAAAGAAATCATTCTTAGATGATTATAAAATATCTTATTTACCTGGGAGAGCTAAAGTGCTTTGGCTGTGCTTTCTAAAAGCTGGTCTTAATTACCCTTGAGACCAGAATTCCATATGAGATAAATATGTTTTTAGATAGTTTCCTAAAATATGTATAATTTACTCAAGGAAGAAAGGGCTGTGTCCTCTGGAGCCAGCCTTGCCTCACAGGTAAATACAAATTTAAGTAGATTCCTAAGAAGCCTATTATCAGCGCGGCGGCTGACGGAGATTGCCCGTGAAGTCACCATAAAGGTCCGTCAGTTAAGTACATAATAAAAATGTATGGGAAAAATACATCATTTTCTCAGTGGACTATAATTGGCTATGCATAGTAAAAAGTCTTATTTTCAAAAACATACTCTGCATCCACTGAGTTTTGAAGCTCAATCAGTGCGTTATTTTTAAAACTCAGGATGCTAAGCAATATTAGCGAGAGTGACAGCGGCACTCCAGGATAGGTGTCATTGGGTAACTTACAAGTCGCTTTGACATCTTTTTTAAAAGCAGATTTTATCTATAGGCATAGGTGAAAAGGGAAAGGAGATGATGCAACAAAATTCGGCTTTCCTTACTAAAAAGTGTGATTGATGTTTTCAGAAGCACCAAAGTACACTGAACTTTAAACGTACATCCTCTAGGGGCTGGTGCTGTTGTGCAGGGCGAAGGTTAGGCCCTAACCTGCACTGCTGGTGTCCCATATGAGTGCCGGTTCAAGTCCTGACTGCTCTGCCTCCCGCTCAGCCCTTCGTTGATGTGCCTGGGAAAGCAGTGGAAGATGGCCCAAGTGTTTAGGCCCGGATGGAGTTCCAGGTTCCTGGCTTCAGCCTGGCTCAGCCCTGGCCATTGCGGCCATTTGGGGAGTGAACCAGCAGGTGGGAGATCTTTCTCTCTGTCTCTCCCTCTCTCTGTCTGTAACTCTGCTTCTCAAATAAATAAATAAAATATTTTAAACACATGTATCCTCTTTCATTAGACAGGTGGAAATTTAGAGTCTATAGTTGTACCATCTCTACTTTTGTCATTTATACCTTGTATGGTGGGAAGCCTTCCCTATCCCCCTGACCTTGGGGCTTCCTCCCCATTGCCCCAGTCCATCCACTCCATGTTTGCCTCCTTCCCCTACAGTCCAGATGGATTTTACTGTACCTAGGCTCATGGGCTTTCTGTATTATCTTATTTCTATCTATATGACCGGCTCCCTTTGTGTTGGGTAGCCCGGCTGGGCCTTCAGAGGTACGGGGCCATCTGCTCATTCTCCTCCTGCTGATTGCCTCTCTCAATTCTCCCAAGCACTCCCCGCAATCCTCCCCCCGCTCCCCAGAGCCTTCCATGCCAGCTTCCACACCATACGGGTCCCCCTTACTCCTCCTTTTCTCCTTCCTCCTGAGCCCATGGTTCTGTGCTCTCCAGCTCTGGATCCTCCTCCTCTCTTTGCCCCTTCTAAAACTGCATTAGTCCTCCATTGCTTTCAGGGCTGGGAATAGCTTTTGCTGCCAAGGACCAACCATTTGGATATTCCTAACACCAACCATGGGCCACACAAAATTATCAACTTAAAAGTTCGCAGGCTATACATTTGCTGACTCTCAAGTCCTGAATGCGATTTCCCTGAGGGGGCCCAGAGCAGATATAATTTCATGAACTTAAAGGGCCAGTGGGCCAGATGTTTCCCACCCCTGCACCCCCCAGGTCCTGCCAACTCCTTCACTTCCCCCGCGGAGTCAGGCTGTTGTGATGAACAGCTCCTGCCAGCTCCCTGTGCTCTGCCTGCTGCTTCCTGCCGTCACCACCCTAGGGAAACCGTGCGCCCCCAGGCTGTGATGACCCCACCTACCAATGCGCATGGGCTTCCCACAGTGTTCATCTTGCTGCAGATGCTGGATTTCTCCACATTCCCTGGTTTCCCTGCCAAGGATCCTCTGACTCTCCTCTCGTCACCCTGAAGACCCCTCCACGAGCTCTGTTTCTTCTCCTCCCCCTGCCACTCTGCAGACCTGCTCTCCACAGACTTGCTCCGGCCCTCTGCACTTTACCCACAACACCCTTTGCTCCAGCAAGTACTTTGCATCTCTAATGAGCAATTCTCAAACTTAAGTCTATGGCTAAAAGCTCTCCACTGGACTCCAGATTTCTATTTCTAATGTCTGCTGGAATACCCAACTTGAAGGCTTGGTGACATTTCCAACTCGGCACAAGAAATTTTCTCCCTCTCTACAAGGTATCCTCACTCGGAACTTCTGTCCCATTTAATAACCTGACCATTTTCCTGGGCACCTGTGATACAGGAAGCCACAGCTGCTGGTAATGATGACTGGAACAGTAATAATGCTACTACTACTTTTATTAAACTTACGGAGTTCTTACTCTATGCCACTCCTGTTCTAAACTTCACATATATTTAATCACTGAATCAACAACCCTATGAAGTAGGAACCTTTATTAATGCCACTTTACAAACAAAGAAACTGAGGCATGGAGGCGAAATTCCTTGTCCAACATCACATAGAAGCCTAGATCCAGAGTTAACCCTCTTGAATGATCCCAAGAACACTTTAATGATTGCTAGCAGCATTTTAAAGATGGAGTAAAGGTGACAGTGGCCAGAAGGTGGGGTACTAATTTCAACTTTTCTTAGTGAACTTGGACAAATTCTTATCCCTCATTTGTAAAACACGGGTGGGAGAACTGCCTAACAGTTGTCCCGAAGAGGAAATGAGATAAAACACATGAAGAACACAACACGATGCCTGCATACATTACACATACACAGGCAATGGGAGAGGGGAAAGAAGGTGAACTTCAAGTGGGTAGAACATTATTACATACTCTGAAGGGGAGCTCGCCATTGGTTAAAGAGTTCCATGGGAAGATTTCAACTGCATCTCAAAGGATGGAAGGGTCTTGAAGATAAGCAGAAAGCATTTCATCTGGACAACAAGGCAGAACTCATCCGTATTCAAGAGGAAGGAACACAGTGAGGAATATCACAACAGCATATCTATAGGCCTTTGATTATAAACTAGAGAATCATAGAAGATTATTTCAATTTTTTAGCCTTCATGAGTACAATAATTGTGCTACTGGTAGGAATTCATTAGCCACAAAAGGAAGCTAGTTTCAGAGGAAGAACATGAGTTCTCATTGAAATGTAATGTGTTTGAGGGTACGATGGGACAACTTCGGTTCCAGAGGGTGGAAAGAGACAACAAACTTGGAAGGAAAGAAAAGCGTAGGGGTTTTTAGCTCCTTGTGAAGAGCAGTTAGGTCTCATTTTTGCTTAAATCATTCAGAGCACCTGGAATGATGTTTTGAAAGCAACATGGATGGTGGATGACTGAATAAATACATCAAAGTAAGGATTTTTGGAGACAACAGTTAAAACTGAGGGGGGCCGGTGCTGTGGTGCAGTGGGTTAAAACCCCAGTCTGCAGCGCCAGCATCCAACATGGGTACTGGTTCGAGTCCCAGCTACTCTACTTCTGATCCAGTTCTCTGCCGTGGCCTGGGAAAGCAGTAGAAGATGGCCCAAGTAATTGGGTCCCTACACCCACGTGGGAATCCCAGAAGAATCTCCTGGCTTTAGATCAGCCCAGTTCTGACTGTTGCGGCCATTTAGGAAATGAACCAGAGGATGAAAGATCAATTTTCTCCCTCTCTCTCTCCCTATCTCCCCTCTCTCTCTCTATAACATTGCCTCTCAAATCAATAAATCTTAAATAAATGTATAGATAATTGTCAGAGGTACTCAAATATTTATTAAGTGTATATTGCGTGAATATATGAACAAATAAATGGAAACACTCATATTGAATATTACAAACATACTATATATTGACTTTTTTTCTTAATTAGAACACTTCCACCTTCATGTCTATGCTGTGGACATGTGCATTGATGTCAAAGTACTTGCAACAAGGTCAATCAACTTTTAGGACATAAAACATATTACTTTTACCTGTTCTAAGAAAAAAACTCACACAGGAAGTTGTATCAGTATGAATTAGATTTGGGAAGGTGTATATTTGTGAATAAATACAATAATTTTAATTTTCACATCAATTGTTTTAGTAGAAGCCATAAGCTTTCCCGGTGACTCTTGGTTTTTACTAAAACTAATTGTTTTGCATGTTTGGAGAATGCACAATTTTATCATCATAGAGAAAAGTCTGCACACTATCACTGTAACACAGAAAGCCAGCATGGCTTGTGGAAATAGGAAAACACCTGAAATCAATAAGCATCTATTTATATTTATTAATATAAATCAAAAACAGATATCAAGAAACTATTTGAGTCCTGAATTTGCCTTTTCTTAATGCTATGAAATTCATGCTGAGTGGAGAAAATCCATGCTTGATACACTCCACTTATTGTACATTTTCAAGGTGAATTATTAAATCCTCCAAATATGACCTTCTAATGAAGGCACTGAAGCAAGCACAGAGTTGGTGAAGAAAACCACAAAGATATAAAAACGCGTAGATGTATGATCAACGAGGGACAAATTTTGATGGAATTATCACCAGATCTCTACAGAGAAAGCATATCTATCAAACATGCCTACCCTAAGCTGTAGTTCCATTAATTCCCTGAGAACAGACAGCAGGTAGAGCTCTGGATACCAGGTGTGTAAACACTAAGAGACTCTGATACTCCAGTATCGTCCGCGTAGAAACCCGAACCCAACCCCACCAGATGCAGAAGCTAGTTCCCACTGGGAATGCGACCCCCTCTTACTAATGCTATCATTATTTAAACATTTAACGTAGAAGAAACTGAAGACCAAAAAAAGAACACGTCTGCACTTAATTTCAAGTGACAGCTAATACAGTGCATTAAAGGTGTAATACTATACACATGGTAGTTACATATAAATAGTAACATTAAAAGGGGTTACAACATCCCTAAGCTATCCTAAGTCTAAAACACTTAAAAAGCACATTTGCAGTACAACTTATCTTAAATTATTTTAATTGGTTTTATGAAGACTTCAGATTAGTGATGGGCTTTGATTTTTTTTTTCTGATTTTTTATAAAAGAGAAGTACAGATGGATGCTTTTTAGGTAGCTTAATATCATTCCCAGGTAGACAACTAGTAACCCGTGCCACTTAAATACCATTAACTAGCAATGAAAGGTATTTTCACAGTGTTTTATGTAAATTTTGTGTTCCTAAAGTCATTAGTTCTCCTAATAAATATAGCTGATGCAAAACAGCTATATTGGGGTGAGGGGAGGTGGCGACAAAGATGGAATACTTAGCAATCATTTCACTGTTGAGGATTTTGGTTTTTTTTTGTGTGTGTGTGTGTGTGTGTAATATGAAAAAATCCAGTTACATTCTTTAGCTCAATTGCTTACAAATAACTTATCTGAAACAGAATCAGGAAAATCTGTCAGTTGTGGAAGTTTATTTTTCCACGTGTTATCTAGAGATAAGGCAGCCGGTACTATTAGATTTCCACTGACATAATTGTGCATGAATTCTGATCTGATTTGGTGTTACATGGTGCAAAAGGTGACACATTTTCTCTAATATCCCCCATTAGAAAGGAAAGAAATTGCCAGAGTATGAAATCTGAGGACCTTGATTCAGAAACTATGCGACTTTGAGGTTAGCTCAATGGGAAAAAAAAGAACTTGTTCAACTACCCCAGGCACTGATGGTTGTGACAAGCAAACCTAATACCCAGGGTAGTTACTCTGTTGGATAATCGATACAATCTTACATTATCAGACTGCCACAGCTGTACATTCGTTTATCATATTGCCTTGTATGTCTCCAAAATATTCAAGTGCAGAATCACAAAGAGAACACCGTTTCTGTCTCCATTCCCAAATCACTCCTGATCAGAATACTTGGCTAAGATACCAGATTCAAGAAAATGCATTAATGTGCATAACATGTAGGATATTGATTTGAACCTCCACACAAAGCTGCCATACAACATCAGAGAAATATTAGCTCAGGGATACTGGAAAAGAATCTTCACTGAGCTACATAAGAGTTCCTACAACAAAAATTTGTGGAGATATCCGTGATCTTTGAAATCCTATGAGAAATGTCCTTGAACAAATTAGTAAAATACTGAAAATGAACTGCTGGCAATTTTAAATAACATTCTCTAGAAAGCAGGAAACCAGTATGATTTAAGAAGATAATATTCTGCACTTTCGCTTCCTCACCTGACTTTTTATTTTGGACAGCCTGGACCAGTAGGCGAAGCCTGAATATGGTCCGTTGACAGTTTGTCCTCCTTCTCAATGGAGGAAAATGGGTATCGTTGCAATTTACATAGGGATCTCTCTGCAGCTTCTTCCTGCTTCTCAACTAGACTGTCAAGCAGAAGGGGAGAGTTCTGGCTGGAGTCCTGAACCGTAAGCTAGGCACTTCTGCCGTGGAGGAGCAGAGAACAACCCAGGCACTTGCTGCTTACAAGTCACAACCAAAAAATCAGTACAGAGGATGACATACCTGGCAGTTGGAAGGTGCCATGTTTGTTTCATTTTTGAGATAACCTAACCCAGCACTGCATGCTGATAAAGCTTACATAAGAAACTCCTGGTAAACAATCAACTCCATATGCCTCAATGCTACACTGCATCTATCTAGTAGTAGTACTTGCTCTTTGGAAATTGTGACTGATATTTTTTTAAAGATTTATTTATTTGAAAGTCAGAGCTACAGAGAGAGAAGGAGAGGCAGAGAGAGGGGTCTTCCATCCACTGGTTCACTCCCCAATTGGCTGCAACGGCCGGAGCTGTGCTGATCTGAAGCCAGGAGCTTCCTCTGGTCTCTCTTGCGGGCAAAGGGGCCCCAGGACTTGGGCCATCCTCTACAGCTTTCCCAGGCCATAGTAGAGAACTGGATGGGAACTAGAGCAGCCAGGACTTGAACTGGTGCCCATATGGGATGTTGGCACTGAAGGTGGTGGCTTTACCCGCTATGCCACAGCGCCAGCCCCTGATTTTATTTTCTAAAGCCGGTCCTACTTTAGAGGTTCTTATGCAATGTGAACTTGATACTCCCTACCAAGAGGTAAAATTAAAGTCCCTTTCTCCTTGAATCTGGGTTGGCCTTAAGTGCGCTGCTTGACTGATAGAATGTGGTAGAACTAACACTGTAGGACTTTAAGGGGTTCCGTTGAAGAAGCATTGCAGCTTCCGCTTGAGTCTTTTCAGACATCTGCTTTGGATTCCGCCTCTCAGAAAAGCTGCCATGGCATAAGAAGTGAGCAACCACCACCAATCATTGGGCTGAGCCACCTACTGAACACCCAGCCTGGTTGCTTCTTCAGACGGCTGCCTCCTGGGCATCGGTCTAGAAACACATGGGAGATTCAAGCAAGAATTATTCAGCGGCTGGCGCCATGGCTTACTTGGTTAAGCCACCGCCTGCAGTGCCGGCACCCCAGGTTCTAGTCCCGGCTGGGGCACCAGATTCTGTACCAGTTGCTCCTCTTCCAGTCCAGCTCTCTGCTGTGGCCCGGGAAGGCAGTGGAGGATGGCCCAAGTGCTTGGGCCCGGCACCCACATGGGAGACCAGGAGGAAGCACCTGGCTCCTGGCTTCAGATTGGTGTAGCACGCTGGCCATAGCGGCCATTTAGGGGGTGAATCAACAGAAAGGGAAGACCTTTCTCTCGGTCTCTCTCTCACTGCCTAACTCTGCCTGTCCAAAAAAAAAAAAAAAAGAGAGAATTATTCAGGTGAACACAGTCAACCCATGGAACAATGAAGGAGAAATCCAAGGTAAATTATTACTTTGGGACACTAAGTTCTGGGGAGTTTGTTGTTAAGACTGTTGGTCTTTAGATCAGACTTTAAAGTGTGATTGTTTCACTTCTGTCTTGACTTTTAATGAGTTACTTAAGTCTCAGGGCTTCAGTCTTTTCATTGTACAACAGTGACAGTGGTACCTGCTGCTCGATGGACTGGTTCTTCCAGCCTCAGAGAGTCCTAATGACTGTTAGACCAAAGTCAGCACATACACAGTTACCATATTCCCTTCCTCCTGAATCAGTGCTGGACGCACTGAAAATATTTTGTTCTCTTTTACATTCATCCTTCTTGATTCCACATTGGATCTGTGCATCCTGAAAGCACACTGGGTGGGGAAACGTGTTTGGACTGGCTGCCAACATTTTTCCAAATGCTGTCAAGGCCCAGTGCCCAAGATGGCTGGGCAGGTACACAGACACTTGCTACGTCCATACTGACAGAATGGGCTATCGACGGGCCAATTTCATTCTAAGTAGTTTCTGTGTCGTCTCCAGGTGGGTCAATAGGCTTTGCTACAACACGTCTGGGAAGAACAATCGGTTCAAGGGTTTATTTGCTGGTCTCAGCTTCTTCACCAGAACATTTACCTAATTCCTTTGTTTCTAGACTTAATTACTTCCCCATTACTTGGTGAGTAGTCTTAGTGACCACCACACCAGCCATGTTAATCTTCCTGATGCTCAAGCAACAGAATGGAACTTGATAGATCAGCCATAGAGCTACTGTGAGTACTGAAAAAGGTAACAAGATAGGGCACTCGTGAAGTGGTCAAGCCAACACCTGTGACACCTGCATCCCATACTGAAATGGCTGGGTTCAAGTGCTGGCTCAAGTCCTGATTCTGGTGTGCTGTTAATGCACACCCCTGAAGGTAGCAGGTGATGGCCACCCTCATGGGAGGCCCAGATGGAGTTCTAGGCTTCTGACTTCAACCTGGCCTAGCCCTGGCTGTTGTGGACATTTAGGGAGTGAACCAGCAGATGAGAGATCCTGTCTCCTTTCCTCTCCCCTACTTTTCAAGTAAGTAAAAATTAAGTTTTTTTTTGTTTTTTTTTTTTTTTTAAGAAAAGGTTAAGAAGGGGGCCGGTGCTGTGGTGTAGTGGATAAAGCCACTGCCTGCAGTGCCGTCATCCCATATGGGTGCAGGTTCGAGTCCCGGCTGCTCTGCTTCCAATCCAGCTCTCTGCTATGGCCTGGGAAAGCAGTAGAAGATGGCCCAAGTCCTTGGGCCCCTGCACCCACGTGGGAGAGCCTGAAGAAGCTCCTGGCTCCTGGCTTCAGATGGGCACAGCTCCAGCATTGCAGCAAATTGGGGAGTGAACCATCAGATGAAAGACCTCTCTCTCTCTCTCTCTCTCTCTCTCTCTGCCTCTCCTCTCTCTGTGTAACTCTGACTTTCAAGTAAATAATTAAATATTTTTTAAAAAGGTAAGAAAGGAAAGCTCTTTGAAATATCTAAAGAACTACACTAATTTATTTCTTAGTCAGGTATCTCACATCATCCACAGCACTAAAATTTCACTTACCCTATTCAACACAAATTTTTCAATAATTTTACAACAGTTACTATTAAAACTATATATTAAACTTCTTTTTTTTTATCATCACAATTACTGTTTATATTAAAGATGCCTTTGTTTTTTGGCTAGAATGATTGTGGTACCTCCTAGAGAGTCTCATTTCCTTCTTATTCCAGCCTCTGCCCTGATGCCAAAGAGCTCTTATTTGACAGGTAGAGTTTACAGAGAGAGAGAGAGAGAGACAGACAGACAGACAGAGACAGAGAGAGAAAGGTCTTCCTTCCGTTGGTTCACTCTCCAAATGGCTGAAACGGCCAGAGATTCGCCAATCCGAAGCCAGGAGCCTCTTCCTGGTCCCCCATGTGGGTACAGGGACCCAAGCACTTGGGCCATCCTCCACTGCTATCCCAGGCCATAGCAGAGAGCTGGACTGGAAAAGGAGCAACCGAGACTAGAACCGGTGGAGGATTAACCTAGTGCGCCACAGCACCACCCCAAGAGCTCTTCTTAAAGCACAGATTCCACTGTGACAGTTGGGCACTGGGTCTAATGGTTAAGATGCTGGTGGCAACTCCTGCGTCCTACACTGGAGTGCTTGCGTTTGACCCCCGGTTCTACTCCCAAATCCAACTTCCTGCTAATATAGACCCTGGGAGGCAACAGGTGACGGCCTGAGTGACTGAGTCTCTGCCACCCGTGTGAGAGGCATGGATGGAGCTCCTGATTCCTGGCTTCAGCTTGGCCCAGCATCAGCCATCAAGCACTAGGGAAACGAACCAGAAGATGAGAGCTCTGTCTTGCAAATAAGATTTAAAGAATTATTTAAAAATCCTTTCTTTTGTTCTTCATCATGTGAAGAAAAAACTCACACTCCTGAGATGATGGCCAAAACCTTCGGTCTTAAATTTACGTCTCCAGGGTAATTCCCCTCTGCTTCCTCTCTGGCATGTCTCATACCTCCCGTTGCCTCAATTTTTGAATGCCACATTCCCTGGTACCTTCTCATTCACCCATCGAGACCAAACCCAATACGACTTCCTTTGCGGAACATTTGCTAACAAGTCTATAAAGATGGTTCTCTCCTGTTTTCTCACTAAACTATGCACAAAGTTATTCTAACATTCTTTATTGTATTTGGCTTACAAAACAAAGAGTGCCCTCGCAGACAATGACTCCTGAATGGATCCTATTCAGTCATCTTTATCTTTCCAGTAACTTGTCCCTCAATATATGTTTAAGGAACAAGGACATTTTCCTCTTAGAGACATGCAATAGCAAAATAGTTCAACCTCTATCCGAGATTGGGCTTTCCAGGGAGAAAAGTGTACGTCTGTGAACTTACAAAGAAATTTACTCCCCCAATACCGGCAGCAGCCACAGTTGGGCCAGTCTGAAGCTGGGAGTAGAGATCGGGGTAGTGGGAACCCCAAAAACTGAGCCATCACTGCTTCTCCCAGGGTCTATATTAACAGAGAGCTGGATTCAGGGTCAAGGAGCTGAACCCGAATACCCCAACATGAGGTGTGGGTATCTTGCCTCCTAGGCTAAATGCCTGCTTCCTCAAAATCTTCACTGCTTATGAAACACAGACTTAATTTCTGCTCATGCTGTATGTCCATATGGGCAGGTTCCATGCTATTTTTATTCCAAGACTCAAACTGAAGAAGCTTCTTTGTGGCCAGTCCTGGCCTTGGTGCAGAAGGCAAAGAGAGACGGCAGCATCTATGACAACTCTTAAACCTTCTGCTTGGAAGTGGTGTGCACTAGCCAAACTACCCTGGTGGGCAGGGAAGTATATTCTGAACGTAAGACACTACCGAAGGCTGAAAGACAGGGAATATCATCACTACCATAGTAAGACCTCTAGAACCATTTCCAGTTGATAAGTCTCTAAGTAAAAAACACCCCACTAATGGGATTGCAAGTCAGGTATCTTTGCTTACTTTGAATCTAGCTTAAGGAAAAAAAAATAGTGCCATGAAGTTTCATATCTGTTTTATATTAATTATATAGTATGATAGACAACAAAACTGAAGCAGTTTTTGCTTGGCAAGATTCTGGCCAATGGAAGCATGCAATCAATAATCTTAGACTGCCTACTCTGCATATCTTTTAGACACTGAGGATCTTTTTCTTTATATAAGACCACCTCTAGTTCTGAAGACTGGATTTTTTCAATGATTTATTTATTTGATAGGGAGAGGGAGAGAGGAGAGAGAGAGATCAATTTTCCATCTGCTGGTTCACTCACCAAATGGCTACAATGGCTGGGGCTGGGCCAGGCTAAAGCCAAGAGCCAGGAGCTCCATCTGGGTCTCCCACCTGGGTGGCAGGGGCCCAAGTACTTGGGCCATCTTCTGTTGTTTTCCCAGGCGCATTAACAGGCAGCTGGATCAGAACTGGAGCAGCAAGGGCTCATACCGGCACTCATAAAGACCAGGATTTCTACCTGACTTTGGATTTGATTCAAGAAAAAAAGAAATACTCCTACTGCAACATTTTTGATAAGTTCAAACCACCAATAAAAATAACTCACATATCACTGAAATATTTTTGGTGAAGCCACACATTTCTTGAAAAGTTGCATCCTCATTGAATGATGTCAACACTACAGCATCTCTGACATTTCTTTAATATTTCCCGTTTGCTTGTAGCTTAATGAAAATAGATGTTTCTATTTACATAGCCAACTCCTGTTGGCAAGCTCTCATGATCAAGGAAGAATTCCTACTTTGTGAACTCCTTTTAGAATTGCACAGTCAATGCTTTAACATGGTGAAGCATTTCTTTGCCAAACAAACTTTCAGGCAGAAGAAGAATCTTGGCACTCCGGGCTCAGAGGGAGCATCTGTGATGCTTGGCAACACATCTGGTTCTGCCGCTTTGGTGAAGAAGCGGGCTTCTCATCTCCACAGGCAGTGGTGTCAGCCGGTGTCAACGACTCCGCTGGCGAGCCAGAAAAAATCGTGTCTATTTCTACAAACGTTGTCAACCTCCCGAGAGCCAGGGCTGACACAGTGCTACTGCGAGAGTTGTTGTCAAGAAACGGGAGAAGGAGTTGTTCGTGGCTGCATTTCACAAGTTAACTGGATTTCCAGAGGACCTGCCTTGAAACACTTTGTTGACCTTCGAATGAAAGTTCTGCTTTTTTTTTTTTTTTAAAGGCAAAGATAATCTGACTACACCAATAGGAATGAGTCAGTTCATAGTTTGCTTTACTGGAGGGAGATTCTTGCCAAATTATCTTGGTAAATCCACTGAAATTGTTTTAGCTCAGGTGCCACTCTGGAAGGGTACGTTGGAGGCATTCCTCTTGTACCACATTCCAAAACTGTGGAGCAATGCTTCCTCAGTGTGGCACGAACAGGAACAAACTTGCCCATTTACTTACAGGAAGAAACCCACCAACAGCTGGAATCACTGGGTAACTCGGAAAGCAAATTCTGCCTGCAATGACCCTAATCATGAATGCTATCAATTTTAAAATGGTGATGTTGTCACCATATAGGTTTTTCAAAAGACGACCTCATTGGGGCCAGCACTGTGGCTTAGTGGGTAAAGCTGCCACCTGCAGTGCTGGCATCCCATAGGAGTGCCAGTTCAAGTCCCTGCTGCTCCTCTTCCCATCCAACTCTCTGCAATGGCCTGGGAAAGCAGTGGAAGATGGCCCAAGTCCTTGGGTCCCTGCACCCACGTGGGAGACCTGGAAGAAGCTACAGGCTCCTGGCTTCGGATCAGCCTAGCTCTGGCTGTTGCAGCCATTTAGAGAGTGAGCCAGTGGATAGAAGACATTGTCTCTCTCTCTCTTTGCCTCTTCCCCTGCAATTATACCTTTCAAATAAATAAAATCTAAAAAAAAAAAAAAAAGATGACCTCATTTACATAAGAATTTTAGGAATCCTCTTTATGCCTAACCCTCAGCTCATAAAGTCACACAAAGTCTCCTTTTTTCTGTTACTGTTTTCCTTCACCCAGTGTTACCAGCACTTACAGCTAGGAAACTGAAAAGCCAGTCAAATGGATGTCAAAGATAACAAGTCCCTTGCTGTATTAAAGATCCTTCTATGCTATCAGAATCCGCCAAACAGACTTCTGATACAAGGTTACTTTTGAACTAAGGTAAATTTTATTTTACCTGCAAAGTTTGCATTCATCTTAGGTGTTTGAATAAATGGATACTGATATCAACAGGAATGGGGCAAGAGCAGTAAATAGGATTTTAACAGATTTATCTATTTGAAAGGTAGTGACAGACACACACCCATGCATGCATGCACACACATACACACACAAATACACAATCTTCCATTCGTTTGTTCACTCCCCAAATGGCTTCAACAGTTAGGTCAGGTCCACACTGAAGTTAGGAATCAGTAACTTCATTCTGGCCTCCTACACGGGTGTCAGGGACCCAGGTACCTCGGACATCGTTTGCTGCTTCCCCAGTCACATTAGCAGGGAGCTGGATCAGAAGCAGAGCGGCTAGGACTTGAACTTGCACTCTTACAGGGGAGGCAGCTGTCGCAAACAGTGACTTAAACTGCTGTGCCACAATGCTGGCTCCAATAAGTATGATTTCATAAACATACTTTAACGTTTCTGGAAAATAATTCAATTTCCACACCAAAAAAAGGCATAAGAACGTGTATGCATATGTGTTGGTTGTGTGTGTGTGTGTGTGTGTGTGTATTCTCTGGGGACCAAGTCCATTGCCTTAAGATTCTCAAAGGGTCTGTTACCTGAATATGGGTAATACCCCGCCCCAGGGCTTTGTAGGGCGAAACAGTGCAAGGAGTAGAATATAGGTGGCGAGGAAGTGAGATTCCTCTTTAGAGAAATGAGGTTAGCCATGCCCTGCTGCCCCACTTACCCCTCATCACAAGGCTCCTCAACAGGGCCCAACCCCACGGCAACAGAGGAGACGGCCTATCAGCCACTCGCATCTGGAGATGTGTTTTTCTACAATAAAAGTTACAGCAAGTCTGAGTTCACATATTTTCTTCCTGGATACTGTTTTGGCTTCCATTCTGAAGGGAGAACCAAGCAGCCATATTTATGTACAAGAGTCGGGCCAGCAAGGAAAAAGTAGGAGCTCACAACCAGCGTTTGGAAATGCAGGGCTGGGGCAGGAATTTGGCCAAGGAGTCAACATGGCAATTGAGATGCTTAATCGCCTTTCAGAGTACCTGGGTTCAATATTCAACTCCAGCTTTTTTTTTTTTTTAAAGATTTATTTATTTACTTGAAAGTCAGAGTTACACACAGAGAAGAGAGGCAGAGAGAGAGAAGGTCTTCCATCTAATGGCTCACTCCCCAGAGGGCCATAACAGCTGGAGCTATGCCCACCTGAAGCCAGGAGCTTCTTTTGGGTCTCCCACACGGGCGCAGGGGCCCAAGGACTTGGGCCATCTTCTATTGCTTTCCCAGGCCATAGCAGAGAGCTGGATCAGAAGTGGAGTAGTTGGGACTAGAACCAGCGCCCATACAGGATGCCAGCACTGAAGGCAGTGGCTTTACCCTCTACTCCACAGCATCAGCCCCTCATCTCCAGCTTCTGACTCTGGCTTCAGAAGCCCCTGAGAGGCAGCAGCGCTCTCTCAAGTAGCTGTGTCCCTGTCGCCTACACGGGAGAGCTGGACTGTGTTCCCAGGTCCTGGCTTTGGCACTGGCCCAGCTCTGGCTGTGGTGGGCATTTGGGGAGTGAACCAATCCCTGGAGGCCCCCTCTCTTTCTCTCTGCCTCTCAAAAAGCAGAAACAACCTAAGCTTGAAAAAAATACAAAATAGTGTTTTCTGAAGAATAGAAACAGCAGTTGGAAGGTACCCAAGGTAGTTTCCTTTCAAATTACCTTGAACCTAGTTACTTCACAGAGATTTACTATCTGACAACTCTACAGGTCAGAAATCCAAAATGGGTCCGAGCGGGCTAAAACCAAGATGAGGGCTGAACTGCATTCCTTCCTGGAAGCTCTGGGGAGATTCCTTTCCCTTGTCTTTCTGGCTTCTGAAGGCTAAGCCCATTTCCCCCGCTTCATCCTCAAAGCAAGGGTGGCTCCCTGCATCTCTCAGCCAATCCGTGTTTCACGGATGCTACACTCCTCAGGTCTTGACCTAGGCCTTGACCTGCACTTTGCAGGTGAGTCAAAGCTGCTTCTTCTGCATCCATTTCTTGGTCTTCAGATTCTCCTGTGCTTACTGAGCCCGTGGTACAGGCTCTCACTTTCTTGGGCTACAGAGCCAGGAGCTTGAACTTCTTGCTTTGGAGGACTTTCTGAGGTTCTCGTTCTCAGTCTGGTTAATGAGAGTGAGAACAAGGGTGACAGACAGCAGACCTCATGCCACCTGTCTCTTTTAAGAGGCACAGCTGACACACCTTCAAGGGGGTCCAGCTGTGTCAGCTGCTCTTTATTCTTGCTGCCAAGGTCCTCACACTTGATCTCGGCCATGGCTTTGCAGTCTGCTCTGATGGCCTCTCCCACTTCTAATAACACTCGTGATTCTCTCGGACACAAGATAACCTCCCCCTTTTAATGTTGGCCGAGTAGCAACTTTCATCCTGTCGACTACTGTCTTTCTCCTTGCCAGTAGCGTGACATATTCATAGCTTCCAGCAACCAGGGTGGGAACATTGTGGGTATTATTCTTCCCACCGCACGTGCTTATATAATGGGCAAAGGCTGGATGTGCAAGAGAACAGTGGGAAGAGGAAGAAAAGCAGAAGTGAGCATCCCCTAGCTGGAATGGAGGGTATGTTCCCTAACTGCACGGCCCAGACACCTGAAAGATCACGTCTATGAGGGTTTGCATCTGTGTTTTGACCTCCTTTCTTCTCTCTCCCCCTGGAAAACCATGTCTCAAGGAAGGGAGCAGATGCTAAACCAAGAGTCAGAAAACCAGTGGAAGGCCATGTCTGGACAGGCCGGTTTTCCATGTCTGGGTCATTGCCTAGCAATACATCCAACCAAGCAACACAAAAAAATAGCTTCATTTTCACTCTCACACAGGGCAGGCAAGAACTCCAAGATGGGTGCCAAGAGTCCCAACTCAGAGTGTAGGTCATGTATAATCCCCTGCCGTATATGTGCTGGGTATAGGAATATTTGGGAAATTTATTTCCTGGATCAGGTTAGGTGCCATGTCACAGTTGCCCTTAAGAAAGGGAGAGATAGGCTGGTATTGTGGTATAGTGGGTAAAGCTACCACCTGTGATGCCAGCATTCCAGATGGGTGCCAGTTCAAATCCTGGCTGTTCCACTTTTGATCTCCCTAGTGCTAATGGCCTGGGAAAAACAGTATGAGATGGCCCCAAGTGTTTGGGCCCCTACCACCCATGAGGGAGACCTGGAGGAAGCTCCTAGCTCCAGCCTGTCCCAGCCATGGCTGTTGTGGGCATCTTGGGGAGTGAACCAGTAGATAGAAGATCTCTCTTGCTCTTGCTCTCCTTTTCTCTCTAACTTTCACTTTCAAATAGAAACAAATAAATATTAGGGGGAAAAAAGAAAAGAAAGCAAGAGGTGGGATGAAGAGAAATAAAGAAAAGAAGGAGGTTGGGGGCAGGGGACTGGCCTCGGTGGGCCGGAGCTAATCAGGTGAGTCCTTAAACAGAACTAACCTTTTCCTGGAAAGAGAGAGAGAGAGAGAATGAATGAATTGGAAGTGTCAGACTCAACCCCAGCAAGAGTTCCACTGAGAAACCGAAAGATGGAGGGGCCGTGGACAGTGGTCACTAGGAGCAGGGAGTTCATCAGGGAACAAGGACTTTGGTCCTTCCAGTCCATGAACTGAATCCTACCACCAACCTATGGAAGTTCAGAAGCCTCTGCTTTGAAACCTGCAGATAAGAACTGAGTTTGGCAGACACCAGGAGGGCGAGACCCCAAGAGGAGGACCTAAGTGAGCTCCACTTGAACTTCTGCCCTACTGAATGGAGAGCTTTGAAAATGGGCGTTTTCAGCTTCTACCTCTGTGGTAAATTGTTAGACAACAGAAGAAAATGAATATGCTAATACAATGGTATTCCAGTTAAATGTGGCTTAGGATTTTTTTTAAAAAAAGACTTATTTATTTATCTGAAAGGCTGACAGAGACAGAGGGAGAGATGTAAAGGGAGAGACCTTCCATCCAGTAGTTTGCTCCCCAAGGGGCCACAACGGCTGAGACTGGGCAGGCTGAAGCCAGGAGCTGGGATCATCATCTGGTATTCCCACATGGGTGTAGAGGCCCAAGCATTAGGGCCATTCTCTGCTGCTTTCCCAGGCTCATTAGTAGTGACCTGGATGGGAGGAGCAGCCAGGACTCAACGTGGTGCCTTTATGGAATGCAGGAGGCAGCCGAACACACTGTGCCGCAACACTGGTGCCAGGATTCACTTCTGTAAAGTTTACTCTTACTGATTCATTTTAAAGTGAGAAAAAGAAATACCTTCACTCCTTCAATACCTGCAACACTGAGGGTAGGCTAGCTAAAGCCAGGACCGAGGAAATCCATCCAGGTCTCCCATACAGGTGGCAAGGACCCAAATACTTGAGCCTTCATCTGCTGCCTCCCAGGGTGCACACTGGCAGGAAGCTGGATTGGGAGCAGAGATGGGTGTCCATACCAGGGGCTCTATATGGAACGTGGGACAGCCTAAGCAGTGGCTTAACGCACTGTGCCACAATGCTCACCCCGGAAGCATTTTTCAAAAGACTTTTCCTCTTGTCTCCTCTGTTCCTGCCTCTCTCTCATGCCTTGATCTGCTTGCCTACCAAGCAATTATTTCATTGACTCTGACTGGAAAATTCCATTTTGGTAGATTAAAATCTCCCCTCCTATCACGTTGGGCTATCTCTTTTCCCCCCCTTATGGTTGATTTGAGATGCAGAGGCATGTGAGTCTTGAGGATGTTATACACATGTTTAGGGCTGGACAATCAAACCAGAAAACACAGATTTCAAGAATGAAAGCAAACCATCTGTGTATTTGGAAGTAACTCAGATAGGTTTCACTCACTGCCTCCAGTTATTCGGAAACACAGCAACCTTGTCATAATGGTTGAAGACAAAGGAAAAGCACTGTATGCATAAATGCCTGAACATTTTAATATCTTTTATCAATAAACATTACTAGAATGCCACGCATGTGAATCCATGCTTCTGCCCAGGAAAACCTGCATCCTATCTTTCATTTCCTGATATTGCAGCTGGATCTTATTACCAGGGTAGGATGCACCATGGGAAGCATACATAAACTTTTTAAACTACAAAAGGAGAGGCGATCTTCATCAATTAGATGTCTAGATTATACAGATGGGCCACTGTATTAGTACACACAACATAGTGAAAAAACACCATTTTATGGCTTGTGGGTAACTCCACCGCGGAAATTTAGCTAAGCCGCGCTATTAACCGCTAAGGCAGGATTTGGTGTCAGGTCAAGAATCAGATCACACTGTGACTTTGTGGTTGAGAGTCGAGAGGACGCTCTGCAACAAAGGGAACTGTGCACACAGTACGCCGTCTTTCTAACATTTAATTCAGGAAAAATGTCACCTCCAGCACAGCTGATCCCAGCGTACCTACATAATGCAGACACGTGGACATATTAACAAGTCAATGATGCCTAAGACTCGCCATTTAAAACGCACCTTCTCTGCCTTTGTGAAAGCCATGGAACTGGACTAAGAGAGAAGCCACCCCCTTTTAGACTTAAGCAAACGTGGATGATGGGTCTTAGAATGTGTTATAGATCACAAACACTCATCTGAATAATGATTAGTTTTTAATAAAAAAAAGGAAGAGCTCCCGCGAATAAAAATACTTTAAAGGTTGTAATGTGGAAACACTTCAAGATCTGTGGGTCCAGGTAAATCATGATTTAGCTTTTACCAGCTCTCACCCAAGTCCTTGCAGGTGCCAATGTCAGCCCCAAAGAAAAGCTATTACAAAGCAATTATGTTAAGTAATTATCATCTGTGTTCCAACTTCTTCTACCTGTGTCTTTGCCACGTGTATAATTACGCAGAGAGAAAACACTCCAAGCTCAGATGCAATAAAGGACTTCAGTGGATGCCCACACGGACCTTGTCAAGTAGCCAATGACTTGCCCTTTCATTGTGAGTGACGCATATCAACGCTAGCTCTAAAGAAAGACACTTTTCATAATCTCCCAACAATCTGCTAAGTGAAAACATATGGATGGGCTTAGGCAAAGCCTGCCAGGGGTCTTTGCTGAATGGAAAACAGGTGCTTCCATTCTGCGCCACGTAATACCCCATTTACCCCCAAGTCCAAAGGTTATAGGACTAATAGCTGCCTTGTGGTACTCAGGGAAAAGCCAAGGCATCGGCCCTGGCGAAACATCTGGGACATATTTTACATACTTGCAACATATGCTTCAGGTTCAATTAAAGTGAGGCTTTGGCACATTTATTAATCTTTTTTACTTTTATCCTATAAGAGGACCCACTGACCTGACCCCACTATTATACCATATGAGAAAACAGAGAAATAATGAGAGCTAGAGGTCAGTACCTGCTCGTATGGCGAAAAATACATTTGTTTTCTCATGAAATTCCATTACGCATGACTCTATACACAAACTTTCAATAGAGGAACCAATGAATTTTTTTTTTAAAGTAGGAAATTACCCTTCTGCCCCTCTGACACACTGATAGCCAGGACTTAACCACGTGCGCTGCTTGAGCCAGGCAAGAGACTGAAGCAGCTACCCGGATAGTGGCAGGGGCCTGTATTCCCATCACATCCAGTAAAAACCTTGCATTTCAAGACCTTTATTCAAAGATTCTTCCCTCTACTATGCAAACACTTAGACGTCTATTGTAAATTACTACATTAGAAATTTTCTTCTGTGTCCGGATACGATTTTTATGCTATCAATTGCAGTACAAGAAAAGAAAAAAAAAAAAAAAAAAACCTCCTTATCAGCAAATAGAGGGTTGGATTTATGAAAATCAGTTCCCGATCTTTTTCACAAGCAAAGTTTGTTTGTTGGCACGCCACACAGGAGGACACAATGGAATTCACACAGTAATTCAAGCACGCACTTTCAAGCAACTTTGGAAACTACAGCTGAAAACGTGTTGGAACAACTGAACACTAGATTACAAGAGACGCCAGCCCACCCCAGCCTGCTCCACTTCACATCTATGCTTGGATGAGCTGCTTAGCCCCCAGCCAGGTGTGCCCATTTTTTCCCCCACACACACCTAACATACTCTCTATTAAAAAAAAATGACCATAACAGGTAGAGACTGGAAGGATAGGATGTCAACATGTAGCTTAAAAAATACAGGCTGGCTTCAAGCAGGGCCATTGAAGTGCTGGACTTCACTCAAGGTTTCCATTTATTAACATTTCTGGGGAAACGCACGCTGCTGGGATGGTTCTTTATGGTGGCTTTAATAACAAAGCAGCCACAAGCAAGGGAAAATGGCCATCAATGGGTGGCAGCTCAGTGTTTATCAGCAGAGAAATGATGATTCAGAGCTGGCACAGCGAGTTAAAAATACAAGCTCTCTACAGCTCGACAACTGACCTTAACAATAAATCATATCATTTATTGCCAGAGGTGTAGGCACACATTATTTAACATTAAACACCAGCACCTATGTGTTTCTTTGTGGGAAGGGGATTTTACAGGTTGATGTTTGATGATGTTGCTAATGATTAAGTGACACACAGAAGAAAATTTCAAATAAACGCTCTACTGATTTTAACATGTTTGAAATCATGCCAGTAGGGACAAAGTGTGTGTGTGTGTATGTGTGCACGCATTTTCATTTTCATTCAACTACTGAATATTAGTCAAGAAATAAACTCATCAGGGAGGTTAACTAATCACTCTGATCTTGTCTTCTAATGCTGGCGCCTACAACTAGGATATAACTGCACGTCTCTACTGGAATCAAAGTTCAAGGGCATAAATTAAGATAACACTGTTTTTGTCCTTCAAGAAGTTCCACTGCTTTGCTGTAACTGAACTCAGAGTTTCTAAGGGAGGTCAAAATCTGCTTTTATTTGCTGAACAATGTTCAAGTATTTCATGACATTCTCAACTCTGCCTTCCCATCTCACCTCGGGATTTTTCACGTTTTAGGTCTCTTAATGCCCAGAGAGGAGGACCTAACAGCACCACTGTCATCCTTATGGTAGAAAGCAGTATTCCAGCACCGGCCATGGCTACAGCGGAGCAAGGTCATTCTCATTCCCGTCCCCTAGCTGTCCCCTCTCTCCAGAGGGCATCCAATCCAAGCAGGCCTAGGGGGCAGCTGCTACTCCCTGTGGTCACCGTTCCCAAGTCAACCTCCTCTCTGATGGAGGCTTCCCCACTGGAGGGAGCCACCCTCCATGCCACCCAGTCCAGGCAAGGGCAGTGACTGCTGGGGTGATGTAAACGCCCTGCAGAGCCCTCTCCCCACGTGTGATCTTTGGCTGAGCAATTCTTGAAAATTACAGGGCACAGTATCCACCTTCAACTCACACAGGCTGTCCTACCCCCCTCATCCCCCAAAGCAGAGCCCGATTTGTAATACTCAAGATAGGACACATTTTTGCCCTTCAAAAACAGTTGTCACTGTGGTTATCTTCGCAAGAGCTATCAAGTTCCAGACACGCTGATTTTTTTTGTTGTTGTTCCTGGCAGAAAAATATTTGACCCAGCTCTGGACAAAAGCGAGGAGGATTTATAGCCTTCTCTCCCCATTCGCAACATGCAGTGGCATTGTTAGGATGATAAACAGCACTGTCCAATTTTCTGGACTCAAACACTTCAACTCCTTTTTTAACTGTCTGTGAAAACAGTGTCATGTCTACATTTCGCCATCCCCAGGCACCCAAGTGCTGGGAAAGATAATTACCTTGTCATCTTTGTCATCTTCTTCTTCCTCGTCCTCTAGCATGTCCTCCACTACCTGCAGACAGAAACACAAGTCAGTTTTTGTGTGTGTGTGTGTATGCTTTTAAAGGAGAGAATTTTGTCCTGTCAGTTTGAGCCTTTTAGAAGTGAAAACTTTATTAACATGTGAAATACACGCACCACGAGGGAAGGTTTGATCTAGAGATAGCGATTAGGTGAATGCCTTTAACTGATTAAAACCACGGAACTGAATCGCAGCCAGGGGATCCTATGTATGTGAAATGTTTTGTGACAACTTAAAAGAATTTGAAATGTGCATAAGGTAAACTCACATTAATTTGCGGGATGCTTTAAATCAGGAAATTTCCTCTCTGCCTATTCTGCTGTCTGTCTTAATCAGGCACTCAAAATGTACAACTAGATAACCAAGCACGAAACAGTTCTGCTATTTCAAATTTACTTTTCACCAAACTCTCAGATAAAAAGCTATGTCTGTTAATTGATTCATGCTGGTGGTCTCGGGAATAAAACTAACAATATCTTTTATGGCTCAAATTTTAAATCTAATGTATAAATCTACTGACTACCTCTGTTATTTCTGATTTCGTGGATTACCTGGCACTCTTGTTTTAATTCTCTGAGATTTTACACAAGGTTTATGAGAATGGTACCACCAGGAGAAGTGGAAATGTCTTCTGTCATCAAATGTATATAAAGTGTAAAAGACAGATGTAGGCGAATCTGCAGCGTGTGTATTTCAACGGCTCCTGGTTCACATACTTCAGCAGAACGGCACAGTCATTTTGGACTTGCTCAATCAATACCTAACCGCAGGCATTGAGCACAGGCTCTCACTGCCTTTCAAGGTTATTTTTGAATGGTTTTAGACATTTAGACAAACATGCACACATTCTGTGGAAATCAAACATTTTTAAAACTTTGGGAAATGACTGTTATTCAGGGAAGTTCTAACTTACTGCATTTATGACATTTGTTGCGCTATCTAAATTTTTACTGGGTTTTACTAGTCTAGTCTGCACATCTACTTCCAAACAGTTTCAGTAGAATCATAGTTATCAACTATTTTGAAGTGTTTTTTTCAAGGTCCATTAACTACTTTATATTTTTTTTATTAATAGAAATAGTCTGAGTCAAGACTTCAGTAATCAAGACTGTATCACGCAGAGTTAAATAGTCAATATGCCAAGCCCTTCAGTTATTCCCAACTTTCAAATATTCTAAAAGTATGAATGGATTTAAAGACATACCCCAACACAAAGGTCCTAGAGTCATGAACCAATACATAACCAAATGTCCCTGATGAGCTACAAGAGTGTTCCTCATTCAGCGTCATACTTTCAATCTCCTGTCGCACAGGAGATCCTAGATTCTTGTTACCCTTCATTTGGACATGCAGCATTTCAAAACGACCACAGTGATACAATACTCCGTTTTATGTAGTGAATGAGAACTTAATGCTTATTTCAGAGACATAGGGGCATTTTTTTTTTAACTTTTATTTAATGAATATAAATTTCCAAAGTACAGCTTATGGATTACAATGGCTTCCCCCCCTATAACTTCCCTCCCACCCGCGACCCTCCCCTTTCCCGCTCCCTCTCCCCTTCCAATATAGGAGTATTTCTAAAACCTCATTGCAAGAAAAATTAATGCTAGTACAAAAATTTTTCCATTCATGAGTCTTTTGTAATATGCATTTTCTATGAACTTGTTGAAGATTCCTTGTATAAAGCAATTAAGCTTCAACAAGTCTCGATGCTCTCCCTAACTATATCCAGTCACTCCACAAGCATTTATTGTAAAGCCCCTTGTCTACGGCACATAGTAGTAGCTAGTGTGGGAATACTATCATCAACAATACACAGGCACCTCATCTGTACTCCTATCAGCCCTCAAGAGGATTATAATTCAATACAGCTTGAATGAGGACCTCAGATAACCTTTCATGATGATTTTTTTCATGTCCTTGGAGTATTCACATCATAAATACAAGGGGACTTCTAAAATTTCATGCACATCAAGAAAAAACTGCATGGATTGGAAAAAAAATTTTTGGAAGGTTTAGAAGGGAAAGCAGCCACAGTGATTCATCACACTGTGTTTCATCAAAAAAATTTCTCCAGGGGATAGTATTGTGACGTAGGGGTTAAGTCGTCACTTGGTTACAGGAACATTTCAGATTGGAGTGCCAGTCTGGGTCTCTGATGCTGTGCCTGAGACTGGATGATGGCTGAAGTGCTTGCACCCCTGTCTCCCATGTGGGACCCAGCTGGAGTTCATGACGCCAGGCTTCTGCCTGGCCCTGGCTGTTGTGGTCATTTGGGGAGTGAACCAGCAGATGGAAGCTCCCTTGCTCTCCCCCACCTCCCCCTTCCAAATAAACAAATCTTTTAAAAACATTTTCCAACTTTGGCAATATTTTTAAAAAATGATTATTTTGGACCTCATGTAAAATTATATTTTTGATCTGAATGAAATTTTTTGCTAAAATCACCCACGTAGAATCATATCAGATATGTTGAGGAAAATGAACATCAATTAAAAAAAAAATTTGTTTGAAAGGCAGCATGAGAGAGAGAGAGAGAGAGAGAGAGAGAGAGAGAGAGAGAATGTCTTCCACTTGCTGATTCACTCCCCAAATGGCCACAATGGGCAGGGCTGGACCAGGCCAGAGCCAGGAGCTTCATCCAAGTCTCCCACGTGGATGGCAGGGACCCAAGCACTTGTCACTGCCTGTCACAAGCAGAAGTCTGACCTGCTATGCCACAATGGTGGCCCCTGAAAACCATAGTTTTACTCCTGTGAATTAATTACAACAATGTTGCATTTAGCTTTTATTAAGGATGTATCACACCCCTCCTCCCTGCACTGCCTATCACACAGGAGGTACTGCAAGGCCAGGATGGTGTTGGATTGTCCCTAGCAGAGTACAGGGCACACCGCAGATATGCAAGAAATATTTTGTTGATTAAATGAACAGAGGAATACTTCCTATATTCAGACACACTTTTGGGTAGGGTGTCTGTCATTTATTTCATGGAATTGACTTGGCTTTCCTGGGAAGATTTCATCAGCAATGTAGATTAATAAAAGCAAATACACAAAATGTTTTCAAACATTTGTGTGGAATTAGAACCCAGGACTATTTAAGATTTGGAGATGGCAGCTCTTTTCACATTCATTTTCAAAAATTGAAAATATGGGTGGACCATAAAACAAACCACGAACTCAATTTACACATTTCACAAATCAGCTGTGGGTCTCACATCCAAGTACAACCCGAAGAGGGCTACAGAATCAGACTCTTCATTTGCAAAACCCAAACTGTTGTTACTCTGCACAAGTGGGTAATTGGCCATGCACAATTGCTCCACAAATGTGCAGCCAGGACCCAACACAACCATTTGCTTTTACATTTGGCCGAGAAGCGCTGTGTCGGTGAGAGGCCTTTGTGCTGTGTTTTAGCACTCTAGTGAGGGCTTTTCCCCTCCTCCAGCGCCTTTTAATGTTACATCATAAACATCTACCAGTGAGGATTTATAATACAGATGGATTCCTACTGATGTTTCGAAGCTGCTTCAGAATGGATCCAACTACTCCATTTTGCGCAGGTGGGGCTAGAGGTGCCTGGGAAATGGAGGTGATAACAGCACCTGTCCCACAGTGTTCATTAAGGCACCAATGAGATAATGCACATAAAGTGCTCAGCGCCATTGCCACAGCAAATAGGGACTTCTAAGAGTTAGCCATTCATAAAAGCAAAAGGACATCCACTTGGTGTTTTAAACACTAATTTTTGGAAATTATTACAAAACTTTTCCTGGAGCACAAATTCTGTGTCCTTAACAACAGAAAAACTTCCGATTTGTGTTTTTACTGACACTAAGACTCCCACGTAAGGGCACAAGTAGAGGCTGTGGATAAAGATTGCAAATGCAAATGCTGCTTTCACGGATCTTCAGGCATTAATGGTCCAGTGAGACAACGGCTTTGGAGACAAGAGTGAGTCAGAGGCTGAGCTGTCCTGGCCAACTGCAAGGAACACAGAAACTGCCAACTGAGCTCTCAAAAACAAACTGTATATATCACCAAAGTGCGCTTAATGACTACATTCCCAGAGAACTCAAATAACACCTGCTATTTAGACAGGGAGCACTGGACTTTAACACTTAACTAAGGAATACAAATAAAGGAGTCCTCATCTCAAATTCCAGCTCTTTCCTCTTCAAATAAAACCAAAACAGCACTGCACAGTTTTGTTTTCAAGTGTACAAAGTGCAGTTGCCCAAACATTTGTCAGCAATAATTTAATAACACACACACATAGATATCCTTGAGGGAAAAGAAAATGAAAAGACAGACAAAAAATGCACAAGTTAAAAAATGAGAAATACATTTGCAAAGTTGAGTTCTTTCTTTTTTCTTTAGGCAGAATATCTCAGATCAGCTCTAGAATTCTCTTTCCAAATTATGCTTTCTGATACCTTGCTTGAAAGCAAGTAGTATTAATCAAACAAAGGAAGGGCACTAGGGAAATCAGAAAGATGTAATGCAAGCAGTTAAAAGTGACATGACCTTCTGTAATGTCGCTCGTCACAGACTTATATGCCACACTCTGGAGGAAGGTCTTGAAAGAAACTGATTCTTGAATCAGGTACTATTCCTTGAATGTAATACTAATAAAGATGACATTTTAAAAAACACACAGACGAGCTCAGATGCAGTATGCCAGCTATACTACAGCAAAGAATAAGAAGATAACATTATTTTAAAAAACATAATATTTCTTCTTCCATATTCACTATTTGTTGAACATTTGCCATTACTTATAAAATACATATGGCTGTACATTTTAGAAATCCATTTTCAAAATGAAACAAAATTGCATCTCTAGAATCTATATATCTTCAAAGTTATAGATGAGCTGTTTTAATATAATCAGGCTTAATTAAAATCCAACACAATGAACCACTTTGTGATTTGCAAGCAAGTAAAATGTTATTTGACTGAAATGGTAATGACTATATTGATCATCTGAACAAAAACATGACAATATGTCTAGAATTATTCCTTCAAAACGTAAAAGGGAGACAACTATAAGGATACAACAAAAGGAACGCTGTGTTAGATGAGGAAGAGCAGATCCAGGTAAGCTTCATTATCAAAATCATTATGGGATAGTAGATATCAATTATTGCTTTTTAATACAAATCAAGGGTGCATGGTTAAAACTATAATATATAGGAATAATTTTTTAAAACACTTGCATTACTATTTTCCTAGGGAAAAATCTTTCATTTATTTAAATCCCTTTAAACAAAAAAGAACCAAAAGAATCCGGGTTACCTTGAACATGCAACCTAAGGACTCAGCACCATGAAGCCAAGCACTCGAAAGGCAATGCTGACAAAACCAGTTTCTTTCATGTTCACTTTTTTCCCTTGGAAATAATCTTTAAATTACATGGATGTTTCGCTATATTCAGAATGAATAGTTGCACAATTCAAATTGCTCTGCTCAAGCATGTTCTATAAAAACGCAACACATTTAAAAAAGAAATCACTGCTGTCCAGATGTGCAACTGTAGTGTTAAAATATTAAATTGTCACAAAAGTTTCATATTTAATTTCATATTCATAGAACATCCAAATATGTACAGATGCTTATATTTGGATATATTACAGGCTAAATGCCTATTTCCACCCTAGAGATATGGAAAAATTAGGGGAGAGCAGTATTCAACATGATCTGGAGTTCATTTATATCTTTGTGTTTGTGTGTATGTGTGTGTGCGCACAAACCATGCAAAACATACATTTATGTGTCAATGGATTTATTACATGTGTGAAGTAGAATATGAAATTACGGAATGTCTGTGGATTGGGAATATGCATATGATCACTAAAATGATTTCAGATTGCTCTAAAGTACCAAAGGTCAGGCCGAAGATTTGAGGCCAATAAGATCATTCCAGGTACGCCTGTGCAGATATTTTTTACACAGGTACCTGCTTTTCCCAATAAGAAACTATTGCAAAATGAATGGTGCAACCAAACTGCATACACAATTTATTCCACGTTTGTAAGAATAATAAGACTCATGCTCAGATCTGAGATACACCATTTCATCCAGGATATCTCAAAAGCAACTGCTTGTACAATGGCTGCTTAGTTTGATTCATGCCATTAAGAATTTGACCTTGAAGTATTTCAGCTACAGTAGTCATCAAGATAACTGAACCACTAGATGTAATAATAATTAGTGTGATAGGCTTGCCAGTGAGGCTGAATATATTGCAAGACAAAAGAAGGCAGACTGAAAGAAAAGCATTAGTACTTATTGCTAGAAGACTTCCTGATTTTTACGGAGACACTCAAATACAATTATTTCTTCTCGCATAATGCATTTCCTTGACTCGTTCTGGGAAGTGCCATGTTGTAATTTAGTCTGACTCTTAATAGGAAATGCGGCTTTAATGTGGCTATCAGATGACTTTTGATGCATGCTACTGATTACATACGGCCTGTATTCCGCATCACCAACAATGGCATTCTTATCTGCAGTCTAATATGCTTTGCTGTAAGGTGCAAGGACAGTAAATTTACTTGACTGGCCACGAGTATGTAACCTTTGATTTTCTTAAGTGTCAGCTTAATATGCAGAAAGCCCCTTCCATTAAGGAAGGCTAAACAATAGCTAATATAGATTCTATAATCAGTGTAAGCATCCTAAATGAATTTCCTCTCATATTTCCTACTCAATATTATTAAGATTTCACTCTTACATAAAGCATTATGAACAGAATTCCAGTGTCTACTTGAACTATGTCTCCACCTAAAGGCTTCATGATGTATTGTATTTTTGGCTTGCAGGAAAATACTCACCTTGGTGTCTTTAGGACACTGCATATTAATTCAATCGAGTAGAGAAAATAGGTCAACTATTAACCTGTAATGTGCTTTTTGAATAATAATGCCTTCTTAAAACTATATTATTCATCAGGTTAAAAAATTAAGAAAGGCTAAAAATTGAGTTAAGGTGTTTTTTCCAAGTAAAACTAAAAGATAACTAGTCTCACCAGTGATCTATTTTCGACAATGTAATGTGCTCAGAGCCAAATATTTTATACAATAATAAACAGGGTTCAAATAAAAAAGAAAATTATATTGTTATACCTCTATGTTTAAAGCCCAGTTTCCAATCCAGAACTACAACTTTGTAGGAAAAAGCAGCATTTGACATGCTTCAAATTTTGAAAACAACCTCGAGAATTTTAAGTGTCTAAGGAAAATTCCACATTGTTTTGTTCAATGCATTCTCAGCAGAACAAGCAAGGAAGCCACTGTGACCTTTGTCTGAGTCCCACGTGCTGCCTACCATCTTCTCAGAAATGTACTTTGCTCTGACCCCGTAGGATATATTTGGGACCATTAAAGATGCAATAAGCAGAAGTTCTTTCTCAGGCAAGTATGCACGTTAGCACAGGTTTTGCAGGTAAACACCATGCTTTCGGAATATTAGGGGTATTTAAAGATTAGAATCTGAAGACAAAGCATTTGTCTTAGAGACTGGTATCTGCCACCTTTTGGGCCATACCAGTCTATAAGGTTTGACTCACTTTTTTTTTTTTTTTTTTGACAATTCACAGCAACTCCCTGTTCCAAGCAATATATCGGGGTCACGGAGGGGTGAACGGAAGGAGTGTACTTCTGCAGAAAAGAATATTCTGTCACTGATTTGAGATTTTTTTTTTTGGCTAGAGTATGTTGAAGCCTGAATGTTGGAAAATCCATCTTAGAAAATGAAACATTTGAAAATCATAGTAAACAAAATGACAGTTCTCTTCTTATATCCCTTTTCTATAAATAATGATAAAAGCATTAAAAATGTTTACAAAGACTACTGAACTCACAAAGGAAGCCCTAGTGGGTTCAGACCTCCATTTCGATGGCACTCTCCGTGGTGAATGGGGAACTATAGCATAAAAGCCTGAATGAAAAGAATCCACGAAACCTCACACAAAACCCCCATGACTGCTGCATCACAAGCTTCGTGCACTACAGCACAGAGCGCTATATGCTAGGGAAAGCTTGCCTGGTCCACTTCTCATTTCTGCTTTATGTAGTGTACTGTGTGATTGCTAAATTAGTGCATAATGCATTTATAATATTTATAGTACCAACATTTAGTTAAATAACCTTTATGTAAGATTTATGTTGATTTTTTTTATTTCCAATTTAATGGCAAATTATGAGGAGCATGTTTCATAAAGATAATTCTCCATTTAAATTCATCAGTCCATTAAATATTAAAATGATGTTTCTGATGCAATCGAGAACAAATTTGTCCAGCTTCAGTGATTATTTGCACTCATAAAAATTAGGCTTGATTAATAAAATTTAAATGCTTGATTAAGTTGACATTTTCATGTTCCATTCTGATTTATTAAAATGAGTCCCTGTCTCCAGGCTTGCTAGGCACCTTTCCCGACTTCCTGAGACCACTGGGGAGGAGAATCTGGCCATCAGACTCCAGGGTAACTTCACTGCAACCCCTTGTCCCGTGCCCTCAGTGCCGCCTTTGTCCCTGGCCACTGTGCACGTCGGATATTCATATTACAATAATCAGGGAAAATGCTTCTCTTGCGTCTCTCTGGCTATGACCTATAAAATGGCCCACGTGTATGGTATTCCTGTAAAATACAGTTTCCAAGATGTTTTAATCTGCTGACGATTGCTTTTGCTCCAATTTCTTCCTATGCTTTTTCTTGATAATTTTGTTCAATGTTTAATTTATATAAGGCAAACAAATTTTAGGATTTATGAACATAGTGACACTTCCCACTCTACCCCCCTTCCCACCCACACTCCCACAGTACCCCCTACTTTTAATTTTTACAATAACACACTTTGAATTTATTTTACATCATAAGATTAACCATCCACTAAGTAAAGAATCCAACAAATAGAAGAAAAAACACTGTTCCTTAACAGTAGAGACAAGGGTTATAAACAATCAAATCTCAAAATATCATTTTGCTTATATATATTACAATTTTTTGTATGCTACTAGTTTGTCTTTCTGGGACTTCCATATCTGAGGGGCTACAAAAAGCTCATGGAAAAAATGGAATCAAAAGGTAAGTTTCTTTTGGTGCAACATCATCTGGGGATCCATGCATAGTTTTTTCATAATATGTATTTTCCATGAAACTTTTTATAGTCATATCCAGCAGGAGGACTATGCACACCGGAAATGTGACTGTGGCTACTGTCTATTAGCCTACAAGGTTAAAACCAAGACAAACGACTTAGGGCCATGGAAAAATCACTCTCTCCAACGGAACTGAGAAGGGAACTTGTCACGAGAATCATATATATATCACATATATATTATATATGATATTATATTATTTTATATTTATATATTTTAATATATAGTATCCAATATATAATATTATATATCATATTATATATGATATAATATATATGATATTATATATAACAAACATGATAATATATCATATATTATAATATATATTGTTTTATATTTATATATTTTAATATATAATACATAATATACAATATCATATATATTATATATTATATGATAATATATATTATATATAACATACATTGTATATATTATATAATATATAATATAATATAAAATATATATTATATATTATAATATAAAATATCATGCATTATATATAATATATTCTATATATCATATATATTATATATTATATAATATATTGTACATTATGATATATAATTATATATTATATATTATATTAAATATATATTATATTAAAGATTATATATTATATAATATATAATAAATATTTATTATATTATATATTATATATGATATATTATTATATATTAGATATATTAGATATATAATAGATATAACAAATTATATATCTACTATAATATAAAATATATATTTGTTATATATGCAATCGCCTAAGTGGCAGTGAGGCCCATGTTGGCTTGCCCTGCTTCACATGTGCCAAGATGCCTCGCTGTCATTTACTGAGCACTTACTGCATGTTCATATGCTCAACACATTGTGTGTGTTGTCTCTGAAGTCCTTGGAAGACCCCAGTGGGGTATCTTTGCTCCCCATGCCACTGCCCAGAAAATTGAGAATTGAGGGAATAGATACATTTGTGTAGCTACCAAGTAGAAGGGTTGGAATTTATTCCCAGGTCGTCCTCATTTCAAACCTTATCCTCTTCTAAGGCGTGGGAGATACAGTGGTGACACCTGTTTTTGAGGTGTTGTTGCTGCTGTTCGTGGAAGTGTCACTTATCTGGAAACTTTGTTTAGGAAAACTGACTTTCTCTTGCTACCAGAACGAAACGTTCAGTTATTTTTAAAGTAAGTGACAGTGTGTCATAGTTGGTTAATTTTCTTGCGTGATGAAATTAGTTAAGGAACAAATAAGAGAACATGCTTCCTAAGGTAGATTCAGTCTGGTCACCAGAATGTCCAGCTGGTAGAAAGGCCTTAAGGTTGTCTGCTTTCCAGGCGTGTGAACCTTTGCTCTGCTGAGGACCATCTGGGCATCTTCAGCATCATTCATGGACCATACGAAATGATCAACTGAAAAATTCGCCTGCTGTAGATCTATTCAATTTGGAGTCCCACCTGCAGTTGCCTTGGCAAGGCCAGAGCAAATGATTTCACGGGCCTTATAAAATGTTCCCCACCCCAGCTAGAGTGCCATATCTCATACAATGCTTAAAAAAATACAAAACTCCCAAGTTTATTGGAATCCTAATAATAACTCTGATGTGTAAACAGTTTCCACAAGCAGATAAAGGCACAGCCACTTCTGATTTGTTATCTGAGCTCTTGAAGTTTTTTGTCACCTTTCTGAACAAAGGACAACAAGGCTCCACAAACACCCAGTGAAGCCCTCTGCCAACACAACACCAATGCAACCTAGCGACAGGATCAAGACTCGGCCAGAAGGTGCTTCGGTTGGCCCCACCTCACTCATCATGATGTCAGCCAGGAAGACAGTCCAAAATCATTTAGAAAGCCCAGCAGGAAATTACCTGAACGAGATGGGACAACTGTCCACCCTGAGACATGTGACCAAGACCACAGCATCGTTTTTTCCCTTCCCTCTTAAATCTCAGTCCTCAGTTATGAAATGACAACTGTGGGACAGATCATTAGGAAGGAGGACAGAGATGAGAACACCTCTTGGCCGGCATACGGTAGACGACTCCACGTCTGTCTTTTGAGTCCTAACAGATCTCAAGCTAGCAATGTGCTGTCCAGTGAAGAGGATCTTTAGTAAATTGACTTTTAAAAATAGAAGTGTTTTTCTGCACATCTTCCTCTATGTGAACTGACATGTCACAAACAGGTAACACTCACTTGCCACCATGGTACAACTTTCTCTTTCCAATTCTAAGTTTAGCTGCAGTTTGAGAGTAACAGGACAGCCAACCAACTCAGGAAGTATTAAAGGCAAACATGAACTTGATGAAAAGGAGAGACTGAGGCGTGAGATAAGAACTGCAGAGACTCATTGACATCTAGCCCTCCCGCTCACACGCATAGCACATGTGTGTGCACATGCACACACGTTCTTGGAAGATCTGCCTTTTGCAGGCATATCCAGCTTATTGTATACAGATCTCTAACACTGCACCAGTATATTAATGCTCTCAATTTCGTTGTTTCCTTGCCTAAACGTGAGCAAGGAACATTTCATTTATTACTTTTTTGAAAGGTAGAGAGAGAATTCATCCACTGGCTCGCTCCTCCAAATGCCCACAACAGCCAGTCTGGGGCAGGCTGAAGCCAGGAGCCTGGACCTCAACCTGGGTTTCTCCCTTTGAGTAGCAGAGACCATGTCCTTGGGCCACCACCTGCTGCCTCCCAGCACACACATTAGCAGGAAGCTGGCAGTGAAATGGAGTTGAGACTTGAACCCCAGCACTCTAATATGGGATGTGGGCATCCCCGAAAGTGTCTTCACCACTGGGCCCATGGCCTGTTCCAAGGAACACTTCTTTATCATTTTTGACCAATGGCACTGTTAATGCTTATAAATGTTCAGTGACATTTTGTAGATTGGAAATAATTATGCATAAAAATTAGACAAGCTTTGATTTGCAAAGAAAGATCAGACTAAAGCATGTGTTCGCTCATCCAGTGTTTTCTGAGTATTATGTTGCTATGCCTGAGACACCTTGCTCTGAGCTAGGTTTAGATGCACCCATAGGGGCCAGCACTATGGCTCAGTAGGCTAAAGCCACAGCATACAATGCCAGAATCCCATAGGGGCACCAATTTGAGTCTCAGCCGCTTTACTTCTGATATAGCTCCCTGCTAATGCACCTGGGAAAGCGTCAGAGGATGGCCCGAGTGCTTGGGCCCCTATATCCACGGGGGAGACTTGGAAGAAGCTGCTGGCTTCAGCCTGAACCCAGCCTGGGTCGGTGCAGCCATTTCGGGAGTGAATAAGCAGATGGAAGATTTCCCTGTCTCTCCTCCTCTAACTCTGCCTCTCAAATAAATAAATAAATCTTAAAAAAAAAAAAGATGCATCCATGAAGACAGAATTACAAAAATGACAGGCTAGGGTGGAAGAACCACAGTGAGACAGTTGTCACAAGTGCTATGAATTTTATTATGGCTTTTGACAATTTGGGTTTTAAAGTCTCTCTCTGGAGAGCGGCCATAAGCCAAGCTAGCCAGTTTCTGGGAGAGCTCTGACAAGCAGAGTTAGGTTCAGGTGAGATATACGGAGAACTTGACACAGAAATGCATGAGACCAAAGAAAAACCAAAGAAATGGATTACTTACAGGCCCAGAGAGGTTAGGGGTGGCGATGGGAGGCCGAGGGGAGCCTGGGGGTGGCTGGAGGCTGGAGCAGCGAGAGGGGCAGGCAGGAGAGAGAGACTCCCGGGACTCTACCTCTATGAATGCCTGGGCCATTATGACCTGGCAGATTTAAAGAAAACACGTGCGGTGGGTGGAGCTTCACTATACTGCTCTGGTGCGGACCATTAGGTTTGAGCAGGATCAGGAGCTGTAGGATGTGCTGGGCTCTGGCCAGCAAGATAAGGAACAAGTGGGTTGGCTCACAAGCAACCACGGAGGAAGGGGAAGCTTCACCTGTCACAGCGACCACTGGGCGTCACAGAACTTGTATTAGGCCTACAAAGGATGCACAGGCAGCCATCATATTAAACAAGTTCATGAGACAGACAGATGGAACTCAGAGAGGTGGACTCGCCCTCTTCCAGTGTGAGCTGGTAGGGCTGCATGGGGGGACAGTGGGAAGTCAAGGATGGTTTTCCAGAAGAAATGAGCAAGACAATTAGCGGTTACTCAAGCACATACGTATAACACATTAACACCAAACAGGTGAGGGCGAGCATTTAGCCTGACGGTCTGGATGTCTCCGTCCCACGCTGGAGGGCCTGGGCTTGAGTCCCAGCTCCACTCCCGAGTCCAGCTTCCCACTAATGCACTCCCAGGGAGGCAGCAGTGATGGTCCAAGTAACCGGGTGCCTGCCACCCACATGCGAGGCCTGGAGCTGAGTTCGCAGCTGCTGGCATTTGGGAAGTGAACCAACGGATAGGAACTCTCCCTCTGTCTCTCTACCTCGCAACTAAATAATTTTAAAACTTTAACAGGTGGCAACTAATTAGCATTATCTACCCCAAATCTTCAAAATGCACACCCTCTGGTCTAGAGATTCTTCGAGGATACTCCCAAAGGCCATTGCCAGAGAGGCACTCAGGATTTTCTTTATACCATTACTGAGAAGGCAAAAACATGTGAAGCAACCCTTTCTGAAAAATATAGTTTGATCAGGAAACGAAGCGAGTGCTTTGAGCTCACGGCGGGTTCAGTGGGGTCTGATTTTTATAAAGAACTATGTGTGATAAGAAATATGTTTACATTTATAAGCAATTTTCAAGAAAACAGTAGATGGGGGCTGGTGCCATGGCTCACTTGATTAATCCTCTGCCTGCAGCACCAGCATCCCATATGGGTGCCAGGTTCTAGTCCCAGCTGCTCCTCTTCCAGTCCAGCTCTCTGCTGTGGCCCGGGAAGGCAGTGGAGGATGGCCCGAGTGCTTGGGCCCCTGCGCCCACCTTGGGGACTGGGAGGAAGCACCTGGCTCCTGGCTTCGGATTGGCACAGCTCCGGCCGTAGCAGCCATTTGGGAAGTGAACCAATGGAAGGAAGACCTTTCTCTCTGTCACTCTCTCTCTGTCTATAACTCTACCCAACAACAACAACAACAACAACAACAAAAAACAGTAGATGACATAGAATGTGTAGAAGACCCAGGAAACTACAATATTCTATGCTCCAGAAACTTCTGCTGCCAATGGGGCCAGCCCACCCTCCTCCTTCTCCCTGGTGGCCGTGGACCCTCACGACTCCCTGCCACTCTCCAAAGCTTGTCTTTCGCCCAGGTGGAAGGCCTCTCCTCCAACCGTGTGTCATCAGCAGCCCTCTGTGGTAGCACAGCCTCTGGACACGGCACTGCAACCTCGGACCCTGAACTTGCACACCTGTGGCTGGGCCATCAAGTGCTCCAGCCTCCTGCACACCTGTCCCTGGTGCCCATGGGAGCTTCCAGGACACTGAGGAGCTGGAGCTAAGCTTGGGACCTGGCATACGCTGCCCTTCCTGGGACCACAGTGTCTGTCCCACACAGCACATCCCTGGCCAAACTCACTGGCTCTGTGCAGGTTAACACCTTATCCTAGGCCTCAGTTTCCCTGTCTATCCAAAGGGAGGAACGTCTGCCCTTCCTGTCCCCGCCTCCAGCTACACCATGGACATCATGTGGTTGCCTTTCCTAGGCCTGTGGGAGGGGGGATAGAGGGAGAGGCAGAGGACCCAGGCCTGGGAGCCAGTCAGAACTAGGTTCCCATTCAGCTGTGCTGTGTTAGCCTTTGCAAATGCATAACCTCTCTGTGCCTTGCACAACTGTTATCCAAGTGAAAGAGAAGACAATGAGCATGGCATGGTCTGGCCCATTTCTGTTTTCCCTTCTTGGGCCACTACTTCTACATTTTGCTCAAAAAAGACTGGTACTCCAAAACAAACAACAGAGGCAAAGCAAAAAATAATAATGAACAACCATGCTGGCATATGGGGGAGATAAAGCTAAAGCTATGGGGTGGGTGTTAGGTGCAGTGCTGAAGTTGCTGCTTGGGATGCCAGCATCCTATACCAAAGGGCCTGGTTTGAGTCCCAGTCTCTCTGCTGCTGCTTTTTTTTTTTTTTTTTTTTGACAGGCAGAGTTATACAGTGAGAGAGTGAGAGAGAGAGAGAGAGAGAGACAGAGAGAAAGGTCTTCCTTCCACTGGTTCACCCCCCAAATGGCTGCTATGGCCACTGCGCTGCGCCGATCTGAAGCCAGGAGCTAGGTGCTTCTCCTGGTCTCCATTCGGGTGCAGGACCCAAGCACTTGGGCCATCCTCCACTGCCTTCCCGGGCCACAGCAGAGAGCTGGACTGGAAGAGGAGCAACCAGGACAGAACCCGGCACCCCAAAGGGGACTAGAACCTGGTGTGCTGGCGCCGCAGGCAGAGGATTAGCCAAGTGAGCCATGGCGCCGGCCTCTCTGTGCTTCTGATTCAGCTTCCTGCTAATGTGTAGGAGGTGATGCCGCAAGTGTATGGGAGATCCAGATGGAGTTCTGGGCTTCTGCCTGCAGCCTGGCCCAGCCCTGAGTCCTGCAGGCATTTGGGGAGTGAATGAGCAGATGGAAGATCGCTGTCCATTTGGCTTTCTGCCTTTCAGATACAATGAAAATGAATGAATGAAAAATGCCAATAGTGGCCACTGTGGAAGACAGCATGGAGATCTCTCAGAAATCTGAATACAGACCTACCAGATGACCCAGCCATCCCACTCCTGGGAATCTGCCCAAATGAAATGAAATCAGCATATGACAGAGTTATCTGTACCCCCAAGTTCACTGCAGCTCAATTCACAATGGCTAAGATACGGGATCAGCCCAGATGTCCATCAACTGAAGACTGGATAAAGAAATTACGGTGTGTGTGTGTGTGTGTACACACTATGGAATACTACTCAGCAGATAAAAAAAAAATGAAATCCTGTCTTTTGCAAAAAAAAAAAAAAAAAAGGATGCAACTGGAAATCATTATACTTAGTGAAATAAGCCAGTCCAAAAAGACAAATACTATATGTTTCCCCTGATCTATGCTAACTATAGAGTACCTAAAAGGTAATCTATAGGGGTGAAGTTGACATTTTGAGACTCGATGATTGTTTACTGCCCTTGACTCGACTGTTGAGGAAGTGTTTTGCTCTTCATTCTTTTTGTTGAACTCTTTACTGAGTGTAGGGTTAGGTTAGTCTTATGAGTACAAAGTTAACTGAAAATAGGTCTTTGTAAAAATTATGAATGGGAATAGGAGAGGGAGGAGGAAGGAGGGTGGGGGCTTGGACAGAAGGGATGGCAGGGCGGCTGTGTTCCTGATTCTGTACCTAGGAAACACATGAAATCTGTCTACCTTAAATAAAATTTTTAAAAAATTACCAGAAGTGAAAACACACACAGTGGAATGAGACATTTTTTCAAAAGCTGAAGCTCTAGTTTGGGTGGGGCCTGCTCGTGCTGTGATTACGATGTGTGGGCAGCAGCAAAGCAGATCTGAACTGCATTTTACCCTCAGCTTCCCACAGGTCTCAAGGCAGGAGCACAAGGTACAACCGGAACACACACAGAACATGGGGTTGCCCTGGAACTTCAGATAAATGATGAGTCCTATTTAGAATACGCGTGTCGCGCTGTTATCTCAAACTCCAACTTCACTGGGCATCTGTGTTTGGTTTGCTAAATCCGAAACCTCGGCTCAGGGCTGAGTTCACAGGGCTTCAGGAGTGGCTCTTCAGGGAAGTCTGGTCACCTGCACAGCGGTCAGGGGAGGGGAGCTTGGGATGGGCGGAGAAAACAGTGTCCGTCCTGCTGGTCTGTCCTCAGCCTGCTGAGGCGACACCATCAGTGTGCTGAGACACCCCGGGGTGCCCCGAGTGGCCATCTAGCGAGGCTCAGAAGTTGGTGAACAGCCTTGAGCGGGGTGAACTTTTCCACAGGCATGGAACTGGCTGTTGGAGTCCGTGGGCTAACGGTCGTGTTGGGAGACTAACAGCCTGGTTCTGGCCATGGTCTCCCTCAGAGTTTTGCAAGTGGGTGACCTTCTGAAAAAGAACTGAAAAACTTCAGAACCTTCTGAAAAACTGCTACGGAAATCGCCAGGAAGAAACAAAGAGTGCTCATCGCGTTTCAGATGCGTCTGCCGGGCTGGGTGACTCAGTGCTGCTTCTGTTAGGAGCTCTGAATGTGTGGTCTTTTTTTGGTATGGAGATGCAAGCGCAGGAGACGTGTGGTCTACACGGCTTTCAGCGAATGATAAATTCCCCTCCTGTTGTAGAGGGAGACCAACTGTGCACTCAGACGTTCTGCATAGAGAGTCCCCTCCTCTCTCGGCTCAGCCGGCCTCTCCAGAGCCCCATAGGCATATTCTGCTGACTCAACATTCCAGGTACCCAGAGACTCCACCATGGATGCTGTGGGCCCGAGTGCGCCGTCTCAGAAGGCAATACACGTGTCTGATGTACAGAAACTCGGGTCAAACATTCAGCTGTTTGGCCAATCAGCAGCATTTATGGGGCCAAAGACATTCTTCTCCTTCCCTGTATTTCTAGGGCCTGCTTGGATGGGACCCATCAAGAAACAAGGATCAGCATGTTATTCTAAGTGGGAAAAGAAGAACCAGGTGCTCTGTCATCAGGGGGAGCTAACTACACATTTCCGTATTTCCTGAGGAGCTCAGCGAGGCAGACTTTGTCTCGATGTGTGGCCCAGTCGTACCACGAGTCAGAGAACCATCTCACCGACCTGCCCTTCTCTTCTGTCTTCTCGCGCCACTGTGGATGAGACAACTGATGTGGCTGTGTGGGAGGAACCGCATGCCAGGAAGAGAGACTGTTCTTTTAGAGAACAATTACGATACGCTGCTCCGAGTGTTTCTGTACAGCAAAGAGATTCCAAGACGTCCCTCACTCCGTGGCTGCAGCTGCTCCTGTCCTGCTCACCGGGAGTGAGGGAAGGTGGTATCCGGGACACAGATGCTTTTGGGATACAGATGCCTGCGACGGAGTAGATGCCCAGCACCCCATGTTGAGAAGTCACCAGGCACCTCCCAGGGAAGGAGTCTGGGGACACCTGGGATCCTCACAAAGTGCTCCCCTTGGGGAACGCATTCCCAAGCTTGTAGCAGGGGAGTAGCCCGGGGCTTCATATCTCACTGGCTCTGTGGAGGTTATTACTGATTCTTCACTTTCCTCATTTGTAAAATGGGGGATAAAACCCTTTGTGAATTATTTACTCGACATTATTATTGTAAAGACCAAAAAAGAGGTGATGTCTTTGAGGATGCCTGATACACAGGACCTAAATAATAGTCCTTCTGCTTCCCTGATTGAGAAGTGAGAAAGACATGGCAAGTGGGGTAGGAAAAAAAAAAATGAGTGTTTACCATCAGTTCATCTGTTTGATGGCAGAGTTAGTGCTATTGGGATTTCTCTAATTCATGGAAGAAACTTGCCCAGAGAGAACTACTGTGCACCAAAATATAGCTCCAAGAGGAAATAGGATTGACTGGCGGTGAGGAGCACAAATCAGACAGATTGGTCTGTATTCTAGAAAGTGGCAGATGGGGGTGGGTGCTGTGGCATACTGGGCTAGGCCTCTGGCTGCATTGCCAGCATCCCACATAGGTGCTGGTTCGAGTCAGCTGCTTCTTTTCCCATCCAGCTCTCTGCTATGGCCTGGGAAAGCAGTAGAAGATAACCCAAGTGCTTGGGTACCTGCACTCCCATATGGGAGACCCAGAAGAAGCTCCTGGCTCCAGGCTTCAGACCAGCCCAGTTCCAGCTGTTGCAATCGTTTGGGGAGTGAACCAGCAGAACGGAAGACCTCTCTCTCTCTCTCTCACTCCATCTCTCTGTAACTCTGTCTTTCAAATAAATAAAATAATAATAAAAAAAAAAAAGCATAGTTCAGGCGCTGTGGCCTCTTAGGTCAGGTGACTCACCCAGCCGCTCCATCTGTGGTGAGCCAGGGAACAAGAGCTATTCTATGAGAAAGGGAAGCTGTCTCACAGAACGAAGGGAATGGTCTTGTATCTTGTATCATTAATTCTACATGGTATACAAGGAAACAGAGACAGAGAGGTTAAATCACTCTGCCACTTTTTTTTTTTTTTTAAGATTTTATTTATTTACTTGAGAGTTAGAGTTACAGACAGACAAAGGGAGAGCCCAAGGACTTGAGCCATCCTCTACTGCTTTCCCAGGCCATAGGAGAGAGCTGGATTGGAAATGGAACAGCCAAGACTTGAACCAGCGCCCACATGGGATGCCGCCACTGCAGGCTGGGGCTTTAGCCTGCTGTGGCACAGCACCGGCCCCTGATCCAGGCTTTTACGCTCAGCTTCTCTCTCCTGGGAAAGGACTCCATGAGGTGAGGAATATAAAGCACATCATTCACACAGCACCCAGGGGGTAAACAAAGCTCAACAGTTTTCAGACTCAAAGCCAGGGCCATTTCCAGGCATCTGCTCCAACTCACAAAGTTCCTGCCCACAGGAACAGATCCTGTTCCTGGCAAGTGGGTAGAAGCCCAGTGGTCAGTCCGGGGAGAATTTCTCCAGGTTTTGGAGTGACAGCTCAATCCAAGAGAAGGGTGACGCTTCTACCTCCATACCCCTCTCCTGCCACGGCTGCTTCGGAATGAAGCACGTTGAGACCATTTTCTCTGGAAAAACCTAACAGTGCTCAGGCTCCACTTTTAATGGCATGGTTGTAGTCTAAGCAGATTCAGAGCCAGTATTGTTTGTTTTAATAAGTCTGACTGGGAAACAGGGTAGGAAACATGTCATTGTGAACCACGCCTCTTCCCCGTGTGTGCCCTGCGGCTGCAGCCTTAGGCTCTGGGATGAGTGTGTACTTCTCCGGTCCTTAAGAGTTCAGCTCAGCAAATGCAGCAAGAAGGTATTCAGCAAGGATCACACCCTATTTTCTCATTAAAGCAAGAAGAGGCCCCGTGGTGGGGACAAGGCAGGGAGGTTCAGTGGTCTGAAGGACCTCCAAGAAAGGAAAGGGTCCCCTTAAGAAATAAACACTGGGGCCAGCGCTGTGGTGCAGCGGGTTAAAGCCCTGGCCTGGGCTGCCGGTTCTAGTCCTGGCTGCTCCTTTTCCAATCCAGCTCTCTGCTATGGCCTGGGATAGCAGTGGAAGATGGCCCAAGTCCCTGCACCCACGTGGGAGACCCAGAGGAAGCTCCTGGCTCCTGGCTTCGGATGGGCGCAGCTCCGGCTGTTGCGGCCATCTGGAGAGTGAACCAGTGGGTGGAAGGTCTCTCTCTCTGTCTCTACCTCTCTCTGTAGCTCTTTCAAATAAATAAAATAAATCTTAAAAAAAAAAAAAAAGAAATAACAAACACACTGCATCTGTCTCAGCTGTCAGCCAGTACACTGGGGATGGGATTTTACCCATTCACACACTTTTCCTCTTGCACAGCGTTTATTTTCTTTCCTCTTTCCACTTCTTTTTTTTTTTTTTTTTTTTTTTTTAAACTTTTATTTAATGAATATAAATTTCCAGTGTACACCTTATGGATTACAATAGCTTCCCCCCCCCATAACTTCCCTCCCACCCGCAACCCTCCCCTCTCCCGCTCCCTCTCCCCTTCCATTTGCATCAAGATTCATTTTCAATTCTCTTTATATACAGAAAATCAATTTAGTATAAAGATTTCAACAGTTTGCACCCACATAGAAACACAAAGTGAAACATACTGTTTGAGTACTAGTTACAGCATTAAATCACAATGTACAGCACATTAAGGACAGAGATCCCACCTGAGGAGCAAGTGCACAGTGGCTCCTGTTGTTGACCCAACAAATTGACACTCTAGTTTATGGCGCCAGTAACCATCCTAGGCTGTCGTCATGAGTTGCCAAGGCTATGGAAGCCTTCCAAGTTTGCCGACTCTGATCATATTTAGACAAGGTCATAAAAGACAGAGTGAGGATAGTAACCAATGATCCTAAGAGTGGCATTTACCAGGTTTGAACAATTATACAGCGTTAAGTGGGGAAGAGGACCATCAGTACACACAGGTTGGGAGTAGAGCCATTGGTGGTAGAGTAGAGGTTATGATTACAAAGGAATGAGGCCCAAGTGCACTAGACAGGGCCTAGAACAAAGGACAGAGTCATTATTAGAGGAGCTAAGAAAGGTGCTGTCTAAGCTACAATTAAGTTTTCTGATTGAGAGGCAAATAGAACCTGATAGAAGGGGCTTGATAATAATCTGGTGGGCTTTAGGCCTTGTAAATTCAGAGGCCCAGACCTATCTATCTCTTCACGTGGGGTACATACTAAGGGAGGTGTGAACCTCCTAGGGGAAGGCACTCTGTTGACTTTCATTACTTGGCTGGCCTGGGAGGAGAGCTGGCCAGGTAAAGGCAGGGGGCATCTCTAAAAAGAAATTTACAGTTCTGCCTGTAATGTTGCTGACCCTACTTGGCCATCCCCTCAGCTGCAGTGGTCACTTTGGAAGTTGGGCTGAGTGAAGGGCTTTTCAGCTTAGAGCCAATAAGATCTGTGGCTCTGACCTGGGCATCCTTCGACTCCAGGGCAGGTCCATTTCCAGTGATCCAACTCTTGGCAGAGCTGCCAGGGCTCTTCACAAGCTGACTTCTGCTGAAGCCCAGGCTTACCACATTGAAAGCCACTGCAGTGGACTGGCCTGTTGGGTCTCCTTGAGGGCAGATCACTGTACAGATCAGCCATTAATAGGCCTGCCACCCATTGCTTCTGATGCCGAGCTTTCTTTTCCTCCTGGTTTGTGTTAAAGCAGACCAGAGGATGCAAGTCAAGGGAGTGCCCTAGTCCCATCTCTAATCTTCAGTGGCCTGAACTACAAGTCTATAGTCACAGGCATGTTCTGTAGTAGTTTTTCTAAGGTAGACAATGCCCATGAGGAAAATTATATTCTCACTTTAAAACTTTCTTTCCCTTTGGTCTGAAAGGGAGGTTTTTTCTACTTACTGTATACTTCGCTGATGGCGAAGTGAATCTAGCTATGAGATTATTATTTGAGTTCTTATTTTGGCTATGCTATTGCAGAAAAATGTTAGCCATCTCTTTTATAAGGTCTAAAGATTAAATTGTGCATCCTACAGATTCCTTCATAATAGAATTAGTTTCCTACCTTGAAGAGAATAGAGAAATGAAAGAACAAGTTGGGCTTAGAATAGAGAAATGAGGGAGCAAGTCCTAGATCGCTTGCTGACAATAGCAATATCACATGAATACTTAGCAAACTGTTTCAACCATTAGATAACAACTTAAGAAAACATTTACCAGAAGGTCCAATGCCTTCTATAAATTTTAAGAATCATGTATTTGAAAACACCTCTTAAATATCTAACATGGTGTAGTTTGTTTAGCCAGTAAACTTAAGCACAACCATCTAAAATGTTTTGTTTCTTTCTACCAACAAGTCTAAAACATATGATACACAGATTCAGGTCCCACAAATTAAAATGTATCTTTGATTGATTTTAGCAGCTTAAATTTATGGACAATCTTATCTATAAGCCATTTAAAATAAAACTCTTAATAAAATTTCCCCATGTGGACATACAATATGTACACACATATAATATAGCATAATAGACCAATATAGCAATTTTAATAATAGCTTTTAAAATCTTTAACTCTTTTTGTAGATTGCCAATTGATTTGAATTGCTTTTTCTTTTTAGTAACCTCAGTTAACCATACTTTCTCTCAGTTGGTACTGTTAATACATTATTGGCTTCATCTGTTTACAGAGCCATCCCAAAGTACTGAATACAATAAAAGTGGCTGGAAAAAGTCCATAGGAACCTATAGGAGGACAGCTAAACACAGAACCAACAACGCTTTAGTTTTATGAGCAGCAGATCATATATAACTGTGGATGACAAAAGACTTTAAGTCGCCATGTTTAAAATTATAAACTCATCAACCAACAAGAGGCACTTGCTTACTTCACAGTATTTTTGAAAGCACCTGTAGGATTTTACAAGTATTTAACCCTTTAAGCCTCTGGGGCTTTCTCATTAAGATAACTATCATGTCTAGTAACACAAGATCATTAGACTTTTTAATTCTCAAACATTTGTATTAATAGCATTTTCCATTATAGAAACTTAAAGTCTGGTACCACATCACATCTTGACAGTCCTTCTAATATACTCCAAATAGACTGATTAGTTGGTGTCTCTATAAGATGAGAGACATAGGTCCTTCGATTTTTTCAGTTGGGCCCAAACTGGAAAAACCAAAGTCCAGGATTTACTGGAAATTTTAGAGACCAGATTGTTTGAAACTTTGATTTTTTGAATGCCTGTCAAGAATGCCAAGAAGGCTCAAAATCCACAATATCTGGTTGAAATAAGATTTCTTAAAATCATGACATGTTATGTCATGATTTTAAGAAATCTTATCTCTTTCCACTTCTTATGTCATGGAAATATAATGTCCTCTTCTCTTCTTGCTGCCCAGAGCTGAAGGCCATTTTAATTTATTTTTTTCTCATAGTTTTTATCCTAATTAAATTTGCTCAGCTGAATGTATAGATTTTTGTTTGTTTGTTTTTGCTTTTTCAAGGCAGAAAATTCTCTTTCTGTCTCTCTCTTTCCTAAACCAGAAAGTTTCCTGGTTTGGAAACTCAGAGATCCTGGGAAGTTTTCACACATGCTGAAAGATTCTGCACTGTTTCTGTGATATGAGTCGGGATTTAGTGCAAAACACCATTCTTCCAGCACTAGACACCATGCAAGTCTCACACACGCACGGTGTGGCAACCCTACAAACATATCCCCCAACTTTGCATTGCATGTCTTTGTGTGTTTAAAGGTACCTTGAAAACGTCACAGAAAAACGTGTATTAAGGAAAAACTACACGTGGGGTTCAAGTTTCTTGCACCAAAATAAACTTATCTGTGAATCCCATTTGTCCACAAACTTTTTGAAGTCCCCTCCGTGTCCATGTGTGTGTGTGTGCATACACGGAATCTGTAACCAGCCAAGTGCCATCCAGGTTTCTTTTGAGACACAGCGACCAGTTCAAATGCACAGCTGGATATGCCGGAAAACACATAATTAGACAAATTGGATCTAAGAGTTACGTAAGGTCTCCACTGAGCCAGTGGATAAGGGGCTGAATGAAACGTTGATTGCTGCTCTGGTGCCTGGGAAGAACAGAATATGTGGATATGTGTGTTTTGGGCAAATAAAAGGCAATTACTGGGAGTTATGGGGTGAGCTTGGCATTCTGTGAGAGTTAGACTATAGAATGTCTCACAGTGGGCTGTGCTGGGGAACGCAATGTTGTCCACAGCTCAAAGGGAAAGTGTGTAGGCTGCTACAGATGGGAGGGACAGGAAAGGATTCGGCGGACGTGCTATTTTGGAGTTAAAATCCGGAAAAAAAGGAAGGGCAATGGAAAGATTACACACTACTACAGCCTTAAGAAGATTTTCCGTTTATGCTACACAGACTTAATTTTAAGGGTGTCTTTTACATTCCTATTTCCCTACTCTAACTGTTGTCCTTTCCAGTCAAGGTGGGGAGATTCTGAAGAAGATACTAGGGATTCTTCCCTAAGAATGCTCACACCAATCTCTAAGTATTGAAGATAAGACCCCTCATAGGATTAAGGAGTGAAAACTAAATTGCTACTTTTTCTTTTTGCAAATAATCTTATTTTGCAAATTTGTCTCAAGACAACTGAGTGAAATGTAGATATTCTCCTCTCTTGACAATCTCTCTGAAATAAATGGAACAAGAAAGCAACTGTCTGAGAGAGTTCTATTTTCTTAGAGAAAACATCCAGGATTAATTGACAAAAGTACCTATTAGTCCCCATGACGCTGATGCTTGTAGCACTGGGGCTTGTCTGTCAGCATGCAATTTAAATATATGTCCATAAAATCCTTGCCAATAATAATAACTTGTTTTCTATTGATGCTGCCTAACCATTAAAATCTCTATTAGCAATCTCAGGTTTGGTTTCATAAACTTTACAGAAAAATGCACACCTCTAATTTGCAAAGAATGTGCTAGACACAGTGGCAAATTTGACGATGAACAGAGTCCCTTCCCTCCAATTCACAATGTAGTGGGAGAGGCAGAAATATATTAGCAAATTGAACATCGTGTGTTATTGGCAAGTTGGCCATGTACTTGGTGGGAGTACCTCAAGAGTTTTGATGATGGAGAAAATTATTTTGAAGAGGTATATCTTGCTAATGTTACCACTGGAAGTATATTTTTGCTGGTGTTGTTTTAAAGGGAGAGTTCTTGAATGTGACAGGTATATTTGTCAGATTGTTACAATGCTTATTATTACAGTAAAATATTTTCCTATTTCCAAACAGAGGACCAAAAAACTACATTACTGTGGGCACAGTAGTTGGCCCAAAGTCGCTGATTATAAATCAAATGGAGAATTAAAAAAAAAAAAAACCTATGTAATCTGGAGAGGAAAGATAGCTATGAAGTACATTCTCATGTCTGACACACTTCAATTCCTCTCAACAGCTATCTAACAAGTTATCAGATGGCAAATGTCATATCTGGAGAACACACTCCCCCCAACTCCATTTGCAAAGGTATTTTAAAAAGCTGAGAGAAAAATGAAATTAAAAAAGTGAGCTTATTTGGGTGCAAAACTGTTTGAAATGAATGCATACGAGGGATCTTCAAAAGGTTTGTAGAAAACGTGTGAGAAGACTGTGCATGGATTTCAAAATGTTTTGCCCGCAAACAAACGTGTCTTTTCATTTCATTTCTCCATAAACTTTCTGAACTACCCTTCTATTTAAATGCAGAAAAGCTTTTTACAGTATGTTTGTTAGGGGTGCACTGACAGATAATCCGCGGGAACACACAATCCCAGCACACCGAATGCGGCAGCATAAGGAGGCGTCAGACATTTCACGCAAAAATGGACATAAACGGTAGCGTGAATCACCCAGGAGCACGCGGAAGCCCCTGGCAGTGTGCCAGCTTCTGCTTCTCAGCCTTAAGCTTCGATCATGCCAAAGAGGGCAGGTGGACGCAGGACCACTTTCCCTCCATCAAATACAAGCTCTTCACTCCTGAGCTGTTATCTCCATACACTGCTAACTGGTTGGTGGCTGTACACCGAATTAAAGCACTTTGTGTACTTAGTAGGCCAATAACCATGCGTCTCGCCTCCCTTGCAATGACTATCTGAAAGTAAAAACTATCTGAAGTGAAACACATTAGTGCGTACGTATGATGTGTACGTATGTATTACTAACAATTGTTCTGAAACTAAGTCTTCACGCAGGGTTCATTGAGACATAAAAACAAATAAGGAGAACAAAGGGAGCAATCATTTGGAGTAACCCCCGTCCACGAACACAAACCATAGTTCATTCTGTAGTGTGCTCCGAATTTTATTTTATGCCAAGCTGAGTAATGTTCGAAATAGGTCAATGTTTTCTACTGGGTTAGGCCCCAAGAGCCATGAGTTTTGATCCGATAAAACTTGAGTATGGTTAGAATTTCCGGTTTGTAAAAAGAAAGTCAATGCTGATCTTGTCCGAGGGACCAGGAATAAGAACACGAAGACATATAAGTAAGGAAGTAGAGACTTACCGTATCACGCTGCCGGTTATCTTTCCCTGATACTATCAAGAAGTAGTTCCATGTTAATAGCAGCAACAAGACAAGCGGTATCATGTAGAGCTCAAAGTTCCAGACAACAAAGAGAAAGAGCTGGAGGAGAGAAGAGAGAGAAAGAGACGAGTCAACTCTGCATTTCCTTCCATGGACTCTCTTCTTCAAAAAAACACAACACTAAATGCTTCAGCACAGGGGGATGGATCTAGAAAACAAAGCCTTAAGGACTTAGTAGCCATTTTTTTTTCCCCAATGCACAACTGATCCCCAGAAAAATCCCTGTTCAGATGGTACTTTGTTTAATTTCTATGAAGGAAAAACTGGTATCATTCAAGTGTCAAAGAGGTGATTTTAATTTTGGTCTTCCGGCAGAATTATTGTTAAGCTGGACAAAATAAAGTAAGAGGAAAACAGGCAGAGTATGAGCTCCAGTGTGTTGTCACGGACAGTCCGGTCCACCTGCTTTGATGATAAGGCTTGAATCGCTGGGTAATCTCTGGGACTTAACAAAGTGGTTTTTTTTTTTTTTTCATTTGGATAACACAATATAACAAACATTATAGGTAGATGGAAAATCCAAAGTCTATGCCAGAGAATCCCACAGATTTCACATTATGAAAAAAAAAAAGCACCATTAGAAAAAATGTAAAAATATGTCGGCTTAACATTCAGCATTGCCTTAAAAATCCAACAGCTATTAAACGAAAATGCAGTCATTCTGTCAAGCTGTTTTGCCATGGAAAATTTCAAATGCCTGTTTGCACTGTTTGTTAACACTACCTGGCTCTCTAAGTTTACAAACTATCTTCGATTGTAAGACAAATGTTAGATTCAGAGCTCAGGAAAGCAGATGGAGCCATTCAAAGAGGGTTTATGCTGTAAAACAATACGAGGTAGTAAGTAATAGGGTGTGACTCACTCCCCAACCCCAGATCCCTGTGACTCCGGACAAATCCTGTCCATTCTCTGACTCTCTGGCTCCTGCTGTCAAGTTAAGATAATGGGAAGTCAGGTGGATTTGAGAGCTGGGTTTGGAGCTGGCATTGTGGCATGGAGTGTTAGGCTCAGCTAGTGACAATGGCATCCATATTGGAGCACTGGTTCAATCCAGCTTCCTGCTCATGCACCTGGGAAAGCAGCAGAAGATGGCCCAACTGCTGGGGCCCCTGCACCCATGTTGGGAGACCTGGAGGGAGTTCCAGGTTCTTGGCTTAGGCCTGGCCCAACCCTGGGGCCATTGTGGCCATCTGGGGAAGGAATTAACAGATGGAAAGATCTCTTCTCTGTCTCTTCCTCTCTATCACTGTGCTTTTCAAATAGATAAATAAAAATTTTTTAAAAGAGAGCACTGGACTGTACTCCCAACTAACGCTAAGTAGCCGCATAATCTTCTTTGGGCTTACATATCTTCCGTAGTTTCTTCCTGTGTAGAATGGGGTTAATAAGAGCATCTACTTAACAACTGGGAGAATTAAATAGTTAAAATATGTTCAGGATTTCACACGGTGCTCGGTAGGCAAAACCAAAAGCCATTATTGTCTAAAAGGTATGGATACCTTATAAAACTCAGCAAGCTTAGTCATGCAAAGTCTAGTACCCAGAGCTAGGAAGCCACTGACTACTAAGCTTTAACAGAACCACAGCATAGCTGTGAATGTCAGCTGATGGGCCGACCAGAGCCCCTTGCATCTGACAGGGCAGGTGGGCCAAGCAAAGGCCCTGAGGACCGTCTGAGCCTTCTTCAGAAACCTCAGCAGAGCCTGCAGCTGAGTCAGGTAGCAGAGAAATGAAACCGTGGCAAGTGGTACAGAGGGCTCTGGCGTGAGACCCAGGCTCTGCGCCCCAGTACGTTGCTCCGCCTTGGTGTTTTCATAACCTGAGAGAAGGCTCTGGGGGAAGCTCAAGATAAAATTCCTGGGAAAATGGATTTAAAAGCTAAGTGCATGTTGGTGCAAAAATATGTTTAGAGCCCTGCCTGGCTTTTTCACATACACACCTTCTCTGCACATTCTGAGCCATCTCCTAGGAGTTGATCACCTCCGCTCCACTGTAGCACCTGGATTTCAACCTCAATTCTGAAAGGGGTATGTTGTACTGAACTTTTAATACTCATAACCCAGATAGACACCAAACAGCACAAATAATGGTTTAATAACCCAACAAATGAATTTTAGACAGAATTACATGGTAACTATAGATTCAAGTTCTTGAATATGAAAAATTCAAAGTCCCACAGCACATGAACCATATCTTTTCTTTCATCAGAAAAGTAGGAAGATTTCTAGAAAAAGAAAATATTTCATTTAATTTTTAAAAATATTTAATTATTTGAAAGGTAGAGTTAGAGAGAGGCAGAGGTACAGGTAGAGAGAGAGGTCTTCCATCTGCTGGTTCACTCCCTAAATGGTTGCAACAGCCAGAGCTGGGCCAATCGGAAGCCAGGAGCCAGGAGCTTCTTCCGGGTCTCCCATTTGGGCACAGGGGCCCAAGGACTTGGGTTATCTTCCACTGCTTTCCCAGGCCCCAGCAGAGCTAGATGGGAAGCAGAGTAGCCGGGACTTGAACCAGTGCCCATATGAGATGCTGGCATTGCAGGTGGCAGCTTTACTTACTATGCCACAATGCCAGCCCCTCTATTTAATTTTTGAAATTTATATAGTATATACAAAGATGATACAACTTTTAATTGATGTTATGATTATTACAATGAATTTTTATAACATCTACTCGATGGGGTCAGAATTAGCTTCCTTGTTACATCCATGCCTTGGCGATTACTGCAGACCCGGAACGACATAGTTAAACGACTCTCCGATGATGCATCGGCAAGTAGTCAAGGCATTCGTCATGCCTTCTTCCCCACGTTCAACGTCACCAGTCGCTTCAGGCATTCGTCACTAGGCATAGATTCTGGGCCCTTCCCCATTGTGGACAGCCGCCTCCTCTCGCTACGGCCCTTAAAATACACTGCCCAGCACAGCCACAACGCTGCTCCTGAGTCCCTCTGACATGTACACATCCTAACAACATGGGCACCAAAACATGCATTGCAGAGACACAAGAGAGACACAGGAAGAAACTACTTCAGGTGTAGCGATCCTTGTGTGTTCTGTAGGAATCTAATATGTGGGTAATTAAGGAGCACTGAGCGATGAAAACATCTTTAAACAAAAAAGAGAGCGAGCTTTGGATAAACTCTAAACACAATGCATTTCTTTTCTTTCTGAACATCTAACTGAAGATGCCAAAAGGTTTGAGGAAGAGGAATTCAAACACAGACTAACAATATAAATGCATGCGTGGGGGCGTGGCTGAGCAAGATGGCAGCTGAGTAAGATGTTCTGGTAACCTGTCTGCTCATAGAGCTGTCAATTCAAATGGCTAGTCAAACACAAGCCGGCTTCAAAGGGGCTCAGGGAGCCAAGGGAGAGCCCGCAGTGACTGGTTTTAACCCAATAATAATAAGAGAAGATGCACTGCAGAAGGCAGGCAGCAAAGAGTTGCCTGCACCACCCCTCGCCCAACTCCAAGCAGCCCAGCATGGAGACAAACCCCTCCCACTGCAGGGAGGGAGAGGGAGTTAAGTCCAGACATCAGAATTGAAACCACACACGGGATCTGCTGTGGTAAAACCTGAACAGGTGTTCTGGACAGGGTCCCACAGCCCCTAGTCCCAGGCCAGTCCCTGCACACTGAGCCTTCCAACCTTCCTTTAGCTAGGTAGCCAAGGGACTGCCTCCACCATCCCTCCCTCAACCTGTGGCAGCTGGACAGGACTTTGGCCACTAGGGAATAGGGCAGGAGTGAGCTTAGGACTGTGTCTCAGGGCTTTGCCTGCCACAGTGAGACCTTGCACCCAACACAGTGCTTGCTGATGGGGCACATAGAGCTACTCTGGAGGAAATCTGCACCCCATTAGGACCAACCTGTGTCTCACCCTACATCACTGCCAATCATGTGTGAGATCAGAACGTACCCCACAGATGGTGCAGGTCCTGGTGGCTCTAACACCCAGGCGTGACTCAGCTGAGTGGTTGCCTACGTGACCAAGGGTTGTCATCTCTCCCCCAACCTGAGGCAGACAGCAAGGGGAGGGCTCCAACCACAGGAGTATAAGGTACAGCAGCGAGCACAGAGCTGTGTCTTGGAGCTCAGTGCCAGGCTGGCAAAACCTACTGCTGGGCAGATCCTAAATGGTCTCTGTCCCCAGGCCAGCATCTGTGGCTGGAGTCTCTGGGCCGGGGCTGGTGCCACGTGGACTCCCGTGGCTCTGGTCAGTCGGAGGCTGTTCCAGCCAGCATCTTTGGTTGCTGCAGTATGGGCTGAGTCCACTTCAGCAGAAGGCAGGGCAATGCAGCATCGGCCATGGGCCTAACCCTGTGTAGTGTTGGTCTCTGGAGCTGTGGCATCTGGGTGTGACCTAGCATCATAGCGCTGGTGGCCTCAAGACTGCCTACCCCACCTCTGGGAAGCACAGCATGGAGAGTAACTGTCTACTTGGAGGGGAAAAAAGAATAGTGACAAGTCATTGTATAGAAATCTGGGCTGGTCCCTCCGTGGGATAGTCCAGAGACAAACAGAACCCGGAGGAGCTGGTGCACTGTGGACAAGGCATCTGGGCCTGCCCCAACCCCAAGAAGAGGCTCGTAGGGAGTGACTATCCTTTTTTAGACGCTCTGGTTCATTCTGAACAACACACTGGGGATCTGGGACAGAGTGGGATAGGAACGCCCCCTAGCGCTGAAATTCACAAAACAATATCAAATGCCTTGCAGCAAACCTCGACTAAGGGCGCCATCTAGTGTTGATGTAGCAGAAGTGTCCCCATGCTCTGATAAAACAAGCAGACTGCGGAGAATTTCTCAAAAGATAGGCACAAATATAACTAGACTATGAAGAATGAAAAAAAAAAAACCCCAATACTTCAATGTGCAGATAACTAACAAACATCAAGAAGTTTCAGGGAGTGTGGTATTGTGTTGCAGCAGGTTAAGTGGCTGCCTGCAATGCCAGTATCCAATGTAAGTGCTGATTCAAGACCTAGTTGCTTCACAACAGATCCAGCTCCCTGCTAATACGTAGGGAAACAGCAGGAGATGGCACTTATGGTACTTATGACCCTACATCCACGTGAGAGATCCAGATGGAATTCCAGGCTCCTGGCTTTGGCTTGGCCCCCTTCCAGCTGTCGTGGCCATTTGGGGAGGTAACCAGCAGATGGAAGATTCTCTCTCTCTCTCTCCCTCCCCTTCTCCCCCTCTCCCTCTCCGCCTCTCCCTCTCTGCATTTTGACAAAAATAAATATTTTCAAAAAATTTTAAAAACAAGTTTCAGGGAACCATAATGAACAAAATTACCAGGAACCAACCATGTAACAACTGACATCTTCAAACTTTTGGATATAATCTTCAAAACAGTTGTTTTAAGGAAACTCAACAGGCTTCAAAAAACACAGAACAATGATTCAATTCTATAAGAAAGAAACTTAACAGAGAGACAGAAGTAATTAAAAAAATCAAACAGAAATGCTTGAGCTGAAAAATACACTAAGAGAAGTTAAAAACATGATAGAAGGGCCGGCGCCGCGGCTCACTAGGCTAATCCTCCGCCTTGCGGCGCTGGCACACCGGGTTCTAGTCCCGGTCGGGGCACCGATCCTGTCCCGGTTGCCCCTCTTCCAGGCCAGCTCTCTGCTGTGGCCAGGGAGTGCAGTGGAGGATGGCCCAAGTCCTTGGGCCCTGCACCCCATGGGAGACCAGGAGAAGCACCTGGCTCCTGCCATCGGATCAGCGCGGTGCGCTGGCTGCAGCGCACCAGCCACGGCGGCCATTGGAGGGTGAACCAATGGCAAAAGGAAGACCTTTCTGTCTCTCTCACTGTCCACTCTGCCTGTCAAAAAAAAAAAAAAATCAAAAAAAAAAAAAACATGATAGAAGGCACCAACAGCAGAATAAATAAAACAGAAGTCAGACTATTTGCAAATACGGAGGAGAAAAAAGAATAAGGAGGGATAAATAAAAATTATGGAAATTTTGGGATAGCATTCAAGAGAAAAACACATAAGTTACTCAAGAGAGACTTGAGTACCCCAAAGGATTAGAAAGCCTATTCAAAGTGATAATAACAGACAACTTCCCAAATCTAGAAAAAGATACAACCATCTAGACACAGGATGGTGTGAGACCACCAGTCAAATTCGACTCGACCAAGTCCACCCAGGATATGTGATAACCAAGTCCAACAAGTTTAACTCTAAAGACAAATGCATGCAGAAAACAATACATACGGAGTCTCAGTGTGCCTGACTGCAGATTACTTACAGGCCAGAAAGCGTGGGATGAGACATTCACAGCACAGGAGAAGGAATCCCCGACAACCAAGGGTACTGTACCTGGCAAAGCTGTCCACTGACATGAAGGAGCGATAAAGACTTTCCCACACAAACAAATGTTGAGAGAATTTAACACCACTAGGCTTGTCTTACAAGAATGCTAAAGGGAGTTTTTCTAAACTGAAAGAATGAGATGCTAATGAGTAAGGAGAAACTATTAGAAAATTCACAGATAAGAGTAATGTACAGATACATCTGAAATGCTCCAATACTGTAAATGTGGTGAATAAACCATAGATATGTTACTACAAAGACTAACCCAAAATAATCAAAAATAATGACATTAGTATGTTAAGATGTAGACAATATGGGAAGTTACAAAATGAGATAAAAAATTCAAAATGTAGTAAAGAATGGAGTACAAGTACAGGATTTTACTTAGTAGTTTTCTTTCTGTTTTCTTTTTCTATTTTTGAAACATATTTTATCTTTTTGAGATAATGTATTTTAAATTTACATTATAGTCAAAGGGTCATTGCCTCCACTGAGTTAGGAGTTCAACACATAAAAAGTAAATACTTAAGTTGCTATTATTTCAAAATAGCCTGTTATAACAAAAGATGGAGAGGGAAAGGGAGAGGGAGAGGGCGAGGGCGAGGAGGAGGAGGGGGGGAGGGGGAGGGGAGAGAAAGAAAGAGAGAGAGAGAAAAAGAGAGAAAGAGAGAGAGAGAGGAGGGAGGGGGGGAGAGAGGGGAGAGAGGGGGGAGAGAGGGGAGAGAGGGGAGAGAGGGGAGAGAGGGGAGAGAGGGAGAGAGAGAGAGAGAGAGAGAGATCTGCTGGTTCAATAATCAAATGCCTGAAACAGCCAATGCTGGGCCAAGCCAAAGCCAGGAACTGGGAACTCAATCTGGCCTCCCACATCAGTGGCAGAAACCCAACTACTTGAGCTATAACCTGCTGCCTTCAGGTGATATTAGCAAGATGCTGAAATTGCTGCTTATAAGAAACTCACTTCACCCGTAAGGACATACATAGGCTGGAAGTGAGAGAATGGAATAAGATATTTCCTGTGAATGATATCTAAAAGAAAGCAGAAATACAGAAATAGTACATTTATTTCAGATAACATAGACTAAATCAAAAGTAGCAAAAACAGACAAAGTGGGGTGGCCATTTTGACTAGAGGTTAAGATGCTATGAACCTGGGTTCAATACCCAACTCTGGATCCTGACTGTCGCTTCCTGCTAATGCAGACTCTGGAAATCAGTGGTGATGGCTCAAGCAATTAGGTTTCTGCCACCTTTGTGTGAGACCTGGATAAGGGTCTTGGCTCCAGGCTTAAGCTCCACCCTAGCTCCAGCCATTGTGGGTATTTGGAACCCAACCAGCAGATAGGAGGACTTGCTCTCTTTCTCTCCCATCCTCCCCTTCCTCTCAAATAAATGGATAAGTTAATCAATTATAAAAGAGATAATGAAGTTTGTCATATAGTTACAAAGGACAGATTCAGCAAGAGGAAGTAAATGTTAGCACACACACGTACACAATATAAAACAGCCACATAGATAACGTAAGTATTAATAGACCAAAAAGGAGAGACAGATTCCAGTGCAACAGCAGACTTTAACACCCTACTCTCAGCAATAGATGGACCAGCCAGCCAGAAAATCAACAAAGAACTAGCAGAGTTAAACTGTAGCCTTGACCAATTAGACCTAAAAGACGTCTACAGAACACTCCATCCAACAGCTGCAGAATAGACATTCTCCTCAAAGCACATGCAACATTTTCCCAGATAGATCATACGGTAAATCACAAAACAAGTCCTAACAAATTTTTAACTACCTGAAATAATACTGTCTTTTCCAAAGACAATGCAATTAAACTAGAAATCAATAACCAGAAAAAATTTAGAAACTACAAGACATGGAAATTAAACAACTTATTCTTGGATCAAGGAAGAAACTAAGATGCAAATTTAAAATATTCTTGAAGTAAATGAAAATTAAAATACAATATACGAAAATCTATGGTATGCAGTGAAGGTAAAACTGAGAGGTTTATAGCACTCAACACCTATCTTTAAAAAAAGGAACATAGTCTTTTAAATAAATAAATAAATAAATGGTGCTGGAAAAGCCGGAGAAGAATGAAACTAGAGGCCTATCTCTTACCAAGTACAGAAATCAGCTCAAAATGGATTGAAGACATAAATGTGAGACTTGAAACTTTGAAACCACTAGACGAAAACACAGGGTAAACGCTACACTACAGGGCATTGGAGTGGTCAATGGTTTTCTAGCACCAACCCCCAAAGCACAGGTTATAAAGCAAAAATGGACAAATGGGCTTTATCAAACTAAAGAGCTTTTGTACAGCAAAGGAAACAAGCAACATAGTAAAGAGACAACTGCAGAATATGAGGAAATATTTATAAGCTATACATCAGAAAAGGGGTTAAAGGCTAGACTATATGAGGAACGCAAACAACTGAATCCACAAGAAAAAAAATAATATCTCCAAGGAAGACAGACAAATGACCAACAGGGACATGGAAAAATAATCAACATCATCAATCATCAGGGAGCTACAAATCAAAACCACAACGAGATAGATCCCACTTCGTTGCAGTTAGATGCGCTGTTCTAACAAGACAAAAGAGGGGGCTGGCACTGTGTCATAGTAGGCTAAGCCTCTGCCTCTGGCACTGGCACACTATATGGGCACTTGTTCATGTCCTGGCTGCTCCTCTTCCTATCCAGCTCTCTGCCTATGGCCTAGGAAAGCAGCAGAAGATGGCCCAAGTGCTTGGGCCCCTGCACCCTTGTGGGAAACCCGGAAGAAGCTCCTGACTCCTGGCTTTGGATCAGATCAGCCCAGCTCTGGCCATTGCAACCATTTGGGGGAGTGAACCAGCAGATGAAAGAACTCTCTCTGTCTCTCTCTCTGTGTCTGTAACTCTACCTCTCAAATAAATAAACTATTTTAAAAAAAGACAAAAGATAATGAATGTTGGTGAGAATATGGACAAAAGGGAACCCTTGCACACTGCTGGTAGGAATCTAAATTATTCCAAGCCTTGTGGAAAATATCACATAGGTTCTTCAAAAAACTAAAGCTAGAACTGCAATATGATCTAGCAGTCGTACCCCTGGGTATATATCCAGGGTATAGGTCCAAGGTATAGATTCTGGGTATAAATTGGAAATGAAATCAGTTTGCTGAAGAGACACCTGCACTCCCCTGTTTACTGCATTGTTCACAGTAGCCAAGAAACGGCAACATCCTAAGCGTCCATTGGCATTCAGGGAAAGTGCCACATAGACACATGGACTCTTACTCAGACATGAAAAAGGATGAAACCTTGTCATCTGCAACAACGTGGATGGAACTGGAGGCCATTATGTTAAGTGAAATAAACCAAGCAGAGAAAGACAAGCACCACATGATCTCAATCACATGTAGAATCTAAAGAATAGGTAACTTCATAGCAGTTAAAAATATAATGGTTATCAGAGGCTGGGGAGGAAAGTGGATGAGGAGGACTGGCAATGTTGATTGTTATGGGTAAGAAGTTCTGGGCTTCTACTGACCATTAGAGTGATGATTGATAACATTAATGTACTGTATGTTTCTCTATTAATAACCTAGAAGATCAGATTTTGGATGATTTCACTATAAATAATGCTTGAACAGAAAATAGGTTTACCATTATTGGACATTACACAACCTATATGTGGAATGAAACATTACAATAATACCCCATAAATATGTATAATTTTAGACTATATATTTTTAAATTAAAATAACTCCCAATTAAAAAAAATATATATATATTATAATGCTATGGTAACTAAAACAGCATGGTATTGGCATAAAAACATATAGACCAATGGTATAGAACAGACACTGTAGAAATGAACCTACACATCTAAGCCAACTGATCTTAGAGAAACGACAATCTTTTCAATAAATGATGCTAGGAAAATTCGATATCCACATGTAAGAGAATGACCCAAGCTACCCCATCTCTTACTATTTAAAACTAAAAATTGATCAGACACCTAAATGTACATCCTGAAACTGAATCTACTAGAAGAAAACATAGGGAAATGCTTCAGAGGACATTATAATAGGGAAGGGTTTCTTTTTAAATCAAATGCTAAATGCACAGTAAATAAAACCAAAAATGTAATAACAGAACTTCATCAAACAAAAAAGCTTCTACCCAGCAAGGCGAACAGTCAACAGAGTGAAGAGGGAGCCTACAGATGGAGTAGATATTTGCGAGCTATACATCGGATAAGGGGTTAATAACCTGAATATATAAGGAAGGCAACCAACCCAGCAACAACAATAACAAAAAACAAAGGATCCTGGGCCCACGCTGTGGTAAAGCGGGTAAAGCTGCCACCTGCAGTGCCGGCATCCCATATGGGCACTGGTTCAAGTCCCAGCTGCTCCACTTCCCATCCAGTTCTCTGCTATGGACCGGGAAAGCAGTGGAGGATGGCCCAAGTCCTTGGGCCCCTGCACCTGTGAGGGAGACCCAGAGGAAGCTCCTGGTTCCTGGCTTTGGATCAGCACAGCTCCGACAATTGTGGCCATCTGTACAGTGAGTCAGTGGATGGAAGACAGACTGACTCCCTCCCTCTCTCTCTCTCTCTCTCTCTCGCTCTCGCTCTCCCTGCCTCTGCCTCTCTATAACGCTGCATTTCAAATAAAATAAATAAATCTTAAAAATATCCAAATGATCCATTTTAGAAATAGCTAACAGAGCTATGTAGTATTTTTCAAAGAAAGACAGACAAATGGCCAACAGGTACTTAAAACATGCTCAACATTTTACTAATCATGAGGGAAACACAAATCAAAATCACAATGTCACCTCCACCCAGTTGGACTATATTCAAAAAGATAAAAGCTAGCAAGGATATGTAGAAAAAGGGACCCTTGTGCACTACTGGTGGGATATAAATCAGTACAGCCATTGCGGAAAACATTATGGATGGTCTTCAAAAGATGCAAAGCAGATGATCCAGCAATGCCACTGAACTGTACATATCTAAGGAAAATAAGCCAATCTGCTGAGGAGACAGCAGTACTTCCATGTTTATTGCAGCTTTATTCTTTTTTTAAAGATTTATTTATTTATTTATTTGAAAGTCAGAGTTACAAAGAGAGAGAAAGGGAGGGAAGGAGGGGAGGAGGGAAGGAGGGAAGGAGGGAAGGAGGGAAGGAGGGAGAGGGAGATAATCTTCCATCTGCTGCCTCATTCCTCAAATGGCCACAAAGGCCAGAGCTGAGCTTATCTGAAGCCAGGAGCCAGGAGATTTTTCCAGGTCTCCCACACGGGTGTGGAGGCCCAAGGACTTGGGCCATCTTCCATTGCTTTCGCAGGCCATAGCAGAGAGCTAGATCAGAAGTGGAGCAGCTGGGACACGAACCGGCACCCATATGGGATGCCGGCACAGCAGGCAGCGGCTTTACCCGCTACACCACAGTGCTGGCCCCAGCTCTATTCTTAATAGTCAAGAAATGGAAACAACTTAAGCATCCATCCACTCGTGAATGTATAAACTAAGTGTTATACATATAACATGGAATACTGCTCTGTAACAAAAAGGATGAACTCTTATTTTTTTGCAACAACATGGATAGAATAGAAAATTGCTATTACCTTAAGTGAAGTAAATCAAGCACATAAAGACAAGTATGGCAATATCTCACTCATATATGAAATCTAAAAATAAAAAGATTTAAGAAAGTTTAAAGTAGAATGGTGATAATCAGAGGCTGGGAAGAAAAGTGAGGTAGGTACTACATTATATATCTAGGAATAAGAAGTTCTGGTGTTTGACCGAAGCAAAGGGTGATAATAGGTAATTATTTTAAGATTTATTTGTTTGTTTGAAAGATAGAACTACAGAGAGTGAGGGGGAGAGGCAGAGAGAGAAGTCTTCCATCTGCTGGTTCACTCCACAATGGCCAGGGCTGGGCCAGGCCAAAGCCAGGAGCTTCATCCAGGTCTCCCATGTGGGTGCAGGGGCCCAAGGATTTGGGCCATCTTCACTGCCTTCCCAGGCCATATCAGAGAGCTGGATCTGAAGTGAAGCATCTGGATACAAACTGGTGCCCCTATGGGATTTTTGCATGTCTGTACCATAAAGAAATGATAAATGTTTGAGGAGTTAGATATGCTTACTCTGATTTGAACATTACACAATGTGTACATGTATCGAAACATCACATAGTGCCCCCATAAAGGTACATAATTTATATGTATCAATTAAAATTTTAAAAATATATGAAATGTGTCAAACGAATGCTTACTATGTACTATGTAATAGTGGACATTAAAAAGTAAGATAAGGGGCTGGTGCTGTGGTGTAGTAGGTTAAGCCTCCATCTGTGGCACTGGCATCCCATATGGGCACCAGTTTGAATCCTGGCTGCTCTACTTCTGATCAAATGGCCTGGGAAAACAATGGAAGAAAGCCCAAGTGTTTGAGCTCCTGCACCCAAGTGGGAGACCCAGAAGAACCTCTTGGCTTCTGGCTTTGGATCAGTCCATCTCCAGCCATTGTGGTCTTCTGGGGAGTGAACCAGTGTTTGCAAGAGTGAGATCATTCAATCTCTCTGTATTTGCGTCTCTCTCTCTCTCCTTCTGTAACTTTGCCTTTCAAATAAATAAAAAAAATCTTTTTTATAAAATAAGATAAAATGATTGCTGGACTTAGATTGCTAAGAACCACTAAGAAAGAAAATATTTAGTACAGTGTTAGGATTCTAATTTTTGCTAGCTGGTGAAGGTGCTTGAATCAACACAGCCATCAGAGAAAGTTTTCCAGTTCCTTCTCGCCACATGGAAGCCCCCGAAGTCCCTCCCCCTTCCCTGGGGCTCTTTTGCACTAAGGTTGATCCCATTCTCTTTCCTAACAAAAAATCAAGGCAAACTTAAGGCCACTGGAGAAAGAAGACAGTGCAGAGAAACGCAAGACAGTGTGGGATCTGTCCTTGGTCCTGACCATACCTTTTTTAGGGGAAAAAAAAGATGCAACAATGAGCCAAAACATCGGATGGAAAAAGAAATCAAGGAGAAGAAAAACTCTGACACACTCTCACAAAACAACTTTAAACCATAACAATGTGTAGCCTTCATATTGATCCACACGTCCAGAAGCCCTACATGCTTGTATGGAACCTGGAAGTAGGATCTAAGGAATCCAGACTTTCTCAGTGTTATGTTGGCTAATAAGGACTCTCACAAATTTATACAGGGAGCTAAATTTCCTTGGACTCCATCACTAAGGCACACTTTCTTTATTTGTGCACTCTCTGTCACCATCTCTCCTCTCAATTTCTCTACAATGCCCTCTTTATATTAAGGAAACTTGGGCTATCTATATTTTACTTTCATGGAACCCATGCCCTCACTCCAAACAAAACATCTTGCTCTACATCAATTATTCCTGCTCATTAAAGACTAAAACTATTCCAAGAATTTTGTGGTTTTTTTAATCACTAGATGACTATTGTGATTAACAATTAGAATTCTATAGCAGAAAATCTTCATGGGACATTAGTCAAATGTTAATAGGAACACACAACCTCCTTCATTAGAAAAAGGATATTCAGAGTCCTATCCATTATCCCGGATGTTAGTGCTCCCCGTGACCACTGGTCAGGGCTGTGGGGTCTCTCAAGAGGCTGCTGCAGTGAGGCACGGTGGAAAGAGCTGGGTGTTTGCATCAGATCCAGCACCAGCTAATCTTGGGCAAGTTCCTAGATTTTGCTTTGTTCTCTAAAAAACAGAAATTGTGCTATTGACTTTTCAGATCTGAGATGGCATGAGCCTAGCGCTTGGCACAGGTAAGATGCTCCAAAAGCATTAGGTGCTATTACAAGCAGGAATCTACTGGCTCATAACTAATTTGTCTCTTTTTTGCAGCTCCTGGCTTTTCCTATTTGGCCCTAAAATTCATAGCTAATGATTGTTTTAAGTACAAGAATTATGTTAAAGAAGCTATGCTAACAAGAATAGGAAGAGATGACAACATGCATGCCATTTTCAGTATTTTTATATTTTATATTTAGTTTGTGGTTACATGCAGTAACTATGCCTTTTATAGTATTTTCCTACAATGACTGGATGGGGCATATGACTTATTTTGTTCAAAGGCAGAGTAGTCAATATGAGAGTACTTGCAAAAGTTCATGAAAAATTCACATAATAAAAGAAAACTGTGCATGGATTTCAAAAATTATTTGTACCAAAATAAATATAATTTCATATTCCATGAATTTTTGAAACCAGAGGCTTAAAACAAACATGCGACACAGCCACCTCCATCACCCCAGTTGGAGGCCAGACAGTATCCAGGAGCAAAGCTGCCTCACAGACCCAAAGCGAAGTAATGACTTGTGAGTGAGCCCAGGGGAGAGCAGCCCAGGGGTGCTGGTCCACGCTGCTGCCTCACAGGGTCATCACCGAGGCAAGGCCAGTCATTTTCAGTTATTAACTGTGGGGTGGTTATGATACAGCAAGAACTCACTGATGATGATGTGTTACGGGAAACAGACACTTGGGACCAGCAGCCTGAAGAGGTATTTTAGTTCCATCTGTGCTGTGTGGTTACCATAGCTGTGGCTATGGGCAGGACTGTGGGCAGATTCGCTGTTCTTGTTTTAATCTATTATCTATAACACCAGCAACACCAGCCTATTTCACAAGCTGGCTGTGAGTAGCAAGTGATATATGCAGTTTTTAAAATAGCAAAGTACTACATAAATGTGTTATTGGCTTAATGCTTTTCATACTTAAAATTATTTTTGAGAAAATTATGCTGAATTTAAAAAATAATACTCCAAGATCAGTCAATATGATAATTGCTCATGGAGCAGTTTTAGAAGACAGTGGTGGTTCTTACAGTGAGTTGGGTATGGCGGTGCAGGGAAGGGTTTGTTGAAGGGAAACTGTGCTAAACAGGCATATTGTAGTTAAAATTTTCATTTACTTATTTTAATTAATTTATTTTTACTAACAATAGAAACCAAAAAATCCAGAGTTTTACAGAAAATCATTACTACTAGTAAGTAGTGTTAGCATACACTGTAAATTATCCGAGTTCTAGATTGAAAACAATTAGGTTTTCTGTTTTCCTATCTGCTCATGGGTTTATTTTCTTCAGTCCAGCGAAGCACTTATTTGGTTAGAGCAATTCGATTTTAAAATATTAACAATTTTTAGCAACCTCATGCCCCCAAGACAGAAAAGCTTGTTCCACGCTAGTAGTTTTCTGAATGTCAATTCCTGTCCATGATGGTTTTGAAATGTGGTGCAACGTAAATGACGTAATTTGTCCTGAGAGGGGCTGGGAAGATAGAGACGATACACTTCATTTTATAAACTCAGCCACTGGAGACTGGCCTGGGGACGCTGCGTACTGACTCCAGGTCTCAGGTTCCTAGCCCCGGGGACTTTTCCCACCAAGCTCCACCAACTCCAAGATGAACGATTGTCTGGTGAATACTGAAGGTTTGAAGGTATTAATTACTCAGGTTTTTTTTTCTCTTTTTTTAAATTTTATTTTTCTATATTTTTAATTAGTTTTTTTTAACGAATTCAGTATGGTTTGTAGATAAAATTCTAACAACATAATGATATTCCCATCTTCCCTTTTTCTTCTCCCTTTCTGTCTTGTTTTTGTTTTTGAGAAAACATATTTTAAATTTACATCACAGGTCTAGTCTTCACACTGTACTTTATACTTTGTGTGTCTGTGTGGGTGCAAACTGTTGAAATCTTTACTTAGCATAGAGTTGATCTTCTGTAAATAAAGATAATTACAAATGAATCTTAATGAAGAATGGCATGGGAGAGGGATTAGGAGGTGGGATGGTTTGGGGGAGGGAGGGCGGGTATGGGGGGAAGAACCACTACAAATAAGAATTGCAACAAGTGAAAAAAGCAAAATGACCCTATTTTAATGGGAATATGGACATCAGCCATAAACAATAATTGGAGGCCTCCCCTTGCTCTGGGATACCTAATTTGCATCTGTGGGGGGAAAAAAAGAGCACTATTTCTTAGGTGTTCTGGTGAAAGTCTGCCCTGGCAAAGAGGTCAGCAACTAACAGTGGAAATGCGGTTCGGGGAGCCAATTTCACTCTTCCTTTCTCACTGTCTTGAATGGTCCAGAACCATCAAAAGTGGGCTGATTCACCAGGCTTCTATTAAGTGGGGTTCCTTCTGTCCAAAATGTTTGGAAGAGGTTAGCAAGGCGGCTGTCATGGCTAAGACTGGAAACTGAATGAGCTGATGACTTTTTTATGGACCAAAAAGCCCCACTATTTCACATGAAGATTAAACAAACAAAAATCTGTTCCGCTGAGACGCTAACTGAAGGTGGTACAAAGATTTCCACTTCCGGTAGGGAAAGCAAATTACACAAAGTGAATGATTCAAAATATGAAAATTTTGTAGTAAGGCCATTTCTCAGGAGGTGCGATCCGGGCATGGTTTTTATTTCTTTGAGCCTGGGGTTTTGAGAGTTCCAGGCAGGACTGGGCCATTCAGATGCGTCCATCAATTTAGGTTCTCATTGAAGTGTGGGGGAGACGCCTCCATTCAGTGATCATTCTATGCCACCCATGACAGCCTCCCTGGGGGAGCCCACTTCAAGAAAATCATTTAAGTTGGAATATTGAATATCCTATTCTTTTGCAAACTACGGTATATTTTAAAAAGAAATCTCATCCAAAATGATTAACACTTCCTACTGTTCAGGAAAAAAAGCCTGCCCTTTCAGACTAACAGCTGTGGATCATTAGCTATCCAGTGATGAGATGTGTTTGATGAGTATTTTTCTTTCTAATTAAGAGATGAGATTCTCTATTTGACTGTCTCTTTAGAAAGAAGCGAATAAAAAATTTTCTGCCTACACGGAAAGGCCATCTCCTACAAAACAATTAATTATTTCATGGTCCTTTTAGAAAACCCTTTTCCTCCATAATTTCAATTCATTTTTTTTTTCCTTAAACTTAACATTCCTTTGACACTCAGGCCTTCACAATATTAACCCATTTTCCACCCAAACCTCACCCCCTGATGCTTTCCTGTTTGCTTCATCACTCAACAATATCTACTTCAGATAAAACAGAAAGAGGAAATGTGTCAAAAGTGCACATATGCTTACAAGAGTTAATTTTTTTGGTTCTAACAGAACATTTGGTATGGGAATATTCCCTGATGTGAGCGAGGCCTCGAATTAGAATGATAATAAATACATAGGATATGGCTTTTTTGAGGACTGAAGCAATGTTTAAAAAAATTCAAGGTATTTAGCAAGAAGTAAAAATCCATTGTGGTAATGAAACAATTTCACCTCTACCAGGAAGGGAGGCTGCCAGTTAAGAGGAAACTGCAATATAACAGTTTTCTTTTTGAAAAAAGCCATCAGCAGGGTTGGCAAGGAGGTAAAATTCACGAATTAAAAACTTGAATGAGGAGCATAGTAGGAAGCCAGGGAAAGCCCTGTTTGTGAATCAGTTCCAACAACCGCCTCCTTAGATGATGTCTGAACAAGGGGAAGAGGAGGGGAGGAAAGGATGGAAGGAGGTTCAAGGTCAGCTTTCAGACACCGAGGGCCTGCCGTGCCACTTCTCCTCACTAGGGCACGTTCGGAAGTGCGTAGAGCATTTTCTGTTGTCACATTGACTAGGGTGGGGGAAGGAAGCTACTATCCCAGCTTTTACTTGTGAGGGAGAAGGCGGCAAAGTACTCTGAAAACAAGCAGTCGACCCAGTGAAGTTCCCAGTCCCAAGTGCTAAGATCTTTCTTTTCTGAGAAACATTGCCAGCTGCTCCGACAACAGAATATTCTACAATTAACTAAGAAGAAATTGTATGTACACAGGGGGTCTTCAAAAAGTCATGGGAAATGTATATTTCAAAACTTCAATTTTTTTTGCATAAAAGCAATCATCCTTTCATTCCATTTTCCACGACCTTTTTAAGGTTCCCACATATATACAAGCGCATACAGAAGGAGGTAGTCCTATTTCCTCGTTGGAAGCATGACTTCTAACCTATAGATTTAAAGCACGCCAGTGTTAGAGAAAATAGATCCCACTTCCTTATAAGTACCTGTGCTAGATTCTCCTTCTGCTTCTTTTTTTTTTTTTTTTTTTTTTTTTTTTTTTTTTGACAGGCAGAGTGGATAGTGAGAGAGAGAGAGACAGAGAGAAAGGTCTTCCTTTTTGCCGTTGGTTCACCCTCCAATGGCCGCTGTGGCCGGCTCATCGCGCTGATCTGAAGCCAGGAGCCAGGTGCTTCTCCTGGCCTCCCATGCGGGTGCAGGGCCCAAGGACTTGGGCCATCCTCCACTGCCTTCCCAGGCCATAGCAGAGAGCTGGCCTGGAAGAGGGGCAACCGGGACAGAATCCGGCACCCCAACTGGGACTAGAACCCGGTGTGCTGGCACCGCAAGGCAGAGGATTAGCCTGTTAAGCCACGGCGCCGGCCCTCCTTCTGCTTCTTAAAGTGTGGTATTTTTAAAAAATATGCCTAAAGTGCTGCAGGCGAATGCCCTATGTCCTTGCACTCCCAACCTCCATCACACCATAAGCATTTGCAGGACTTAGTCTTCAAGGACATGGCCAGATGGTCACTTCCTGTTCTAAGGTCTTTATTTCCGGTCAGTTTCACTAAAGCTTTCTGTACCACCTCCACCCAACGAGGGGGAGAGGATAGGCAAAGTGAAGCTGATTAACCCCTGGAGAAATGACAACCTTTCCCAGGTGGCTTGACAGGATCACAAGCTGCTGTTTCCAAGAGCGGCATCATTTGCTTGCACAGTTTCTAACATAGACAGTAGCAGGGAATCATGAGTTCCTAAGCCCCAGACATCACTCCACCTTGGCTTTCTCTTTCTGATCACCATGGCACAGACATGAGAGTGGCCCTGTGACTCCTCTCCTCTCTTGGAGTCAAGAGTGAGAACTGATTTATTTTTTATTTTTTTTACTAATTTGTTCAGATATCAAACAGGCAAGATTTTCATTGTGCTGTGTTTTGGGGTATGTGTGTGTGTGTGTGTGTATTTTATATGTTTGGAGAAAAAAAATCAAGGTGCATTGTCTACCAAATGTCCCTTTAGATGGAATATGCAAAATATGGCAGGAAAGCAATCTATCTCTGTTTTGGTGACAGAATGAGGTATATGACTGGGAGGAGGAAAAAAAAGAGATGAATTGGTTGATTTATTGATAAGCTTTGAATCAAATGAATGTGTAATAACTTAGTTCATTTACTTAGTGATGGTGTTAAAAAACACGTTGTTGATTCAGACTGACTGAGACAACTTATACATGTGCAGAGCAGAATTTCAGTTCTTTCTTTTGTGACATTATGCCCTGGGTTTTTGAGGTTGCTATCTGAAGCTTAAGGTCCACAAGCTTAGTGCAAAAAAATGTTTTTGAAAAGCACAGCTTGACTCCCTCTATTAAAGAAGCAAGTGTGATGACCAGATAGGACTCATTTGAAGGTGTGCTACTTACACCCCAAGGACACATCGACTGAAAAATTTCCAGGACCAAATGGACCCAAACAGCCTCAGAGATGGCGCTATCAACAAATCATAGCATAGTGCACACTATTTTTCTTGATGGAGATATTATATCAGTAGGACTTGCAGGCCAGAAGGCCTGGGAAGTTATTTATTTATTTAGATTTTTTTCTTCTTTTTCGGCTTACAAGTTGTGCTGATATTTTGTGTCACTTTTTTTTTTTTAAATCAAAGTTAGAGATAAAAGGCTCTGGCTTTGCTTTGAGAACACTGAAAACTCCAAAAGCAAAGCCAGAGTATGTCCAACGAGCATCATACAAACCATGCATGAATAACGGATAAGAAATCCCCGCAATGTTGTGAGTTCAATGTGGGTAAAAGTTTGAATGTAGGTGCTGGTGGCTCACTAGGCTAATCCTCTGCCTGCAGCGCCGGCACCCCGGGTTCTAGTCCCGGTCGGGGCGCTGGATTCTGTCTCGGTTGCTCCTCTTCCAGTCCAGCTCTCTGCTGTGGCCAGGGAGTGCAGTGGAGGATGGCCCAAGTCTTTGGACCCTGCACCCACATAGGAGACCAGGAGAAGCACCTGGCTCCTGGCTTCGGATCAACGCGGTGCGCTGGCTGCAACGGCCATTGGGGGGGTGAACCAACGGCAAAAGGAAGACCTTTCTCTCTGTCTCTCTCTCACTGTCCACTCTGCCTGTCCAAAAAAAAAAAAAAATAGTTTGAATGTAGGATGAAAGGAACAAACACTTACAGATGCATGGAGAATGTTGATTCTCTGAGGTCCCTTTCATTAGCAATCAGGCCTTTACCCAACAGTTTGTAAGGTCTATCATGTTATCAAAAACACACTTAATATTTTGATTTTTTTTTCAAAAAATTACTAGAGGGGCAGAGAGAGAAGAAAAAGGAAGAGATCCAGTCTGCTGGTTTATTCCCCCAAAGCCTGCAATGGCCAGCACTGGGTTGGGCTGAGTTGGGGTGGGCCAAAGCTAGAGCCAGGAACTCAACCCAGTTCTCCTATATGGGTATCAGGGACACAATTACTCAGCTGCCACTGCTGTTTCCTACTATCTGCAATGGCGTGAAGCTGGAGCCAAGTATTACACCCAAATACTGTGATACAGGCTGCAAAGGTCCTCACATCTTAACCATGAGTCTAAATGGTCGTCTCTTATATTTTAGTGTTAATTGCATGATCATTCACAGAGGTTCAGATAATTCCAAACCATACTTCATGAAAAGTCATTCTGTTGGATCAACACATAAGGGGTCTACAAAAATTTCATGGAAAATAAGTATTATAAAAAAACTGCATGGATTTCAAAATTCTTTTGTACTGAAATAAACTGATCTTGTTTTATTTGTCTGAGAAGCAGAGAGAGAGAGAGAGAGAGAGAGAGAGAGAGAGAGAGTCAGAGACATATCTCGCATCTGCTGCTTCATGCCCCAAATTCCCACAGCAGCCAGGGCTGGGCCAGGCTGAAGTTGGGAAGTGGGAACACAGTCTGGGTCTTGCAGGTGGATAGCAGGGAGCCACCACTTGCTATGTTCCTGGGGTGTGCATCAACAGGAAACTAGAATCAGGAGTGGAGCAGGGACTTGAACACAGGCACTCTGGTATGGAATGTGGGCATCTGAATGAATCTTACCCACTACACCAAACCTTTACCTCTAGACTGATCTTTCAACTCCTTTTCTGCACAAAAGTTGTGAAGTGCTGTCAGCTGTATTGTTTTAAATGACCAAATATAGACAATTAAGAGAAATTAAGAAGTGATCTGGCCCGCAAGGAGGTAGCTGGTAGGAAGTAACAGTCATTCTAAAAACTAAAATGAGTTGAGAACCAATCCTACAGCTCTTTCTCATTTAGACCTAATTAAAGGTGGAATGTTCTTTGGGGTGCTAGTGAGAGAGGGGGATAGTCCAGAAAGAGTTGCATCCTGGAGAAATGAGGGAACAGAGAAAGGTAAGCTTCAATGCGCTTAACAGCTTTAACTCATTCTTCGATGTCCTTTGACACAGTCCTCCTGCAGTTTTTATAATGACTGTTACTTGTCCCTTAAGCATCCAGTGCCAATGAAAAAGGCATTACCTTTTTTGTGTGTGTGATCATCAAGTCATTACAAAATGTGCTGATATTCCTTTCTGCTTTTCAAATTCTTAAACTTGAAAAACAATACGGCCTTTTTCTAGGGATACATTCATAAAAATTCGCCATTTAAATACATTTTCTAGGGCTGTGGAAGCACTGTAGCAATTCACTAAAACGCATTGAATAGTTACCTTTAACATTTTTAAAGAAATGCATCTGTCACTATGACTATTTTTGAAATATTCTTGGTCAATACCCTTCTTGTGTATGTAAATGCTGCATCTAGGCACACACATTTTAGAGCAATGTTTGCTGATGTACCAAATGTAAAATTTTCCCTAGGCTGGAAATTTGGCTTTCAAGCTCTCTCCATCCTGAACAGGTACAATATTTAGGGCAACAGCTGGCACTTCAGTTGCTCAAGGGGGGGAAACTCCCTCTGTTCTACATTCTGTGCCAGAAAATAGGATACCCAGCTATCTAACAAGCCAAACACATGTTAGCAAAGTCTGTAGTCCTGTGGTCTTTATACTCCCAGCCCTAACTCACTGAACAGGAAAGCCTTTAAAAAAGCAGATGATTAATTTACAGTGATTCCTTTATTACAGTCGCTGAGGGGCAGGGGGTTGCACTCTGCCAGGTTTGGGGATGCTTGGTGCCATTCTGACTCATTTCCACTCATACATCCTGACTCTGACTTAATCCAACTTATCATGCGGATGTTGCCTGGGCTACTGATTTCTGAGCTTTCTTTTTAATCCTTTAAGACACAACCTTGCAGTTCTTGGTCCAAATTTAATATCTTTGTTTCAGTCTTACAGAGCCAAAGTCAGAGAGCCTGTTTTTAAAGTTTCACCCTCATAAATAGATTTAAGACCTAATAATATCATAGATTCCGGCTATCGTACCAGCTTCCAGAGCCTCATCTCCCAGTCTGTCTTATAATTTTCTAATTTTCTCCTTCACTGGTCTCATTCCTCCATTCTCTCTGTCCTGGAAAAACTTCAAGAGTTATGTTTAGCAGCTCTAGCTATGTCTGAACATTTCTCTTTGCAATTCAAATAATCATCTTGGGCTGATTTTAACAGGCTTCTTTACGCTAGCCCATCTTTTACCCTTGCTGTGTAATGTTTACTGATGAGGGCCTTTCTCCCATTTCTTATCTGATCTAAGTGGTCCACTCACTGCACTGGGAGCCCAAAGGCTGGAACACAAAGTCCACATCCTGTCTGGCTGTTTTCCAGACCCCTAAACATTCTCTTCAATGCAACAGGGCTTGTGTTTCAATGGTAACAGAAGTTATCAGAGAATACTAGTTTAGACAGCAAGCAAGCCGAACTCCAACTGTTCAAACAGCCTGACTTTTAGAGTAAAAGGGAAGGCCCTGGGCCAAGACCACTGAGTTGAGCAGGTATTTTTAGTTCACTTGTAGGCCAGCTCTAATGTAATTCTGAAATGTTTTCTTCAAACCAAACCCAACTTTTTCAGGGCTGTCCAAATCTGTTTTCTTTTATAGCAAGTACAAATTCTTGGAGCACGGGAAGCATACGTATCATTTGCAATGCTGCTGCATGTCTATGGTGTTGACGCCGATGGCTCAAATTAGTCCGTAAAACAGATGAGCGCATTGTAATTAGCTCTTGTCAAACTGTTGGAAATACAAAAACCATTTCCACTGTAATAAAAATTATGAAAAAGAAAAATCTCTCCTATCCTTTTCAGCCAAAAGAGTTCCTGAAATGTCTTGTAGTTTAGGATCCCAGAGTTCTAAAAGAAGGCCATTTCTTTTTCAGAAAAGCAATCACTCCATTGACATGGAGATGCTGACATGTGTTATCTCTCAGGCGTTTTTACTGTTGTATTTGATTGCCTGCAAAACCGCACTGCTGAAAATGACCTATCAGGAGTGGACATATGTTGTTGAGCCACATGGTACTGATACATGATGCTCAAGCAACATTTACACTTCTTTGAGTGTTTCATAAAAATTTTCTGAATCTTTCCCATCAGTGAGTTACTGTGATCCATTTTTCCGAATAACTAAACATTGCATAGGTGTTAATCCCAGGTTCTGATGGGATGTCTTTGATATCAAACTCTCACCTGCTCATCTGTGTCTTATTGACAGCTCACCTGAATATTTGGGACAGTGACTGAAAAGAGAACTTTGCTTGCTCTCTTAAATTATTCATAAGCTTAGGGAGAGTTCTGGAACTCTCTGGAATTTAAGGTCCTCTCAAAGTAAAACATGAATTTTAATAAGCAAGTTTAATTATTAGCAAAAAGGTGGGGCAGTTTGAGATTAGGTTCACTATACCAAAATAGTACCCCTGCTGCATACATTAAGTTTCACCAAGATATCTCCAGGTATGCTTGTGGGGATGAACAGGATGAGTCTATCTTTAAAAGTAATTAAATTACTAACCAAAAATGTTAATATACAATGGGTCATACAATTAGGACCTTTAGAAGCTAACATAACAAAAATTATCTGTGGCCTTGGATAGGCAACAAGTTCATAGACACAACACCATAAGCATGATCTATATTCATCTATCCATCTCTCGTACAATTTTGGAATTTCATGTTCCCAAAGGCACCATTAGGAAAATGAGATGGTAAGGCATACGTCGGAGACAGTGACGACAAATCACACATCCCATCAAGGAGCATAGACAGGACACTAATAATACAAAGAAAAAAATCCCAATTAAAATGGGCTGAAGATTTAAACAGACATTTTACTAAAGAAAATATACAAATAGATAAAAAATACATGAAAAGATGTTCAACAACATTATCACTAGGGAAACCAGGGCAAGATAGCACTTCTGACCCCTAGAGTGGCTATAATCAGGACCAGAAGCATTGCTGGTAAAGAGATGGCACAGAGCAGCCACTCTGGAAAACATTACAATAGCTTCTTTTAAAAAGTACATGGATGGGGCTGGCGCTGCGGTGTAGTGGGCTAAGCCTCTGCTTGAGGCGCTGGCATCCTGGCTGCTGCTCTTCTGATCCAGCTCTCTGCTACGGCCTGAGAAAACAGAAACATGGCCCAAGTGCTTGGGCCCCTGTACCCTCGAGGGAGACCTGGAAGAAGCTCTTGGCTCCTGGCTTCAGATTGCCAAGCTCCGGCCTTGTGGCCATTTGGGGAGTGAACTAGCAGATGGAAGACCTCTCTCTTTGTCTCTCCCTTTATCTGTAACTCTACCTCTCAAATAAATAAATATTTTTTTAAAAACTCACGGAAAATGGGATTAAAAGATCAATTTTGTAGTCTCTGTATAGTTCTTTTGTTAAGTACATATAAACTTACCACTTAAACCAACAATTCCATTCCCAGATATCTATTCAAGAGAAATGAAGACGTGTGCCCAGTGAAAGACTCTCACATGAATGTTCATGGCAGCATTATTCATGATACATCCAAAACGGAAACAATAAAAATATTCACCAACTAGCAAACAGATAATCAAAGAGTGCTCTATCTGGAGGTGGGTGTGTGGGCTGGCAGTTAGAACACCTGCTAAGATGCCTGCATCCTACATCCGAGCACTGGGCTTCAGATCCCGCGCTGACTCCTGATCACAGCTTGCTGCTAATGCAGACCCTATGAGGCCGCAGTGATGGCTCAAGTGATTGGGCTCCTGTTCCCCACACGAGGGACCGTTCCTTGGCCACTGCAAGTGTCTGGTAGTCAAACAGTGGATGGAGTACAATCAATCAATCAATTAATCAATATCTCTCTCTCTCTCCCTCCTTCCCTCCCTCCCTCCCTCTGACTCTCATATATACCTCTCAAATAAGTTAATATATGTTTAAAAACTCACTATGCCCCTGTGATGGAACAATTTAGCAATGAAAAGAAGACACTCCTGCTATATTCCACACCAGGGACTCAAAACAATTACACTTTAGAAAAAGAAGTCAGATGCAAAGGACGTATTGTATGACTCCATTACTATGAACATTCTGAAAACACAAGTCACTACATACAGAAAATGGGTTAGTGACAGCCAGAGCTAGGGGCAAGAATGGGAAATCACTATAATCAGGCACGAGGGATCCTGCAGGGGTGATGGTTACACAGCTCTGTATACATACTAGAAATCAGCAGATTATACTTACATGATGAAAATGGATGGGTTTTGTGGCATATAGATTAAACTTCAATAAAGTTGTCTTAAGTCAAAAGCTAAAAGCTTTGGTGGTGGTAAATCCCAAGACAAATAACTGAGAAAACAGGCTGAGGCCATAAACAGTGAGGCATCTTGGGTGTACCTTGTCAACAGGCTCAAAATACTTAAAATGCTAATTGATGCCACTGTCCACATGGCGTGGCGACTCTTCAGTCAGTGGCTCCTCATTCAAGTTTAGAGTTCTACAAAGGTCATTAGGCAATAGCTAAAGCAAATAGCAATCATTGCAAATTATAATTAGAAAAGCAAGGCTCTAGAATCAGGCAGTGAACACCAGAATAAAATGCTGTCATCCAAAGGTGACACAATTGGTCCTAATTTCCCATGAACAGTATGATCAATTTTGAAGGAAAAAAAATGGGATTCCCTCACCTGCTAAAAATGAAATGGCTGAGAATTTGGGGGAAGAGGGGGAGAAAGCTAAGCAAAACTTGGAGAATACATGGAAAGAAATGGAAAAGGACGACAGCTTAGACTGGTGTGTTCAGAGCAAAAGGCCAAAAAGCAAAAGCAACAGAAACACAAATGTGGGTGCAGGAGAATGGGGACAGAGTGCCTCTAAGAACCCAGTAAAGACGACCACATCTCCTCCCTACTTCATAACCAGGCTAGGGAGCTCTTCCAGGGTCTCTGGGTCTCATTTGCACTCCTCCGTGTCCTCAGCCAAGTCACCAACAGTACCACCTATCGGGAGATGAGCCTTCGCACCCCCACTTTCATCCACAGACATAGCAGGAAAACAGGTTAGGTGGGATTCGTTTCATTTTTCTGGTCAGCAAGTCAGCAGCCTCCTTGACTGCTTGGATGGTTGGTTGGCTGAGATTTTTTTTCCCTCAGTATATGACATCAAGAAAACAGAAAACTGCTGAACACAGCAGGACAAATGCAATAAATCTGAAAACAGCTCCCAACTGCTTTTATAAGAGCCCTTCTAAAACTCTGGGATAATCCTGTAAACTTCCTATACAGCTACAAAAAACCTCATTTTTTTTTTCCATGATAAAGCTTAATGCATGTGTTTGTAAGTTAACTAAATTATGTCACGCGTGGAGAAGCAGGTGAGCCCTGGCGGATCTCCCACTGCTTTCTACAGCCATTCTCTCTCTCTCAACTGCTGGTCTCCCAGGCTCCCTGTTGTGCTGTCAGCTTCCACCCAACCAGTCTGGCTCCCAGGGAGACAGGTGTGGCTTTGTCCTGGAAGCGCACAGCACTGGGCAGAGTCCAGCTTCCCGTTCAGCAGTGCGCTGTGGTGGGCTATACCACACTGCCTTCCTTTAAAATTCTTTGCTTTCTGGACTTGCTTAACCACCCTCCTATCCAGAAGCGTTCAGCACATTTCTTGCTATAATCCAGACATGGTCACGGTGGCAACTTGGGATCCAGAATTCACTAGAGCGATACACAAGCAAGCCACGTATATTTTTCTTCCTTAGCTTTGGCTCAAACTTGAGGAGGCCTGAAGTTAAGCATCAGGTAGCACAGAGTACCCGCTCAAGACTTGGCTTGGGGCCGGCGCCGTGGCTTAACAGGCTAATCCTCCGCCTTGTGGCGCCAGCACACCGGGTTCTAGTCCCGGTTGGGGCGCCGGATTCTATCCTGGTTGCCCCTCTTCCAGGCCAGCTCTCTGCTGTGGCCCGGGAAGGCAGTGGAGGATGGCCCAAGTGCTTGGGCCCTGCACCAGCATGGGAGACCAGGAGAAGCACCTGGCTCCTAGCTTCGGATCAGCGCGATGAGCCGGCCGCAGCGGCCATTGGAGAGTGAACCAATGGCAAAAAGGAAGACCTTTCTCTCTGTCTCTCTCTCTCACTATCCACTCTGCCTGTCAAAAAAAAAAAAAAAAAAAAAAAAAGACTTGGCTTGGATCTCACTGCAGATTACAGCAGAAGCAAATGGATTGAAGTTAGTGTCAGAGAGAGGGCATTCCACAGGAACCACCTAAAAACAAGACGTGGATCTCAGCATATCTCATGGACTATGTCGGAAGGCCTGTGGAGCTTTGTTTTCCTCTCTTTTATATCTATCTTATGTAAAATAAAGAGTAACAGCTTACAGGTGGGGAGGAAAGACCTAAAATAGACAACAGGAAAGTCAAAGGCAAAGGGCTCACCAAGGCTGTCCACAATTCTCCCATACAATAACTACGCTTGCTGTTTTCTTCTTTCTTTCTACAGAGAAACTTCATGGATCACAGAAGCCCTAAATCAGTAGAAACATTTCAGTGTTCAGGGCAAAACAGGTATTTATAAATAAGTTTACCATGTACATAAATACGAATATGGATATTACATGTTTGTGTATATGTATAACAGTGGGAATATTATTTTATATCATATCTACGCGTCTATTTTCCCATAGAAAGTGGTACCCATAAATACTCAGTACTTCTTGGTGAGCACCCTTAGCTCAACTGTAGAGCGGAAATATCAATATAATTATAGTGTGAAAGTTCATTAAATGCTGTTAATGATATGGCTATCTCACGTTTAGGGAAATAATTTTCCACAGGATTAGTGGAATACGACTAACACATTTAATGAATTATATTATTTTGAAATCTAAATAGGAAGTGAATATGAACTGGATTTAAATAATTTTAATTAAATACAATTATTACCATATATGAAAAATTGTTAACTAAGTATTTTATGTCCCAAGGGACATAAATTCTTCCCCCTTTATTATTTTAATTATATATTTTGATTCCCATATTACAGACAGAAAAGTTGAGTGTAGAGAAAAACAAGTACTTCTAACATGTATAACAGCAATAAAGTCTCATTTCTACTTCATGATCTTGTTTCCAAACATAAGATGGCGGAGTTTGATAGGATATTAAGCAATTTTTATAGCCTCTCTTCAAGAGCATATGAGAGAATCCTACACAGAAACTTTTAAAGATTATTCATTGTAAAAGAGCATTCTTTCATTATGTAATTTAAGGGCATCATCTCATTAATTTGTGCTAAGAACTTTTCCCTCCTCATTTAAAGATCTATTTTAAAGATCTTATGTGTTGAAGATACAGGTATGAACAATAAGAAATCTTGCTGACTGGTACTGAAAACTTGTGACAGAGACATCCTGTACTGCGCTGAAACCTCTGGCCTTCTCACATCCTCAACACTCACCCAGTGCCTTGGCATAACTAAACTGTGTCTGGCCTATTACACAGAAGTTGAAACTTGTTACACCTCACCCATTCACTGTCATCTGATGCATTGGTGACCCAGCAAAGGACAAGGCTACTTCAGAAAGTCTCTGGGAAAATGGAATTAAAAGACAAGCTTACTTGGGTGCAAAAGTTTCTCAAATCAGTGCATACTTTTTGCATTTTTTTCATGCATTTTCCATGAGCTTCCCAAAGTCTCCTCCCACGATGCTGGTTCTGGAGGGTGTTTTGGTCATTACTTTCTTTCATTTTTGCTTCTTTTGTTATACTTCAACCTTAGTTCTAGGTAAATTCCACTTTGAGTCTTACTTGATGAGCTGCCGCACAGGAAAGTTAGTGGGGATGGTTGGGAGAGGGTTCCATGACACATCAAAAATCAGCACATCCATTTATTACTCATATTTGGTACGTCCTCTTTCTCTCTAATTGTTGGGTCAAATATATGCTGACTACTGCCTTTAATTGGAACCATTGGCCAGTCCACCATCTCTACAGTTGACATCTCTTGTTTTTTATTCATTACCTTGATTTTCCTTGAGGCAACCCTTCCCCACTTTCCACTGAAGGTGTCCGGTGGAGCTGGTTCTACCTCTGGCTCCAGCTAGATGAGCATTTGACCCCATCTTGGTTAACAGAGGCATGGCCTGCTCTGGGGTGTAGTAATTCATTCAAGGATGGGCAAATCAAAACAAAAGAGACTCAACTGGGGAAGCTGTGGAATTCTTGAAGAAAAAAAAAAAAAAACTACTCTCTCTCTTTTCCCCTACCAAACTCTAGAAGAACGCAAACCTAGGGGATGTTGATTGCTATGGAGGGGGACAGACTCCTGCCTTAGCTCAACGCTAACACAGAGGAAAACCAACCCAAGACATAGCAGAAAACTGAATTCTGGTTGAGTCATTTGTGCCTCCGGAAACAGACACGCGGAGACATAACTTGGCCTTCCACACATACACACACCAACGAAAGTTTAAAAAAAGACAATTTAAACAGAATTCTTAACAGCTCTTGAAAAATGTAAAATTCATTCACCACTCCTGGGCCCTCACCAGACTGACTGCATTAGACTCTCTGTCAGTGGGGCCCTGGTTTCTGTATTTTTAGCTATTCCCTCAGTGTTTCTGGTGATCCTCAACTTAGGGAACCAGAATGAACATTCATTGAAGGTTCTCACTCTTTCCCCAGCACCATCAAAAGCCCGGAGAAGCTCACAGACTGCTCCCGAGGCTGAATTCGAATGGAGGGGGCTCTTTGCTCTTCCTTCTTTGCAATGGCCTCGGGGTAAATGAAAACTTTCTCTGATCCCACCTGTGTTCTGGAAGCAGTGAGGCTATTGGAGTGGGACTGGCCAGAGAAGCACGATGACCAGAGAGAACTTAATTTGGAAGAGAAACACCCAAGATCTCCCTGCATTCAATTCTTCGCATTGTCTACAAAAAATCAGGTAACCAACAGACGAAGAATTGAGTTTGTTGTTAGATTAGAATTTAGGACAAGGGGTGGGGGGGATTTTGTGGACAAAGATTCCTCAAGCTTACATAGAGTGAAGGTATGGATTTCCAGATCTCAACTGACTGGGTGGGTTTCCTTTCTCACTTTATTTTTTTTGAAGATTTATTTATTTACTTGAAAGTCAGAGTTACAGAGAGAGAGAGAGAGAGAGAGAGAGAGAGAGAGAGAGAGTCTTCCATCCACTGGTTCACTCCCCAGTTGGCCTCAATGGCTGGAGTGGCATCAATCCAAAGCCAGAAGCCAGGAGCTTCTTCCAGGTCTCCCATGCAGGTGCAGAGGTGCAAGGACTTGGGCCATCTTCTACTGCTTTCCCAGGCCATAGCAAAGAGCTGGATCAGAAGTGGAGCAGCCAGGACTTGAACCAGCACCCATATGGGATGCCAGCACTGCAGACTGGGGCTTTAACCCACTGTGCCACAGCGCCCTCCCCCCCTTCTCACTTTATAAAGCAGGAGAAATCACTCCAAATTTACTCCCTCTGTGTTTCTGACGGGCTTCCAGGAGCACTCTTCACAGGGTGCAACTGTTTTGAAAGGTTGAGATAAATGAAGACCTCCAGAACAGATTTCCTGCCTTCAGTTAGACTGGAGGGTGGTTTCTGGTCCTTGCAGCTGTGACCGTCTGTGTCAACTCTAAAGGAAGACAGGAAGTCCAGTGTGGCTATCCGCTTACAGAGGTGACTGTTCATTCTCCAAAACCGTCAACCTTTTAGTACCGTGAGACACTCTAGGCTACTTCTCCACATGGTAACTTGAAAGTCAACCCTGTCAGACCAAAACTGTACCCAAGGAGCAGGTAGATCATAGGCACAGTATTTTACCACTGACTGCCTGCAGACAGTTCTTTCTGGGCCTTTCCAACATGGACAGGAACTCATCATGGTCAAGTTGCACAAGGTCTTCTGGGTGTCCAATCATCAATGACCCTTTGGATCATCTGCAGCTGGGTTTTGCAAAAAGCTGTCTCGATGGACAAGAATTCTCACTGAGATGAAACAACACGTTTCATTATCACTATCATAGTATCCCATGCCTTCTTTTCAACGTGCACCTCCATGACTTGTCACTTTTGACTGTGCTGGGTGAAGAGTGAAAAGAGAACACAGGAAAGCTGTTTCCTAATGTATTATGGCTTTATTGCCACAAAATAGAAGTGAGATTAAAAACAAAAACAAAAACAAATGTCCTTGGCCCATCGCTGTGGCTCAGAAGGTAAAGCCACTGCCTACAAGGCTAGCATCCCATATGGGCACTGGTTTGAGTCCCAGCTGCTCCACTTTCGATACAGCTTCCTGCTAATGCACCTGGGAAAGCAGCAGAGGGTGGCCCAAGAGCTTGAGGACCTGCATCCATGTGGGAGACCCAGATGAAGCTCCTGGCTCCTGGCTTCAGCCTGGCCCAGCAATGGCTGATGCAACCATTTGGGGAGTGAACCAGCCAATAGATTTCTCTTTCTGCCTCTCCCTCTCTGCATAGGAAGTTATAAGGCTCGCTGTTCAATGGGTACTCTAGTGGAACCTTTATGCCTATGGATGGAGGGGTTTCATAACACCCTCTTTAACATTCTGCAAGCTAAAATAATCACAGTCATGCTCTTTGGCATAGAATTTTGAGGTTTGTGAGAAAAATCTTGGTCCCATTCTCAGCCCATGTCCATGTGGAGGCGAGGTGGCATTTTACAGACTTGTGTTTTGGTTAGGCTTCTCAACTTTTAAAAGAGTTGTCAACTATATTCCCATCTCAGCTGAGGCTGAAAGCATGGTCTGTCCCTAATTGGCAACAGAATATTTGCACTCCAAGTACTTGTCAAAAGAGGATAACACGGAATGCTTGCTGCCCGGTGCCTATCAAAAATCAGTTACAAGGAAATGGATTTATGGAAGGTTGCCTAAAGGACATACATTCCCTTTTAGATCTTCTCAATTTTATTTTTGGATTCAGCCAAACCATTTGCGAACCATGTACTTCAACCCCAGGGCTATGTCCCCCTAAAATAAGAGTAATTATCGGTGGTCGCACACATAGCCCTGAGACAGGTGTTGTTTGTACACTATTAAGAATCTTTAAAATTACCATGCGAGGTAATGACTCTGTCTTCCAGATCGGGGAACACTTCCCAGCACCGCCAAATCACTCGTCCAAAGCCACCCAGCGAGTCAATGGCATTTTTTACACAACTCAAAACTAAAGGCCGTCTGGCTGCACGTTCCCAGCCCTGGCCACTGAGCTCACGTCGCTTTCACTGAAAGGCATTTTGGCGAAGCAGCAGCAGCCTCTACTGAGAGATGGGCGAAGGAAGGATTCTAGGATACAGCCTTGTGCTGCACTCTGCAGAGTGCGCTCATGTTACACAGTGCCCATTCTCCTGGTACACAGTGTCCATTCTAGGGAGTCTCTTCGAAGAGAATTTTGGAGGTCTCTGCCCTGGAAATAGCTGGGCCCACCCTGAGAAACTAACAGGTGTTGTATAAAAAAAAGAATGGGAGTCACAGAATTGACTAGGTGTCCCTTCACTTACTTTTGGGGGAAGTCCAGACCCCACACTTGACCTTGCTCTGTCTGGCACCTGAGGTACTCACTCCACGTGCCACCCTGACCACTGGAAGGACCTCAGTCATCCCTCCCTCTCCCTGGACATCCCTGGGAGACTTTACTGACAAATGCACCGGGGTGACTGCATGCATACCTTTTTGTCACTCTCTACATTATCATATTTTTCAATATAAATAAAATTGAAGTAAGAAGCCTACCTGTATGAAGCATTTCATGTGTTTCAGAAACTGTGCAAAATGGCGCTGTTTCTTGTTTAACCTTCACAGTGATTGTGACTTATGTTTAATATTAATAGCCCATTTGACAGATGAGAGAATTGAGGGTTCACAAAGATTAAGGAAAATACCCGAGGTCACACAGCAGAGCCAGATTATTGGCTGACTCCAGACCTGAACTCTTAACTGTAATAAAAGCTTAACTCTTAATAACAGAAGGCATAGGTGACAGGGAAAAGAAAAGGTGGGAAAAACCTTATAGGGAAACCTTATAGGGAACAAAGCAAAAATAGAAAAGTCAGGTACGAAAGAGCACAGGGTAGAGAGTGAATGTGTTTGCAATGCAGCCTCAGAAATGTATGACTGTGTGAATTCCTAGAGTGATTTTTTTTTTTTTTCTTGAAGATTCAGCCCCGAGTGTGATCGACAAATGCCAGCTCTTTGGTAGAAACTTCCTGATCTCCTTTCGCCCTGAGCCACTTTCCTGCACAAGCAGGTGGTGGTCTGTGCTGCCATCCCTCCCTTCTCTGGCTGGTCCTCAGCCTGGGTAGCTCCTGAGGCAAAGGGAGGGGCCCCATTCTTGGAACACTGTTGCCAGCACAAGCGGCATTCACATTGCTTCAGATTCCTTTCCTTTTTTTCATTCCAAGGAAATTCTTCTATGTTACCATCCACACAGGTAGACAGAAAGCAGATTCCAAAAAATAAAAACGTGACTAAAATCAAATACGTTTGTTTTTCTGATCTTAGACCATGACAACATCCATCAGCTCTTAGTGTCTCCTTTACACGTAAGGCACAGAAAAGGTGAGGGTGAGAAAGTCACTCTTACACTATTTCCATGGGATTATATAAACCAGAATAAGCTCTCCTGAAACTTTGGATTTTTAATTAGCTCTCCAAAAACTTATAAGATTGCTACTTCTTTATTTGAAAAGCAGACTTAAAGAAAAAGAGAGCGCGAGCGAGCTAGGGATTTTTCCATCTCCCATTCACTCCCTAAATGGCTGCAATGGGCTGGACCAGGCAGAAGCTAGGAGCCGAGAACTGCCTCTGGGTCTCCCATGTGGGTGGCAGAAGCCCAAACACTTGAGATATCTTCTGCTTCCCAGGCACATTAACAGGCAGCTGAATCTTAAGCAGAGCAGCCAAGACTCAAACTGGTGCTCTGATATGGGAGGCGGCATTGTGGTGGTTTAACTCATTGTGTCACAATGCTGACTCCCTCCAAAACTTTTACAAGTACCTGTTACTATAGTAGAAAGCAGTAGAAAACAGTTTTCTACTACAGTAGAAAACAGCCTCCCGGCTTTTACTCACAATTTTAAAATTTATTTAAAAAATAAAAGTGGATTTTTTTTTGCCATGGCATATTAGAGAATCTGCCATAGAATAAAGAATGACATCGGCTTTAAAAGCTCACATTGGCATTACAGAGGAGCTGTCTATTAACTTACCACTGGAAATCTTTTTCGGATTTAATATTGCTGATCGCCTTGCAGAGAATTGTATCCTGTAATTGCTTTTTTCTGTAGGTTCTATTTGGATCCATTGTCCCAAATATGAGCACACCCTCTGAAGTTTTTAAAAATTATTTTTAGGTCAAATCTAGTTTTGGGCTCATGGAGGAAACATATATATATATATTGGGGTGAACATTTGTCATGATTCCACATGGGGGCGCTACTTCACAGTCACACTAGGTTTCCCTCCATAGTTGCTGCTCCTCTCCATGGCAAACATTTCTAAACACAGACAAGGTGGATCATTTCTTAAATTTCATGGGGTCTTTGTTGACAACCTGAGTGGAACTACTGAAGGTGAGGTAAGCCCTGACTTAGGTCCCAGGTTCAGCCCCGTGAAGCAGAGGTCACATTTTGGGTGAACTACAGCGCAACCAATCATGTGAGATTGTTCTGAAGGCAATGGATGTGAACACACTCTGTAAATGGCCAAACATTAACAAATTAAAGATAATTAGATCCAGATCTGGGTCTGTATCTAGAGGTACCTAAAAGAAAGGCTCTAGTTTTTCATTCTGCTGTGCCAATTAACTCACATTTATCGAGTGCTGTTAGATCATCAGCACGCATGGTGCCAACGCCTGGAAACCAGAGGTGACCGCAGTGGAAAGTCACAGCAAGAACTCAACACCACTGTCAGCAAACAGCCAGCAGACTGGCGACTGGGAGTTACGTGGGAATGCTGAGAAACACTCCAGCCCTATTCAAGGATGCTCCTCCAAAGGGCGAGGATGGGTCTACATGTTATTGTCCGACTCCCGCAATTTTCCACCACTAGGTGTCCAACAGGTGATTCCAAATGCCTGCTTGCTCTGTGCTTCCAACTTGCAACAGATCATAAAACATTCACTCTGTCTTTTGTAGTCATATGCAAATAGAAATATATTTACAAATAATTTTATGAGCCCCATCTGCAGTTTTAAAGTTCCAAATAATAAAGCCAGAAATAATCACTGAAAGCCCTCTAAGGACATACTGAATTTGCTTCTCACAGCTGACAGACACCTGACATTTTAGTACTCCAGGATGGTGTTCAGTTTGTCTATGGAATCCACTTTTTTGGAGTCAAAAGAGCTTAAACAAGAATCTTCTATATAATGTGATTCACCTAAGCTTTTATGGATTTCAATTTAAATGCCCTTTCCAAATTCAACTCAAGTGAACATGTCTAAGAGTGTACATGTCCATAGCGATTTCACAGGAACACAACATTTCTGTATTTCTGAGGCAAATGTACTATTATTGTAAGCTCTTAAGTTTTTAAGAGTCATTTAGGCTGGAAGTGTTCATTTTCTGGTGGTAAATATTCAGGTTTTCACTTGTTTCAGATATAAATTTTAAACATGAGAAGAAATTTATTAATGCTACTAATATTTAGGCTAGAAAGAAAAGAAAAAGGTGATTTCTTTAAAGATTTATTGATTTGGAGTTACAGAGAAAGAGGAAGAGGGAGAGGGAGGGGGAGGGGTAGGGGAGGGGGAGAGAGATGTCGTCCATCTGCTGGTTCACTTCCTGAATGGCCACAATAGCCAGGGTACAAATAGGAGGACAAAGCCAGGAACTTCCTCCGGGTCTCCCACATGGGTGCAGAGGTCCAAGCACTTGGGCCATCCTCTACTGCTTTTCCAGGCACATCAGCAGGGAGCTGGATTGGAAGTGGAACAGCCAGGAGTTGAAATAGCAACCATATGGGATACTGGAATTGCTGGCATTGGCTTTACCTGGTATGCCACAGGGCCAGACCCAAGAGGTGATTTCTAAACAGGGCGTGGGTGTTTGGACTGATGGTTGGGATGCAAGTTGAGATGCTCACGTCCTACATCCGAGTTCCATGCCCTATCCTAGCTACTGGCTCTGGCTCCCTGCTAATGCACACCATGGAAGGCAGCAGGTAAAGGCTGATGTAGTTGGGTTCCTGTCACCCATGTGGGAAACGTGGTTTGAGCTGCCAGCTCCTCTTGTTGGCCTGGTCCAACTCTGGCCATTAGGGCACTTTGGGAATGAACTGGTAGACTGGGGAGCTCTCTCTGTGTCTCTCAAATAAATAAATGAAAAGAAAAAAGGTAAAAAGAGAACTCCTTTAAATTTTTTTTTTCAAAGAAGAAACACTTTTGGGGCAGGCACTGTGGCATAGCCAATAAAGCCATAGCTTGAGGCATCAGCATCCCATATGGACTCTGTTTTGAGTGCTGGCTGCTCCACTTCCAATCCAGCTCCCTGCTAATGTACCTGGAAAGCAGCAGAATATGGCCCAAGTCCTTTGGCCCCTGCTCCCATGTGGGAGACCTAGATGAAGCTCCTGGCTTTGCATAGGCCCAGCTCCAGGTGTTGTGGCCATTTGGGTGTTGAACCAGGGGATAGAAGAACTCTCTCTGTAACTCTGTCTCTGTCTCTCTCTCTGTGAGTGTGTGTGTGTAAAACTCTGCCTTTCAAATAAATAAATCTTTAAAAGAAGAAGAAACATTTCTATGGAATCCTCAACTGTTCCAGTAGCGGCCGAGGACAAGTTCCTTTAATGAACCTGCTGATGCTTGATTAGGGCATTAAAAGATGTCTGAAAAACTGGGGAATCCCAAGGGTCCTACAGTTTCAGTGGTATCCTTAATTAATTCCACTTTGAGTTCATTATTCAACAGCTGCTTTAGGAAAATAAGAGGTCTGTATCTCTTTACACAAACGTATGAGAATTCTTTCGTAGTGCAGTCCCTCCTCGTGCGAGCCATTTGTTCTAAACCAGAGTAAGAGAAAATGCAAAGAGAAGCTGCATCCAGTGCCAAAGCAGTTGGGAAAAAGAACATGATTACCTTCACTTTCTTCAGTGCAAGAAGAGAAAGCTTGTGAGTCACCGCTACTCCCTCTCCACAGACAGAGAGCCCCTGCCCAGCCTCCAAGGCGTCCTTTCCATCTCAAGTTATTTTTGCAGGAGAAATATGTCCATGGATTCTTTGATCGACAACTTAAGCATTTAGCTACCCCTCGACAAATTGCTTTGAAAAAGTGCTCTTGGCTTCTTTGAGGCACAGTCTATGATTTATCTTTTGACTTCTTTCTTCAGTCATTCTGACACAGGTCCTGTTCTTTCGCTTTGGCTAACCCAACCTCTCTCCCTCTCCTTCATCCTCTCCCTCTCCCTCTCCTTCTCTCTCTCTCTCATACACACACACACACACACCTTCCGAATGACTCCATGACAAGTGGTTAGGATGTGAGCACTACCTTGAATTTCAGCTGCCCTGTTGGCTCCTGCACTTGCAAAGTCTGAATTTATTGTGGGCCCTTGTAGTGCAATTTTTGACACCTCATTAAGCTCCCTTTTCATTGGGAGCCTCAGGGCATATTCAGGCTCACTTCGAAGAACGGGCCTAAATAACGGTTAAAACTCGTGTCATGAGCTGCAAGGGGCTTGTTTGCCAGCAGGGCAAATGGTTTGCTGTCGCTGGAGCAATCCCCGCAACAGGGTGGGCAGAGATAATGAGATAAGCACACACCACAAGTTGTTCGCCTTTGTCTTCCAGCAACTGAGAGCCCGGTTATCTCAGCAGGTGGTACACCCTGCAGAGTTACAAATATTTTTCAGAAAGGTAAAGAAAAAACAGCCCAAGAAAACAAACCCCAAAAATCTAAGCAAAACAAAGAGCTGAGAATGATTTTTTTTTCCCAAGCAAAATCTCAGCTATTTGAGAACTTACTGAATCAGGCCAGTTAAGTTCTGTGGCTTTTTTTCTTTTTTTGCAATATGTTTCATTTTAATTGTATGCAGATTTATTCTAATGTTATGATGCTAATCAACCTATGTAGCTATAATAAAATAAAGGCAGTGTCAACACCTCATCAACCAGCCACACTGTTTCTTTCATCCTCCACCCTCTATCCTCCCCACACAAAGCCAAAGCACTATAAAAATTATTTATACAAATAAACTATTATCTAAAGCCTGAAAAGGCATAATAAATTATGTGTAATATGGCCCAATTATGTGGTAATTTCTTTGTTTTAATTATTTGCATAGTTTTAATGAAGGGGTTGCTAGGAGGTGGAACCATTTTTATATTTAATGGAAAAAACAAATTTGTTTTTAAGAATGAAAAGAAAGATAATTAGCTCTTAAATTAGAGGCATACTAATATATGCATGTCCCTAAATTATTACCGGTATTATTACCTTGTTTGTGCTATCAAAACTTTTCTCTCTAGAGCTCTGATGCTGGTGATGGAAGTTATTTTTCCCATTTCTGTTAAATGTTTTAATATCTTGCTGTTCATCAAGTATCAAAATAAAGGTTAAAAAAGTTCCCTAGATAATCTACAGAAGAAAAATTGGGGTGGGTGATGACAACTCTGATCTTTCAGGATGCAGTTTATGAATGCATAATAACTTAAGAAAGTGAGAAAAAAAATGGATTTATCAAGCAAAGAGAGAACTAGCCGAAATTCAACACAGCAAATCAGCAAATTTCTTCAGGGAAAGACATCAAATTTGAAAGGCATCAATACTTTTCTGCTGTCACCAAACTGTTATTTATGCTCATGTACCAGCTGGATTTGTGTATGTGCGTGCATAATCTCTTTCTCACCACTGATGTCATCATTAAAGCTGTGCAAAAATGTTGATTTTCGCTTTGCACAATCTTCAGGGGAGACGTGGACGTTATGGTGAAAGTTTGTGACAAGTTTGTAAAAGGAAAAAAAAAAAGCAGGCTTCCAGGCAGTGAGATTTCACCACTGCAACACAGAAGAAAAGGTTGCCTACGTGGGCATCATTTTGCCAGTCTGGCCCACGCTGAGAGCAGTACCCAGGGCAAGTGCAGAAGAAGAGGTGGCTAACCGTGTTTCAGGGAAAAGATGCCGAGTATCACCCACACAGCACTTCCCATCACTAGCTGTCCTTTGGCAATATTCAAGCCTACCAGGGTACTTCAGAATGTTCCTGGAAAGTGGAATTATAACATAAATTCATTTTGGCACAAAAAATATGAAATGCATGCATATAAAGGGGGTCTTCAAAATGGAAAATGAATATCATGAGAAAACTATACACAGGTGTCAATTCTCTTGCACCACAATTGTTTCTTTTAATGTTATTTCCATGTAGTTTTTGAAGCTTCCCCATATTACAGAATTTCAAGACTTAATGTATGTTTTTACAATGAGCAGAAAGACATCAACCATTGAACATCTGATTCTTGGGACAGAGACTAAAACTACTTTCATTTTTCACCACAAATCTTACTTATGAGGTTTATAAAGGCTTCACAGTACCATGAATTTTAGTTCATGAAATTTCAAAGCTGTGATGAATTAATTTGACTAGGAGGCAATGGTCAGGAACAACAGGCAGTGGAGGATCAATGGGAGGAAGAGGCATCAACTGGCAACCTAGAAGCAGCTGGTTCCAGGGTTGGCAAGCTCAGGTTGCACAAGTGCAACAGAGACCACCGACACAGAGCAGAGGGTGGAGCCCGCAGAGGGGATCCCTTGGGCACAATTAGAATGGCTTTGCTTAATACTCATTTCCAATTGGCCTGACAGTTCCATCAGACAAAAAAAAATGTGCTCTTCAAACTCTTTCGGTAATGTTTCCCCCCAGCTTTTCCCAGAAGCCATCTACCCGCAGGTAACCTATTCCAAAGGGAAGCTTCACTGGGAGACCTAGTAACTGAGAATGTGAGTTCACTGTCTTCACTTTCTTAGCTTAGTTAGCAGAGGATGGATGCTTAGGGATAAGGGGTTAAAGGTTGGGGAGGGGTTTTGGAAACGAAGGTAAACTGATATTTTAGCATCTGCTGTGGGTGTGCTCTGTGATAGACCATTGCTTACAGTTCCCAGCTTCCTTCTCACACAAGTCTCCATTCTGGCCAAGGAGGTGTCTGAAGGCCAAGGTTAGACAACTCATCCAAGGGGAGAAATACAACAGAGAGCAGTGTGTCCCAGGGAGCTCAGTGCAATCGAGCTGTCCCATCAGTCAACAGTAGGCAAGGGACTTCCGGTCTCTGGACCTCACAGTCCTTTTCTAGCAGGTGTTGTCAAGAGCAGAGATACCACGTTCAACCATCCCCAGGAAGTACCCCTGGAAAGGTGCCTCTGCCAGTGCACTGACCACCGGGGTCCTCGTGGCCACAATGTCATCACTGTGTTTCGAGTCCCAGTGTGGTCCAGTCCAGACTTAAATCAAAGCTTTTTCCACTGTCCCTTCGAAGCAGCAGTGGGGACCGTTCAGCCCACGGGCCTTATAAGTCCTCTAAAATCATCTGTTCTGGCCCTGACAAGCCAGCCACTGGTGAGACTCGAAATTCAATAAATCAATAGCAGGTAAATATTTTTTAGGTCAATATATTCATATGGCCCACAACTGATTTTTTTTTTTTGACAGGCAGAGTTAGACAGTGAGAGAGAGAGAGAGAGACAGAGAGAAAGGCCTTCCTTTTTCCATTGGTTCACCCCCCAAGTAGCCGCCATGGCCGGCGCATTGTGGCAGGCGCGCTGCACCGATCTGAAGCCAGGAGCCAGGAGCTTCCTCCTGGTCTCCCATGGGGTGCAGGGCCCAAGCACTTGGGCCATCCTCCACTGCACTCCTGGGCCACAGCAGAGAGCTGGACTGGAAGAGGAGCAAAACCAGGACAGTACCCGTGCCCCAACCAGGACTAGAACCTGGGGTGCCGGCGCCGCAGGTAGAGGATTAGCCTAGTAATTAGCCTAGTGAGCCGTAGCGCCGGCCAAATGGCCTCTAACAGAAGAAAAAAGGGGTCCCCAAGCCAGAATTCTAGGAATGGATCATAGAAAGAGATGCCTGGCAGAATAACTCATCTGTGTGTCTACACTATGTCACGAGAGGTGACAAAGGTACACAAAACTCTAACCGGGTTCTCAAGAGTTCAGTCTTCAGCTGGGGAGAGAAACACACACACAGGATGAATCTAATACATAAAACATGATGCTGCGTCCTTAAGCAGCAGAATGAATGGTCCAGGCAGAAAGCACTTGAGGAGTTGAGGGGCTTTCATTACTGAATTTCTTCCCCTTCTCCAGGCTCCTGTGCGTTTCTCGTTTCCATGGAGGCTGAAATCAACTTTGATTCTTTGTAAAGACATTCAGGGTTAAGACGTAATACTGAGAGAGTTATACTATGAAATTCCTTTTCCCCAGTGATTTTATGATTTCATAAAAGTCTGAGCCTTTGTCTTTGAAATAGAGGCAGAAGGCCCATCTGATTGTTCATGGTTCTGTCCTAAGCAGCCACCTTAGTTTCTTGTATAAACTGAAGCTCACAAAATTGGCAATTTCTTGTCTATAACATCTTTGCTTTCCTTAGACAAAAAGGGCAAGATAATGAAGGTAATTATTGGATCCTGCTCTGCCATTTAAAAATCATAGACTTAAAAATTAGGAGGCCATTTGCATCCCAGGAAGCAAAGATGTTTGGATTGGAAATGTGTTATGTTGTATCTAGGAGCCTTAGAGTCCTTCTTTCTCCCTTTCTTACAGCTTCTCACTGAAAACCTGACTTTTCATCTCTTTCCAGGAAGATTCTATGGGCTTGAAAGAAGCAAAAGGAGACAGTGCCTTGGAGGAGGGCAGGGGCGTGGAGCGAGGGGGGCGGGAAAGCATCATGGTTAAAGACACAGAGAGCTCTCATAGCTTGCTTGGGTATTAATCCTAGCTCTACCACTGAGCAGTCAGGGGTCCCTGACAAATCCCTTCCCTTTGCTGTCCCTAGTCTCTTTATCTGTAATGTGAAGACCATTGAGTACCATTTAGGATTGTTATGAGGGTTAAATGTGCTACTGTTCATAAAGTACTTCAAACAAAGCCTGACACATGGTAAGCACACCTTCAACGTAGATGAGCCAAAAGAGTTGGGTTGGCTTGCATATTTCTGGAGCTAGTATTCTCTCTGTTTAAAGGGATGAGAAAGGAAACACCTAGAGTCTGAAGCCCTTGGGTTTGAGGGTGGAGGTAAGAGATTGGAGTCCTGGCTAAAGGACCAGTCATCTCTTAGAGTCTCAACAAGTGTTCCCAAAGCAGATTCTTCTCGCTGCTCATGGAAGGGTGAAATGTGGATGGATACATGGCTAGATAAGTAGGTAGATAGACAGAGATTGATAGAGATAAAGATAGATATATAGATATAGATCACTACTCTTGCGAGGAGTCAGAAAAGCAGACATCTGAGGCAGAGCTCTTGGACAGGCCTCTTGGCAATGACATTGAAACATTCCTTCACATACCACTATTTGATGTAAGGCAGTGAGTTGCTAACTGGGTCATCTGTAACACATATCCTTTCCTTTTTTTGGAAATACACCTGTTTCTGGGATTTGATTTGGCTCCTAATTCAAACAGACCTCCAAGTGCTCTGAGACAAAGTCAGCCTAAAATTATACACTTATCTAGAGTTACATTGAGGCCATATGGTTTAAGTTGTCCAAATGTCACAAAAGCGACAGCAGCAGCCATCATCACACTCTACACTTAGCCAGTATCTCTCCTGCCAGAATATTATGTAAGTTATAAAGTTGCATTAAGGCAGAGGTGTTAACCCTAATTCCAAAAGGGCAGTCACTGAACTTCTGTGTTTTGGTTAGATCTTTCTCCTAGTGGACTGCTATGCATGGATTTCAGTCCATTATAGTCTTATCACAGTATTCTTACAATGGACAAAGTCCCAACTGTGAAGCCCTATGGCATGGAAAACAGGTGAGAGACCTGCCCTTGGATCCCAGAGAAGATTCTTTTACATTTTTTTTAATTTTAATTTTTTTAGTTTTTAAGTTTCAACACACTTCGTAGATACAAGTCTAAAAATATAATGATATTCCCTTCCTTCCTCTCTCCCCATCGCTTGTCTCCCTCCCACACTGCCTCTCTCTCCTTTTTCCCCCTTCTGTCATTCACTTTGAGATAACATATCAGAGGAGATTCTTACATAAATTATTAGACCGCTGCACTAGAGTCTGAGAACAACGGCTGTGTGGCCATTTCCAGAAGTTTCCAGAGAAGTCTTGAGGACATCTCATTGCGTTACCTTAGGTCTTCACCCGTCTGAACTGGAGATTCTCTATCAGCTTCAAACCTACTTCTTAGCATTCATCCTTGGACCAGAGTCACAGGACATGCTTAATAAATAAAGTATTGAGTGGGCAAATAAATGGATTAAATGCACGATGATCCCCTTGCAAGTATAACAAGAAGAGAGTTTTATGGTATACAGGAGTAGGGGATGAATTTGGGCACAGAAAGGGCAACAGGGTTAATGCTGGGCAAGGGAGATGATGCTAGGGTTGCCACAGCAGACAAGGACTGGTTGGACTGAAGGGCTCCTAACAGATGCTAGTGTTAAAATTCCCTAAGGAATCCAGTGTGATTAAAGACAAAATCCCATCATAAATACAATAAATAATCTTATCATTTTGCCTAGTAGTACTGAATGTCTCCAGGCTGGAAATCATGTTGGCTGGAACACTGTGATGATCTAAGGTTTTTGTTCATTAAGCAACTAACAAGTAAATGAACTGATCCACCAGGCCCTGTGCTTGGTGCCTGGGCACAGTGATGCATACTCCCCTCAGGGGTCATCCTGGTATCAGTGAGCTCCCAGGGAAATATCAAAGCTCCAAAGTCAACCTTTCCAGACACATCTCGGCTGTGGCCCAGTACTAGTCCTCTACCGTCACCCACTCCCACCTCAATGGATGCCACTCCAGCTGAGCATCCAGGAAATTTTACGATCAAGAATCACACCATTCCTGGATTCCCCTTACCTGGCAGCCCAAGCAGGTGGATTAAGCCAATATCTGTGCCTAGTATTTCCCTTGTAATCAAGTTTTCACACTAGAATCCAAAATACCCCAGGGTTTACACAGTAGGTTGTTAAGGATATGCAGATATAAGACTAATCGATAAAGGGAAACATTTTTTTCATCGTAATGATTTTTAAAAGATATAAAATAAGCATGGGGAAATTTCAGAATAGAATGGCTAAGTCATATATATTTTAAAATACGAGAGACTCTAAAAACGATGACTTGCCCACTGTGTGGTTTTTGTTAGGCTGCACCCACCCAGGTCCCCCTGGAAAAGGGATTTGCTTAGCTCTGCAGCTAACGGAGTATATGGGAAGCACTGAGAAGCAACCCAAACAATGGATCTAAAGCCTAGCTCTGGCACTTTCTAACTCTATGATCACAGGCAATTTTCTCTTTCAGAGCTTTGATTCTTTTTTCTACGAAATGCTACAATAACAGCACCTTCTTTAAAAGCTGATTATGAAGATCACATGATGACATTTGCATGCTGCCTAGCATATAATATATGCTCAATAAATATTCATTCTCCTTAATTGAAAGAAACTAATTCACAAATCAAATTCTAGGACTTCTATACCCTCGATTCAGCAGTTAATTATGTCCTCTGGTGATAATTAGAGATCTAGAGCAATGACCTCCGGCAAGCACTGGAACGATGCTGTCTGTGACCCCACAGGGGAGACGAAGCCCAGCACATTGAATCAGCTTGGAATCACCTTACGTGAATCCAAACTGCTAACACTGGGTTGGGTTCAAAGGGACACCCGTGTTAAACTCGGGTCACATAACTGGGAAAATTCTTCCTTTCCCCAATTTTTAGGAGGGGTTCTTGGAGTCATCTGAATAAATCTGGCTATGAAAGAAGTGATGAAGAGTGTACTCCACTAAGAGGAGAAAAATGGAGAAAATGAGGAGAGCAGGACACAGCTGTCCAGGGAGATGAGACAGACAATGGATGACCCCCCCCCCTCCTTCCCGTTTTCCCATCCCTTAGTTGCAATACAGGGGCCTGGGAAGGCTGGAAGGGAAAGGCTTTGCTTACATCTCCCCAGTGAAGAGTGTACAATGGGAGAAGAGATTTTGACCCCTCCTGGGACCCCTTAACTGGAACTTTTAACATCTCCCACTGCTCTAGGTATCTTAAGGCTCACATCCTTTCCAGGTAATGTGCTTGTTTTCTCTTTATTTATTTTGGGTCAAAAGAGGAAGTATCATACCCAGTTATCAAACACCTGCATTGACCAGGGCTTGCTACCCATGAGTAACACAGCAAAGGAGTGAAACTTCCTGGGCTTGGCTCCCACACCGGCAAAGGAGATCTATGACGAGACTCAAGAAATCTCGTATGAACAAAATAATCTCATATTTTATTAGATACTAGCTCTTAATATTGATAAGGAGGATATTGCTGTCTTGAAGGTGGTGTCTTAAAGGGGTTTATTTTGAGGTTGCAACTGAGTAGTTTTTATAATTTTTTAAATTTGTTTTATTTGAAAGGCAATGTTACAAAGAAAGAGGGAGAGAGAGAGAAAGGAGAGAAAGGAGAGGGAGAAGGAAAGGGAGGGGGGGAAGGGGGAGGGGGCGGGGGAGGGGGAGGGAGAGGGAAGGAGGAGGGGAGAAAGGGGGGAGGGAAGGGGGAGGGGAGAGAGGGGGGAGGGGGAGGGAGAGGAGGGGAAAGGAGAGGGAAGGGGGAGGGAGGGGTGGGAGAGGGAAGGAGGAGGGGAGAAAGGGGGGAGGGAAGGGGGAGGGGAGAGAGGGGGGAGGGGGAGGGGGAGAGAGAGGGGGAGGGGGAGGGGAAGGGAGAGGGAAGGGGAGGGAGGGGAGGGGGAGAGAAGGGGGAGGGGGAGGGGCGGGGGAGGGGGAGGGGAGAGGGAGAAATCGATTCCATCTACTGATTTACTCCTCAAATGCCCAAAGTGGCCATGTTGCCATGTTCATTTGAGGTAGACTTTCTCCCCCCCTCCCCCAGGGAACCAGAAGGAGCTGTTGATGGAGAGTGCCTGCCTCAGGTCTGTCCATTTCATCTAAAAGAGCTAAATACTTAGCACAGAGTAGGTGCCGAATGTGGAAGCCATCTTTGACCTTGGAGAGCCATAAGGCTGAAAAAGTATACTGCTGGTTGCCTGGCATGCATCCCAGGTTTAAAGGCAAGAGGTAGATGTCCCCCTCCTGTTGCCAACCACGTTCACTAAGGAATGGAGACAGGGACTCAAAGACATTTCCCTGTATGCAAGAAGCCACTGAAAGTAAAATGTCCTTGCAAAGAAAGTACGCTGCCAACCTGAGACAACAATGGCAAGTGGGAACTTAAAGCTCAAGTTCATGGCCAATCACAAAGACTGGCGCTTAGATTGGAAAAGCTCTTAGGATATAATTTTTTTTTTTTGTCTGAGAGATACAGTTGGAAAACAAAGCTTATTTTCTACGGCACTGTTACTCACCATTTTACAGTGGCACATCTCCCACCCCAAATGTTGTGGAATTATACTCGGTGCAGATTTGTTTATCAGTTCTTCTACACTATTCACTTTTCAGCAGCTGATTAGTCTCCCTGGGATGTAGACACATCTCTGATCAAGAGCAGCGGGACTCCCCCCATCCTCACAGTCCTCCTAATAAAGGTGCTTCTGTATACATAGATCAACACATTTTATGCATATACGTTCCCCCATATTGTAGTCAAAGATGCATTCCAAATGAATGTATATATGCACTCATATACATATAGGATTCCACCCGGATTCCCAGAGGGAAGTGTGCAACACATTGTTAGAATGTCTGTCATCCACGGAAGAGAAACAGAAATGAGCTGGGCATTAAATTTGCATACAGCCCCAAGCACACGGGTTCCTGTATGCGCGCCGTTCTACTGTTCTTGATGATGGGCATAACTGACAGAAAGATTCTGTCAGGATTAGCTCAGGAAAAACACCCCCAAGGAGATAATTTGAAGACATACTGAGACTTTGCCTCAATACATGAAAATAAACATGAAATCCTCAACACTCCGCGCGCACCGCAAAGTTCCCACCAACGCCCCGCCACACACCGGGGGATAATCTACTGGAGCTAATTAACACACACCCGGGCGTGGGGCTGTTCCCGGCGCTTGCCACTTAGGATTGATTGAGTTGCTGTAGTGCTTCAAAGAGACTTCGGGAGGGTGTTGTGTAAATGTGGGAGGAAAGGAGAGGAAATAAAAGTGCAGAAACAGCTGCAAAATTAGAAGGTGTTAAGGTCTGTTTCTTCCCCCTGAAGACGGGGGAAACTTTGGAGAGACTATTAGTATTCTAGTACAGAAAGTGTTTTCCTTGGTTTTATGTTTCTTCCACATCAAAATTAGACACACACACACACACACTCACTCACTCGCTCGCTCATGCAGGGTCTACTCTGGGAAAACGGTGTGTTTTACCTAGCAGACAAACAAGCTCTTCATTAAACGCTAACACAGGAGTTGTATCATCCAAAAAAACAATGGCCATTTCTCCTCCTGACCGATCCTCACTTGATTTCACCTTTCTGATTTCAAGCCAAATTATTAATTAGCCATATGTTTTGGCAAAATAATCATCAAGGATTAAAAGGCCACACACAATTCCTTTTTATTAAACCATCTATAAAAAGAGAAGGCTTGAACAGACCCTAACAACTTTCCAAAGTCCTTCCAGAAAGTAATGCTACCGAGGCTACCTTCCAAGGAGACAATTAAATAAATCGCGATAGTGAAATTTTGCAAATGGGTAAATAAAGTGTCCTTAGCAGCAATATCTTTTTCTTACTCTTGAAAATGTGACAGGAACAATAGAGAAAACCCATTAAGCTAGGCTCTGTGCAAATTTGGAGAGTTACAATTGACTGTTCTGCCCTTATCAGGAGTTCATTTAAAAAAATTACAATAACATAAAAAGGCGTTCAGGGGAGAAAATGCTTGCTTTGGACTTGATAACTCTTTTCATTTTAGCTATACTGGTAGCTCACCAATAACGAGAAATCGTTCCTGATCCAGGGTGACTCCACTTGCTCTATGAGGTTACTTCCAAAAAGTTCATGGAAAATGGATTAAAAGAAAAAATTATTTTGGTATAAAATTTTTGAAATTCATACTTTTTTTATAACATGCCCTTTCCATGAACTTTTTGAAGACTCCTCATATTTTGCTTTTCATTAGTGGAGACGTTATTAAGAATAATAAACCCAATATGGAAACATTTTGATAAGATGTAGGTTTTTTTTTTTCAGCAGCTTAGACTAACTGTCAAAATAAAATTCAGCAAAAGCATACTGACGTTGAGTGTGGGCCGTGTACAGAGTCCTCTACTTCATCCCGAGTAGAATTCACAAACGCAACCTGTTCTTCATCCTTCACAGACTCAAACTCAGGAGGGAAGACAGGCAGGTTCACAATCAGAGAATAAAAGAATGGGTTCGTCCCGAGAATCAGCTCCGAAAGTTGATCCCGGTTACCGGGAATGGCTTGTCAAGGAAGATTATGATACGTGTGTATAAGCACACATGCTGTGGCCCATGTATGACATCTGTCATGAGAAAGGGCGGGATGTCAACAGTGCGTTTTGCCAACCCTAGCCTACAGGATGGCATGTAGGGTGGTACAGGATGGACCAGCAAAAGAAATGAGGTTAGGATGACAGGTTGGGGTTAGGTAATAGGTTCTGCCACCCCAGGTTGCTTCTAATTAGGTTTTATTTTCAGTAACTTTCAAAGACACAATGAATTGTTAACAACGGTTTTGGGGCCGCTAACTCTGTTTCTTTGTATGAATTTTGGCATGGTTTATGTAGAAAATGAGAGCATCCACTAAATGTTCAATACTAACGCTGAAGGCAGAGCAGTTCACGAGTGTCACACATAACGAGGGAGAGATGGCTTCTAACTGGGCCCACCAGTCGAGCTCACGGATTTCGGGACATTGCAAGGTGGGCCCAGCACATGTGAGTGAGGCGAGCAGACTGATTTATTAGGTTGAGACAAAGGTCATGTTCCTGCAAAAATAATTTTCTTTTTGTCTCCTAATGTTAAGCAAGGAAGATTAGCTGGAAGCAGCTGCTCAGTCTATTTTAAACAGAACAGATGCCGAGCAGCCAACAGGACTGCGAGCCATCGCCCTCCTCCTGCACTTGGCTTCCCTCTGCTCCCCAAGCATCCCTCCCAGAGCCTTGACATTGGCAGGGCTGGGGGCTCACAAGGCTTCCTGGTCTTCATTCTTTACAAGAAGGAGCGGAGAGAGAAGGAAGTTCTAGAAGTTGCCAACAACCGTGTGGATACTTCCTTCTTCGTCTTTGTGTTCCTCTACTTCTACAGCTCTGCGCAGGCCCTGTGATGGCTCCTGCACCTGTGCCTGTTGCCCTGAGAGCCTGCTCTTCCTCCAGGTTGAGGGCGGCAGCGAAGAGGAAGATAGAGAGAAGGGCATCAGGATGCCAGCCTGTGACACTGGAAAAACCTGAAGGGAGCAGTCCCACCCAAGGCCAATGAAATCAGTGCCACTGAAGGGCAGAGACTACAAACTCTGTGTGTGTGTGTGCACACTTCTCAAACACCCTTTCTAATCCTAACAAGCATCTCATAGAACAGATGGCAGGGGGCCAGTGGTTCCCAGAATGTGCCCCAGCTCAGCTGCCGCACCTGTACACTTGCTACCAATACAGATTCCTGACTGCATCCGAACACTCTCAAGAACCTTCTAGGCAATTCTGAAACCGGCTAACGTTTGATCACCCATGTGTGGCACCACTGATGTTTTTTTGATTTCAAAGTCCCCTGCCAGGAGCAGCAGTCTCTCCTGGAAACTACCCTGAAACTACAGAATGACAACGTGGCTTTTAACAAGATCCCCAGATGATGCGCACGTAAGCATAGGTGGAGAGGCACTGCTCTAAGAATGTACTCCAAGTTGCATGCACTCTGCAAACTTGCTGGCCATGGGGAGCTTCATAACCAGTGTAAGAATTATTCCTTTTCCCCAATGTGGAACTCACTTGTCCTTCTAACTCATACGAGAGAAGCAAAGTTGTTTCTCCTATGTGACAGCAGCTCTAAGTCTTTTTCTACATTTCTCTTTCTGTGCTAAGTGCATTTTCACATCTCCTGAGACAATGAAGAAGAATAAAAGGTCAAGTTTCTGCTGGTCCCCTTCGTTCTCAGACACATCCATCTAATTCTTCCGGAAACGAGATCTCCGAGGCTCGACCGGGAACAAAGATGGATTCTTTGCTCTCTGTCCGTCTTCCCCCACACAGGAAGGAATCTCCAGGGTTAAAACATATATTCATGGACTATCTCGAGGCAGCCATGTGTGTATGGGTACAGAGGATCTGTTGGGGTGAGGTAGATTAGCGAGAGAGGGAAACCTCACCCCACGCAGTCAAGTTCACCACCCCGCAGGGTCAAGCCCTGGTGTGAGGATGCCCCAGATGTCTCCAGAACAGAGAGGGCTCTGTAGTTTCTTGTGATTATCCTCAGACCATGAGAACCAGTGTAATGGCAAAAGATCACAAACCCACCTGTTCAGGCACCTGTTTTTCCATTCTTTTATTTCCATCTGCAGCTTCAGCCTCATTTAGCCCAGATAACATTGAAACCGCAGGTCCCTCACCTGTTTGGTATCCTAGCCTAAGCCTTGGTCTGGGGAGGGGGGTGGCAAGCAGGTGCAGGGACGGCAGGATGTTCAGTATGTGTAGCTAATGGGATGAAAGTTTTCAGGGTCGAAAAGCACCTTCCACATGTAAATCAACCACATTTCATAAAGGAATATGCCAGTGAGTTGTGTAACCGGAAAGTCTTGGAAAAACAAAGATCGACCTAAAATCAAATGTGAAACCTTGAGAAACACATAAGCTGCCCCAGCACATGAAGCTACTCTTCTTGTCTCAGATTCGTCAGTCCTTTCTCTCTGAGCTTCCTGCCACCCTGCAGCCCTGGGGGTCACCCTCGGAGAAAATGACTTCTCTATCTAAGCACTTAAGATGTGAATATTTGTTGTGAACCAGCTGCAGCTCTAATAACCACTGATGCATGGATTCAAAGGCCATTCCTTGTGAACAATGAGCTCTTCTTGTCCCTGAAACCAGGTTCTGGAGCCTTTACCGGGCTCACGGTGGGCCCCAAACGCAATCTCGGCCATTAAGATTCTTACTGTGATTGCATTCACTTGGAACTTCATAAAAGGAAGTCATTGAAGTTTTACCAACGCAGGTGATAACTGATAGAATTTCTAGGACTGGGATAATTTCTGTAAAATCAGATGTATGCTATTAATTGATTGGTCAACACTGGAAACTCAGGATCCTGACAGTTTGCAATAAGCTGGAATCAGACTGACAAAGGTCAGTTCCTCTCCCACCTGACCCTAATCATCCCTTCTAAGAACCACAGGCACGCAGAACCAGTTTGTTCAAAGAACCCACGAAATACCAGGCTCCGGTCTCTCAAACCCAATGAGCTCCTTCGTAGATATGGAACATGGATGAAAGGAAGGATTTGTGATTTTTTTTTTGAATTCCACATTGACATGGGACTAGACATTCACAGGAGTGAAGACATATTAGCTGAAAGATTAAAAAATATAGTTTTGATGAGATTTTAGAATCGTGAAAAGCTAGTTCCTTCCTCGACAATACAGCACTATAATAAAATATGCTTTTTCCACACTTTATTAATCAGCATTCCAATAGTAACAACAAAACAGATCTTTCATTCCGGAAGGAATAATTATTGTGGGGATATTTTCTAATGATTCTGATTAATAAATATGTGCTACATAACAAATTGCTCCTTGGCCTGAAACACTCTTTCTCCTTCTTTCGCTACCAGCAAACTCCCATTCATCCTCCAAGCCCCTGCCTAAATGTCCACTCTTCCCCAGAGCCGGCCTCCCCCTCTATTTCCCAGGGGTCAGGGCATAACCAGTGTGGACTCCCATTGTAGACCTCAGCGGCCACCCAGCCTGCATGGTGAAGGAGGCAATGAAGGAACAAAAGTGGATCAAAATCCGACAAACAGCCTTGCTAGCAAAAGAGGATGCTCTTTCCAAAAGTAATCAACAATCTTCCTTCTACAAACATCACTTACTCTTTTCAACCCATGAATTAGAAAGAAAGGTACATTTTGGTGTGGAACACATGCTCTGCCAGTGCTTAAATTAATATACTGCTGTCAATTTATTCCAAAAACAGTGCTGCAAAAAAAAAAAAAAAAAAAAAAAGAAAGAAAAAGAAACTAATTTTTTTTTTTTTTGCCCTTTAAAAAAGATATATACCATGGGATTCTGTGGTACTTATTTTAAAATAACTGGTTACAGCGTTAATGCTGATCCCTTCGGCTTTCCATTATTCTTCATAGAAAGAAGGCTAAACAGGTGTAAGCTGAGATGAGCTCATCGCTTTATCCATGAGAGTGCCTGGCTTCAGAAGCACTCTGTCCATGAGTACTGAACTGTTATTCTGTATTCTAGAAGACCCTTGGATTTCTCTTTATCGGAAAGGCTGCATGAGAAATAGGGCATTATGTTTCAGACCAGTAGTGGAAGTTTCAAGGGTCCAGGTGATGCCTGCCAACTATACAGGGTCACAACACCAAGTAAAATCACCTCGCAGCAAAATTATGAGCTCTTAAGGCCAAACCTCTGATAAATCAGCTGTTGGTTACTGTTGTAAGATCACAGTCCATCAGCAAAGTCCAGGACTTTCACAAGTAACACTGCTGTTACCAGTGTATACCCTTTTGCAGCGGAAATAAACGAGAGCTTTTTGTGGTGCAACACTGCTACCTACAGGCCAAACTGCAGAACGACATGCGAGACCGGGGGGAAAAGAGGTAAACAATTTTATACAGTGGCATCTAAGTTATTTACTGACAAGGAGATAAGCCCAGAAGACTGCCTGATACACAGGGGGAAATACACTGACAGCTTTTGTTTTAAAATCATAATCCAGTTTTAGAGTTTTGCATTATTTCTCTTCTCTTTGGGGTTTTTATTTTGAGCTCTTGAAAAATGTAAACTGATGGAGATAAAGTTGTCTCTCAATATTCCAATACCTCTGAGTCTATAACTGATTCTCAGTACAGATTCTCTGTACAGGAGCTATATTGATCATTGTAGTTGTGTTTGGTAAAATGACCAGTCATAAAATTTGGAACATTTTCCCCCATGGTGTGAACAAACCTTGCGAGGCAGTGGTGGTGTGAGGAGTGGACTTTTATACATTTTATAATCCGACTCATTAGAGATTTTAAAATTCATCCCTTCACAATTATCTACATTAAATATTCAGAATAATTAGAGGTTATATATTTTTTAATTGTGAAATATTTAATGCTTTGGTTCTGAAGCTCAGATGCAGCTTGTCTTACAATAAAGGAATCAATTTACCCTGGCAAAAAAAAACACACAAAAAAAACCAGAGATTAATACTGAATTCCCATTTATATAACAGCCTATGTTTTCTGAAATACACAGAAAACTATAAGGCAAACTATTAGAATGCATCTTCCCTTCAATTATAAAGAAATTCTAGCTCCCAAGAGAAGGGATTTCAAAACTGAATAACATATTATGGGTAAAACACCTCAACAATCTGCCCCTCCATATGCACAAATAAACATATCCCAAGTCACTGCACACGCCAGAAAGCAGGCCAATGAAACATCTGTAAAGGTAGAGCTAATTCTTCCTCACAGTGTAAGAGATGCTAAATAACACTGTCAACATTTCCCAAGATTTGCATAAAGGCAAGCTCTTCGTCTTAATACCGCTATTTATTTAGCTCAGACGTTCTGCTAGCCTATCTGACGGAGCTGTTCCACGCATCCTTAATTTTAAACACAATTTAGAACATACCCAGTTTGCGTAAGGAAAGAATCTGGTTCTTACGAATGGATTTTGGTTTTGAATCAGACAAATTGCAACTATGTCTTGGAAATATTTAAAGCTAATAACCTTAGATGGAATTCACCTAGAGCTCAAAAACAAAAAAATCCCCAACGTGTTGGAAATATATGTGTACTAATTTGGTTTACTTTGATTTCTAGACAGTGGAATATCGTTCAGCATTTCCCTTGCCTAAAGCATGGATCTTAAGCAATCTGATGATGCATTCAACGTGTGAAATAGTCTCCAATCTATAACTTTGAAAGTGGAAGTGGTGAAGGCATTAACCCACAGGTGTTGCTGTTTTATTTTCTTCCCAGTGTTAGTCTCTGGAAGAGTAAACGTTTTATATATGGTGGTTAATTGTATGTAATCATAATATAATTATGTTATGATTAAATGATCTCAATTTTGTTTTAATTAAGTAGGTAATCTTTTTATTAGAAATAGTTCTCTATAATTAAATTGTGCAGGAGAAATTCTAATAAAGATTTAGGAGAGAACCATATAATTTCTAAAAGCAGATTCATACCAAGTTTTCTAGGAATTAATATTTAATTCTTCTAAAAATACTATTCCTCGTATATAGCTCTCAGCAAATTAGACTGCTACTTTTCCAACTGACTCCTACTTTGCTCAGTCAGTGCCATTGTGAGAATGTGCAGGATGTGTGAGCGAATTATTAATTAACGGAAAGAGTTTTTAATATTGTCCTCTTAGGCAAACCAGATTGTAGAGGCCTAATTATTATTATTTACCTGGAGTAAATAAATTCATATGGAGAGCCCTAATTCTCCTTCATAACATAATTACAAACCATAATAAAGGACCAGAATTTTCCTATTGTATTTTAGAAGGCTTTAACAACAAAATAGAAAGCTGAATAATAAAAAGTATATTACAGGTTGCTAGGTACTCGCCCTAAGGTAAATTTATCAAAACCAACTAGAACTATTGCTCATAAGAAACAGTATCATTAATCTGTTGGTATCACTGATGCTCACTGCAAGGTGGCCTACTAGGTCTGCATGCTACTATAACGTGGGTGGTGTAACGGCAAGAACGTGTGTATGTGTAAGAAACTTGTTTTTCTAACTTTGCATGATATTTAACATTTATTTCTTATTTATGTACCTTCATTACTCTCATGCTTAACATGAATGAATTCTAAAACTAAATCCGCATTATCAATATGAATCCTGGACCTACCAGCTCTCTTCCTCACAAGGGTTGTTACTTTTATCTTTGCTACATTCTCTGCAAGCTTATCGGTAACATACTTTCAGAAAATGCCAGCCAATAAACTACACTAAAATAATTTTCTTTATAAAAGCTTGGCGATCTTTGGCATCGTTCACTATTTTCAAAGCCATAAAAGAACAGATAATAAATATATGAGTCACAAATGATCAATTATGAAAAATAATCTGGTTCAGAAAGCTGTACGAAAGTAAAAAGATGGATCGCTTGTCACAAACCAATAAAGGCTACTGTTTGTGAATCCAATATTTGATTTTATCATTTACGCTGAGCAACTTAAAATGATTTTTAAACCACATTACTATTTGGAAAAAAAAGAAGATCGCTATAAAGGTGAACACAGGGGTTGTGAGTGGGGGAGAAAGCAGAAGTAATCTGTCTTCCTTGAAAGAATTTATATTCTTACATTGCATCCAGCTTTCAAATCTAAATCGCAAAGACTCGAGCAGCACGGATGGACGCATTAGCGAGGACCCCACCGAGCCGCGGAGAGTGGGCAGTGGCAGGAGAGTCAGCGTGGCTTTGAATCCTCCTGCTTTTCACGAGCCATTCTGATGGCTGCCGATCCGCAGCCACGAGGGTTCATTATGTGGAGAAGGTGAGACCCTGTGTTTCGAAGCGAAGGGTGGTTTGTTACACTTCTTAGGAGAGCAGTGCTTTTGCTTATACTTTGGATCTCACAGAGAAAAGCACAATGAGGCTACCCGGCTCAGAAAACCTTTGTGACAAACTCCCTTCCAGGCTGCTTCATATTCATCATCGTATAATGAAGAGAGAGGAGCAGTTCTCACCAACCAAAAAGGACGCCCCAGTGCGTGGCGGGCACCAGCCATTCCCTACACGGTGTTACTTCAAGGCTCCTCCACTCCTCCAGCTGCTCTCCGACAGCTCAATGCCAGCCTTTTACTACCTGCTCACAGTCACAGCCTTGGGAGGCTTAGAAAATCAGAAATACTTTGTCCACACAGCCAGGGATAAAATGTACATATGTTGTCTAAGGGTGGCCCTATTCCCAACCCTACAGAACAGATTTAATCATTGGATTACCTCGGTGACATCCGGAAACTCACAGCCAGCAGATCCTAAAGGATGATATGAGGCATTGGTCATTTTCAATGACATAAAATATGGCAGACACAAGCCGAGGGTGGCAGGGACTATAGGGCGGGTGGTAGGAGTGAGATTATGATGGTGTCACTCCAGGGGGATCCGATGGTGAGACGAAAAATCAGTGAGAGAGGGGTGGATTTATGGGTAGAAGGCCCTCACATACTAGATGTTTTACCTACTGCACCCGGGCTTCACCATATATATTTCACCTCCTTTGTGATTTAGGAAGAGACTCTCAAAATTACTAAGACCCCAGGGGCTTAGTTATCCTCATATGTGCCAAAACATATTAAGGAAACTTAAGTCTTAAAGCCTGGATTAACCCCCAACAGCTTGCTTAAGGTAGAGCTTGAGTAGGGCTTCGAAATGTTCTTGGATGCATTTCTTCTCGGATTCTGAATGTAAGTGAAGATGAGGCTGGCGGGGTAGGGAGCAGAAAAATTGACTAACTGTTCAATCATGGCAACTGCCAGCTAACAGAGACCTATTGCAACCAAACTTTTCACGGAGAATGTGCTAACTGACAGTGCTGGAGCTTAGGACAAGCACATGGCTAAGATGTTTGATTACCCGGTTCGGTTCCAAGTCAGTGATCAACTGGAACACTGCAGGGAGGGGTGTTCCCATGACAACTACCAGCCTGCTGACTAAGGAGTGGGTGACCAGCGTGAGCGATTGTTTCTCCATCCTGCAGTCTGCACACCGTGACCCAGGGGCTCACCAGCTGACATAATGCCTTTTCCTATCCCTTACTCAAAATTTTTATGTTACTCTGCCTTGGCAAAGCATAAATCAGACTCTTCCAGGAATCACGTTGCCTATACTTTAGTTTGTAATTGGAAAAGGTATAGAAAGCAGTGCATTTGATTTTCTTATAAAAGTGAAACCAAACAACACAATTGGACCCAGGTCTAGCATTCAATCTCACGAGGAGGGACCCTAATCATTTCTGAATAATTTCTGCCCAGGGCCAGCATATATGGTAACTTTCAGTAGATGCCTTCTCATCTTCCACAATTTTAGACCAAAAAAGAAAAAAAAAAAAACTTTCTTGTCCAATGTCACTCTAAACTCAAATTCAAAACAGGTGTTTAATGCTAAGCCTGTAGCCAAAATATTCCCCCTTACAGCTTGCAACTCCGATAACACTTCCCTCGGAAATATAATGGTTACATAGCCCCGTGGAGCTTCAACAAACCCCTATTTTCTTCTGGCTGCTCCATACAATGTGCGGTCTATTTGCACCCATTCAGGACTAAATTACAGATAAAGTTACAGCAAATTTGTTTTCTCAAAAAGGCAGTCAGCCCTAATATCCCTGGAGTAATAAAAGCCTTGTCTTTCATTCAGAACTAGAACTGGCATAATTTTCTCCCAGAAACAAACTCTACTTCCTGCAACAATGGACCTGTTCTTAAAATTCTGAATGGGATCCGGCTCAATTTGCAGGTGTTCAGGTAGAAAGGTAAAGGGGCATTTGACCCCCCAACTGGCGACTGTTGCTGTGGTAGGTAACTTGAGTCTGCTGGTTATACCATTCTATTAGATAAGCTGCCAGAGTCTGCAGCTCTGAATCACTGAGGTAGGCTCCAGCAAATCAATAATTTATACAGATATCTCTCATTCATTCTGATGGTATAAAGATACATACTTACAGCCTGCTGCAGGCACGGAACAAAGCCAGCGAGACATTATTTAGAGAGAAAGAGGGGAAAAGAAACCCATTTATCTATGTGAACAAAACCATCACGTAATAATGGCCTAATGGCTTATTAATTTTATTTTTCAACTCTTCTAACAAACAGGGGGACGAGATAAAGATGCTCTCTATGAATCTCAATAAGGATGTGCTGGCAAATGTCAAGACAACATTTAAAACTTTTGGATTGATTTTAAAATAGAGTGATTTTTTTCAGACAGCAATAGGCCCAAAGCTAACCATTCATGTGCCTAAAAAAGTTGCATTAACGAGCTTAACAGAATTTATCACTAAATTGCAGCACAGAATTGTTTTCTAAAAGATGAGACTCAAACATATTTAGGGACTGTATGCTAAGAGTATTGCTAATATAACCTTATGCTGTTAATCATTACCTGGTGAAAATTATATAGTGTTTTATACACTTATGCTATGACATTTTTATTAACTCATAATCCCTGTGCTAACAGTGGTGCATTAAACAAGAAATAATTAAGAGGGCAGCAAATATTAAAAACGCCTACTTTAAAATTCTTCAATCATGTTAAAGGGACTCTAAAGCAAAGCCGTGCCCCAACCAGTGTGGTTATATTGTAATCTAACAACCAATAGTCCCAGGCCACTGAAATAATATTTCCATAATTTCTGATCTTTGTCCTTAAGAATGAAGGAGATTCACGATGTAAAAACATGATAAAAATCTCTCCTAGCAACTTTAATTATACACAGTGACTGTTTCTGGAAAGATCTGAAAATGTATTTGAGGATAAGATGCATCAGAAGTTGGTTTCTTGCCCATTTTGCCTCTTTTAGTTCCAGGCTGGACACGTCTCTGTCTTGGACACATGAACCGGTTGCATTCAGACCTGGTTTAGGAAGACTGTGTGCAAAATTAATTACAGCAACGGACCCAGGGAGAAGGAAGGTAGCCAAGCAGAGTCAGACTCAGGTACCGTTTTCTTTTCCCCTCCGTGGAGAAATTAAATTCCCCCTTCTCTTCCCAGGAACCCCCCTGGGAAATATGGCAGGTGGTAAAAGTCTGAAAGCAAAAAGAGACCAAGAGGCAGTGAGAGAGATACAGACAGTGAGAGAGAGACAACAGGACAGACAGACAGCAGTGCTGTGGAAGGTAGCCAAGGAAAGTCTGAAAACAAAAAGAGACCAAGAGGCAGTGAGAGAGAGGGAGAGACAACAGGACAGACACAGACAGCAGTGCTGTGGCCCCTGCCCGCAATCCTTAAGCCTTAGCTGTGACACTCTGGGGCTGTCTGCTGTAACCAGTTAACATTTCTGGCCTTCTAAGCAAATACATGGGAAGGCAAGAGAGAGAGGAGAAACACCGGAGTGGCCCATTTCTGACAATCAGGAGAGAAATGTTCCCACACTGATCTCATTAAGATGACAAGAATAACAAGTGTGAATCTGATGTATGAATCTCAAGGTGGAGAGAGGACGGCAGAGCCATAGCCCCTACTCACCCTTTGACGATGCCTCATCTACCGTACTTACTTCCAGCTTCACCCAACACCATGGCAGGGGGGGGGGTCCCTTACGCGACTTCAAGTCTTGCCACTGAAGTCTGAGTCAGTCAATGAACTCAGTGTTATCGAGTGTCTAGAAAAACCGGGGGACACCTGCTAATGGCAACGGAAATACATCTCAAGCAGCACATCCTACTGCAGGCTCTGGCAATGGATTAAAAATACTGCAAAACTAGACTTTTCAGCCTACAATCTACTTTATTGCCTAGGTTCTTAAATGTCAGTTAAACAGTCTAGTCGATTAGAAATGGAATTCTGGGATTGTCAAATCCATCTCTGGTGTGTTTGTTGGAGGCAGAGCCATGTATTTGCTGCAACATCTTGTGAATCCTCCCTCACTCTTAAGCCCAGTATAGAATATTTTCCAATAATAATGTTAAGTGAAATACTTTTCCATGCTGATACAAACTCTGAAGGACTACCAAGCTCTCACAAAAACCTGTGTGGTTGTACCTTTGTATTTTTTTTTTTTATTTTATTTGAAAGACAGAGTTATAGAGAGAGGTCTTCCATCCACTGGTTCACTCAAAAAATGATGACCACAATGGCCAGAGCTGAGCTGATCCGAAACCAGGAGCTTCTTCCAGGTCTCTCACATGGGTGCAAGGGCCCAAGGACTTGGGCCATCTTCTACTGCTTTCCCAGGACATAGCAAAGAGCTAGATCGGAAGTGGAGCAGCCAGGACTCGAGCCCGCACACATATAGGATGCCCTTGCTGCAGGCTGGGGCTTTAACCCACTGTGCCATAGCACTGGCCCCATGGTTGTGCTTCTGTATCGTATTCAAGTCCAAATTATGCACAGGCCCTTCCAACACAGTCTTCAAAGCATTTCATAAAGATTATCTAATTTAGCTATCTTCACTCCAGTAACCCCAGTAGTAATCAATTGGTACAGCAAGTTTATAGTAATTTATATACTGAAGTGAACAGCACTATTGCTATTCGTAATTTGATTCCTATCTCAGAATATACTCAAATTATTATTTCATTACTGCCACTACTTTGTAAAGGGATATACCACTCCATTACATTCTATGCTGGGATATTTTGGATCCACATAACTTTAAAGAAATTAGGAAGACAAAAAATAAAATGAAGGAGGATCACCAATTTTTCTAAATAACTCAAATAGATACACTTATACACCATGTACATTTATGTAGCCTAATGGAAAAGTAGGCCAGGGACATATTCATCTCAGCAACCATTAAGTCAATGTGGACCAATACAAGTAGTTTAAACTGTTTATTTAAGTCTGTGAAAATATATGTTTGAAACCTGGGAAGTGTATTTTTCATGAGTCATCATTACTGCTTAGAGGCCAAATAATATTTCTTGCCTAAAATACACCCTACTTAAACACAGAGTGAACCCCTTCAGAGCTCTTAAGACAACACACACACATCTCTGCCAGGGATGTGGGGAGCAGCAGTGTGATGTGATCTCAACTAGCAGAGAAGCTCATCAAAACCCAGGGTACGTGATGTAGGGGACCTTTGCCCGCCCTGCGGGCTTACCATTCGAAGGCTCGGGATTGGACAGCTGGAGCTGGGGCTGGAATACATGTGTTCCTAGAATCCCAAGCAGCAAGAGACTCACGGACTCTACTAGCTCTTCCCAAGGCTCCCGTTCCACAGCGGGTCCTCCATCACGAGATGCCGAGGCTTTGGGAGAGCATCTTTGTCCCTGCCCACAGCAGTGCCCCTACCGGGGAATGTGCTTGCAAGGTGAAGCAACCGTCTCACCAAGCAGACCTGGACATCTTAGGAAACATGTTCCGTCTTAACCCACAACAGCCACGATTCACAAAAACTGTGGCAGGAGGCTCAGACTCCGAGAATTTAAATAAGCAAAGGACACAGTGCAGGCTAACTCAGGTGAGGAGAACCTGGTTAGAGGTCTCTAAATACCAGCCCCTAGCTGGGGTTTGCAACAGGCTCTGGCAATGGAAGAACCAAACTCCACTGGAAAGAATTTAAACAAAATCAGATAGCTGCCTAATTAGAAAAAGCAAACACAGCCACCTAAACTTCTACGTTTATGAATTCATCTTCTCTGAGTAGCAGCCATGATTTTACCACCACCTTAAAATAAAGCTCCTCTCTTATATAACCTTGAGGGTACTAATTTGTGCACAATCAATGGGTTACTTTTAACGTTTCTACTTGGTGACCTCATTTTAAAGTTAATCCAAGAGATTTCTCTAATTGACAAAAGGAAACACTAATTTGCCAACATTTTATGACAAAACTGGATGAGCTATCTTTGCTTTAAACACTTAAGCACTGACTTAAGTTTGCTTGGCAGGACTTGCTTAGCATATAAACTATGGAAAACAAGGTAGCATTGCTTGTAGATAGCAATGTGGGATACAGAACCTCAAATATTTGCACAGTATTGAGAAATTCTTGAGTCCTATAGTGAGCTGAGTAATCCACCATGCAGAGAAATAAGTAGAACAAGTGTCCTCACTGTTTTAAGCAACTTTTCTATTCTATAACCTCTTTTCCCTGCCCTTCCAATGAAGATCTAATAGGTAATTGAGCCTAATGAAGTATGCTTTTACATCTCTGACATATGCTATTCATTTAAGAATATAAAGTCAGGCTATTAGCCATAAATACCAGGCAATGTATGGATAAAATCCATCAAACCTGCATAATGAGAGAAGTTATGTACTAAGGCCAGAATTCATGTTCACCCCACTGCTACATCTTGGTGAAGCACAGCAAGGCACCCTTCGAACTGGAGGGAGAAAGCAAACTTTGGTGTAGATTTGCATAAAGGAGGAGATCAAATTCTTCAATTTGCAAAGTCAAACGTTTTGCCTTTAATTAGACTCCAATGTAATCAATAGTTTTGTATAGAGATCACAAATTCTGTTTCTCCAGACTGGCTTCTTAGGGGAATGATTTCCACCACGTGCAAACTACATGTGCACTATGGAGATCCAGAAGAAGCTCCTGGCTAGTGACATTCCAAACTGGACTTTACCACCACAAGTATGAAAGCATACATGGCTGAATTTCCATTAAAGCTTGTTTAGCGCATACATTCTCAGTAGAAGCAAAATGACACCCAAGGGGAAAAACGAATTCTTGGGGTGGGGAGCAACTCAAATCTTAGATATTATAGTCATTTGTGGGCCTCCAAAGCACAATACTCTGAACAAACGTTCTTCCTTAGTATTTTACTCTTCTCATTTAAATTAAATAAAATTTTTTACTGGAGGTGGGGGGGGATATGAAAAAAAAGTTAACAAGCACTGATTTAAGAGCAAATAGGGCCAGCACTGTGGTGCAGTGGGTTAAGTCACTGCTTGCAACACCAGCATCCCATATGGCTGCCAGTTCAAGTCCTGGCTGCTCCACTTCCAATCCAACTCCCTGCTGATGCATCTGGGAAAGCAGTAGAAGATGGACCAAGTGCTGGGGGCCCCTGTGCCCACATGGGAGACCTGGAAGAAGCTCCTTGCTCCTGGCTTCGGACTGGCCTAGCTCCAGCTGTCGTGGCCACTTGGGGAGTGAACCGGCAGATGGAAGACCTCTTTCTCTCTCTCTCTCTTCCTCTTTCCCTCTGTAACTCTGCCATTCAAATAGATAAATATTTTTTTTAAAATGAGGGAAAAGAGCAAATAAAAGCCATGTGCTATCTCTACAATCTTTTGGCTTTTATTTTTATCCAAATATCTGTTCATAACTTAACGCTTTCCATTTTTGATCCTTAGCTTTTCTCTGGTTTTTGTCATTATTCCCTATGAGCTGGAAGTTGATGACCATCGTGAACATCTTTATTCTGTTATCTATCTCTAACTGTTACCCCTTGCTGAGTGCTAGACCTGTCATCACAATAAAGCAGGAGATGCAAAGCCAAGTCATAAGCCGCAAGCCCACCTAAGGCAAAGGTTGACCACTATGTCTACCTCCAATTTTTACTGTAATGGTAAAATGTGGTAAGACGATGGCAAGAGAAAAGACAAGGCCAAGCAGAAACACTTTCCTTCACAAAATTTCAGGCTAGCTTCTCACTTGGTAGATTGGTCCTAATGTATTCGTCACTCTAAGGAATGGTGTTACAACTAGTGACAATAGACAAATGACGCATCATTTGTGTTCCTATTTCTTCACGTAGACCCAATAAAAAGGGGTATGGAAACACGTGCAGGGCGGGTGCTGTGGCATAGAGGGTTAAAGCCCTGGCCTGCAGCGCCAGCATCCCATATGGGTGTCAGTTCAAGTCCTGGCTGTTCCACTTCCGATCCAGTGTCCTGCTAATCCACTTGGGAAAGCAGCAGAGGATGGCCCCAAGTACTTGAGCTCCTGCATCCATGTGGGAGACCTGGAAGAAGCTCCTGGCTCCTGGCTTCAGATTGGCTCAGCAACAACTGTTGCAGTCATCTGGGGAGTGAACCAGTGGATGGAAGACCTCTCCCTCTCTCTGTAACTGTATCTTTCAAATAAATAAAAAAAATCTTAAAAAAAAAAAAAAGAAACACATGCAGAGGTAACTTAATGACTATAGGTGTTACTGACCATATCTATGTTGTGAGCTGCATTGTTAGAAAAGTTATTACTCTTACTTATATGATTTTATTAAAACAAATTATATAAGTAATTTCATTCATTTAAATTTTTTCCTTTGTAAAATTCTTTATATAATAGTGAGCCGCAATGGAATATGGTTTGCAGTTTTGCTCAGCGTGTGTGTCCCTTACAATTGAAATTGAAATTGGAAAGCGGGAATTCCTTCAGAGGACAAGAACACCGGTTTAGGAAATTGGGTACCAACAGTGAGACATCTCTGATGCGTTATTTTATAATTTCTTGATCCTTAGTTAACTCGGTTGCAAAATACGAAGCACATACAAGAGATCCAAGGGTCTCACAAATGGTTGGGGGCTGAAGCCATCTGGTAGGTCACGAAAGGAAGCAGCTTGAGGTGAAACGGGACAGTGTCCACAGAGCCAGAAAACCACTCCCAGGAGCTCTGACATCTCCCACCGCCGTAGCTTTCATCGCATGCACCATTAAGGTTCGTGAGAAGGCTATTTCTTGGATTTGATGCACTATCATAGTTATGATGATGAGGCTTATGCTTGATGATACTACGGCACAACAACACTATATATGAAAATCAAAGTGGAATAGTTTATCACCCTCAAATTACTCAGAAGAAAATGTCTCCAGATTACAGCAACCTATTCCTACTTAGGGGACAAAGGAGGCAGAAGAGACCCTAGAAAACACGAGTATGACCTGCTATTGAGACTAAACTCATTGTCAACATAAAACAAAATTGAGGAGGAATAAGCTTTTCAGAGTAGCAGACCCTGTGGCTTATGCGATTATTTCCCTCCAAAGACCAGAAAACCCTTTTGCTGACATCTATTAAAATAAACAAAAAAGGACGTTAGCATCATTGAAAGAGAACAAAGCTCTGATTTGAAAAAGTACTGTTGTTGCATATATAATAGATACAAAAACAAAGGGAAAGTGACTATACATTCAAATAAGCCTGCAAACCGAACTAGAGCATCATTCCTCAGAAAAAGATGAGAGAAAATGTTTTGTTCCATTGTTATCTGGTTTGCTGCATTTTCTAAGAATGGGGTTGATTTTAGCTCATAGTGATCAACTTACAACCCAGCTTACTTCTAATCTAAGGTATTTGGGTGAGAGGGGGCTGGGGCTTTTAAATAATTCCAAGAATTTATACTCAATGCTTTGTGAAAGGTAATGGTTATGAAAACCTAATTTTTTTAATGTAATTTCAGAAAACATTTGAAAAAATTGTTCTCTAGGAATGAGATGTTTGAGGGAAAAGACGTATATTTTGAGTATCGATCTGATATGCCAGAATGTATGAATTGTGCATACAACCTACCGGAAAAAAATATAGTACTAGAAATTTCCAAGTGTCAATACTTTTTCACTCCATCAAAGGAATTGTAGGTAACTCTGGAGGTATATGGTAATCTTCTAAATCAGTGAAATTCTACACTAAAGTTTTTTTCTTTCCTTCCCTGTACATTTGTAAAGGAAATGTTTAACATAACTTAAAGTTTATATAGAAGAAAGGAAACACTGTTTAGCGAACTTAGTGTTTATGTCAAGAGAGAGCACAGTGAAGGAAGATAGGCAAGGGGCTTGAAGTGTGGATTTACAGGATTTTTGATACATTCCTAATTATACAACAGGATCATCAATTGTAGACCATTGTGCTTTTGTGCTTGATTCTTTGATTTTCGGGGTCCTTCTACTTTGCTGTTGTGTGGAAAGCAACAAAAACATATTTAGAACATATAGTTTTTCATATTCTGGCTTTTCTGAAACTATTGTAGCAATAATACCAAACAGCTTCTACAAGTATAAAAATTATTTTAAAATTGCCCTTGACTTGAAGCATAACTTTTGCTGGTGAGGCATTACTGACGGCCCTTAAATTGTCAGAACAGTAATTTCTGACGGACATAAACTCACAGTGACCTTCAGTTTATCCAGTATAATTACCCTGCACCTCATTGTTCAGCAATGGGAATGCCAGCACTTGAACTACAGGTGATAGAGACCCATCTTTGTTTTCCACTACCGTTTCTTCTTAAGCAATACTCTCCTTAGACCTTGACCACAAAGGCTACTTAAAATGTCTCTCTGGTTTGCAATAATTTTTATAAAAATCCATAAGTAGTTCAATAGCAGTACACTTGCTACACAGGAAGTCTTTAATAAGGCATCCTTAAGAACCTATTGTCTTCCAGTCCTTGTGCTGTATTCTCATTGCCTCTGCAAGCCCAGTTTCTCCTCTTTCGCTAGTGCCTCCTCTATTTTCAAAAAACAATCATTTAGCCACACAGAGCTGCCTCGTGCCATTCTTTGCATACATCATCTCTGTTTTTTCTCTCTCTTCCTGCATAATCGCCCAGCTTTTCTGCCGGGTAGCTGTTGTCCGAAGCGTGCTCCTTTTCTAAAATGCGGCTTGAATGAAGGTAAAGCACAAATTCGCTGGAAGCAAAGGGAAACTGGGCATTAGCAAAGGACCCAGAAAGGAACGAGGAATGACCCCGAGTGGTCCCGATGAACTGCTGCAGAGGGAATTCTCGGTTTTGAAACACACACACACACACACACGGACACCAAGGCAAAGCTAGAGGGAGACTCTCTGGAGGAAGCCTGCCTCTTGGGCTGGTCAGAAGGGAGGGATGAAGCCAGCAGCTCTCCAGACAGGAACAGAAACAAATGGATTTTATGACTTCAGACTTAAGCATTCAAACACGCCGTTTTGGAACACAAGATACTTCTCAGGAGTTGACATCTCTTCATAATTCATGTTCATTGTTCCTCTAAGTAAAATATGTGGCCCCCTTCAGTTATTCTGTTAGAAATTCTACTTGAAAGGCAAGAGGACATTTTTGATAATGCACATCTTAAGACTTTTCATTAAGGTACCAAATTTAAATTCTACCTTTTTTGTGCACTCTGACATTTTTGTCTGGCATTTTCATTAATTTTGCGACATACATAAATGTAGCTGAAATGTTAACTGATCAATACTTGGTCTCGCTCATGTAGCACCAGCGCGCCACTCCCCAAGGACCGTACAGCAGAACAAAATGAAATGTGTAAAATATCAAATGTTAATGTTAAACACAGCGGCACTTACTGTATAACGACAGAAAAGGCTAAAACAATTCCAAATGGACAGATGGTACCACAAATTATCTACAATCACATTTAAAGATTAAAGTTTGTCCTGTAAAATAATTCTCTGACGCACACTGAAGTGTGTCCTTTTACCGATAGTTCAGTTGTCCAATTATTTCTGCGCTCATTATAGTGAGAAATGACATGCTGAAAAGAAAGGGAGAATGTACATGCTTCTATTTTTTTTTTCCCATGTTGCACCCACTGACATCCACAAGAACACAAATGTCTGGTCAAGAGCCTGATGAAAATTAGGTCCAATTTAGGACACATTCCCATGTCCGCAATAGAAGATTCTCGAAGATGAACAGGCCTCCTGTACCACACACGTCTGTATTCGCTTCTAGGCCAAGATTTAGGATAAAACATAAAGCCCTAGGTCACTGCCCACAATAACAAGAACATTCCAGAAACATATTTGCCCATATTTGATCCCATACCTGCAGACCCACTACAGCCTCAACGAGGCTTGAGATACCCTCCCCAGCACGTGGGGGGCGCTAAGGAGACAGGGCTTGTGCTTAGTCTGCATTTCTTGAGCTCTCTGCCTTCATGGACAATGGACCAAAAAAAAAATTTTTTTTTTGTTTTCAGTTTTGATTTCATTGTTCTACACTTTTTTTTTTTTTGGGACAGTAAATCAGAAAAGCCAAAAGTAAAAAGGAATTAAAAACTGGCCCTTCCACGTTACACATTGACTGCTCTGGGCCCAGGACCAAGTTGCATAATGATACAAACGCAGGCGCTGTGTTGAGGCAGCTGCCTTGATGACAGAGTGGGCCACGTGGACCCAATATTATAATAATAGACCCATGAGCCATCAACAGGGAGTGACGAGGACAATATGTCTGTGACAATGGGGTGCTGCGCACACATTTCTCCTAGTGGAGAGCAGTTCTTTCCAGTAAACTGGCCCCAAAAGGCTCTGGGTAGGCAGTGAGATTGCTGATCCCTTTAATTTTAAAATATGTTACTCCATATCTATAAGATTAATACAAATCCCACAGTAGCTTTTGCTCTGTATTGTGGAGATACTAAAACTGTAAGGCGTATATTTTAAAAGCTCCTTTAAGGGAGGAGAGAATGCTGTGTGGCCTTCTGCAAGGAACTTAACTTCTCTGTGCCTTGGTTTCTTTCTCTGTGTACCGGGAAAATACTGGCATCCACCTCATAAGGTTGTCAGGGACATGAAATTCATTAATGCACAATAAACAGTTCTTCGACACATATAGCAAGTACCTAATGACTATTGTTATTATTATTAGAAAAGCATCTTTTTGTGTCAGAATTTAACCTGAGGTTAAAACAGATGATTGACAAAGGATTATGAAAGAGTTTAGAATTCAAAAAGAAACTCCAGGGAAAATGACACAATAGCGTGAAGCTATGTCTATTATGATTTAATAACTAGCTTTATTACAGTAGGCCTTGACTGATCTGGCATCGTTCAAGAATGAGTTTCTCCCCCCAAGGAAACCTTTTCAGATGGATGGATTGGTCAGCAGACCCAGACGTCTGCTGTAGGGGGCACTTACTAAGTGCAGGTGCCACGGGAGGCCCAGCGATGGGGCTCCCATCTTCATCAGCTCCCAGTTCAGATCTACATCAATGACGTCTGGCTGCCTTGTTCACTGTTTTAATCGCGTTCAGGAGAATGCAACTCAGGGCTCTTCCCCAATGCAGCAGTTGATGCTACTGCTTCAGAACTCCTCCTCACCTGTGTTCACTTTGTAGCTGGCAGCCTGCTTCCACCAGCAGGCTCAGCACACCCTTCGCCGACCGGCTCCCAGGTTTTGCAAGCCCCCACACGTGGCCTGTGTGCCACAGGCTTGAATCTGACCACCGGCTAAGAGACACAGGATCCCATTTCATCCCTAGCGAAATCTGCCTCTTCCGGAGGTCACTCAAGAATGACCGAGTACATGGATCCAAGTTTCCAAGAATTCTGGCATCTGATGGGTTTTTTGTTTATTTTTTAAGAGCAAGAAGGAAATTATGAAAAAAGGAGGGGGGGCTAGGCAGCCATCTTGAACACCTCTGACCCGAGGGACCGCCAGAAGACACAGTTCTAGGAAGACTTACACGACACACTGTGACTGCTAACGGGTTCAAACCAAATATTCCTGAGCAAATAAAGCACACCTGTGCATTCCTCTGTGTTCACAAACAGCTGTGGGGAATGACTGGGAAGGAGCGAATCAAAAATGGCAGCATCGTCTTTTGAGTAGAATTTTACCACTCTGCTAAGACCCCACAGAACCCGGAAGTAATGATGTAAAATATACACAGAGACTATACATAGAGACTCAATATCATTTTTTCTCACGAACAACAAAGTGCTTCTTGCTAGTGAAAAAGCAGAACAAAGTCTGCCTAGAACCCTGATATATTTATTATGTGAGAGAGCTGCTAACAGGCTATGGAGAGAAGGAGATTTTTTTTTTTCCCCCTAAAACTTAATGATAATGACAATTGCTTTCTTTAAGGAGACAACAACGTGGCTATGGGAAGCAGGCTGCCTAACTTTCTGGTAACTTACAACACAAAGGGACATACACACTCTTTGTTCCTGTGCTCACACATTAATGAAAGTCCCATACAAGGCGTGAGAGGAAGACAGAGCTCAGAGTACTAGACAGATGTGCGCACCCTCATTTGAATGGCAATACTAAAATGTTGATTTGTTACTAATTAAGGCTCTTCTTGTAAGTGCCCATCATAAAGTCATATTTCACCAAGCTGGCAACTCTAAGGAAACATAAGGTACTCATAATTCTAGCAAACACAAAAATAAAAGATTTCAAAAGGAGGACTCCACTGAAACTCCAAACTAAAAATCCTTAATAAGCAAAAATAACGGGAGAACAGAAAATTCCAGCAAAAGCTCACAGGAAAGTAGTGTTCTTTCGGATTTTCTAACCCTGCCAGGAGGTCTCATCGTGAGTTTTCGAATAATCAAAGTAAAAGGCTGCAAGATGAACACTGTTAGAGGGCTATTTGGACCTATCACCTGCTCACCGGTGACTTTTCAAAAACTGAAAACCTCAGAAATACCACACCATCTCTTAAATAGGTCACTTCCACTTCCAATTGATTCACATATTAAAGCACGACCAACGAGCATTCTCCTGCCAAGGATTTTCATAGTTTGACAAAATAACTAGGGAACGAAGGAAAAGCCCACCGAGGATGGTCAAGCCTGTTCCTGTTATTATTTTTCATACTGAAGACTTTTCTTGGCCCTCCTGTTGGGATTCTGGAATTATGCAATATGCAAAAATTTCACTTTTTAACTGTCACAGAGAAAATTATACATTGGCTGAGATGTCTCGCGTTCCGGAAATCTGAGGGGAGGGAGAAGTATTCTTGGATTCAGACCTTGTACAATCCATCAGGTCCCTGCCCACGGCAAATCTGTCCAGTCGAGTCTCAAAATAGGAGTTTTTAAATGGCCACATCAACAGAACTGTTACTATAGCCACAGAAACATGCAGCCACGATTACTGAATTTAATGAATACCAATGTAAGTAATACAGTGTGATCATACCACAAAGGCAGCGAGACTCCTTGGGGGTGAATCCCAGTCAAAGCAACTATTAACGTAGTAGGCAGCATTCACAAGCACCATGACACAGCGTTTCATTCTGATAAAGTTTCTTAGTAGGAGCTGGAAGGAAAATGCAACTCTTATTAGAATCTGCACGCACACCTAAAAACCATCAGGTACCCTGCAAAATTCTTTAAATTTATTTTGCGTTAAAAAGGATTTGGAAAGTTAATAAGGGTGCAAGCCATCCCAAGCCATTTGACTCACAAGCTACAGGAAAAGAAGCATTTCTGGAGAAGGCAAAAAGAACTGACTTCTGAGACCAACTCCTTACCAAAATATGTGTTTTAAAAATAGCGTTATGTAGGTTGGACAACCTTTGTTCGCAAGAAAAATACATCTCTAACAGATTTAAATTTTTTTTGTTACATGCTGAGAACACATTAATTTTAGACATTTAAATCATATTGTGGTTTTAACATCCATTAAATGTTTTAATTTCAAGATATTTAAAAGTAAAATGGATAACTTGGGATATTTTTATTTAGGGTCTTAGAAACTTATGGAGTATTATTATTTTATTATAGAAAACAAAACTTTGTCACTATTTTAGCTTGATTTCTCCATTTCTTCCTATCACTCATTCTGCTTCTCTCTCTCCTCTCTCTCACATACACACATTAATCTATATTTCTTCATTATTTTCCATACTTTTGGAACTGGAGAAAATTCTACAGTGATCAAAAGCTTTAGGTAATCTTTTATTTAAAAAGATACATGAGAATGGATACGATTTCAATTTCAAAACTGTATACAACTTCACTGTAAAAAGAATACCTCCAGTACTAGACAATGGTTCAAAAATTCCATGCAGCTGTGTTAATAGTTAGAATAATAAATCTGCAAGTTAGTATTTTGCTTCTTCCAAATGCAAATTTCAATGCTGGTGTGGTATTTTAAAGCAGTCGATAAGTTTACTGAGGTCTTACCTTGAAAAAATAGCTATGGATCAGCACAGACGCAAGTAATGTGCACACCAGTTTAACAGGTTGCTAAGACTGAAATTTCTTTCAGGCCAAGTAAAAATCTTCCCTATTTGTTTTCCTCCTTAGCACCTATCACCTGCCTTTGAAAGCTACTTTTATTATTTTTCTCTCTAATTGTGGAGAAATATAATTTATATTTCAATTTAGACTGGTATTACATTTGTAACTCACACACTGCCTTAAAATCTCACTGCTCAGAATGAATCTGTTAGATGAAAAACAAAAATATTTTTAGGTCTCTAATGTCACAAAAAATCATTAAGTATTCCAAGGTACAAATCAGTCTAGTAAATTTCCCATCCACAATAAGGATGCTAGTTTAGCTTTATTAAGTGGACAGAGAAAAAGGGGATAGCTTAGTACTCAACTTGGTATCAAATCTAATTTAAAACTATCATGGTGGATATCAGGCTTAATTGAAAAATTCTTCATCGTAGAAGAAAATCTGATTTCGGGATTTCCTGTTTGCTCAGCTAAAATGCCAATAAAAGTTCACTTCTCAAAGATCATGGTTAAAATCTAATTAGCAGGAAGGTTTCCCTTAAACGAGGGAGCCCCTCTCCTCTGGCTTAGAGGAAGAGCTCTCTAGGGGCTCGCTTTACACACACCTGCCGCATACCTGTGGGTGGTCTGCACATACTTCTGAACCTCAGCCTTTGGTGATCTCATTTACACATTCCATGGCAATCAAATTGTATTTTCTGTTCAAAATGATCACTCTGTGGCCAACAGGACTACAGAACCAGTATACGCCGTGCCTGCACTATCCCCTTTCTTTCCTCGGCACCCCATCCAACTTATTACTTTGGTATTGTCCTTGTTTGATCTTCCAAAGAAAGGGAGGAAGAGAGGAGAGAGCAAGAAAGGGAAAAAGGAAGAAAGCCATTTGCAATAAGTAGATGATCAAAAATTCCACCATCTCCCTCCCCCCAGACCACCGAAGTTTATTTGAATTTACTTAGATGTTTTACAGATTCAATCAGGCCTTCCCAGAGGGAGTCATCTTGCCTCAATTTTTTTTTTTTTTTACCTGTTTAGAGAGTCTGTTTTCCTCTTCAATGTACTTCTGTTCTTTGGGTATTAATGTCCGTAAACTGGCTTTTACCTACACATCAACACATGTGTCTGTTATGGATTAATAGAGTGCAAATGTTTACAAGTTTTTCATGCAGTTCAATTTGCAATCATTTCTACAGTTTCAAAGTGCTGGCTGCTGCGCTCATAAAATATAAATGTCTACAGTGGCACACGCACGCACTCCGCTCTGCTCGCCGGCCAGCAGCGGCCCGAGCAGCCCGCCGCGGCCGACCACAGACAGTGTGGGTGTGCCAGGCGCTGGCAGAAGCGTAGTCTCCAGGATACATCAAGGTTTAGAGAAAATGAGGAATGACAGAAATTCTCTACGAATCAGGAACAAAAGCTTTCATGAAACTGAACTCTTTAGCAGTACAAAAAAGCCAAAGTTAAGACTTACAGCATTAAAAATCACATCTATTTCAAGATAGATGACCCCCTTTGTTGGCCCTGTCAGCTGCTTGTTTTTCAAGACGTAGGCTTTCTGTTCACCATTTTGAATCTGCGGGAAAAGGACATGACAGCCGTCTGTCTCGCGGTCTCCACTGAATACCCTCCCTCGCTGACCTTTGACCCCCAGCTGCTGAAACTGACAGAGAACCCAAAACAACTGTGGCAATTCTGACAAGTACCTGTTCATTACCAGGATCAAGTCTGTCAGGAAAAATTAACTATCATGGGATTCAACATGGCCGTGAATTGAGTATGTTAAAATTTTTAGTGTTCTTATTACAGACCTTGGTTGAGAAATGACAGACACAGAGCTGAGGGTTTTTTTTTTTTTTTCCTTGAGCAAAAGCAACACAGACCAGTGTGTCAGGTGAATAAAACTTACAGACAGCAATGGGATAGCGACTTTGCCCAGAAAGTCAGCACTTCGATCCCGATCTTCATCATAAACTGTCACTTCGAGAACTGAATGGATATCTTTAACGTTGCTGCATAATAAACACAGATGAGAAAAAAAATTCATCAGTGGAAAACAAGGACTGGAATGGTTTTGAAAATCTGGATAGCTCCAGCTGATTTGTGTGTGTGTGTGTGTGTGATTTGCATACACATATGCACAGGGTAGCCTGGTAGCTGACAGAATTTCCCATAATGCAATTTAGTCACCTACAAGGAAGGTTCTGTCCCCCAGAACTTTGAACACCACGGTAATTTCGAGCTGTGTTTTGTTGTTGTTGTTGTTTAAGGAAATATAATTTCTTGTCCGAATGGGCACAGAAGAAATTATTGGGAAAAAAAAAATCAATAAACGGCACTGATCTTTTAAAAAATGTTTGTTATCATTATGACATATTTTCCACCAGGTCTGATATCAGCAGGACTCACTGTGTTTGTTTTTTTATAACTGTTCTTTCTTTTTATAATAATAGGACATCTTGTTTTTGTTTAGAGCTCTCACCAAAACATTGATTTAATTTCCGCTAGGTTTACAGTAAAATTTAACAAACACAGGAAACAGAATGGAGAAAATGTAACATTTACAGCTACTGTACCACCCTGGAATTTAGAAATCAAGTAGCTTCCGTTAGGGTCCAAAGACAATATATGTTAATAAACAGCCGGCTGAGCTCTTCATATTTTTGTTTCTGAAAAAATAAGTGTAAATTGTTGACAGCATTTATTCCTTGATCTCACTGTTTACCAAGAAAACAGGAATTAAGAGAAAACAAACACAAAACCCCTGAATATATTCATTACTGAAAAGCCACAAGCCCGTGTGGGAAGAGGCTTATCAGGCCACAATCAATTAATGGCTTTGATAATAATCAAACCTATTCATTCAATGACACATCCCAGAGAAAAACACCCTTCAGAACCCGCGTGGGAGCACCGGTCTCCTGACCACGCTATCCTTTTATAGACCTGGGATTCCTTAAAGTGCAATTGGTCAGCTAATGAAAGCTAAACAGTTACTGCCGCTTATGCAGAGGCAATAGAAGGAATTTCTGATACAAAAAAATTACACTACGTTAGAAAACTTTAAAGAAGTCCTCTTGTTGGGAGAGTTTTTCTTTGTTTCCTGTTCATTTCTTAAGCCCAGTTTAGACTGGAATCTGAGAGATACTCTGGGGTAGCATCCGCAGCTTCAGCAGGGCACGACTGAAGATTCACACACTCTTTAAAACAAAAGAAAAATTAACTCGAAGGGTGTTTGGGTCTCCGGAACAATACTTAATATTCTTATTGTGCTAAAATGATACAAGGCAAAACTGAAACATCTGCCCGGAACTGGTGACTGGGTTCTTTCCTGATTTCAGCAATGGAACAAACAGAGCTTTGTCCCCTTGGGGTCAATGCGATGGGGACGAATTTCAAAAGAAAGTATAAAAGGAAGAAGCAGTATGGCCAATCAGTTGATGGGAGCAAAACCCCTCGGCAAATCATAGAAAAGCACAGTTTTTTTTTTTTTTTTTAAAGTCTCTGGAAACAAAGACACATGGCACCCCCCCCCCCCCCCCCACACACACACACTCTTTCCACAGGTTTCAGTCCCTGGAAGGTTAGGAGGTTAGGAAATTCATTGCTGTTAGCTAAGGCAGCCCAGATGCACGGAGATGCAACTCAGGAAAGAATAAACCCACACACGTGTGCGTGCACAATCTCAACAAGAAATATAACCGAACACCTGCCCTCCAATGAAGCCATGGGCAAGGCCACTTACAATGTGAAGACTTTGTTCCACTCGGGGTTGAGGTTCTTGTAGACCGTGTGTGTGAGCAACCGATCGTTGTTGAGCTCCACTACACAGAACGGGTCACTTTTACCTAGGAGAGATTGGGGGGGGGGTGCAGTTTTTAGTATCATAGTTCCCCAGGGGCACACTTCACCAGCATGGCCACATCTCTTTCCCCAAAAGTTTTACAGCCAGCCAAAGGGGAGACACAATTTTAAAACTTAAAAACAACAACAATAAAAAACCACCAATATCAAAATGGAGTTAGATATCACTGGACAATGAGAGCAATCATGATGATTCACAGTAATTTAGAGCCTGAAAAAAGTGGGAAAAAAAGCAAATTATGTAGCTGGCATTTCAACTCGCAGCTTTTTTAAAACAAAAATAACACCATAGCTGCCAATGAGGAGGAAAAATGGGACAGGCATCTCCACGCTAGCTTTTATTTAATTTGATGATGGCCACTGGGAATGTTTAGCCCATGCTCTCTTCTGCACATAGTTTCCAATCACGGGAAATCTGATCAATTGCAGGATTTTCCAAAGTTGAATCAGACTCAGGTTGAGTTACTTTCTCTCCAGATATATTTGGAATCACCAGGAGGTCAATCAGACCCTCTAAGGCACAAAACTTCTGTCATTTGACACTTCCCATCAACGACCAATCTGCATATTAAAGAGCTGTAGTTTTTTTTTTTTTTTTTTTCCTTCTGTCCTCTGAAAGTAAAGGATTTCTAAGTTATTCCCTGTTTACAGGGACTCTAACACTGCCACTGTCCCATCCTGTCCATTTGGCAATGATGTTCTCTGATGCCCTCCGCACTTGTGTAATGTCATGTCCTGTATTAAAAGAGCCCAGAAAGTCAGAGGCTCTGTAGGGGCAGCGTTAATGATATCAGTGCAGCATGTAATTTGTTTGATACCTTATACAAATGACAATGAAATCAATATTTAGACAAAACTGTCCAGAGGTCATATCTTTTAAACTATAATATTGATTTAGCCCACATAAGAGGTTAATGTGCATATTATTAACTTTAATGATAAAGAATAATTGTTTTAAATGCATTGTGAGTTGTAGTCACAGTAGTTTACACTTCTGCGAAAGCTTAAATATCAGTGAAGATTTTCAATTAAATTTTAATGGGAAGGAATTTATTAGCTATCAGTGACACAGAAGCTATGTATTCCCACCCAGCAGTGTATTTACTTTCTGTACCGTAATCCTGAAAATGAGCTACACCAACTTTGCCTCACCATTAACTTATTAATTTCATATTAAAAAAGGAGATTTACTATGTGTGTGTGTGAGTTCAATGGGGCCTCGTGCACCCCAGGATAATTGCGTAATTTAACATTAGGGTAGTCTTCCCAGCTGGGGGTCTTGAGAAGAATTTTCAATGAGGAATAGGGAATGGGAACCTTCAAGGTCTGGTGGAAATTTGACTTCTGCCTTAGCCTCTGTGTTATCAAAATTTTTATTCCCCTACTTGCTTCAGTCTTCTTGCCCAACCCTCAATTCCAGTTTACATATACCATGGGAGATAGTGTTCAAAAAAGGACTACTTTGTTCATGAAAACACATTGTAATAGGTGTTATTTGGCACATCAAGAACATTATTTTCTCCTCTAGAACTCAGATATAAGCATAAAAAGTCAGACTCAAACAATCTTCAAAATATATTAAATGCAAACCTATTAGCAAGACCTTCCCCAATAAGGGCGCATATCTTCCTCATGAGTCGACCGCACACACAGGAAATGTGAGGTAATGTTTTGACAACAGGTTCACCCATTTAACCAACACTGATTTCTTGCCATGAACCAGGCAGGCTGTGTTCTATGTGTGGGGATAGTCAGCAATGCATGAAACAATTAAAAAAAATAATCCTTGATCTCATGGAGTTTCCAGAGAGGCATTCTCTCAGACGATAAATACAGTTTGCAGTATTTGAGAAGGTGATAAGGACTAGGGAGAAAAATAAAGCGAGAACAGTGACGAGGAGTGTTGGTGCCCATGGGGAATTTTCAAATGGGCTGCAGAGATGGTCTCACCGGAAGATGACAAGAAGGACAAAGAAGTGAAGGGGGTGAGGGAGTGAGTCTTGGGTGACCCAGAGGAACAGATGCTGTAATGGCCAGGGCAGCAGCTGAGCCTGGTGATTTCTGGAACAATCAAGGAGGCCGGGAGAGTAGTGGAATGAGGTAGGGTAGAGAAGGGAAAGCAGATGAGAGAGGAAGGATGTGTGGGGAGAAAAGCGGGCCTCTGAGAGGACCTGGCTCTCACTCTAGATGGGTGAGGAAGCTTCCGGAAAGATCCGAGTTCAGGAGTGAAATGCTCTGATGGCTGCTGTTGGGTGAATAAGGCCGAGAGGGCAATGGCAGAGGCAAAGAAGTGTCCGGAGGCCTTTGCAATAATCCAGGTGGTGCAGAGTGGTTGTTTCTGGGTGGATTCTGAAAGCAGAATCAATAGAACTTACAAATGTCAACACTGAACAATCTAATATACCCTCATATTATTATGTGAACGTGGAAAGCAGTTCACAGAGCTTAACCAAACCAGGCTTTTGTTTTCTAGGACACTAAGTATTCTGCAAGGTGCCCAGACTGGATGTCTCTAGAATCTAATGGGGGAAATTTTAGGTAAGATATGGCACCCTTATTGGGGAAGGTCTTGCTTCTAGGTTTCCATTTAATATATTTTGAAAACTGTTTGAGTCTGACTTTCTATGCTTATATCTGATTTCTAGAGGAGAAAATAAAGTTCCTGATGTGCCAAATAAACCCTAGGCCATTTTATATTTAATTTCTAGTTATCTTTTCCTTCTAAAAAGTCATCTTTTGATGGTTGTCGGTAAATGGATGCCAACATCAGGTCTTCACTTGCTGTGTTATTTTTCAGTAATTTAGAAAGCATCCTTATGCCACTGGACAAGTACAAAACAATTAAAAATTAACAGCAATTTCAACCAAAATGATAGTAAATGCCCACTGTCAAAATCTATAAACTTGCCACTGAAAAGCAGACACTGGTTGTATTTTAAGAAGTGGCCACACACAGTTAAAGTGCTTTATCTGGTTTGCTAAATAATGCTTTAAGTGACTGGCTTTTCAGGGCCTGAATTTTGCAGCTTTGATTATCTGCCACTTAAACAAGCAAAAACAATCAGAGAAGTACCAGTGATGGAACCAACCACTAATTATCTCCTTAATTACTCCTTCCTTCCATCCTTTTACCATTGCACTTGGTCCCTGCGTGTGCTGCTCTGCTTCCTCAGAGTACCTGAGACGTGGGGTTGGTGGTGGCATAGGGTGGTGCTGTCCACACAGTGTGCTGGGCTCTGCAGAGCGACAGAGGTGACAGAATGCCGGCCCCTGTCACCCAGGCCATGCAGCCAGAAGTGCAAGCAATGAAGGCAGCAGTCAAGGTTGAGGTGTATTTTGCTTCTGATCATTTTTGCTTATTTAAAGAGCCTACTGAATGGATGGGAATATAAATAATGTCATCTAAGCCGGTGCCGCGGCTCACTAGGCTAATCCTCCGCCTTGCGGCGCCGGCACACTGGGTTCTAGTCCCGGTCGGGGCACCGATCCTGTCCCGGTTGCCCCTCTTCCAGGCCAGCTCTCTGCTGTGGCCAGGGAGAGCAGTGGAGGATGGCCCAAGTGCTTGGGCCCTGCACCCCATGGGAGACCAGGAGAAGCACCTGGCTCCTGCCATCGGATCAGCGCGGTGCGCCAGCCGCAGCGCGCCTACCGCGGCGGCCATTGGAGGGTGAACCAACGGCAAAAGGAAGACCTTTCTCTCTGTCTCTCTCTCTCACTGTCCACTCTGCCTGTCAAAAAAAAAATAATAATAATGTCATCTATTTTTCTCCCTGTCATTCATTTTTATCCTAAGACTAAAGCAGACCTGTGACTACCCATGGCTCTTCCTTAAGTCCCATCATTTTGGCTCAAAAGTGCCCATGCCCCTCCTTAGCAATGCAACACGCGGGGACAACTTGGCCTGGATGGAAGACAGAAGTTGTGGCAGTACTGCATGAGGGTGAGCGCTGCAGAGTCGCTTGCTTTAACTCCCAGGACAGCTAGAACCATCTTAGCCTGCTTTGAGAACGTGGCAATGTTCCACTCTGACGGTTTTCCAGAGAGAACTAAGAAGGCCTTTTGAAGCCTTCATTACTGACTGACTGTCTGCTCTGCTTACGCTGGAGCTATAAGCATGATTAAGACATAGTCCAGTTCTCAAGGCATGCACAATTTAGTGGGTATGATAGACATGTAAATACACAATTATAACGCAGGGTCGGGAATGCTGAAATCAAGGTAAGGGAAGGGGGCGCCCAGAGCAGGGGGAGGGGAGCACATCATTGTATCACTGTAGAGCAAGGGAGGGGAGAGGAAGCAAAAACCTTCCCCCACCCCCAGGGGAGGTAACCTGCCTGATATTTGGGGACTGTCCTCCTCTACCGTCAGCATTTTTCAAAGTCAAGGTCAACCACAGTTGTGGACTTTCACAGTTTATAATCAGGAATGTTTAGCTTCACTCTACTTGTGTGTCCCTTTAATAAGGTCTTTAAACCCAGAAACCTAGTTAGGTGTAACAGAACTACTGTAAAACAGGTACTTAAAAACATTGGTCAAACTTGTTACATACCAAGGTCCATTTCCATTTCTACACCACAGAATTTTGCAGAAAAAGAAAAATCTCCCAAGGAAATTAACATTAGAAAAAGACTCTTTAACCCTAACTCATGAAACTAAACCTAAGGAACATACACACTAGTAACTACATCTACCCAGATTTTAAGGCTCTGCAGTTCTTCTCTGGGTGAAAAGTCAGTCCTAGAATTGTCTCCAAGAGGCATCTCTCCTGGCAAACTTCAAAACAGCACCACAGGTTTAAAGAAGTGCCTGGCTAATTCTCTGTCACTCTCAGCTCCTGCCCTTTGAGGTCAGGATGCTGACATATCGATCAAGAACTGTGGGAAAGTCTGTGCCAACCCTCCTCGTGTTTTGGGGGCAACTGGACAACTTTGGTTTGTGCAAACCACTGGTTCGAGCATTAAAGTCACTCAAAAGGTGGTGAATGGTATTCACGCGCCCAGAATAGAGTTCATCCTGATCCACTGGGGGTGGGCTTTCTCCAGGGTCATTTTGCTGCTGACAAGCGGCACGGTGTGCTGGACGTGGTATGTTAAATGTGTAGTGTGTAGGGGAGACCCAGGGACCACCTCTTTGTTGCTGTGCCTCTGAGAACACAGAAAGCTTTCACTAGCCGTGCAAAGCAATTCATACCCAGGGGGCCCTTTATTTTGTGTCTACCTTGCACAAATTAAGCTCTTTGGTTGAATTTCCTCAATTGCCACGGTTTGACATGCTATATTTTAGTTTTTTTTTTTTTTTAATTATCATCAAGGTTGCCATCTGTCTTGTCTGCGAACTGGAATTTCAATCATGACACAGAACAATGCTGTAGTTGAGAGAATTCCATGGGGTCCTCCAGAACAAAAAGTAACCCATGGTGAAGATGGGCTCCTATCCCCCTCTCACCGCGGAGGTGGGGGCGGGGGCTGCAGCTCCAGGCCTCAGACTGACCTGAACATATTCAAACATCTGATTGGTACGTTAACTGACGCTCCTCCCCAGGTTCCCACTGGGTCTGAGCCTGGGACTGAGTACGGATAACAGGGTTCTCTCTTCTCACTAGGTCATGGAGCAGGTTTCAATGCGGCAGGAAAATCAATACCACATCAATACCACAGAGCCCGGGTTATCTGGCTAGATCTAAGACATCTGTTTTTTTTTTTAAAGAATTATTTTATTTGAAAATCAGAGTTACATAGAGAGAGAAGGAGAGGCAAAGAGAGAGAGAGAAAGAGAGAGAGAGAGAGAGAGAGGTCTTCCATCCACTGGTTCATTCCCCCAATTAGCCACAACGGCTAGAGCTGAGCCAATCTGAAGCCAGGAGCCAGGAGCTTCTTCCGGGTCTCCCACGTAGGTACAGGGGCCCAAGCACGTGGGCCATCTTCTACTGCTTTCCCAGGCCATAGCAGAGAGCTGGATTGGAAGTGGAGTAGCCGGAACTTGAACTGGCACCCGTATGGGATGCTGGCATTGCAGGCGGTGGCTTTACCTGCTACACCATAGTGCCGGCCCCGATCTAAGACATCTTTTTTCTCATGTTGAAGACTGCATAATCTTGATTTGTGAATTCTGATTTACTATCCTGAAATAAAATTGACCTACACATGATTTTGAAATTTAATGTAATGCCTCCACTCTATTATAGAGAAATATCAAACAGAAAGTTATTTCGGATAAAATCATACGTTGATTTATTTTATTGAAAGCCTACTTTGTGCCAGGCCATACAAACAAAAAAGAGAAAACCTCTCTCTTTTCTCTCTTGGAATCTTTTTGTAGTGGGGATGGGAAAAGAAAGAGAATAATGAACTCAATTAATGAATATACTACATGGTACACTAGAGAGTGATAGGTGTTCCCGGAAAACAGAGCAGGATAGGGTCTTTGAGAGTGGGGAGGAGGGGCATGGTTTGTAGCTTTAATTAGGGTGGTCAGAGGAGGCTTCCCTGAGAAGGTGAGCCGTGAGCCAGGAACCAGAAGAGCGGACGGAGTAGGCACGTGGCTGTCTGTGGGGAAGTGCCCTGGGCAGAGGGAAGAGCTAGCGTAGCAGCCTGGTGTGCTCGGGGCCTCTGATGCTGGGCTACCACGAGCAATGGGGAGATTAGTCAACAAAGTCAGAGAAGTAGCCAGAACCCAGAGCATCAAGTGCTTTGGAGGCTACCCTAAGGTCTTCATAAACTGTGTAAAGCTGCAGCCATCAACAAGGCTTCTGAAAATCATACGTATTTGGGAATGCAATCTAGGCTCAGAGAATCATGAAGCATATTTTGAAGCTAAATCCATGCCTGTATTTAGTCACGTAGGATAATTTCTATTCCATAAACTGTCTAATACTTTATAGTACACTTGGCATTCCCAACACCCAGCTACCAAACATCAACAGTGCTCCCCAGTCACTGGGATAATCACTTTCCCTACCGCCCTACCAACACCCTAGGCAGCAATATTGCCCTGTCGCCAATTGACAAGCAATGGTTCTTAAACATTTTGGTCTTAGAATTCTTGCAAATTATTCAGGATCTCAGGAGGCTGGCATTGTGTTGCAGCAGGTTAAGAATGTTTGCAACACTGGCATCCCATGTGGGTGGACTCGCTCAAGTCTTGGCTACTCCACTACCAATCCAGCTCCCTGCTAATGTGCCTGGGAAGCAGTGGATGACGACTCAAGTACTCGAGTTCCTGTCACGCAAGTGGGAGACCCAGATGGAGTTCCTGGTTCCTAGCTTCAGTCCAGCTAGTGGACAGTGAGCCAGAGGATGGAAATTTTCTCTGTCACTCTGTCGTTTAAACAAATAAATAAATATTTTAAAAAATTATTGAAGATGTCAAAGGACTATTTATGTCAGCTATTGATGATGAAATTTATCATTTTAGACATTAAAAAGAACATGAAAAGATTAACTCATTTAACATTAACTTAACATCATTTCATTTAACATCAGAGTGCTCACACACGATGTAGGCTTCAAAAAGCTCTACTGTACACTTGTGTGAGAGAATGAGAGTGAGAAAGGCAAATAACATATTAATAGTACTATGAAAACTGTTTGACTTCCAGATTCCTCATAGGGTCTTGGGAATCTCCCAGAGGTTCTTGGAACACACTTTGAGAAACATGAGTAAGAGCAATGGAAATAGACACAGACCAATGTAAATGAGTTTATTTCTCTCGGGATGTAGAACTAGAGGTAAAAGTATAATTATAGGATTATCCATAAATAGACACATTTGGAGTCTTAAAGTTGAACCATCTTTATATACACTGGGAAGCCTGTGTATGAGACAACAGGATGTGAAATAAGACAAATAGGAACCAGAAAAGGATGAAGAGGGAGACGATGGGATCTATAAAATGTGGAGAATCCATGAGAAAACAATGCCTCAGCTTTAAGAACTTAGATAAAAGGTGGTTAAAATACTGGAAGTCTTAGTTTTCAATTCACATTTAATACAGAAATTATATGCAAGTCATTTGTTAGAAACACAAAAGTTGTTTGGTCCAAAATAAGTTTAAAAGTACTCCTGCAAGTATACCCACGTATTGTTAAGCTACTTTGTTTTTGCAAGCCTTCCTAGATACTTCAGGCTCGGCAGAAATTCCACACTCTGTAGGAGAGAATGCGCTTCCTAAAAGTCAGTGCGTGAGTTGAAGAGATCTTTTGCAGTGAAAAAAAAAAATTCTTCAAGCTTAAAAAATTCAATATTGCATGAGACGATTCGACTTTTTATGTATTTTTTTAATCACAGGTAATACAATTGATGACTGTCATCTGTCAAGTCTTTGCCTCCAGAATGATGTCTTTGTCTTTTTACTTCTCTTCTACAAAAACGTCTCATTCAGGCGTCTGTTACTGATCTTTGTTCCTACTGCAATGTCTCGGAATCTGAGGCCTTCAAGGAAGCTACAGAGGCCAGGTTCAAAAGCTCCTCCAGGGCTTGACACCTCCTCTACCAAACACACAGACACACCCACTCCCCACCTGCCATGCAACCAGGTGGTCATTCCGGCTCTGTATGGGCAGTTCCAATGATGGAGAAGTCATTGCCTCCACTGGAATGTTCTGATCTAACTCTGGGAAATTATAATGTTTGGGAAAAATGCTTCATTACTTGTGTTGCTTTTATGTAGTCTATGATTTGCCTGGGGTAGTAAGTTTAAAATCTAAACAACATGACAGGTGTATAGTGAAGGTGCAGCACCTGTGACTTCATGCGTGTGAGCCCTGCTCATTATCTGCTTTCAGAGTTGCAGCCTGTAGGCGGTCTCCAAAATATCCACTCATGCCACCTTCTTGCGTCCCTTCCTGAACTTGAGAGGGTACAGAGCCCAAAGCGACATTTCCAGACTCCCTTGCAGCTAGGGAGGCAGAGGTGAGTTAGGCTGCACAAAGCAGGAGTACTTGCCTAAGATTTGATACTCACAGTCAGTTAACCTAGGGCATGTGGGGTTCCCACGGCTACTGCAGACTGCAGGATTTGTGGAAGCAGCAGTTACAGTGCAAGCAGCACCCCTTGCATCCACTGTGTGGCTGGAGACTAAGCTTAGTCTGTTTCCTTGGGCCTATCCAACCCCAAAGATTCTGTGATCCACTTGGTAACTCTATGATAAATGTCCTTCTAATTACATCTGTGAGACAAAGTTTGCCCTCTGGATCTAACCTTGGCCGTCACCCCCTTCCCAGCTCTTATCTTCGCCCTCCCCACAACAGGCTTTTGAGTAGATGACGAAAGATGTCACATCCCCTCTCCCTCTTCCTTTCTGCAGTACTGGTCAGTTGGGGCTTCACTGAACGACCCCCATCAGCATACCTGCTCTCACAGGCTGCGTGTGCGCACGCGTGCTGACTGTGGACAAACTGCTCCATCCTCCTACATCTTAGGTGGGGGATAATAACAATACTCAGTCACATCCTTATGGGGTTAATCATAATCCCTGATCCAGGCTCAGGTAGTGTCTGACATGTGACCAGGCTAAGAGATGCCTGCTGCAGTTACTAATGTTGGCACTACCCATGAACTTATCTCAGTAGACATGACTTCCTTTATTTTTTTTAATTTTTTTTTTTTATTGAGCACTTGTTCGAGTCTCAGCTCCTTCTTCTTCTTCTTTTTTTTTTTTCTTCAAGATTTATCTATTTATTTGAAAGTCAGAGTTACACAGAGAGAGGAGAGGCAGAGAGAAAGAGAGGTCTACCATCCGCTGGTTCACTCTCCAGAGGGCCGCAACGGCTGGAGCTGTGCCGATCCGAAGCCAGGAGCCAGGAGCTTCTTCCAGGTCTCCCACACGGGTGCAGGGGCCCAAGGACTTGGGCCATCTTCTACTGCTTTCCCAGGCCATAGCAGAGAGCTGGATTGGAAACAGAGCAGCCGGGACTAGAACTGGTGCCCACATGGGATGCCGGCACGGCAGGCAGCGGCTTTACCCGCTATGCCACAGTGCTGGCCCCAGCTCTATTCTTAATAGTCAAGAAATGGAAACAACTTAAGCGTCCATCCATTCGTGAATGTATAAACTAACGGGGTTTTACGTTAACCCGCTGTGCCACAGAGCTGGCTCCACTTCTTTTTCTTTAAAGATTTATCTATTTATTTGAAAGGCAGAGTTACAGGGAGGGAGAGGGAGAGAGGGAGAGAGGGAGAGAGAGAGAGGTCTTCCAGGAGCCATGAGCTTCTTACTTCCAGGTCTCCCATATGAATGCGGGGGCATCTTCTGCCACCCTCCCAGGCACAGTAGCAGGGAGCTGGATCGGAAGTGGAGCAGCTGGGACTTGAACCAATGGCCACAAGGATGCCAGTGTCACAAAGCAGTAGCTTTACCCATTGTGCCACAACATGAGCTCCTTGACATGACTTTAAAATACCAAGTACCCCAGTTGAAAAATAGATGCCGATTAATTTTTCAGTGTTGTTCTTTGGAGAGTAGATTCCCAACTGAATTCCCACTCCAGTATGTCTGATGAGCCCACTGTGTTGCATCATTTTCAACATTCCACTTCTGGGGTCAGCATTGTAGTATAGCGGGTTAAGTAGTTGGCACTGGTTCGAGTAACTGGCTGCTCCACTTCTGTTCCCTGCTAATGTGCCTGGGAAAGCAGTAGAAGATGGCTCAAGTGTTTGGACCCCTGTACCCATGTGGGAGACCCAGAAGAAGCTCCTGGCTTTGGCCTGGCCAGCGCTGGCCATTGTAGACATTTGAGGAATCAACCATTGGATGGAAGATCTCTCTCTCTCTTTCTGTCTCTGTCTCTCTGTAATTCTGCCTTTCAAGTAAATAAATAAATCTTTTTAAAAATTCCACTTTTAGTCAATCTAATAAAATTGATGTATGTATAATTCACTCTCAAGGAGCTTAAATTCAGCTCAAAATCCAAAGTCTGTCAATGTTTTCTACTGTTAATGTTTTTTCTCTTAGTAAGACTTTAGATGTATACTTTTTAAGGTTTATCATCTTGAATTTGGCCAATTTCTTCAGTCTGTTAAGATATGTATGAGGGCCCAGCGCTGTGGCGCAGTGGGTTAAAGCCCTGGCCTGAAGCGCCAACATCCCATATGGGTGCCGGTTCGAGTCCCGGCTGCTCCACTTCCGATCTAGTCCTCTGCTATGGCCTAGGAAAGCAGTAGAAGACGGCCCAAGTGCTTGGGCCCCTGCACCTGCGTAGGAGACCCGGAAGAAGCTCCTGGCTCCTGGCTTCGGATTGGCGCAGCTCCAGCTGTTGCAGCCATCTGAGGAGTGAACCAGTGGATGGAAGCCCTCTCTCTCTGTCTCTTCCTCTCTCTGTAACTCTTTCAAATAAATAAAATAAATCTTTTAAAAAAAGATATCTATGAGTATATCACTAGTCTCACGTAAAGCAAATCAGCCAGCTGTCCCAGCAGGTTTGATAAGGGAGCAGCCGATGAACTTCTCAAAGTCGCGAGTAAATGCGCTCAGCAGGCTGGACTAAGGCTGAGTTCCGTAACCCCCCCCCCCCCCCCCCCCGCCACGGCATTTCTGTTGACACCTGTCCTGTAACACTCACTCTGTGCTTGGCTGTTCAGTCACTTAGGAGTCCAGCTAAACCATCAAAACCCTAAATCTTCATCTAGTAAGCCTCTCTTTTTTCTTTTAAAATCTTATTTAAATTCAGATGCTCTCTGCTTCGTGTCTCTGATCATTCTAGGAAACGCATCACTCATACCACGATTTGTAATGGCACAACATATGAAGGAGAGTTGAACGATGATTCTAGCATCTCAAAGCATTTCCTCGAGCACTGAGGGAAATCCGCGAGCTAACCCTCCAAGCCAAACTGGCAATTCCCTACTTCTTTACTCAGTGGATCACTCTATAATCTTAGCTCCCCAGAAGCCCATTCATGGCTTTATAGTATTTCTCTCCCTCATTGTCCATTGGTAGTGGGAGCACCACTTTCCCGACCCTAGGTCCTTCACCTGTAGAGTGTATCAAACCCAATTATGCATCCCCTTTGTCATCCCACTTATCCTGCCACATCAGTACCTTCTATTATGTGACTTGCATTAAAAAAATCCCATGCGATTTTGCAATTAAAACACTAGCCATCATGTTAACCTATACTTTTCATTCCTCTTCCTACAGCTACTGGATATCAAATATTTAGTTTTAGAAGAAGTTTTTTTTGCATTGGTAGAATTAGAATATGATTCATTTAAAATGCAATGATTAAAATAATGTGGTGATGTGAAAGAACAGTAATGATTTCCTCTCTTTGTGAAGCGTTTGTTTAGTCTCATTCTTATAGAAGAGATTTATGTAGAGTTAGCATTTATCACATGCGTGTGTGTCAATGTTGCTTTCTAAACATGATAAGACTGTCAGGTGTTGGATATTTTTGATGCATTATAATTGGATGAAATTTCTTTTCAAAGTATACTATCTGCTAAAAGTTCTCCCCGAAGTTTAACTAATAAAAATGTGAATGGAGACATTAGCTTGCACGTGGGACTAAAGTACACTTTGCTTGGGAAATTTGCAATACACTTTGTGTTAAGGGTTAAAGTGTTTTGTTTCAAACAATGTAAGACGTTAAGCTGGGAAAAGTTAAGAAGTTAGGGATGTCTATACATGTCTTTATTTGGTAAATTATTTTACCCTGATACTCTGTAAATATCAAGGGTTTCTGCTCTATTTCATGCAGTTCATCCAATGGAACTATGCAGCGCTTAAAGGCTATGCATTCTCTTTTCTTCCACCAGAGATTTTAAATAATGATCATTATTCAATATGATGGTGACAATTCGGGGCACGTGAAGTTAAGTGTCCACACTGCTGCAAGTCTACAAAAGAAGCAACTTAGCTACTTCTTCCAGGGAAACAGCTATACCTACAGGCCACCTGAAGCCAGAATTGCAAAGATCCTATGCCACTTGCCAGAGGAACTCACGGAAAGTTAATTTTTTTTAAGGACCATATCGTGTGTGCGTCATATATAGGTGCTTGGCATTTCCCGAACTTTCTATCCAACTTTCAAAGAGTAGACCTGTCTTTTCCCATGCAGCTGTCTTTTCATTTTCGTTCTCTGAAGAGACCCATAATATTCAGGGTGAGGGGAGGGAAATACCAAGACTAATAAATCCGAATCTCTGTATAAAATACACCTCCGTGAGGCACTCAAGCTGGAAATCACAGGAACCAATAAAAACGCAGGCAGCCTACTGATAACGAGGTCAGAAATACAAATAAATTTACTTTTAATGAAGACGGGAGGCGCAGTCATCAAAGTGTTAAAATTCATTTCATGCATATCTCATTTGCTTCTTAGCTGATATTTACCGCGCAACGCTGTGAGAAAGTAGAGGCCTAAGATGCTCCAGATAAATGGCTCAATTAATTGTACAGAGGTAGACCTCTTTGAGCTGAGCCCGAGCTGTGAGCTCTTTATTAAAAGCACTATTCTGTAGCCTATAACCTTGTGTCTTGACTCTTCTCTGCTTTCCAATTTAAACAAGTCCCCATGCGGCCTGCTCTAAAGGGCTTTGTCTCCCTGTCATTGTTAAGAGAGCTGAGGCATCCTGGAAGTGTGAAATCAGACCTGATGAGTCGAACGGTTCCCCAGGGAACGCTGGACTGCGGCAGAAGGTCAAAGTCATGGGCCGAACCATCTAAAAGTGTCTGATCGCCGGCCTGTGACACAGCAAGTTGGGGGTGGGGGGCTGGGGGAAGAGGACTGAAATTGAACACATCTTAATTAAAGCCCACAGACAGCAAAACAAAATGTTTTCTAGGCAGCCTGTCAAATGGGGCTTAAATTTAGCTCTGCTAATGAAAACGAGCTGCTAACTGTTATTTCTTAAGATAATAAGACTCTCACGGAAGCTGATAAAAAAAAAAAAACAACAAAACTGTAGCATGTCTTTTTCTGCTGTTTGTTACTTAAATATTTTCCAACAATGAAGACAGTTTTCCAAAAGAAAAAACATGGGCGAAGTCTATGCAAATAAAGGGGTGGTAAACACCTCTCCTAATAACTGAACTGGTAGTTTCCAGGGCTACAGAGCAGGTGAGACCCAAGTCTTTATGCATGGGCTTGTGTTAGAAAAAGATATGCCCATTTAATGGGACGATTTAGGTGACAGGGGCTGTTAATTGTGAAGTCTCAGTCTCTCTCTCTCTCTCTCCCTCTCCCTCTCCCTCTCCCTCTCTCTCTCTCTCCTTTTTGCTCTCCCTCTCTCTTCTATTATTTCCTGAAAGAGATGGTGCATTAATTGAAGAGATCAATTCACCTGCGGTGGAGAAGTTTGATATTAGTGTACCTTTCAGTGCCTTGAAAAGGTAGGGCTCTTTTGAAAGGTTTCACAATTCTCCCATATCGCTGTTGCTGAAACCGCCCGGCTGGTCTCCCTGGGGAGGGAGAGCCGGGCGACAAACACAGGGAAAACGAAGGGGAGGGGCTGCAGAGAAAGAAGTCTTTTCTCTTTCTTACTGAGAACTTGAAAGCACCACTAGGCCAAGTCTAAACACTCGGCTAAGAAAGCCTCCCTCGGCAGGCAAGAGAGGACTTGCGATGTTCTGCTGAAAGCTGAAATTAGGCTCTGCTAAAGACCAAAAAAAAAAAAAACAAAAAACAAAAACCAATGATAATGAGAAGCTGGAAAAGCCAGAGTACAGCGTGATCTGCCTCCCACCACCACCCCTGCCACTGGCCCATCTCCCTGTCCAGAGTGCCCAGTCGTAAGGACCCTTGATGAGCGGTCTAGGGACTCTGCCCTCAGGGAACGCAGGGCCAGCCTCTAGGCTTGGCTCTGACCGTGCAAGAGGGACATTAACCTTTGCACGGTTGGAGGAGAGGTAAGCAAAGCGAGTTGCAGCGAGCGCTATTGCGCCGTCACTCCAACTTTCTCATTCCCGAAGGATTGAGCAGACCGAGGTTTCAAAACGCCAGCACCACTTTCTCAGGCTGAAATTTCAATCCCCTCTTGTGCCTTGCTCAATGCGTGTGTATGTGTGGGATTTGCCAATGGAGGCCTTAACCACCAGAGTTAATCTCTTTTTAAAATCTGTATTAACCTTAATGATTTGAAGTGCACTGTCCAACACTGAGCTATTGAGATGGCAGAAAAAAACTACCCTCGACCATCAACAGTTTATTAGGGACTTAACTGAAGTGACCACTGTGGCTGTGTTTAGCTGAACAAGCCTATAGGCTTTTTGTGGCAAGGGAAAGAATTGAGGGTTTCATTAAAAAGTAATTTGTGCTTTATACTCCCTCATTCAAAGAGACTCTCAATTGCTCTTTATTCACCCATTATCACAATGTTTCTCAATGACTGTGCTGTAACAAAAGAAAAATTTTACATTTTGAAAGGGAAAAATTCTTTGTCATTGCAGTAAGATTGATGGCGATTTCAAAGATTATAGAGAACCTTGCTCTCCTGCTCTCATATTTAATGATGGAACTTCATACTTGAAACATTTTTGCTTTGACGATGTGAGTTTAACTTTGTATTCAGATCATTACAATATTTTTCACGTATGGCCAAGTTCTGGAAGTTTCTCTTGTTAGAAAAGCATTCTGAAGCCAAGGATCTAGTAATAATAGCCTCATTTGCATCAGATCAGAAAGTACACTTGATTTAATATGGAGAGCTACCTGTGATTTCCAGCACCCCTCCTCCATCCACAACACTTTTAAATGCTTTTAAATACCAATTTGTGCATTTGAGGACCACACCATTCGCTCAGTTCCCTCTTTTCCAACTATTATTGCCGAAAATTGTGTCGAGCTGGCCTGTGGTCCATTAAGATGTCCATCATATCTTTAGAGTTCTTCTTTGAACAAGTTAAGAGATAAAGTACACAAAGATCCTATTTATGTCCCCAATTTAATGACAGACACCAGGGAGTATCAGAATATAGACACACATGTATAACACATGTATATGTCTATACATAGTGCATCCTTTCCACAAGTGTTGATTATTTTAAACACCGATGGTATATTCAGACCTCTCTGACTCGAGTGCATGAAATTCCCACTTTCTGGCTCCACACAAACATCATGAAGACCACAAAGGTTCCAAGAGGGAAGAAGGTCACCGCCTGAATTATCCTCTTGGCTCTGAACACTTCAACACCTCTCTCGTTCAATTTAGAGCACATTAGATTATAAGGTCAGCACGGAATGGAAAATCATTAGATTTATATCCCTAAAACTGCAGGAAAGAAATGGAGACTCTGGTACTTAGTGGTCCCCAAATTAATGTTCATTCCGCCAAATCAAAAGTCTGTCTCATTGAATCCTTGGGGGAAAGGCGATTGTTAGTCACATCAATTTACACAGAAGCATTAGGAAAGAGATATCTCTATTTTTTTGCAGCTTTGAAAGAAGATGTACTTTAACTTCCATAGAGGCATATAGGCCATCTGGGTTAATGGATTTTGCATATTCATGAAGTTTTAAAATCAATGACAGCTCCTCTCCCAGAGAAGACAAACTTATACGATCGCACTCAACGTGTACAATGGGCAGGTACATGCACTTCAGAAGTAAATGCTACTTGAATTTTCTGTAAGAAACTACTGTGCTCAGATTAACTTATTACCAGACTAGACCTAGAATCCCTAGACAAGGAAATGACTAAATGTAGCATTCACTTAATGAACATTCACATAAACTAATTGTTCAGTACCAAGAGTGAAGTCAGCACACCAGTATATGCAAAGAGAATGCTAATTCCCCATCCCCCTTAATTTTTCTAGGGATGCCTATTCTGAAGGAGTATTTGACAGTTGTTATCTTCTTGGTTGGTTACTTGATCATTATCTCTTTAAAGAAACTGTAAACACACATCATTTAAATTTTATCACACAAGAGTCACAACTGCTGCTCCTATGAGGGACACTGAGACTGTCAGAGAGGGGATGACCCAGCATGGCTTCAATACCGCCATCATGGCAATACTTGGAATACACATTCCTACTCCACTGATGAAGCTCTGGAGCTAGCAACCACTCTGTTCCCTTGCTGCTGCTTTCTTTTAAATACACGACCCTGCCTTGAAAGAGCAGAGAGAGTATAAAAAAATCGGGATCTGCAAATCTTTTGAAGATCAATCCTGAATCTCTACATGATTTTCGTTGTTGACTGTTGCATGGAGGAGACTGTGCCTTTGCTTGACCTATGCAGTAGGAGAAGTGTAGCATTTCCTACCTGTGACGTCAGCGGCCATCAATCCTTCTGCTCGGATGACCTTCACCTGGAGAAATCCCACATCTTTCAGGTTGTGAAAGATCCGCAAGGGGCCCTGAAAGACCCCAACAGTGGTGTTAGAGGAGAAAGGTCCGAATGGGTCTCAGCGTGCTGAGAAAACACCAAGTTTCACGGTTTATCTCAGGATGCTGCTTCAGGGGTTCAAAGGAACATGTGTATTTCTCTAACACAAATTACCCCTCCACCGTCATGGATGCAAGCACACGCGCACGCATGCGCACACACCCCCATGCGTGCACATTTATGTAGGTAATTGTTTCTACATAGATTTTCTAAAAGAATAAAAACCCCTACATTTATTTCCCATGAATAATCATCAAGAGATGGTGAACAATAAATTATAGATTAGATATGTCTGTCTTCTTCCTTCAACCCTCTCTACCAAAGCACTCCAAGATACCTTTCATCTGTGAATGTGCTGGTTTAGAGATTAATGCTTCTTTATTGCCTCTAACTTGTTGGTTATGTAACAATCTTCAGACTTGGGGGAATAAGAAAGTCAACATTAAACTAAGTATTTTTCCCTTGTGTTTTCTTATTGGTGAGTTTTGGAAATTAGTTGTGCTAGACAAAGGGTACATTATTGACTGATTACTTCCTACTATTTGATTCAAAAGGCTGAAGTAGCTCTATAAACCTTTTAAGGAAAAGGCTTATAGAATCTTTGAAAATAAATCAAAATGATGACTAAAAAGAAATTCAAAGCAGTGAGTAAATTTTCTGAAATTTTACAGATTTATTGCTAGGTTGGTAGAGGAGTGCAGGTATGGAAACTTTGATAGGAGAACCAGATCCAAATGAAAAAAACTTATTTGCCGACATATATTAACCATGTTTTAATAAATGTAATACTTGAAGGTATTAAAAGAGGGAAACCAATGCAATGATTCAAAAGTTTGATGGGCACAACTATTTTGAATGTAAAACACTGATATGCATTGGTTATTTTACACTTCAGTGCATTTTTCTTATGGCAAGCTCAGCACTATACTAAGTAAATAAAGGTATTTCTTTATTATCATCTTTGAAATGTTTCATGATGAAGGAGCCTAACCTAGCATTACATAATAAAGTTATCCAGTAAAATGTTACTAGAGTAAAAAGCTTTGCATCTTTGTGTTAATGTGGGCATACTGACAGGTCAAAGCTTCCTGCGATCCGAACTTCATCACTCCCTGTTTACGCTGAAGCTATGACCTTGGTACAGGCAGAACAGGAAACGTAGATATGTGTGTAATCTCATACTGGAACTTCCTGAAAATAAGGTTTAGCACGCGGATTAACTCTTAATCTTTTATTGTCTTTAAACAGGTGTTTATCACCAGCAATCTGTTTAAAATAGCCAGATGATAGGGTTCTGTGGAAACGCACGCCTCTGTCCATTTCACTTCCTGTAAATGAAGGCTTTACCGGCTGGGCTGAACACAGCAGGCTGATAATTCAGAGGTCTGCAGGCGTGTTGTGTTCCTGCAGTAATGAGCCAGTTGGAGAAGCGTCTTATCTCAGAGCTCGCCCGATGTCATAAGCCAGATAAGTCCCCGACCCTCATGATAGGGAATCCGTTCCGCAAGAGAGTCCTGTACTTTAATTTTCGGGAGAGATTTAAGCCAAGTTTCATTGTGACTCCAACAAATATCCCCAGTTCTCACGTCTGCGAGCCATTTCATACCGGCAACCTCAGCGCAACCGTGCACTGTCCCCCGTTGCCTTAGCTGGGAGCCCCTGCTTTCCATGTGGAGGGGTAATTATTGTTTTATCACTTCATTTCCCCGGGTCAGCTGACACTCAGTAATTTATTGCAAATTTCAACTGTTGAGGCCAGTGACACATAGATTATAATAAGAACTCCAAAAAACAAACTAACAAAAAATGTAAAGATTATATTTATATATATATATATAATCAGTTTAAAAAGATAACTTTAAGTAATGGTTCATCAAGAAGTATTTCTGCCTTGTTATTTATGGTTATTTTAGAAGGTCTCAAAACCTGGATGGCTTCTGAGGCCAGAAATTTCCATAGCAGAAGAATCTATGATTTGCTGTGAATCCTTTCAGCCCTCAATAGATGGGAAAAGATTGAAATGCTCTGGAGAGGAGTCCTCTTTATTTTTTTAATGAAAGGCTGTATAATATATTTTCTCTATGGCTGCAGCAGCTGTCAGAGAGAGCACCTCAGTTCAGCTCTATTACGGGAGAGGCAATACCCCATCCTATGGCATGGAGATGCTCTGAGGGGCCAGAGCTGATTGACAGCTTGTCACCGTGACGTCTTATTCCATCTCTGTTATGGAGAAAATTAATGTCACACCACCAGCCTTATGACTTGCTGTCATCTTAGAGCCGCTCACCTTTTATCAATGCTCTAAATAACATTTCAAGCCCATCGTCTCAACGGTGGACAATCCGGTCAAGGGACATTAAATCAGATGACTGTGAAATGTCATAATAAAAACGGAATGCTAACAACTTCTTCTCTAAACTAGCTCCTCTGGTTTTTAAACTGTGACAAGGGGGAGCAAGGGTTCAGCACACCCACTCTGAAAAGGTCACACAATCGCTCTTGGCCTACTACCCATTACCACCCGCCCCCATTGACCTTCCCTCCTGCCCTCCCCCCAAAAAAAGAAGAAAAAAATGAAAAATGGAATTAGCCGTCTTTCCAGGATGTGGTGATCAAATAATAGCTCACACAGTAATGTCTGTTTAATTCGCAGGGCTTCAATGCGTGGCGAGGAACAGCTGGAGGACAGCTATGATGAGTTTTCTCAGGGCTGTTGCCTCTCGGAGTGGGGGCAATTCGTGTCCTTTCCTGATCACAAACAGTGCCCGCAACTTTTTTTTTTTTTTACAAACACACATGTTCTTCCGGGAAAACACAGAAGAATTCTCCAAATGAATCATCTCGTTTGTATGTTTCTTCCAAACAGGTGATATTTCAGCCACGAAACAGTATTCATTCATAATACTCTCGACAAAGAGGTTGTGCACGAAGCCCTAAAATCTAAGTCTTCGCCCTTTATTGCTGTAATTATAACACACGTGCGGCACTCTGTCTAGAAGCTTCTAAGCATGGCCATCTACAGAGGTAGGTACTGGCCTGGCCTCTAATTCCAGGATGAAAACGAGGGAATTTCACCACTTTTGAACATGTTGAGTAGATACGTGGTTTGAGAATTAGCTGGGACGGCCACATCCTATTGAACATCTTAGTGAAATAACATGTCAAAGAAGGCATGGGAATGAGTAGTCAGTTCTGAATGGAAAAAGCCGCTTGAAGGAAGTCCATCAGCAGAAAGAAAAAAAAAAAGTAAATCAATGATAGGTGGATGACTTCTAATTACCCGGGCAGCAGGATCATTTTAGTACACGGGATGACTTCAGGATGCAAATCTATCATCACCACTATGATAATACCTCGAAGAATTCTTATGCGTATATACCAGTTAGAATCTAAAATCATTTCAGTTCCTGAGGTTCACGTCTGGTGATAGGAGAAGACATTTTGGTGGGTACCCAAATGTGAAATTGTTTTCACAATTGCAATTATTTTTAGGAGATGTCATATAATACCTTAGGTTCTTAGGTGCTTTAAAAAATATATATACTGTGTAGCCTCACTAAGTCACCTCTATTAAACTGTTTATGATAATGCCATTGGTGGGTGCGTTGTACAAGCATTAGCAGACAGCTGATTCAGGGGAGATAGCCAGAATAAATTTGCTGAAGCGTACATCCTGCTAATCTGTTTGAAGAATATTGTACGGCATTAGTACCAGCACTTCATGTTATCTGCACAGCCTGATAAGGTACATCTTTATTAAATTCAGTTATTGGAAGGATGTCAGTCAGCAAATAGGAATATTTTAAAATCCTAAAAAAAAAAAAAAAAAAAAATGAGCCATGCTTTGTTAGTCAGAGCTTGGTTTCATGGCAGAGTGTCTAGAGGGACCGTCTAAACACCTGGCAGCATTGTACAATACAAGCTTTGTAATTTTAAGTGGAAAAGCTTTTTTTCCCCAGCTTCCTGAGTTCTGAGGCATTTTCCTTTCTAAGCACTGCGGAGAGAGAACAGTGGAGTAAGAGCTCCCCTCTCTGTTGATTCGGCAGAACTGCATGGTGGGAAACAAGATTGGGTTGTGCATATTTGCGTTTGGCTGTTTTAGTGACTCATTGTCCTACCCTGTCACCCCACATTCCAGCCAAGGAATGAAGCTCTTTATCACTTTATTTCACACTCAATTAAAAAAAAATCAAGGGAAGGAAGTGACGCTTTTCTAAGCAGTTGAAAATTAAAATCTATCCTGCGACTCCTCTCCAGGAACCAAGCTTACTAAGTGACATAAAGGCCACAAACTCCAAACTTGCAAAGACAAAGCCAAGTCCATGACAACGCTAAGGAGTGAGGGAACTGCTCTTAACGTTGTGTAAACTTGACTTGGCTTGGTGGGAAGGCTTCCCGTGGGATAAACGCTGTGCAGAATCTCAGCTCTCCAGACCTCGCTCTGGGAGCGATTCTTTCTGGAGAACAAGTCTCCAGCCCGGCTGGTTAGCAAGTGCTCCACTAGGCTCTGTGTGGCATGTGCGTGGGCCCCGCTCTCTGCTGTTGCTCCTTTTCCCACCAGACAGCCCCTCAGAAATCCTTCTGGCCCCCAGGGTATCCTGTTCCCAGCCTCATGCAGCCACACAAGACGGCAGAAGGTACGTACGTATCTCTTTAATATCTCCTCCCGTTCCTTCTGGTCCTCCACGGAGTTGCTGGAGAGGTCAGAGATACTGACAGTGGCCGAGGCTGTCAGAGTGACCAGCAGCACCAGGTGTCCCTCACCTTCTTCCAGCTGCAACTCCAACTTGTGTGTCTGTTCCCTACTGAGGGCTGACAGGTCGACCTGGCACCTGGAAACAAATGTTCTCAATCAGCAAAGTGGCTTTTCCCCGCCAGGGGCCACATCGGACAGCCGAAGCGCGGGCTATTCAGAGCCATGTGAAAACCCAGCCACCAGAAATGCCGTTTGGAGCGCTGGAGGGAGAGGTCTTTCATGTCGGCTGACTTTCTTCACCCAGACCCAGATTATGTTAGAGCCAGTAACTGCTTATTTCCTGTAAGATACGCACAAAAAGACCATGCTTATCTGAAATGGGATTAGTAGCTGGTTGCCATCCTTGGAAAGTGTGGTGGGTGGGTGGGGTTTCCTATCCCTGGGTGGCCTGGGGGACTAATGGAGGGGTTGGCTTACAGAAGGAGCTGCCTACAGAGGCAGGCGACCAAGAACCTTAACTCTTGTGTCACTTTAAAAACAACAGTTGGGGGCTGGCCCTGTGGTGTAGCAGGTAAAGCTGCCACCTGCAGTGCCAGCATCCCATATGGGTGCCGGTTCAAGTCCCAACTGCTCCACTTCCAATCCTGCTCTCTGCTATGGACTGGGAAAGCAGTAGAAGAAGGCCCAAGTCCTTGAGCCCCTGCACCTGTGTGGGAGACCCAGAAGAAGCTCCAGGCTCCTGGCTTCGGATCGGTGCAGCTCTGGCTGTTGAGGTCAATTGAGAAGTGAACCAGCGGATGGAAGACCGCCCCCCCCACCCCCCCGCCGCCTCTCCTCTCTCTGTGTAACTCAGACTTTCAAATAAATAAAGAAATCTTAAAAAAAAAAAAAGACAATGGTTGTTTCTCTGTTAAACCTAAATGACATCAGGCAGTGAATAGAGTATGTACTATAGTGATGCCGAAAGCTTTACAATTTTAAAACCATGCCAATTTATTAATAGTACGCTGCAGAAATCTAAACAGGAACATAAACCTGCCCAAAAGCATTGCAGCTCAACTGGGATGCAGCAGAGATCCTAACCGCGGGATCAGAAGTGGGCTGTCCATGCTCTTGGTGCCACACTCCCAGATTTCAATACCTTGCAGGTGCATTCATAAAAACATCCATGGAATCTGAAGTGACTGCAAATGTGGTGACCACGGATTTGACAGCTGAGAGGAAGGTGGCAGACATGAGCAAAAGACATTTAAGACAGGAAACAGCCCACCACAAGGGTGAACATTTCTGTGGGGTGCCCAGCTATTACGGACACACAAAATTCTTGCTCCTTCTTTTTCCTCACTCTGTCCAATTACTGTGGGTTGTTCTGCTTTGAAACCCCCATCAACGGGGTCTCAGAGCTTGTGGTTAGGTTCAAACAACTCTGCAGCATGATAAAATCCAACATTGACCTTTAGCTTTGCCTGTTGGTTACTGTGAGAGATGGTTGGGACTAGACGCAAATGCAAAGAAATGGCCCGGTCACTGGCAGCGAGTCTACGTGTGCGAAGTGGACTATGATTGAGAAAGCGAGAAATCAGAGTTTGCACCAAGGCTGGAATTGCCAACCTCAGGTTAGAATGTTCCTCAAACAACCTCAGTCCCTGCTCTTAGAAATTCTATTTCATGATGTTCCCAGGCTGTCTCCTTAAACTCTAAAGGGTGAAAAAAAAAAAACACAAACTATCAAATGCCTTATCTGATGTTCACAAAATTTATTAATAAAAATGTTGTACTTTGACAAAATGTTAACACTTTTAGTTGGACATATTTTTGGGGTATCCTGTGATGTTTCAACACATGCATGTATCATGTAATGTCCAATCAGGGTAAAGACATCTAGCTCCTCAAACTTGGAATATTTTATGGTGAAAGCATTCAAAATCCTACCTCCTAGCTTTTAAAGACAAATATACAGCACATTCACATATCTATAGTCATTCCACTGTGCAGTACAATATTCTACTACTCTTAATATTCTACTAGCCTGATTTTAATCAGGACTGCTTATCAACAACCCCTGAAACAGACAGAGGGTTAAAAAATGTAACGGTGAAAAATACCCGTTCACAAGTATTGGCTAATAAAAAGGAAGACCATGGACCTGACTTTCTAGAGAGCTGTCCAGCACCTGACAGGGTGTCTGGCTGTGGTCGGCCGGATGTGAAAGAATCTTTGCTTTGCATCAGGAAGGCGCAGGACATGAGCGAACTGAACAGGCCTTGGAATTCAGACTACTGTTGGCTTAACACAGCTGGAACCTAGAAGGACCCTGCACTCACCCTGTTCCTTCTTCCTTTCAGGCGCTTGGTCGTGTTTCTAGATGTCCTCCGTGCCTCTTCCTCTACGTGATACCGCATCACTCTTAAGATCAAGCCTACTCGAGGCTTCCCTTCTCTGCTTATTGCCACTTTGCACTGGTCATGGGGACGGACGCTGGCCAACTCTTCAGCTGTGTCAGAGTCATTGCATTTCCTGCTTTAGAGCCGGGCAGGGTGTGCTAACGATAATTTGGTCCAAGAATTACAAACTGGCCGTTTTCAGATGGTATCTGATCCACCCCTGTGGTGTTTTTTGCTTGTAGGGCTATAAAAGTTCTGAATCTAAATAATTTTCAAAATACAGCAACTATTCTCTAAGTTAGTTACTGTCCCCCAAATTGCCTATTTTTTATAGGTGGCATATTTAATTTAATCACTCTATCTGATTCCAATAGTCACAAGGATTTGTGAGCCCTATTTCAGCAAAAACACGGAGAAGCTATGCGATGTAACGGAAACACACAGCTGGTTATCAGCAGAACCAGGGCTCGAACCTGGGTCTGTGGAATCCGATTTTGGGTCCCCCACCTGCCTAGACTGGTCAGCAGCTGACCAAATGTACGTCTCAGGAGGAAATGTGTGCAGTCAGTGGCAGTTCTCAAACTGGACAGCGCCCTGTTTTTAACAGAAAAAAATGTCAGTTTTCAAATATGTATTCATGTTATTTTTCACGATTTTTAGATTTATATAAACTAGGAAAGAAGGCTATAAGTTATTGCTCTTGTAAGAACACCAAGAAAAATTTGCAAATTGAATTTTTTAAAATGATGATACTAATACAATCTAAGCTATAAATTTATGGAGAAGATCTGTTCTTCTGATGGTAAGTAAAATTTTCAGTTCTGGGTATACTCATAGAAAGCATTAATGTCAAGTTCTCTCTAGTACACAAATGTTCTGGACAGGAATGCAGTAACTGACTTCAAGGTTCTTCGTACCAGTTGAGGTTATTCAGACCTTGTATTTGGGTAAAGATTCTGTTTAGGAGCAAGATGCCATTTTAAACGAAGTGGGGCCTATAACTAAACAAAATTGTCTTGTTAACTTGAGGATAAAGTTGACATTATCGCCTCACTAATGGGTATTACATCAAATTATTGCTGGAATTAAAGGAAGAAAAAGCGTCTGCCACCCTCTTGTAGCTTCGGACCAATATCTGCAAAGATGGAACTCGTGTGGTGCAGTCTGTTGCAAAGTGAAGACAGTTTCACCTGCTATGGGGCAGGCAGGCTCTTCTGTATCAGGTTCGCCTACCCCACCGTGTCCACACAAAGGAAGGACTCACATTGGTGTCAATATCAAAACACTAAATGGTATCCCACTGGCTCAGTGTAGGCTCGCATTAGTAGTCTTACATTGCTACCAAAGTGAAAATGCAAAAGTTAAAAAGCAGTGATGCAAATTCATGAAATCCAAAAAAAAAAAAAAAAATGTTCACAGATATACACACAGAGAAAACAGGGCAGGATCAGGAAACCAATTCCCTTGGTTCTAGCCCTCCATTTTTCACTAATTAGTTGTATGACCTTTCTCAAGGCAACATACTCTCCTGAAATATAGTTTTCTCATTTGCAATTATGAATTAATTGAAATAAACTGTAAACTTTCAAAAAGCCCAGATTCCAAAATTTGGCATAACTCTGGTCATGTTTACACTTGCTTCTTTATTTATTGGCAATTCTCCAAGTCAAAAAAATCAAGAAGTCGAAATTATCTTACAGGGAATAAAGTATGATTACTCAGATGTATTACCAAAAGAGGTTCCTAACGTTATTACGATAAGGAATTTAAGTTCAAATTGTATTGCAAGGTGGGCCTCAAAGGTCACCATGGGAGCGGAGGTGAGAAAAGGGGCCGTGAACTCTCTTCCTTGATTCAAAGAGCAGGTCTCTTTGCATCCGTTTTATATTCGGGGTTGCACACATGTGGTTTGGAAATTTACCTGAGAAATCTTGGGCAGCTCCCTAGATTCTGCTGGACCCATGGTCTCCGGAGCCCTCAGCTGCTTCTTCGGTTGTGTCACTCCAAAAAGACGCTGTTCATCCTACATCGTGACCAAATGATTTTGCTTGGGGCTGCTGGAGTCTTCTACTACGACTGGCCCATCCTTCACTTGCCCAGATGGGCTGGGCACTCTCCTTGACTGCTTCTGAGTTGTGCACCCAACACCACCTGCCTCAATCTTGGAGCTTCTGGCTGCCAAGGGCACCTCTGCAAAGTCCCACCATGGGGATGGGACCTGGCCCCCAGACCCACAGCCACAGCAGCTGGACGAAAGGGCACAGCCGCTGTTTCCTGGTGGGGTGAGCTTTGATCCAGGGAAAGGGGATGGGAAGGTAATTTCTACACTTCTTCCCAAAGACTGCTCCAAAACATCATTCTCTGTACTTCCTGTCCAGACATGCAAAGTGGATGCACCTGCTAAGCAGCCACTGTGTCACTGAAGCAAGGAAAATGCAAGCAACCTAGTAACCCATTCCCTTTACTGCTTCCGGGTCTTCCCTGCCTCGTGTTCTTTGTCTCTCATTCTCATTGCCTGGGATTGTCCCTCCTAATGAAGCACAAATGTTTAAACATTGCCTCAAATTCTGTTTCCTAGAGAACCTGGGCTAATGCAAAAACTACCGATACAGTTCAATCCTCTCACTTATGGATGTCTAAAACATAAACCTAACCATGTCCTGCCCCTGGCTTCCCACTACCTCTGAAACATCCTCAAGAAGTCAACAGTGGCTCCACAACCTACCACCAGGTTGTGTCACTTGCTGACACACACTTTCTACTTGTCATCCGAGACAGCTTATAATTCCCCCACCATCCATGCCTGGGCTCATCCATTTCTTTATGTTTGGATGAGGAATCCCCTCTGCCTCTGTCCAAGATGATGAATCTACTTATCTTTGCTTGGCTCATTTTTTTTTTAACCAATTTTCATAGAAATAACTTGGATTGTCTTTTTCAATGCTTTGACATCTTGAGGGCAGGGACAATGTCTTATTATCAGCACCTAGAATATATAGTTGGTATTCTGTATGTATTAAAGTATTTATGGAGGTTCAGAGAGAGCAAAAACAAAATGCAACAAGACTTGACAGTAACAGAGCCTGGAGGAACACATAATATGCTCATTTTACTGTTTCTATGTTATCTGCCTAGAAAGTGGTTAGATTGCTTTCTAACATCCACTTAGCTGAGTTATGTATCAATTCATTCATTAACTATTTATCAAGTGCCTACGCATGTGATCCTCTGATGGATATGGGGGATTCAGTCCCTTTTAAACCTTCTGGTTTCTTAGATCCCAATTTCTAAACCTACCACAGACTGTTGCTTTGAACAAGTTATTGGCTTCACAGTCCATGGCCAGTTCAGGACACTGAAATTTTAATAAACCTTAATTATTCATTGGTGTTGTGATATTAAGCAGTCATTTAAACTCTTTTTGCTTTAGCTTTTTTCATTTCTCCAATGGAAGGGATTTTTTGAATGTCTTCTTTTAGCATAGTGCTTTAAGAACACAGGACTAATAGATTAAAAAGTACTTTGAAAAGTTGAAAGTACTATGTACATAAATATAATATCTGGTTATATGATCACATTTGCCTTTGTTTGAAATGGGAGAACTTAACCTACACTGAACTCAACTCATCAATCCATCAACAGATGAATCAAAGCAGACTAAAAACTTTGGGAGATTTCAGGGTTACTTTCCCTCAGCCTACAAATTGGGAAATGACAGCTTAGAGAAATTCAGTGAAGGCAAGAACTTGAATCACGTTTCCCGACTTTCATATCACAGCTTGAAGTTCTTTGCACTTAAAAAAAAAAAGCCACTATATGCATTTGAATTATTTAACTGCATGAAAGGAATATTAGTCATCTTTAGTGGCATTTCTCAGAGTTCTTATCACCTTCTTCCCCCCTGCCTTTCCATCTGCCTTCTCCGACCCCGTGGCCAACAACGTCTCTTCCCAGATGAAAGTCTTGTGATTAGCACCCTGGGTATCTATGTATGAGTCCCCTGGGTTACAGGAAGTAAAGGTTAGTGCTATTTGGAATTATTTTTAATTTAGAAACAGAAACCGAGCTTCATCAATATTTCACGTGTGCAATAATACAGGGGGCCCATGGGTGAAAAGTGTCACAGGCAGTCTGCAGGAATTTTGAGGGCAGATTAGGGGCCGCAAAACGTGCAGGGATTGACAGTGGCACCATTCTGGCGATACTTGTGCACTGAAATGCAGTTCATACAGAATCTGTTAAGGGGATTTAAGGATTATATAATCTAGTTTTAACTAAACTAATCCTCACAAAATGGACAATTGGCTTTAAAAGATCCCAGTAAAGGAGCTGTGGATTGAAGATAATGCTAATTGGACATGCACAAGTGAACAGCAATGATAAACAAGAATGTTCAGAAGCCACACTCTACTCCTACTTGAACTTGGTGGCAGCCACATTTTTGATTCACAAACCCATAGCAGTATAATCAGATCCAGTGAGAATTCAACAAAAACGGGCCCCAAATTCTCAAGTACTTATATTTCCAATAGAAATTTACACCTACTCTCTTTAACAGTGAACGTCTAAGTGTGTGCTATGTCTTAATTTATTAGTTAATGTTATTTTGAAGTCATCATTTGAAAATGACACTTTCAGAATAGGAAGATAAGTCTCTATAGATTTTCTTTAGGGGAGCTTTTTAATAATTATGTAAAATTTTATATATTTTTTAACCTAACAATAAAATTAATGAAGTATTTTGAGATTTCTTAATACAAGAGAACTACTTCATAGTTGTATAACTAAGAATGCATAACCTATTATAAAATCTTACACTGCAAATTCATGTGATACTTAACGCTTGCTGTTTATGTCTTTCTGTTGTCAGAAGTTGTTAGTGTTCAACTGTCTTTGGGAAAATGGCTTTAGCATCTTCTGTAAACCTGCAACACTCCCTGTTCATGGAATTCCATGTACCACATGGAATCCATATATATATATGAATATATATGTGTATATATATATATATATACACACACACACACACACATGAGACACACACAGAGACAGAGAGAGGACTACATGGAAACTGTCTTTGGAAAGTATGCCTATTATTTAATATATATTGTTGTGAGTATAAAATTATTGATAAAATCTTTAGAAGAATAGTAACTCATGAAAGAAAATGAATTAAAATCTCAAAACATTTGGTTTAAGCTGAGTTTATGAAAAACCAACACAAAAAATCAATGACAACCCCCATCTTTGAATATTGGTGCTCCTTCTCATGAACTAGTCCACTCAGCCTGTAGTAAGAAAAAATAATGAAATACAACGATTTCACAAGGAACTTCCTTCAGGTTCAGATTGCTGTCTTTGTGCTTTGCAAATTAATGATGTAGCAGGAGTGCCCCATTCTTGTTCACGTAGGCAGTCAGAGAAATCACTGTTGCTTTGGCAACACAAATAAAACAACATTCTGAATCAGGATTGATAGTGTGAAGGGCTTAGATGCATTGACCTGCAATCTTGAAGAAGTATTAACTTAGTTAAGAGCCAAAGTCAGCTTTCCTCATTTGCCCCAATAAACCTGAACACATATTCATGTGAATCTACACATTCCCCAATCTCTTCCCCTCAGCATTAAATCGTCATGGATTTTTAATCAGATTTTGCCAATTTAGAGAAAGTTTTTCTTACCACATATCACTGATAAAAGTGCTGCTGAAATTAAACTCTCTATTCAAGCTTAAATTAGAAGCACTTTGTTATCATGGGCAGTACCAATGCACAGGCCCCTGATAGTGTTGCAACAAATAAAGTGAGTAGCAATTCACCCATCTAAAATATATGTACCCCAAATCAATGCCACTTTACAGATAAACAAGCATTTTGCACACTAATGAATAATGCTATAAATCTTGCAATATTGGATTGCAAATAACTCCAAGTGAATAAAATTGCATGACATGGGATTTACTTATTCTGCACGTTCGTAAAGACAACTTGTTCTCTGACAGCACTCATTCTTGGCAATTTACCGCAGCTGTCAGCAGCCAATTTGTTCAGATTACTGCTCTGCATAAAAGTGTACCAATCATGAGGATTTATTAGCTGATCAGCGGGGAGGTGGCAGTCCATCTTGCCTGCCAAAATGCAGGTGATCAGAAAGTTAAACAATTACACACAGATTAGCATTATTTCACCTTCACTTGAAACGTGCAGTTCAGTGACAGGTGAAGTTTCTTGTTCAAATTTGCAGGATGGTGTCCATCACCCAGCTCAGCTTCCTGACTCCTTGGTGTTTTACTGAGCACTTAGTGGCTTCAGGAGAACACGCTGAACACAAGACCATGGTCAAGTGAGAGCGGGCTTGAGAGTCAGGAGGCCTGAGTGGGAAACTCAGATCCATCTCCCAGCTGCACGCTCACTAAGCAACCTCCTCATCTCCTTCAATCTCACTACCTCCATCTGCAACACTGGTTCAATGTGGTTACTCCTGAACGTTGAGATAATCTATGTAACAGTGCCTTGTAATGTGACATGTTAGGATTATCGTCTCTTCCCATTTGTCGTAAACTTACTTTTGTGCAAAATTTAACAAGCAGATAGTATTAACTCCTTAGATATAAACATGCTGAAAAAGCTATAATATGAGCAACTTAGTAAATGGGCAGGCTACTTTTTGCCCCAAATATACCTATCTAGAATTTTCTAAGTGTAAAGACTATTCACAGACTTTTATACTTTAGTTAATTCTCCTCTTTCACATTATGTCCAAAGAACTTTCCATGAAGACACTGAAACTTGATGCCTTGTTTCAGGTCTCTATTCATTTAAAGAAAGAAGAGACATGACTTCCAGCATTAAATCCGGAGGCAGAAAAAATTTCCTGAGCACCTACTGTGTGCCAGATACTTGCAGAAGTATTGAATGCTTCAATGGACAAAACGCTCGAACATTCCTGCCCTCACGGTGCTTACATCCTAGTTGGGGGAAGCCAATGGTAAGGTGAATAAGTGAAATGTAAAGTATCCCAAATGGTGGTTACTTTCATACAGAAAGAGAAATCCGGGAAAGGGCATGCCAGTAAAGTAAAGCTGGTTCAATTTCAAGCAGGCTGGGTACTGGTGCCTTTGTGTGTAGACCCATCCAGGCTGAAGAAGCAGGCAGGCAGATAAGCACCCGAGGGGACAGTGTTACAGATAGAGGGCGAGGTTCTGAGTGGGTAAGTGCTTGGTGTGCTCGAGGAACAGCAGGGGACAACGTGGCCAGAAGAGAGCGGGGGTGGGGGGGGGGAGAAAGGCACAAGGTCAAGGTCAACGCAGAATATGGCGGGCCTTGTCAGGGCTTTTGGTTTTAGCCAGATTACAATGGGAAACAGCTGAAGGATTTCGAGCAAAGGAGTTAAATTTTTTTTTAAAGACTTATTTATTTGAAAGGCAAAGATAGAGAAAGGGAGAGAAAGGGAGGGAGAGTGTGGGAGGAACAGAGAGACAGGGAGAGGGGGAAGAGACAAAGAAGTGTTCCATCCACTGGTTCATTCCCCAAATGACCACAATAGCCATGCCTGGGCCAGGCTGAAGGCAAGAGCTTGCAACTCCATCCAGGTCTCTCTCTGCGTGGCAGGAACCCAAATACCTGGACCATCACGCAGGCACATTAGCAAGAAGCTGGATTGGAAGTGGAGGCACAACTCAATCCCAGGCATTCTGATATGAGGTGAAGGCTTAATCTATTGTGCCACATTGTCCATATTTATGTTGATGAAACATACCTGGTGGTTACTCTGGAAACTGGTTGTGGTGGGAGAGAAAGAATGGCAGGAAGAAATGGCAGCTGTTGCTCTTGTCCACATGAAAGCTGATGAGGCTTAAATCAGAATTAATAATGGTAGAGATGCTGAAGGGGCAGCAAATGCTGAGGATGCTATGAAGGAAGCATTAGCAGGCTGCTGATAGAGTTGATCAGAGTGAGTGGAAAAAAGCCATCAAAAATTACTGCAAGATTTTTGTGTTAGCAGCAACAGAGCAGTCTGCGGAAAGAGCAGTCTCCGAGGGTGGTCAGAAGCTCAGCTTTGGAGATGCTAAGTTGAAGAAGCCGATCAGACGCTCAGGTGGCGATATCAAGGAGGCTGATGGACAGAGATATCTGGAATTGTGGGAAGAGCTATGGAGGGAGCTGCATGTTTGTGTTATCAACCTACAGAAGCCACAGAGACTGGATGGAAGAAGTAACCACAGGAGCAATACAGGCTGAGACTGATGCTGGGAAGAGCTCTAAAACTCCAAATAGGAGGGGATGAGAAAGGAGCATTCAATGAGCTGAGAGGACCTCAAGGAGAGGGTGGGGTCCTGGAAGCCAGGGAAACATGCATTAACAGTAACTCCCTCGCAACTGCTGGCTCAGGTCAGATGAAGGTTGAAACTGGTCTCTGACCTCAGCCCCCAGGTGCTCCCAGGTGACCCTGACAAGAGCAGTTTGGGTAGGCAGCGGGCATGACAGCCTGACCATGGGTTCAGCTGAGAATGGAAGTGAGTGAACATCCAGTGTTAATAGCTTTGTCTCAATCTTCCGGATATGCAGGTGGCTCTTACATTCACGGCCGGTCTTGTTTTTATTAAGCAAAGACAAACAAACCCCATCACTGAGTCTGCATTTACAAAACACATTTTAAAAAATCAATAATGTGTGACAGAAAGTGGAGAATAAAGTGGATGGTCATAAAGCCACAGCAGCATAAACCAGTCTCTAAAGGTAATTAGCCCATACAAGTGGTCTCAAATTTGGGATTCAGTGTAGACAGAACCCTTTAAAAGGTGTTATTAGGACACTGAAGGGATGGGATTACCCTCTATGGCCAATTTTAAATTTACTCAGCAGCCACCCATCAAATCCTGGAATGGTCTAGAATTTTTAAGGTATAATAGACATAGAATGGCGCAATGATAGGTTGCTAAGGAAGACAGAAGGTCACCAGGACAGTTTTACTCTTCTTTACTCTGAGAACTCAGATTTAATCGGAGGGAAGTCAGTTCTATACTAAGCTATTCTAGGAGCTTAGGAATTCTGTTGTAATCTGCATTATCTGCACTGTTGACATGCAACCTTCAAATAAATAAACACAACTTTCAAGCCACTTAGGGATAATGGTATGTTTGCCAGTGACAGGATGTGTTTAAAGCCCAATTGAACAAGCATAAAGTTAAGACAACTGGGGTTTCCGTGCTATCTGGACATCAAATAGATTTGAAACAAGGATGTCACCATAGTCATTTTCTTTGCCTACAACTGGCATCTTTGTTAAATCAGCAGACACGCCAGAGGTTTCTATCGCCCACCTTTGATGATCTCAAATCCAGTGGTAATTCCCTCTCTGTTGCTTTCAACCAATACTTGAGGGATGTAGCAAAAGTCATCTTGTCTACACCTGTGTGTACCCTTGTTTCTGACTCTAAAACTTGTAGGTTCAACTTGCTTTTAAAAGCAATTATGTTGAGCATATGAGAGGTCTTCAAAATATTTATAGACAATGCCTATTATGAAAAAATTATGTACGAATTTCAAACATTTTTGCACCAAAATAAATTGATCTTTTACTTTCATTTTTCTGTGAGCCGTTTGAAGTCCATCAAATAACCAGAAATGGGCTTCTTCTCTTTTTCCAAATTTCATGATCCCCTTTGAATTTCTGCCAGATACTTAGAGTAGCTCCTATGATCTCCTATTCAGCTCTTTGTCATGGTCCTCTCAAAATTTGCTAAAACAGAGGCAAAGCCTTAGAAATAAAGCGGAATGAGATAAACAGATATTCCTCTGCCAACCAGTTCTACCTGGGAGAAATGTGTAATATCATCAAGTAAGGTTGAGGGAAAGGACTTAACCAAATGGGCTAAGAAATTTTCATTCTTTGCAGATTGGAAAATTCTTCCCAAAGGAAAAACATATATAAAAAGATACCTGTCATTATGAAGAAAATAGAAAGTGAGGTAAGAAAGACTTTATTTAACACGTACTCAAATGTAAAAGAAGTCAGTATGTTTTACATCATAATCCTCTTCATTATTTTACATTATGAGACAGTTTGAATGTAATGTAATAAGATCAAGGGCATACGTTACACATGGCCCTCACCGTCATTACTGTGTGGTCATGAAACAAATCACTGTTGCTATATACTGTGAAAATGAATTAATCAGTCAAGGAACAGCTAGATATTGCCCCCCTTGAAAGAGCTAATGGCCTACTGGGGGAGATAGGATCACAAACACATAATCACAAGGAAATGCGTTTAATGTGTTAACAGATGTGCACTGCTACTTACTAGTGATAATCCCCAAAGAGAACATAATAAAAGTTAAAGAAAACCCTGAATATCGTGTTTACTAGAGGGGAGAAATGTGCAATGAAGGACTGCACTCTGAAAAGAACTGAGACAGAACAAAGCATTAATACAGTGGTGCTGTTCAGGTCTACCTTATGAGTAACACAGGAGAGGCTAACAGAAGCCAACCTTTAGTCTTTCACTCCGAAATCCTATGGTGGAAATGATTGCTTAAACATACATATCAGAATCATAAAAAATGAATGAATATGTTGAATTGGCTTCCTATTCTTACTTTTCAAGAGTAAAATTTCCTTTGCTATTAATACATATGAATTTTCTTCAGGTTGTACATTTAAAAGCTTAGAATTCATGTGAACACAATCAATCAATAATTTTTAAACTAATAAATTGTCCTGCTTTATTTTGATATTGGCTAGTTTCAAGGTGTTTTGCTACAAATGCACAAGTTTGACTATTGAAAAATATAAAAATAGGCTTTATAATAATAAAGCAAGTCAGATTCAAGTAATCCTACAAAAATAGTTTTGACTTTGTGGAGAAATATCACATAAGGTTGGAATACTTTCTTTGCTGCGTTATCAGATTTACATGTATCTGCTCCCTTACATGTTTCTTTTACTAAAACTTGGGAACTTTACAGATTTATGAACTCCTAAGAGATTATAAAGATTCCCTACCTTGTAGGGAGTTGTAGGAAATAATGCATTTCACGGTCTCAATATGCTTTATGAAAATAAATATGATCTGAGATCACTTTACCGACTGAATATGCTCTTTGTTCCATTAAGTGTCTCATATCAGATGAAATTCCTCCTTCTCAACTCCCATAACTTTTATGCACAATGTTTCTGACATCTGGGGAAAATTTCTGGGTAAGGGCTTGGGAGCGTCTGTGTCCATCCTCTGGTCAAAGACTGCCACCTACTGGCCAGTATTCAAATCTATTTGTCAGGTCAGTCCAGCATTGCCTTACTGGGGCAACATACTCACCTTCAAAATAATAAAGGCCATTTACAATAACGAAACTCAAAGCAAATATCCCTCAAAGCAAACAAAAATTGACCTCTCCAGGGTGAACCAATAATAACAAATGGCACAAACCTGCCAATGAAATCATCCCTTTTCCCAGCATCTTTGTCCCAGGCTGTGATATCAATGACACCTCCTCTTTCTTCATAGAGATGAAAGTCAAACTGTTCTCTCCACTGAGGATTCAAGGTTTTTGGCATGATCTGGAAAGCCAAAAGTCATTATTGTCTTAAGCAGTAGTACTCTTGTTAAAACATTTGGCTTGAGACACCATAAAACTTTAGGTACCATCTGGAAAAGCACATCACTGTGCTGTTTAAACAAGAATCCAGAAGTAACAGGAGGGAGCCCTTAGGCCTCCAGCACCATCACTATTGAAAACCTGAAAGGATGCTAAGGGATGTGACCTGAAAATCAAAAGGCAGCCCTTGCTCATCTTAAGTAGCAACTGAGAAGTGTGAATCAAACAGAAAAGGCAGACAGTCTATACATTAAGGAGCCACACAGATGCCGGCATTGATTCTACATAATCACAGCTAATGGATGAAGACATAACTCATTCTCAGACATCCCATCATGAAGGAAGGCGGGGATTCCCACAGCTTCCTTTATATCTTTATTTTTCCATACACAAACTGGAATCCTGAGCTGTGTACACAGAAAAGAGATAAGGAAGTTCAGAGAGAGCAGGAGGAACAAGCTAGTAGCATGGGGGCAGTCAGGAACTTTTACCTTGAAATGACAGCACTGACAGACTATCCTCACTGCATGTATAGAGGAACTAAGACTGGGTGTTAAGGTGACTCACCTAGGCTCAGTCTCTCTCAGGGCCCAGATCTTCAAGTCTTTGAGTAGGTTTTGGCACTGATCCCTCAAACTACGTGCAAAACATCTTTGTGCATTAATAAGTGACTATAGATATGTGAGTGTATACATGGGTATGTATGTGTGTGTATATATGAAACACTTTATATACATTATATGGGGATATGTATGTATGTGATATACACATACACACTTTAAAAGTGCATGGAAAATGGAAGCTTAAGGTAAGTTTATTTTGGTACAAAATTTGGAATCCATGCATAGCTTTTCTTTCTAAAATAATTTCGTATTATTTCATTTCGCTTGGAAGGCAGAGAGAGAGATGGACTCGGTGGGAGATATATTCTAACTATTAGATCATTCCCAAAAATGCCTGCATCAGTTGCAGGTTGGCCAAGGCTGAAGTCAGGAGCTTGGAACTCATTCTGGTTCTCCCCCTTGGGTAACAGGGATCCAAGAACTTGAGCCACATCTGCTATCTCCCAGGGTGCACATTAGCAAAAAGGTGGAATTGGGAGTGGAGCCAGCACTTGAATCCAGGCATTGTGCTATGGCTGGAGGGTGTCTCAGGTAGTGTCTTAACTGTTTGGCCAAAAACCCTCTTCCCCATAGTAATTCCATAACATGAATTTTCCATGGACGTTTTGTTCTCTCACCTGTATAGATTTCAAACTTTTTTGCACCCAAAAGACTTATCTTTGAATTTCATCTTCCATGAAGGTTTTCAAGTATTCTCACATATATTCTTCATACTGTATACACAAGAAATATACCCAAAATGCAATTTGTAGCTTAAAGTGTTCTGATCAGACACCTGGTATTATCAATAAACAGTGACTTCTACTGATGTGTTTAAAATCCCAATCACCACCGGGTTAAACACACTCCTACTTGTTTTCCTGTTCTTTCTTTTCAGCAGGAGGGCATGTACTAGTCTTTCTCTTTTTAATGCATGACAGACAGATACTCAGATGTAAAGAGTTTGGAAGCAATGAAGTATGCTATGCGCAAAGGTAATGAAAATGAATCAATTTTTAAAGTTCATAATCTGAAATTAATCAGTAATAGATCATGGAAAGAAAGAGCAAAGAGAGACACATGTCCATAGCCAGGCTCCATATTTTATACCTAAAGAGCACAACTATAAAAATAAGTAATGTTTTAAGTCTACGAGAACGTGGAAATGGTGTTATTTGAGAAAGGACAAGCTAGAAGTGGTCATAGGTACCTATTTTTGGAATCAGGAGCTACTCTGAAATTTGTTAAGCCCCAAGGCATGTGGCCCTGGATAAATGCTATGACGATTTAAATGTCTAAAATTGGGCTCAGATGAACCATGATGATATTTTGGGGGTGTAGTCTACCTTACTTATCTGGCCATAAACAGAAGAACTTTTCCCTTTTCTTTTTTAGGACTGTCTTTCCTATGTGATTTTGTTCTGGTCAGAAATGAAGCCATCCTTTCCACTGGGAACTCCATATCAGCCAGCTAGCAAGACTCACTGCCTGCTGGTGAGTCAGCTCTGCGGTGTTTCTAACTTCCTTAAGCACAGATGCAAACTTCTGGGGCCAGAAGGGACCCTGGCAGGCTATCCACCAACATTCCAAGAAAATGATGACACCAAGGTGAAGGGATTCCCATTACAATGGAATGTGACCTTTAATATCCAATGGATGGGGCCGGTGCTGTGGTGCAGTGGGTTAAAGCCCTAGCCTGCAGCGCTGGCATTCCATACGGGAGCCAATTTGAATCCCAGCTGCTCTTCTTTGGATCCAGCTCTCTGCCATGGCCTGGGAAAGCAGAAGATGGTCCAAGTCCTTGGTCCCCTGCACCCATGTGGGAGACCCAGAAGAAGCTCCTGGCTCCGGGCTTCAGATCAGCTTAGCTCAGGCCGTTGCAGTCATTTGGGGAGTGAACCAGAGGAATGGAAGATCTCTCTCTCTCTTCCTCTGGCTCTACCTCTCTGTGTAACTCTTTCAAATAAATAAAATAATTCTTTTAAAAAAATCCAATGGACACAATCAGTTATCTCTAAACACCAACTATACCAGTACAGAGGTCACAGTTGGATGATACACAGATATGACATGTGCCCAAAATATAGCTATTAATACTAAGGCCTTTACTAACTATTATTGTCTATCAATAATATAATATTATTTATTATCATACAGTCATGTAGCACATAACATTTTGGTCAATAATGCCTTGCAAATACACTGGTGGTCCCATATGATTACAATGGAGCAGAAATTCTTATCATTCAACACAGTATTCACGTGTTTGTGTGGTGTTGAAGTAAACAAACCTGCTACACTGTCAGTTGCATAAAAGTATAGCAATACAGCATAACACTTGACAATGAGCGCGAAAGACTATTTACTGGCATATGTACTCACTAGACAGTACTTTTAACCATTATTTTAGATTGTACTCTCTACTTGCAAAAGAAGTTTACTGTACAACAGCATGCTGTGTTATAGCACCAGAACCTCTCATATTTTGTGTATACTGTTGTCTCTCTCTCTCTTTTTAAGATTTTATTTATTTATTTGAGAGGTAGAGTTACAGACAGTGAGAGGAAGAGACAGAGGGAGAAGTCTTCCTTCAATTGGTTCACTCCCCAAATGGCTGCAACAGCCGGAGCTGCACTGATCCGAAGCCAGGAGCCAGGAGCTTCCTCCAGGTCTCCCACATGGGTTCAGGGGCCCAAGGGCTTGGGCCATCTTCTACTTCTTTCCCAGGCCATAGCAAAGTAGTGGATTGGAAGAGGAGCATCCAGGACTAGCACAGGCACCCAAATGGGATGCCAGTGCCACAGGTGGAGGATTAACCTACTGTGCCACAGTGCCGGCCCCTACTGTTGTCTCTTGATTGCATCTTTTTCTCTTGTACTTATTTAATCTCATGTTGTTTTGTTCATCCTAGCCCTAGAAGCAATAGACTGTATCGTCTATTTGTCTATCTATCTATCTATTTTCTACCCATATACACACCACATAGCCTTGCTATGTAGTAGGCTACACCATGTAGATTCATGTCAGTCAACACCTGTTAACTACTACTGTAACTGTCACTACATAACATTGTTGTTGCTACTTGTCTTTCCTTTTGGTCACTACCATTTGCTGAGTACTCATAGTGGGCAAGGAGTTCTTCTAAGCCCTGACATGAGTAACACGTATTCATTTAATCTCCATAACTTTGTTAGCTGGACATTATTTTAATTCTCATTTTTTTCAGGTGGGGAAGTTGAGGCATAGAGAGACTACGTTAACTCATCCTTGTAGCTGCAGCAGGAATTTGGCCCTTTGCTTCCTAAATCTGAAAACATGCCCTCTATATTGGTGTGAGTCAGGTTGAGCCAAATAGCTGCGAATAATGTACAAAGGCTTTTGGCATGTGCTATGAAATAGTGCTATTTCCACTATGATACCAGCACCATGTGTCATAGTCCTAACAGCTAACACTCATTGAGCTCCTTCAGAGCTCAACTATGCCCCTTCTGGGTCGTTGCTTCTTGTTCTTTTGAAAAATTCTCACAGGTGCGCTAAGAGACAGTTCTTACCGCGGCTCCCGTGTTACAGATGGAAACACTGAGACAGAGAAGTTAAGTAGTGTCCCCAAGGTCATCTGGCACATAAAGGAAGAAATGTAATGCAGTTGTCAGTCTTGATGCCCACTAGGACGTTCAGAAGAAGTTCTGCTAAGCATTTTAAAAAGTATCTAGTGCTTTTATCTCCCAGAGATTGGCTATTAATCTACTGTTGTCTTCCAAATAGAGACAGGAACACATAAAGATAACTGATGGCTACCTTGCTCTTGTACTTCTGATGCCCAAGCCGGAACTTCACATAGGGATCACTCAGCCCGTTGGCGTCCATGGCCTTCAGATCTCGCCCCTCGATCAAGGTGATGCTGACGATTCCTCTCCAAAGGTGCGATTTTCTGTGTAGGTCTGACAGACGTAAACTTTGGGTCTGAAACTTTGGGCAAAGGGAAACCGAGTGAGGTTATTGTGCTTGAAACCCAAATACCTCGTGTGGTATTATCCTTTCCCTTGTTGTCTTAGAACTTTTTTCAAACAATGACAGTTATAATTTTAGGTAAAGATTTATGGAGTATTACTCATTAATTATAGAATTATTAACAAATTAGGAAATTATCTCATGACGTGTCTGTTGTGTTCAAGGGCTGAGTGCTCAGACATTCTGGCTTTTTACTTCTTAATATTACAACATGTAGATACTTCAAGAAAATCAGGGAATATTTTCATGTGCATTAAACATGCCTGTGTCTATATATATATATTTATATATAAGTATTACAAATATGAAAGGCCTCATCCACACTGATATTTAATTTTTAATTATTGATGGTTATTGAAGGTTTTTCTTTTTCATGTTACACATGGATTTTACAGGTGGTTTTTAGCTGTAAGGTTAGTTGTGATTTTTATTTGGATACTTTGAGAATTTTTTGCCATGCTAGTAGAAAATTGAGTTTTAGCTCACAAGAGAACTATTTAAGTGCCACAGAACAGAAAACAAAATCAATGTGCCAACCAAAGATGTCTTCCTTATGTCTGAAATTCACATCATAAATACTTGCGATTATTTTAAAATTATATTATGTGACTTATATTGGCAAGGTTATGTCCAAATTTACTTCCATTTACTCCAGTACTTGAACCTCTTCTTTAATGATTTTTATTATATACAATTCTAAATCACACTGTTGAACTAGATGAACAAAATCAGAATTTTAAAAAATTATGTCTTCTAAAAATGGCCATATCATCTCTTTGAATCAAATACCATGTAAAACAAGCCAGAGAAAGTAGCTAAATATTAAAAGGGTTTAAATCTGGTTTCAACACTAAGCAATACTATAAAATTATTGTTTCTTATAGTATCAAAAATATTCCTTCTATTTACAGTCATTTCATGAAGATACCCTCAACCTCAAGACACCAGCCTTCTAAATTTTGGGTTGGCCGCGCCTTCTACCTAATCCCTTCTAGCTAACATTCTAGAGCTACAGCTTTATGACCCTTGTGTCTCTCCCCTCCGTCTTTGACTTCCTCCCTCTTCCATTTTACAATAATGCCACATCCATTTTATCTGTCATCATCAAAAAGTCATGCCTTCCAGGGTATCTTTATAAGGAAAATAAAAACCAGACCCTTCAAAGATAATCTTTTTTGATATATTTGCACATTCCAACTGAATTCTTTCTAAATCACATTGCCTATTTCACTGCCTTATTGGACTGGATAGTCTTGGACATTGCTATGGTAAGGGTTCAGCTTCATAAACATCAACACAGCACTTGGTCTCCGCACCCCACACCTCTGTGAGCTCTGTGACTAGGTTCCGCAGTACTGGGAAGGGCTTGTGGGGCACCTACAAGTTCCATCCGATTCCACGCCCACTTCAACTAGAACCCTCTGCTCCTATCTGTTCCATATACAGGCACAGACTTTCAAGAATGGACTTTGTTACAACAAAGGCTTCTCAGATTAAAATAATTCTTTAGCACTTGTAGCATTAGTGATCGTCAGGTTTGTGTTTTTGTTTTACTTCCAAGAGTTCACACTGCGTATGATTATGTAATACAGCAATATATTTTGGTGTGTGATTGATTGGTGGACTGGTTTACCCACTTCTGTGGCTGTTGAAACTGCCTTTTTTTTTTTTTTTTTTGACAGGCAGAGTGGACAGTGAGAGAGAGAGACAGAGAGAAAGGTCTTCCTTTTGCCGCTGGTTCACCCTCCAATGGCCGCCGCGGCCGGCACCACGCTGATCCGAAGCCAGGAGCCAGGTGCTTCTCCTGGTCTCCCATGGGGTGCAGGGCCCAAGCACTTGGGCCATCCTCCACTGCCTTCCCGGGCCACAGCAGAGAGCTGGTCTGGAAGAGGGGCAACCGGGACAGAATCTGGCGCCCCAACCGGGGATAGAACCCGGTGTGCCAGCGCCGCAAGGTGGAGGATTATCCTATTGAGCCGTGGCGCCGGCCTGAAACTGCCTTTAACAGCAGACTTTAGAGAATCAGGCTCTATGCACTGGATCTGTAACTTCTGTTAAGGAATATAAGTGGCAAAGGAGGAAAAAAATGACAAGAAATGCTGTGCGAAAAATGATAATCTCAGGAAAGAACAAGTTGTTAAAAATTGTCCATTTATACAAAGCTTTAGCATGTTGAAAGTGTGTGTACATACATTGCATCATTTGGTTTCCACTAAAATCTTATGAAGCAGGAAAGCAAGGGCCCTTAACCACATTTTACTGATGAGGAATTTAAGATTCATACTCATAAATGGTGAGCATGGGACCAGAACCCCGGTATTTCTGGCTTTTACTCCTGAGCGTCTCCCAAGATAGGTGTTGAGGGCACAGGCTCTCCTGAAGGTTGAAAGGCAATCATGATTTACATGAATGCTGCCACAGGGTCCTCTCCAGACAAGTGGGTTGATTACAGGTGAAATGATGTTCCACTGCAGATCCTCTTTCATGGCTAATTCATGAAATCGCCTCAAGTTGTCTATTAGATGAGTGCATGCATTTATATTTACGAGGTCACAGCTTGTTGAAGCTTCACACCATTTTTCATGAACTCCGTAGAGGCAGGTAGTGGCACCCAGCACGCTGGCAAGCAGCAGTCCTAAGTTCTAATTGGATACATTCAAAACTTTTTGCCACGTCACCAGAAAACCGTGGTTTTTAGTTTACACGAGCACTGCTGTAGTACCACAGAACAGAAAACAAATCAGTAACACTACGTTAGTTCCTGAATAGAATCAGGTCTGAAACCTTTCCTTGCTTGCTCCACCTCTCAAAAAAAAAATTTTTTTTTTAACATAAAACTTGACCTACAGAGTGACAGGAAAGCATACTATCCATGGGATCCATCAAACTTTCACAGAAATAAAATGAACTTCATGGAGTCTGTGCTGACATTCGTTGTTATAACACACTGTGACGGTTCATATTATGTGTCTACTGGTTGGAACTGAGTTACGCTTAGACACCTGGAGAAGCATTATTCTGGTTGTGTCTGTAAGGTTGCTTCGAAGCGCGGTGAGCTCGTGAGTCTGAGTTGACCAGGTAGGCTATCCTGGCCCCATGTGTGTGGGCATCAACCTTTGAAGAGGACAAACACAAAACATGAACAGGTCTATTCCCATGGGAGCTGGGACACGTGGGACTCCAGGCTTGCTGGCCTTTGGATGCCAGGCTTACCCCAACGGCCTCTGTGCTGGTGCTCAGGCTGTGGGTCCCCAAATGAGAGTTCCTCCTTTGGCCTCCCCATTCTGAGGCCTCACACATGGAGTGAGCCATGCTGCCAGCACTCCGGGGTCTCCAGTCTACAGGCCATGTGTTGTGGGATTTCTCAACAGCCATAAAGGGGTAAGCCAACTCCCTGGTATGTCCTCTTTGATGTACCTATGCACCTATCCTCTAGCACTTGTCTCTAGAGCCCCAACTCATGCACGTGCTTTGGCATAAAACAATGTTGGAAATTGAGGGGGAGGAGATAGTATTTTTTTTTTGCCAGGATAGGGCAAATAGCTTTGGGAATTTAGGTGGAAAATGTGAGAATTTAGGAAAATGGAGTTATAAAGACGTACTCATTGGATAAGTTAAGTGATTTTTTTTCTTCTTCCAATCATATTTCTTCAAAATCACAATTCCCTAAAAAGAAACTCCACAATTTAGCTGTGGAATTTATCAAATGCACAGTCATGAGACAAGTCTAAGTATGAAGAGTGGAAACTTGAAAGGTAAAAGCAGAGGACATGAACTTAGGCTATCAACAGAAGAAAAGACAAGGGACTTACAAATATTTGCTCACATCTTTCTAGCAATTTCTGGCTGTGTGATTTTTGCACACTACATCTTCTCTGGGACTCCGTGCTCCTGCCTTTGGTTTTCAGGACCATACTTCGGGGCTCTTCATGTACCAAGAACACTCTTGTATGTGGATATTTGGGGAGCGGGGCTTGTGTTGGCAGAAAGTATATCCCGGGAGCAATGAAGACTTAACTTGCCTAAGATAGTCATTTGTTAATTCTACCTGACTTTAAAATCAAGGTTCTGAGGGACTCATGGCAGAGGCGGTGATGAGCTAAATTCCACATTTAAACAAACTTTGTGGTCTGAGAAGCTGCATGATTCTAATTCTTTTGAATTTGCTGAGACTTGCTTTATGGCCTAGTATGTGGTCAATCCTAGACAAGGTTCCATGTACTGCTGAGAAGAATGTAAATGCTTTCTGTGTAGGATGAAAAGTTATGTAGATATCTGTTAGATCCATTTGGGCTATAGTGTCATTTAAATCTACTGTCTCCTTGTTGATCTTCTGTCCTATTGATCTGTCTATCTCTGAGAGTGGAGTATTGAAGTCCCCCAGTACTATTGTATTGGGGTCTAAGTCTCCCTTTAAGTCCCTTAACAAGTCTTTTAAATAAACCAGTGCCCTGTAGTTAGGTGCATACACATTGATAATCATTATATCTTCCTGTTGAATGGATCCCTTAATCATTATATAGTGCCCCTCTTTGTCTCTCCTAACAGTTTTTGTGGTAAAGTTTATGTTGTCCGATATTAAGATGGCTACGCCCGCTCTTTTTTCATTTCTGTTGGCATGGTATATCTTTTTCCAGCTTTTCATTTTCAGTCTGTATTCATCATTGTTGTTTCTTGTAAGCAACAAAAAGATGGGTTTTGTTCCTTAACCCAATCAGCCAAACTTTGAAAACTACCTGTCTGTTTATAAAGGCTTCCTCTACTGTATAGATACTTTCTCAATGTGTGGTCCTTAGACCACTGGCATCAATGCCACGTGGGGGCTTCTTAGAAATTCAAATTATCTGGATCTGTCCCAGACCAACCACATCAGGAACTCTGGGCTGGGGCCCTGCATTCTTGTTTAATCAGCTCTCCAGGAGACTCGGATTTGTGCTCAAGCATGAGAACCCCTGCGTAAAAGGTCACACATGCATGAGCCCTGGTCTTGCTCTACTGATATGTTCTAATACCTACTACTAGTTAATAGACTTGTAAATATCTCCCACTCTCTGGCAAGGATACTATTTATGCCACTTAAACTCCTTCTTTAGTTAGTTCTGCTTCTAAACTGATCAGGAAAGCACACTGGAGTTCAGATATCTGGAACTTTTAAAGAGAAATAGAAGCCTGCTGGACAACTATGGAAAGTTCCATTTATTTTCTTCCTTTATAATTTTTTAAATCACAGAATGTGTCTTAATAAAATGTATTTATTGAAGTGTTGATGATCAGTTGACCAAAAATTACTCATTGAGTACCTGTAGAGCAACGAGTAATAAACTAATCTAAGATACCACTCAATCAACTAGCATAATACAGCCAGTAATCTGTTACTGAAGTTTTGTTCTCCAGTAGGTCTTGATTATAGTAGAGTTATTTCTGAAGGGTGAAAGAGAAGTCCAGCCTCCTGTGTAGTTCAAGGAATGCCCATGTGGCTCTCAGATATACTGACACACTACCACTTTTGTAAGACACATTTATCCAAGTGCAAAATTAATCAAGAATATCAAGCTACCAGGTAACAATGAAAATTGCAAACATGAAAGCCAACAGTCAATGACATGAATTCTTAGTAAGATTCTAGAACAAATAAGTTGGCACTTAAAAGAGACCAGTAGTTCACTTACATTCTTTTTTGTGAAAAACAAAGAATTGAAGAATACAATTCCTTTTCACAAACACAGGATGCAAAAGATAGGGAATGGATTTTCGGTACAGTGAGTTGGCCCTCAGAGTTCATAGCACATGCAAGCTCAGAAAAGATAAAAGAACCCAATGGTTGAACTTACTTGTGCACTCGAGCAATAAGGATTCTGAAGCTGTGTTCTGCAGAAGCCCAGGACTGGAGGAACAGGCCTGCCACACGTCTGGATGGAGATGAACCATCAGAGCTGTACAAGAAAGCTTGGTACCACCCTCAACCCCTAGTTTTGATCAGCATTTACAATTACTCTTTGAAGCAAAGTCTTTGAAAAAAATAGATACTTGCTTTTCAAGTCTCTTAGAGAATGTCTTTCCAGTACCATGGAGATAAATGCCAATGCAACAGTTCCATTTCTTTTTCTTTTAGGAGAATGATGTTGCAGTAGTCAAGAAATAAAGCCCAGAGATTATACAGTGATGATAATGCTTAAGTGGCTTCAGGACTGTTGGTTAGTATATGTATCAGAGAAAAGAAACAACAGGGAAATCAAGAAGAGAATAATTTTTCCAAGTCTGCAGCCTCAAAGGTGTTTGGACAATTTTTTCCCTGAGGTTAAAAATGTGCTAATGCTTGAGAAAAAAAATGTTACATGGACAGACAGCCATAAGTATGATGTTGTTAACCCTGCACCTTACATATGGATCTTAAGTAATGATTAAAGAGATATGTGTAAAATAATAGAAAGCCTTTGTCCCATATAAGACTTCTCTTCGCTGCCTTGGCTAACAAAAGCAACCCAAAGATCCCTTTCCTACTAAGACCAAAAGCAACAAAGCAAAAAGAGATGGATTAAGAATGATAGAGCTGGACAGGAAATCCTTGGAAGGAAATGATGATGATGGGACTGACAGTATGAATGAAAGGAGTGGGAGAGGAGCTACAGGTTTTTAAACAACAGTGTTATGGTGGGAAAAGAAGCACCAGATTTAATAGTATCAACAGGAAGGATAGGATGAGGCCAAGCCCAAAGAGAGGGCAGACCACACGGAAGTATGGAAACACTTACCGAGCAGCTCACCGTACTGCAGTTTCCACACCTCAGTGTTTTCCACGACAAGCATCTCGTTGTTGAGATGAAGAGGAAAACGGGTATGGATCATAGAAGTAGGGACTCTAATCAAATGGCTAGAGAAAGGCAAAGCTGACCTCAGCCCCTGGGACGGCTGATACCTACCCCATGATTTCCCCTGCTGGATCTTTTTTTGGACATAGCCTAAAAAGTTCACAATACAATTAAAAGGATAAGTGGTACAGAGCATTTCAAAATTCTATGCTTTCCATGCAGATGCAATATATTCTTGCTTTTGTAGATTATGTAGAAAGGCTGACTGGGTGTTTAGAGGAAGTCAAAGTAGGCAGGTGGTAATAACCTTAGCATATGCTTTAAACTAAAGTATGTGAGAGTTAACTTTATTGTATAATAAATTATAGTCTGATGTCTCTTCATAAAGTAGTAAAGCTGTAGCATCTAGCATATAACTTCAGAATACTTCTATATTGCAATTCTAGTTAATAAACATTGCTTATTCCTTAAAAACTAGGTAACTAGCAACAGGCTATATCCCATTATTTTAGATTCTGCTTTAAAAATAGATCAAAATCAAGAAGCAAAAATCTATTGAGACTTAACATGTGACCAAAGGAACACAGTTATACTAGTCTTCTCCCTGAAATGTACAAATAATCCTGGGCTTTTGTCATCTTGGGTTTCATTACCTGCGTACAACCCAATCATTCCAAGAGACCCAGACATTGAAACCGCAGTGAAATACATTGCTTGTGTGTTTACAATAAGCCATGAGTGGAGTGAGCTCTCTCCTCTATTTTCAGCACAGGGGTATACATGCTTTCATTTAATCAAATGATCCAGGAGACACTACAAAGAAGAGATAATGACAGCCTAGAATGGCTGCTTTGTACTGGGAAGACGAGAGTGTGGGGCAATTATTAGCTTAGCTCCAGGCCCAGACATGTTCTCTCCTCCCCTTTGCTGCACAGTTCATTCCAGTGAATTGCACCCAGATGATGAAGTCCAGTAGCAGATTTGTTCTGCCATTGCCATCCTCTTAAAGCAGGATTGCCTTTACAGAAAGCCCGCCCGGTGCTTTGTCCATCCTACTTGGAAGAGTCTCATCTAGTAATAAAGTTTCGATCCCCCCTTTTATTTTTTCCCAGGAAGATGATTCACTGACACTATAATCCTTAGAGAAGTTCTCCTGTTTTTTCTCTCTAAATGTCCTTTCTTATTTCTCTTGTTCCTTGATATCATTCATGGTGCTAGAAGTTATTTATATAAGATGTTGTAAATGTCCTCTCTAATTGTGGCCAACCAAATGCTCTTAAGCTTTTATTGTTTGCTCAAAAATGCACACGAAGAGAAAATCATCATGTACATTGTAATCTTGCTGGTTTGCTAGAGTATTCTACAAATTTCTACGAATGACATGGGAAATGAATAATAATCCTGGGTTTGCCTTCAGAGACCTTTGTTGGGTGACTTTTGATTAGAGGTTACAAATGTTTTTGATGTAGGAAATACTAATCTCATGGTTGACTTTGTTAAATAGGCTCATCACTATTGGGAAATGTGTGTAAGCTCAAGTCTGTGGGGTGTCTGTGCATAAAAGTGACTTGGATGAGAATGTCATGTTTGCACAAAAAGCTCTTGTGATGTTAAAAATTAATAAGTATACTTATGAGTCTTGCTTCCACACCTAAAACCAGAATTAATATAACAATCTTTCTTGGGGTCTGGTGCTGTGGTGTAGCAGGTAAAGCAGCTGCTTGTAGAGCTGGCATCCCATGTGGGCGCTGGTTCTGGCCCCGGCTGTGGCACTTCTGATCCAGCTCCCTGCTAATGCACTTGGGAAAGCAGCAGAAGATGGCCCAAGTGCTTGTGCCCCTGCACCCATGTGGGAGACTCAGAAGAAGCTCCTGGCTCCTGGCTTCAGATCAGCCCAGCTCCAGCCATTACAGTCATTTGGGAAGCGAACCCGCTGATAGAAGATCTCTCTTTCTCTCTCTCTCTCTAAATGCCTTTCAAATAAACAAATAAATCTTTTTTTTTTTTTAAAAGAACCTTTCTTGTCATATGTAGCTGAGTTGTTCAAAATGCAATGCTGTAGCACAGAATCACATTGTTTTACAAAGTCAGTACTCTGGAGTCTTTTTCAACCACACTTCTGCCTGCCCCTGCCACAAGATGGAGCACTGATTAACTCCAAATTATTCTGTATTTTTCTGTCTACTCTGCCCGTTATGATTCTTTCCTTCACCTTTATATATGAGTTATCATGGCATAGCCTAGCCTTTTGCACTTTAAAAACATGAAAGTTTCTCTTTAATTTGCCTCAACGTCCTCAGAAGATGGTTTATTTAATTAACCGTTAGCAGAGTCTAGATAACTGCTCAGTGGGGAGAACTAGGAAGAAATGAGTGTGCTAAGATTGGAAAGAACTACATTGTTACCACCCTTTAATGAGAAGTTAAAAGTTATTAGTGAGATTCTGACAGAGTAATCTGATGTGATTTCATGGACACTGTAGTGTTTTCAAGAGAAACATCAAAGAGCCATACGCACTGTTTAATGTTGTGGGTCCTGAGCTATGGTGTCTGATGAATTTTAAATGTATTGCTATGATCTGGGTATTAGTTCGAGTGTCCCCAAAGGTCTGTATGTTAAAGCTTTGCCCCCAGGGTGCACTACTGCGAGTGGATGGGAGCTTTAGGAGGTGGGGCCTAGTGGGAGGAACTTAGGTCACTGAGGTCACGTCACCAGAAGGTGGTTTCCATGTGACCTCTTCAGTCCCCATTAGAAGATGGCTGGAAAAGCCTGAGTTTGGGTCCCTTTCCGCCCTCCCCCCCCACTTCCTGTCTCACCAGGTGAGCCTTCCTCTAAGTGCGCTTCCTCATTGGCCAAGGGCCCCCTGCCAGAGCCAAAACCTGAGCTGTGCTATTTGGACTTTGAGTCTCCAAAGCTGAGAGCTAAGTAACTCTTTTCTCTTTCTAAGTTATCTGCTTTGGGGCCTTCATTGTAGTAATGAAAAACTGAGTAGCACAGTTATGCTTCTGGAAAATTAGGATGTCACTGCATCACTTTTGTCCTTCCATCGTTTTGCTCTCAAGAAAATTAAGATATAACAAACACTGACAATTCCAACAGAGCAGGTGCTTACCAGAATTTAGTGTAACTCAATTGCTACCTCATAGACATTAATCCTTGTAAATTAAGCTGATAAATTTTCTTTCTTTTTTTTTTTTTTTTTTTTTTTTTTTGACAGGCAGAGTGGATAGTGAGAGAGAGAGACAGAGAGAAAGGTCTTCCTTTTTGCCGTTGGTTCACCCTCCAGTGGCCGCTGTGGCCGGCGCATCGCGCTGATCCGAAGCCAGGAGCCAGGTGCTTCTCCTGGTCTCCCATGGGGTGCAGGGCCCAAGCACTTGGGCCATCCTCCACTGCCTTCCCAGGCCATAGCAGAGAGCTGGCCTGGAAGAGGGGCAACCGGGATAGAATCCGGTGCCCCAACCGGGACTAGAACCCGGTGTGCCGGTGCCGCAAGGCAGAGGATTAGCCTGTTGAGCCATGGCGCCGGCCTAAATTTTCTTTCAAATCACATCCTGTTTAATCCATAAAACACATGCCATTTCTTCATGCAAGATTTTATCTGAGTTAGTCAGGTTTTCTGGCATATCTGAAAATATCCGTGGGAAAGCTTTCGTATAGATCTTCTCTAAAAGTTCTTCAGAATACCAACGTTTCCCGGGCAAAGAGCAATAGGATCTGTTGTCAAAACAGCCTCTGAATGGGAAGACATGAGCTCATACTCTTTCAGAGTAGACTTGGCCACTGATTTGCCGATCTTGTAAATGGGACCTCAAATACGGAAATCTTATTACCCTCAAATACATCTATCCTTTGGTGGCTAAAGAGAAGGGTCACATGGTACAGGGGGGATTTGAAAAGATGTAAATAAAGAAAATCTTAGGGGCAATTCTGTCATCAGCAACTCAAAGGGAAACTCGAGTGCTGTAAATTCAGAGAGAGAGACAGAGAGGGAGGGAGAGAGAGAGACAGGGATGGGGAGGAGGAGGAGGAGGAGGCAGAGGTGGAGAAGAGAAGGGAGGAGAGAGGAGGGAAGAGGAGAGATTTGACCTTGATCTGGGTACTTGTAGGCAGCGATGTCACTTCTCGGGGCCTAATTAGATGACCCCTAAAGGGGGGTGTCTCTGTGACTCAGTTTATCATTCATTTTTTTTGTCTTATGCCCAGCAAAAGATGTTATCACTGTATCTTGGATACAAAAAGGTTATCTTTAAAGCTAGCATATTTGTTAATCTCCCAGAGATTGAGAAAGATTGTTAAAGAATATTTAAGAATCAATACAGCCAAAGGAGAAGTACTGACAAGTAGAAGACGAATTTGGGAATAGCAAAGTCGAAAGGAGGTGCTGAAAGAGCCACTGCAAAGGAAGTCCTTGAAAAAGTATTGATTATGGAGTTGGCCCTGGTAGCACATCTCTGTTCACAACCATCCATTTGCACATTTGTTGCAAGTGGAACAAACTTAACACAAGACATCCTCTAATTCTGTTCTCCAGCAAGGGTGCCATATGAAATCACTATTGTAGGTCTTAAGAAAAGACTGGAAAAAAAAAAAAGTTTTTCAAACAGCTATCTCCAATTGAAGATTATGGAACCTTTTAAAAATAGTCACCTTGTGTATTCAGCAACAATCCATGAATATGTAAGAATTACTATTATTTTAGCAAAGTTGCAGAATCACTTCAGTGAAGGCACCCAGACAGTAGATGGAAAGGAAGTGAAGAGGCAAAAGCTACATCAGCTGTAAATCTGCACTCAACTGTAAAAGGCTATGAAGTCAGTGTTGTAGAAGGAGCAGTGAGTACAGGTGCTTTATATGTGCCCACTGACCGCTGTGCTATTTAATTTGGTACCCACCACTCTGCAACAAATCTTAAAACTCTAAAGGAAAAAAAATAGTTTTCAGTCATGAGCAGGTTGAGAGCCAAGAAAGGAAAAAAGACCAAGCAGCAAGAATACAGCATTTTTATTGCGATATCTACTGCTATGTAATCCCATGTGGATTTTCCAAAGAAGGATGCTCTTAAAGGTAAGTACTAAGTGTGTTAGTAATAAATCATTCTGTACATCATGCAGGATTACAGCAGAGAAACAAAATGGACAACAGAGCTCGTCATGTTTAAGACCTCAAAGGGTAAATTAAATTGCAATGGCATTTAAAACAAATTCTCAATGACATTTTCATTTATCTCTTCTTTAAATCAAAAGCAGAGTCGATTGTATCATAAATATCTAATATACACATTGTGTAACATCATTGTTAATAGAAACAAATTCTTCCCAAACAGAAATGGAACAGAAAATTACCCCACTTCACAAAAGGGAAAAAGAACCTTAACGGGGCTTCAGACAGCACCATCACATTCTTTGAAAGTCTCCGGAATTAAGAATTTGGAATAAACTTGGTCCCATGAAGAAATGACCAAAGTAAATGGCCAAGTAAATGAAGTTCTGAATGTAGACAGATGAAGAAAGAAGAGCCAGTTACACAGATGATTAAGAATAAAAGTTAACCCAGAGAATAAATGAATACATATCTCTGGGAACCTATATTTAAACGCATAATTTCTACTTTACACTGAACTTTCAGATCTACTATCCAGAACCAAAAATCAAGAATATTAACATAAAGGATTTCAACATTACCCTCCAAAAGAAAGACTTCACAGAGAAATAAGATCCGACCACTTCATTTTCTGAGAGTGCCTAAAAACAAACAAATATTTAGCCAAGTTTTGAGACTTTTTGCAAATACTTAGTATTCTAAACAGAAACAAATAAAAACCAAAAGAAATAAAACGAAAGCAAATTAAAAACCAAAATGTATATGTCCTAAAGATACTTTGGATATTTAGAAACTAAGAATAAATTAATTTCTTCCTGTTCGTCTGTAATACTAATGATAATCAAGTTTAGAGAGGATTGCTTCTGTTATTTTTAAAAGAGTCCACTTACCTCTTTCTTCTTAATTGTTGATTAGTAAATTTCAGAATCTGAAGTTTCATTATAGGAAGCAGAACTGTTTAAGCATAATCTAAGATTTATCTGTCCCCTTTAGAAATAATAGTGTTAGCTATAGGCCTTCAGAACATTTTTAAAAAAGGATAGTTGAAATCTTAACTTATAAACATGTACTGGCCCGCGCCGTGGCTCGACAGGCTAATCCTCCGCCTAGCGGCGCCGGTGCCCCGGGTTCTAGTCCCGGTCCGGGCGCCGGATTCTGTCCCAGTTGCCCCTCTTCCAGGCCAGCTCTCTGCTGTGGCCTGGGAGTGCAGTGGAGGATGGCCCAAGTGCTTGGGCCTTGCACCCCATGGGAGACCAGGAGAAGCACCTGGCTCCTGCCACTGGATCAGCGCAGTGCGCTGGCTGCGGCAGCCATTGGAGGGTGAACCAACGGCAAAGGAAGACCTTTCTGTCTGTCTCTCTTTCTCTCACTGTCCTCTCTGCCTGTCAAAAAAAAAAAAAAAAAAAAAAAAGTACCAATTCAAAATTGGCTTAATTCCTTGCCAAAAAATTCCTAATTTTATAATATACTATTAAAATATTACAAAATTATACAATAGAATGTAAATGACTGGGTTGAGCTTTCCCAAAGTAATTTTACAAGAAATGAATGTTGCAAAAGAGGGTCTACAGGCTACAAAAAAGCAGTGGATTCAAGCTGGATATTTTACTCCCTAATCTTCAGATCTTTATAAAGTCAAATCAACTTCAATTCAACAGGTAAAAAATAGAGTTAGCCATTTTTAAGCAGATCATTTCAATTACCTTTTTCCTTTGAACTTCAGGTGTTTGCATTTTGTCTCTGGGTGTGAGTTATGATAAAGTTATGAGAGACTGACGACAGTTATGGGAAAGTATCAATCTCTGATGCTGAGATGAGCAGGAAGCAGTGTTGCCACCACCTTGATTATTCTAGGATTTTCATCTTAGCAACTGAAATTGTAGAGATCCAGCTCCTCTCGTGATGCCTAACGCTCAGTAAAAGTTCTTGACTGACTGCCGGTCACTCAGAATGACATGTAGTTGGGGGCACATACTCCTTGCCAACAGGATACCACAAATCATACTAGAAAAGAATAATAAACTAAAATACTTTATGGTGTTTAGCAATGTTGAGCAATCTAAGCTTAGACTTAGAATTGCATCAAAGGTTATCTATGTAATCTACCTGAACTTTCCCTCCCCAACATAAAATCTATTCCATAATAAAACCAGTAAGCTTTTCCCAAGTTCTTGGTTCAGATTAGTTTCAGTCACGTAGCATGATGACTCATGTCAAGAGATAATCAAGAAACAGTCTTGCATTTAAGACACTATTTTACCATCACTACAGAGTAATGATTCATTTATATTTCTACCTATGGTTTTCATCTGTCACACTTTAGCATCACTTCCATTTCTAAGCAAACCAAAAAAATCTCTAGAAAATACACTTGTATTTGGACTCTGGGGCACCAACCTTAGATGTAGTGACTGTAGTTTTTTTGAGGCTATGCTACTTTTTCATCTCAAAGAACATGCGTGTTTTCCTTTTCAATGATCAGTGCTCTTTATTTGGATTTGCAATTGTTTTAATTAAGCAGTATATTTAGCAACATGTCTAAAAATATTCAAATATACAAAAGTTACTGTCTGAAGTCTTATACAAATCGTTTCTCCCTATATGACTTGAGTCAATGACAAGTTACAGAACTTAGAGAGTTATCTTAATGTAAATGTATTAAGGCAACTTTAATGGAGATGAAAGTTCTTGGCTCTGGACTCAAGGTATTTTTAGCAAATGAGGCAATCGTTTAGCATTTAAGAGTATTATTAATTCATTTGGGTTTTAGGTGGTCTAAGGTGATTAATATTGAAGCAGCATTAACTTCATTCTTTTCAACCTTTCTCAGACGAAAGCAGAGGGCCTTGACCTAATTGTGTGTCTAGTATCTAAAAAGAGATTCATGAATTTTGGGAGCAGAGTGGGAGTTTTAATGATTGAGATTTAGGACTTAAGTTTCTCTGTTTAAAATTTGAGAAACAAAAATATTAGCCACATTGGATCCACTGAAGTCCCTAGGCTGTACTTTTCATGCCATGTTTAATTACCTCTGCAATTCATCAACAACAATTTCACTTTATAACACATATTCCCATGTAAATTTAGGCCTTTATTTCAAATGAAACGATTTAATCTCCTTGTGACCCCTTGTGTCATTTATTGCTCTGAGTGGGCATGAAATTTACAAGTCAGCCAAGGCCTTCCTATCACCAGAGTTTCTAATGATAATAATAATGACAACAGCAGCAATAACAAAACACCTAGCATTACAATAATGAGCCCTAAACAAAAGTGCTGATTTCACTGAGGAGAGAAAGAAAAATAACATAAAAGATTCATGAATTCCAGAGCAGAATGGTCTTAGATCACAATTTAGTTACAGTTCAGTCTTCATGAAGAAAGAGGCTATGTGAGGGAAAGTACCCTTGAAAAAGTGTTAAAATTATGCAGTTACAGCTAAAGGAAACAAAACAAAAACTAGAGGCACCCAACTGACAACAGAAAATGACTGAAGTTATTCAAACTAATGAACTGTCAACTTATTTCTACTGAGGTCCCTCATTTTTTAAAGTAATTAACATCTACTCAGCAGATCTTATTTAGGTTTACTTTGGTCTCCAAAAATCTACCACAGTAACCATCTACAAATTAGATTTTAGATTCAAAAACCCATAAGATAAACTTTTCTTAAGGAAATAAAATTAAAAGTTAATGTTTTTCCCAACAAATGCACATGCTGCTCTTTTCTGGGCTGCTATATAAAATTAATACAGAAAATTTCAAAGACTTTGTTATCAGATAGAATAACGACTAGCCACTAAATCTTGATTGATATTTTAAAATTAACTTGCATGTGTACAGTTTTTAAACATGTTATCATAATTCATCACTTATAATATTCACAATAAATTGAAATTCTGAACCTTGAGATTCAAATGTAAGACTCAACTCAGCTGGGCTTCCTAAATATAAAGCTTGTATTTATAAGAATAGGATATCCTTTTGTCAATATTATTTTGGGCATTTAAAAGAGTAAAAACTGACTAAGTACACAAATAAACCACTTACATAAACTTCCTGGCCAGACTGCGTTCACTGTTCATCAGAACTGTGGCTCTTGGAAGCCGGCGCTGTGGCATAGCGGGTAAAGCTGCTGCCTGCAGTGATGGCATCCCATATGGGAGCCAGTTCAAGTCCTGGCTGCTCCACTTCTGATCCAGCTCTCTGCTATGGCTTGGAAAAGCAGTGGAGCATGCCTCAAGTGCTTGAGCCCCTCCCCCTGCCTGGGAAATGCACAAGAAGCTCCTGGCTTCAAATCAGCTCAGCTCCACCTGTTGTGGTCATTAGGGGAGTGAACCAGGAGACAGAAGACCTTTCTCTGGTCTCTCGGGCTCTCTGTAACTCTTCCTCTCAAATAAATAAATAAATCTTTAAAAATTAAAAAAAAAAATGACAAGCTGTGGCTCTCAGACATTCTATCCTACCAACAGAGTTGACTTATGATGTTAACTAGGCCTATCAACAGCTATGTCAACCAGGACTTTGGAAGCAGAAGTCTCACAAAATTAAGAATTGTTTTAATTGTGCACATTTAGGGTACATTAAAACCAACAAATCTTCTCCCACTTGCATCCGATTTAACATCTATCTGCCTGCCTGCCTGCCTACCTACCTAGCTACTTATTTACCATCTACTTTCTTTCTTTTAATGAAAAGGCCGCGTAATCTGAGATTAGGCCCATGGGTGTGTTATCCTGGAGTCCCCCTGGGCCAGCCTAACAAGGATCTTGGGAAACCTGTCAGGTCACTTGTAATACAAGGTAGCCATGTGCAGGCCAATCAGCCATCAGATCCAGGACACACGCATGGAGGAATCCACTCTCTGCTTGAAATTATATTTTGCCCTTGCATGTTGCGCCGACTCATCCAGATTTGCTCCCAGAAGGACCCATAACACTTAAAAAATTCAACAAGAGCACTCAAATAAATGCAATGCCATTGTTACAACAGATACCTGGAGTTATGAATTATCATACATAAAAATGTATGATATTTATGCCCATGGGTAAATATGAAAACAGCAAGAAAACAGCATCTCAAGATAAAATTTAATTATGGATTGATGTATTTTGTGGGATAATCAAATATTTACTGGCATTATGATAATATCTGTGTTGTAAAGAACCTACTCCAAATTTCAGTAGTTTGGTTAACTGGAGTCAAAATCCACACATAATCGAATTGCTGTCTGCTGTTCACTGTTGCATTCTGGAATCGCTGGAGTCTTAACCTTGAGAATAACTTTATAGCATTTCCAAAGAACAGAGCTTTGGGTGTGTAACAACAGCAAAATAAAGATTTTAAAACTGAATTTAATTTTTCCTTCAAAAACATAAAAGCATAAAATGAGAAATGAGACACTAAAGTCCTCTTGGTTATGCATGGTTGACCAAAAAGTTTTCATCTTTTGCAGCTGAAAAAAACCAAGTCTTCCTGATCAACAGATGAGGCTTCTCTAGCAAGGACCTGATAATTGTTAAGTAGTGACTTTTTTTTTTCATTATTCTGACTGTGTGAGATATTAAAAAATGTGTTAATCTGTTTCTCCGTGTTACTTAAGTTGAAGCACTCCCAGGCTTTCACGGCTGCATTTTTAATGTGTCATCCACGGTGTCAGGTTTGACTACGCCTTACAGACTTGTGGAAAGCACTCTCTCGTTTCAATTAACGCTATCCTTGCCAAAAGTCTTACTAAAAATTGCTTCATTCAACCAACGAACAAAGTGTTCAGTAAAATTAGGCTAATTATAACAAAATCTTCATAAAAAGGAATATTACTAAAAGATGACATAAGCTGTCAAGTAATAGCGGATATGGTAATGAGACATATCACAGGGGTCTATATTATATTATGCAAAGGACGAACCTCTGTTGAAGACAACAACTCAAAACTGTTATTATTGTGGATGTGAATTGCAACATGTTTGTCTTTACAGTATCACAACAGTATTTCTCATATAATTAATTCAATGAAAGCACATAAGTTCATTATTCTTTCACTCTTTCCATTGGTAAACACACTCTTTCTCATTGAAGCACAGGCGCACACACACAACACAGTGTGAAATCATAACATCTAACCACTGCATAGAGCCAATTATTTCACTTTTCCCCATTTTTGGTTTGCTCCACAGAATCTATTCACAAATACATATGAATGTTCTTTTTTGAGCTCATAAAATTTTCTTGATGAATAATTTAACCATAGAATAAATTATCAATGATAAGTTTCCTCTAAAGAATAAAATGCTGCAATAACTCAAGGCATTACCATTTCTCTGCCAAAACACATTTTGTCACATCAATGTAACTCTTTGACCGGGATAATTATCCAGTTGCCCAAGTTTAGGGAGACATCAATCTCTTTCTTCTGAAAATAATGTTCTTCTGTAACAGCTGAGTGTGGGGCATACTTTAAAATGTGTGTGATGAACAGGGTGCTTGTGGAAAACCAGAAATTGTGAAAGGATGTTACCCCTCCTGGCAGAGGACCTGTTTTAGGATTTCTAAGTGTGCAGTGGTTTCATATGAGCACCATTCAAATACAGCAACTCTTTTATGTGTTCGTGCTTTTCAGAGATAAGTTTAGCTGTTTCCCCTTACCTTTTGCCTACTTGTTATTAGGTGATAACCCAGTTACTCCAAATAATATGTAAATTGATCCTGAACAGCAACTATGATCACCTGGCCCTTTCACTGAAGCTATTGATCTCAACAGTACATGCAATCCCACCTTGGGTGAGTGCTGCAAATAGGGTTCCCATTGAGAGAATCCATTACTTACAGAAGTGTGGGGACCAAAACAAGGACAGAAATGTCATCACAGCACGTCAAGATGATGCAAATGACAAGTAGATATTTAGGTAATGGGAAATTCCATGAGTGGTTGCACCTTGGATGAAAGGGAGACGTGTGTATTAAAGAAATAACGTCAAGTTAATTTTTCTTCCTTTGTAGTCATGTGACTTCTGAAAGAACTCAAGTCCAGGAGGAAGATCTCCACACTGAGAAGAATCTCTCACGATGCTGTCCAGCTGTCCAACGTGTGTGCTGCCACGTTTATCAGTTTCAGGTTCTACGTATGCCCTTGGCATGCCAAGACAAAAGGCCGCATGACTGACCCCTGCCATAACCCCTGCCTGTAAGTCAAGATGCCCAGGGAGAGAAGTGTACATGTTTATATGAAACTTCACCTTTGCCTGGGAGCACAGTTACATCCAATGTGAGATAACCCTATTCAAATGTCATGCAAATTAATGACACCCTCTTTGCTAAAACAAAACAGGAAGATTCCTTCCTCAGTCAAGAATCTGTAAGGGGATGATGCAGGGATTCTAGTGTTTGAAGTAATTGGAAAAGGGATGCATTTGCACCAAACAGGGACTTAGTAAAATTTAGAGAACGACATGGGTTAGTGACTTATGCCTTAGCTTTCCAGGAAGCACAGTGTACGTACCAGAAGAAAGGATTTGGGGGCAGAGTCCAGCTACAGCGCAGAAGGATAGTGAACTAAGAGGTAACTGGAATGCTAAGCCTTCCCTAGATTGTGAGTTTAACCCTGAACTTTTACAACATTGAGATAGACAAACATGGGCACACGTTGTGGAGCACAGTGAAAATCTGAATGAACGAGCAAGTGTTCAGTCCGTTCTCGTAGGAAAAAAACCAAGTCAGTGAACTCAGCACTCAGTATCACCAGTAAGTTTTACAAACTTGAAAACCCCTTATGTTAAAACCCCAAAGCCACATGTACCAAATATAATATACCACACACTTAAATGAGCACTGAGTTAGATACAGGGATTCTTTATCTTTACCAGCAAGCTTTGAAAACAGACTAGAGTGAATGCATAATTGGATCATTAACAGCACAGAACAACTCCAAGACTTGTAGCTATATAAATACTGAGGGGCTGGCAAAGTTAAGCCACCATTTGTGAGGCTGGTATCTCACATGAGTGATGCTTTTGAGCCCCGGCTACTCCAGTCCACTTCCGACCCAGCTCCCTGGAAAACAGTGGATGATGGTCCAAGTGCGTGGGCCCCTAATACCCACGTGAGAAACCAGACTGGAGCCCCAGGCTCCTGGGTTTGGCCTGGACCAGCACCAGACATTATGGCCAATTGCAGAATGAACCAGTGGAGGGACATCTCTGCTTTCTCTCTCTCTTTCTCTCGCTCACTCTGACATTCAAATAAATAAATAAGTCTTTAAAAAATTAGTTAAAATAGATGTTCTTATTTCAAATTTTTTGTACATTGAAGGAAAATTCATTTATTTTTATGTAATTTATTATTAAAATTAAATATAAATCAAGAGTATATTTTTAAAGGAGAATCTTAATTTCTGTTACTTTTAAAGCTACAATAAACATGGATCATCCTTACTAATACTGACTGCTGTGTAATATCCTGTGCTAGCATTAAAAATTAAATATATCTGGAAAAGAGGATATTGCTACATAGTGATGTACTGCTACTTTTTTACATAAATGGAATAAAGAAAGTTTTAAGTTTTAAAATACATATACTTTTCACTTGATCTTAGCCAAAAGGCTGAGAAGTGATAAAATACATATACTTTTAATAAAACATTAATTGTAAAGTACAATCACAGAAAAAAGTAATAAAAATATGAAAAATAAAAAGTTTCTTTAAAACTTCTTGGAAATTAATTTTCTTTAGTTAAAAATACTGAGTCAGAAACATTCAATAACTTCTTAAGAGTTTTTTGATGTTATTAAAGTGATAAAAGTGATTATTAATGAGGGCCTGATATATTTTGAGTTACCTTTTGGTTATTAATGCTATAATACTTCAGGGACCACTCTACTAAGAAAAACAGATTAAGATATTATCACAAATATAAAAAAACATTTCAATATAAGTATTTTTTCTTAAATCATAGTAATAAGGATGGCAAAATCAAAGAACTTAAGTAATAGCATGATTTAATCAGAATGGAAGAAAAACGATTGATATGCTCCAGGGTCTAAAAAAATTAGTCACAATGTAAAAAAAAACACTGACTTTTAAAGTAGAAATTCGAGCCAACAAGATTTTTATCAGTAAAATCCCTTCGATTACTTTGAGGCTTATTCGCAACAAAATTCAGCTTCTTGTTATTTTTCTGTGTCCATGAGTGGGGTAGACCACCACTGACCAAATCCAAAACCAACTTTATAACTTCTTCATCTTACAAGTTATAGGAGCCAGGGTTTAGTATGTTATAAGAACCATACATTCCCTCACTCCCAAGATTCATTTAGTTCTTGAAGTGAAAGAGGCAGTGAAGGAAAATTGTCCTCATTGTATCTCCAAAGATGTAGCAACAGAGGAATTTTTGAGTTTAGAAAACCTCATATTCCATTTTCTGTGAACAAAAACAAAACGCTGCATGCATTTTTCTTCTGTCTGGAGTTTTCCTCCTGCCCCGGCCTCATTGTTTTACTCCTGGAGCAAAGCGATTTTCTAGACCCTGTTGTACACATAACAGAGATCAGATGCTGAGAATGACATTGAGAAGTGACCAGAGATTAGCGAGAGGATGATTTGAGGATGCTGTTGATCAGTGTGATTTCTACTCACTTAAAAAGCATTGCATGGTGTGCTTAATGTTTATGGGGGAAAAAAAAAGAACCATTGAGTAGTGATGGAATTCCGTGGTACAGTTTGAGGAGGTATGAGAGAGATTCGGGAAAGCAGCTGATAGTTCTTCTCAACAAGAAAAGCTGAAAGATCACATGCTAAGAATTACCTTACTTGATCTTTTCCAACTCTTCCTCATTAGCATTGTCTGCAAACGAAATAAAGCATTTTCATTATCTTTCACTCAAGTACACAACAGGGCAGCCAGTTGTTTTCTAGTGGAAACGCAACACTTATTAGGCCTTTCAAACAGCCAACAGTTTGCAGCAACAGCTACACAAGACAAAAATTGCTGCTCACGCACACAGGACTAATGAGCGCCTTTAACATTCAGGCAGTCTTTCTGGTGAGAGTTCAGTTACTTTATCTTTTTTTGATATAAAACAATGGGACAATATCTTTTCATGAAATGGAAATTTTCAAATACCCTATATTGACTGGGAAATAAGAGACTGAGTCTCGCGATTCCCCAGCATTCCTTCTGGCGGCGCAGGTTGAGGGTGCACACAGCTTCAGCGGATATCTAATAATGTTTTCCTTTCAAACACATTTCAAGCCTATTCTTCTGGGGAGATCCTAGGATTGTCATTGCTTCCAGTCAGTCTTAACTACATCAGGGTCTTCAAATGGTTTCAACAGAGAAAAATGCTACATATGGTGATGACTATTTATACGTCTTCCAGTTAAGTCTCTAATTAAAAGTTTTCCTTTAAATTTTGTTTGTTTATGTCATTAAGGAAGACACGTGGCCAGAAGTTGTAATCCAGGTTCTGGAGATTTGGGTTAGGTCTAAGATCACTGGTGTCTTGAACAAAGTAAAGCATAAAAGCTAAATATTATTGTTTTTCTTCTCTTCACTTTAAAAAATTCCTAACTGAATTTAGCTTCTTGATTACCCTCTTTGCTTAGTCTTCATTTTACCATCATCTTTAAGGCAGATGAAGCAGAGAATCGGGACTGTTTGGAGCAAAGAACATGGATTATAGAAACAATTGCTATGGTTGTCTAGCAAGGAAACGCACAGGTGTCTCTAACAACTGCATTTTTTTTTTTTTTCAGCAGAGCTCATCGTAGAGATGGGCCCTTTCAGAAATCACTCATAGACTACAAAAATGCAAAACAGAAGAGATCTAAGGCATGACATAAAATGACTAAGGCAATCTTTAACCTAAACCAAGAGAATGGAGAGGTAGGCATTACGACAATTATAAAATTGTCAATGGTAATGACACATTCCTTCTCTCTGTAAATGGTGATTTTTGTTCTCTTCATATATTCTGTGTTAAATATTGACCAAAATGTGGAAGAGTAATAGACTTCCTAGGTTACAATAACTTTCCCATCATTCCGCCACCCCCCACCAAATACAGGAAGTTGCAAACCATCGTTATCAAATGCTATTAAGAGAATATTTTATGTTTTCTGAGTATTAACATCAACTAATTTTAAAGCAACAAATTCCTCCATTGAGGAATGAGGATGGCCATCTAATAGACATATAATAAATGTTTGTGGCTGATATTAAATCAATTATCATAACCATCAATATTACTACTTCTACCATCACCAAAAGGCAACTGGAAAGCAAATGCTTCCCCAGCACATCACATTCACAAAACTGCCTATTGGAAGTCGGGTAATAAATACCCAACTTTCTGAGGAAGCAGAGTTCCAGTGGACAGAGAGCAGTAATTCCTAAGGACAATACTTCAAGTTAATTAAGATTAATAAACAAAAAAGGAAAATCTGTTCATTCATGAGAATTTATCATCTTCACCCAACATCTAAGACTACTATAAACTTACATTCTATAAGAAATGCTACACTCTGAGAAAAGGGCTTAGGGAGAATGCAATCTCAGGTAGCACAAGGATTCAATACTGCAGGCAAGGTCATGCCCTTGACTCAGAAGCACGACATACAGCTCATCTTCCACATATAAGACAAAACAGAAGGCTGATACTCTTCCTGCCTCTCAGAGTCAGCATTATAAACAGGATGTACGGTTTTATTTTTTCAGATTGAAAAACTGCTACAAGCAAAATGCCAGTGATTTCCCAAAGTATAAGTGTGAAAGATTTGGAAGTTGCAAGAACAAATTAATTAATTTCCTGATTCAGTCCCTAAAATGTTATTATTAGATTCAGTGACTCTCAGAATGACCCTAGATTTTATAACAAAATTCCTGCCTCTTGGGCCAAATCCACCATGGGTTCAAGGATTCTACTCCCAAGCCCCTCCCTTAGTTATTTATTTTTTTTAAATAATAGTTGGGTTAAGGTAGGCTCAATAAAACTGACAACATTAGAAAGATAAAAAAGTATATGAATTTTAAGATATATTATCAATATCGATAACAGCACTGTGAGATGTCAGGAAGATTATTTATGGAAGGTTAAGCACAGGAGATGTAGCAAATTCTAGAAGAGTAGGATTTTTTGCTCTACGATCTTAAGTTCAGCTGAAAAACATATGAACTAGTTTCTGAAGCTGTCAGTATTGAATGTTATTATTATAGTATTCAAATTTCTCATTAGCAGCTAAGCCTTACTTAAAGTCAATAAAAGGAATACATAGCATAAAACTATGGCTGGTGATAAAACAGCAGAAGGGAATTTTTTAAGATTCCATAATCTGAATCCAATTTTTTACTTTCATCTTTTATTGTAGTGAATTTCTAAGGCAATTATATAGTTACTATATATACAAAAAATACAGAATGGTTTCTTATGCATGTTTTAAAATATACATATTCAACTTTTACAGGTGTATATTTCTTGACTATGTAATAATTGTTTAAAATGCAAAAAATAAACCACTATGAAACATATATTTGTAAACTAATTAGACGCCAACTAGGGCAGTTCATATATTTTGTGAATTTTCTACTTCTTAAACCATAGTCAAGCAATTTGTAGGTCTAGGTTATCTAACAGAGTGTGTAACACAAATTAACTCACTTTTATTTCACATATTCTCCAATGAAGAAAGCTGTGGATTGAACTCTGCTAGAAAAAGAGCCAGAAAGAACTCAAACACACTATCAGACTAAAATACCATACATAGGACACACATTTATGCATTACACATGTTAGCAGCTTAAAGCACAGGACATGCAACCAAGACAGAAGTGACACTTGTGCCATGCAGCTCTTGGCATGCTCCCGTGAAGGTTGGTTTTGGTTTCTTATACACACAATGCTGGAGACTTAGAAAAATACACGTTTGTCCACATCTGGATTTTTTTTTAAGACTCAATCCTGAAGTCAATGGAGAAGATTTTACGATAGGAAACTGAAATATATTTGCTATTCCTCGTAACACATGTCTTCAATGGCTTTAATTAGACATTGCCTGTTTTAGAGGCGTTAGGAAGTTTTTCAACTCCTGTTTCAGTGTTAACCATTTCCCAAACTGGCAATCCACACAAGGAGAAATCATCTCAATTGCATTATTCATGGAACGCATTGTCAGTATTTAACAGTGCATAAAAACCCACCAGATAAGTAATTTAGAAATCTTAGCACTTTGTAATGCTAAGTACTCTGTATTTCCAGTTATTCATTTCTGCCTATTTTTTTAAATTGAATTTTGCTTAACATTAATGTTTTCTGTCCTATTTGATTGTTTGGATTAATCTGTTAGAGGCTCTTGAAACTCATCTTTTCCATTCTCCATTTTAAAACACATAAAATATTTAGCAAAGTTTTATAAACACAGGCATAAGAATAAATGTGTGGCTCTTGAACTAAAATTCATCAGTCCCAAAGGCTTACGATAAATTATTTGTAAGCTAATAACTGAAGAGAACAGAACTGTTCTTTTAATTGTAGTGTATTAGAGCAAACATAAAACAACCCTCTATTCCTTCCCAATATACCATTCTGAATATTAAATGGATTGAGACATATTCAATAACTGATTTCTGGTTTTCTGCATTTTCAATTTGAATTTCTCAAAATAAGATTTGTGGCTGGGTAATTTGTGAAAATTCAGCATGCCATTTTCACTGCAAGAATATGTTATGTATTTCATGCATATGAAAATTGAATTTGAAGATAGGCTGGATCTCTGATTGTTTTTAACTACGAAACTTCAAATAGAGCCCACAGAAATACATTTAGCTAACACAAGACATGTTAAAAATGAAGAAAATACAGTGAAGGGCTTATAACTCATTGCCATCATTAGAAAGCCTTGAGCCCTCTAGATTGATTTAAGCAGATGATCATTATTAATACACCAATTTTAAGAATTTACAAATGGGGGCTGATGCTGTGGCATAGCGAGTAAAGCCACAGTATCCCATATGGGCACTAGTTCAAGTCCCAGCTGCTCCACTTATGATCTGGTTCCCTGCTGATGGCCTGGGAAAGCAGTGGAATATGGCCCAGGTGCTTGGGCCCCTGCACTATGTGGCAGACTTGAAGAAGCTCCAGCCTCCTGGATTCAGATTAGCACAGCCCCAGCCATTGTGGCCATTTGGGAAGTGAACCAGCGGATGGAGGACCCTCCTCCCCCCCCACACTTCTGCCTCTCTGTAACTCTGCCTCTCTGTAACTCCGCCTTTCAAATAAATAACTAAATCTTAAAAAAAAATTAAACAAAAAATTAAATTATTATTTAATGATGAGTTAAGATTGTGACAACCACAGGGATTTGAATATTGAAGCAAGAGCAAACAACTTAAAATATCTCCCTTGGTCCTTTTCAGTATCCCTTCCAATCCTCACAAAGATTCACCTGCAACCCACTGGACAGCAACCAGGTACATACACTTAGGCTGGGATTTGAGAGGAGCCACCGAAAGAAAGGTTTTATGCACATATCCCCTGATCCCTAGAAGTGATGGGATATAGGGTGGAAGTGAGGGGAAGGTCAGGCATATTTTAGGTAGGTCGATGACACCGAAGAACACTTAAACTAAAGAGATGGTGAACCGTGAAGGAGTTCCTACGGCTGGGACAGGAACTGTGAGTGAGGGAGCACGTGTTGCTTATTGGGGAGACGTAAAGCTCCTCATCGTGAGTCTCTGGGAATCAGGGCACCGGACACATAGAAGAAAAAGAATGCAGGGATGGGACACCCAGCACGATGCCTGGCAAATGATCAATTATTTTAATAGATACCTACAGATAGTCCTTGTTCAGAGTTTCAAAACCTCATGATGGGCATTCATAAATCTAATAACTAGTTTTAGAGATTTAAAATTAAATAGTCAGAATGGCAAACAGGCCAAAACAAAACACAGAAATGAAAGAAAGCAAGTTTGTATGTGTTTGTTGGGAATTTTCATAGAGCAAAGCATACATTTCAAAACCTGCATTCAAATCCTATACAACATATTAGCTAGGATATAGATCCCTGTGACGATTCCTTTGGGGCACCTTTCTTCTCATCTGCCTTCCCCCTCACCCAGCTGGCTTCTCCACAACCAGGCCCAGGACCCACCCAGCTTTGATGACACCCACAGGGATGAGTGAGCGTAGCCCCACGGATCACCCTTCTCTCTACTCCCTGGAGTGTGACAGAGGTCACGATGGGAAGTATTTCCCAGCCGGAGGCTGGCTCTGGGACAGACTGTGGCCTCTGTGCCCTTGCTGAGCCCTGGATAGGCTTCTTGATTATTTGATGAAGAAGAAACCAGGCAGTGTCAACCATACGATGGGAGGAAAAAGGACCTCCTATCCCAGTTAAGGCAAGGGGATAAATCCAGGACCATCAGGGGCTCTGAAAGGGGAGGGCAAGAAGTCGGAGTGAAAAACACCTGGCAGTAAAGAATTTCTTCCCAAAAATCTAGGGTAGCCTAAGGATTTGAGTGAAAAAAATGGCATGAGGATATCAGGGTGAACTCTTTAGATAAGTGTGGATGTGGCTGTAGAGATAAGATGAAGAGAAAGGAAAAAAGAGCAAAGAAGACAAATAAAACCAGATTTTTGATGGGTAACTCTTTCAAGTTCTTCATTTTTTTTCCACTATTCAAATTTGAAAACTCAGTAATAATCCACTCCCATGCACTACAATATTTTTAGGTAATGTTTTTATAATGAGGAAAGTGTACCTAAAAACTGTGAGCATGAATGGATCAAAGAATTTTTATAAGGATTGTGAAGAAAAAAATAATGCTGGGAACGACTTTGCCTGTGCTGACACATATTTCTATGTAATTTAGAAGAACTCAGTAGCTTAATCATCAGATCTCCTAACAGTGACTGGATCCTTCAAATGCTCAGTTTGAGGCCAGAGTATTTTATAAGGATCTATTTAATGTGAAAATTTAGCAAACTCTCCAACATCAAATCACCCAAAAGACGATAGCAACTGTTGTCCCCTTGCAATCTTCAGTAATATCGCCACGTTTGGATGCTTTGGTGGACACACAGGACCTCAGGTACTTAAGTATTTTCATTTATGAAGTGCTGCTCTTCATTAGCATAACAAGAACCCCAACACAAGAATATTTTATCACTGAGTTATGTTGGTTTTACTTCCTACAGATAAGCCTACAGATTTTCTTCCACCTCACCCTCTGACAGCTCTAATTCAAATCTCCATCATCTTTCACTTGGATCCACACAACAGCTACCTAATTGGTCTCCAATTACCCACTTTTTCTCCTTCAATCTGTTTTCTACAAAGCAGAAATATGGAGATATTCCGAGACACATGATATGATTGCGACTTCCCATTTGCAGACTTTTTCAATGGCTCCTTGATGCTCTTGGGAAAGGACCATAAACCTTAGCAAGGCCAATGGACTCTGTAGAGTCTGAGCTCCCTCTCCAGAGGCCTCAAGCACTAAGGTCTCTGACATGGTTCTGACCTCCACCTGCTCTAAGCTCCAGTGCTTACCAGTTCTTGGAATGATCTCCAGCCACAGGGCTTTTGCATGCATTGTTTCCTCTGAAATGCCTTCTCTTTTCCTGGCTTCTGCCTTATTAGCTCCATCTCACACTTTGTACTCTAGCTTCCATCTGACTTCCTTGTAGAAAATCTGACCTCCAGAATGGAACAAATTTTCCTCTATTTGCTCTTCAGCAATATATGGCTGACTTTCATGGCATTTAAAACAGTTGCCATTTTATACTTTCTGTTATTATTTGATCACCAAATTCTACATTGGATCCAGTGTTCTATTGTATTTTTAGTATCTAGCACAGGAACTAGTTTACAGCAGGCTCTTAGTGAATACCAGAATTATTTGAACAGAGCACAAAATCAGTATTTGAAACTTATTCCTATGCATGATGGCCAGCTAGGATATACTTCTTTGTGTGTGCTGAGTTAAATAATATCTACTGAATTCATGCTCTCTAAAACGATGGGCAACCATTTCTAAACATTCTCTATACAAAATCTTCCTCATCCATCCCTCCCTCCACACACATGTGTATATAATTTCACCATGCTAAGTTCTCACTGTAGGTATTATTTGACAATAGTTGTTGGAAAAGAAAAATTTCTTCCTCAGTGAATAAAGTGTGGATATTTCACCATATTTAGCAAATATTGTGAATGAATTTATGTGTTCACTTTTTTTTAAAGAATGAAGAGCAATACTTCTTGAAAGGGTGAATTTTTCAATCAGTTTAGAACACTTCCAAAGCTGAAACTGGAATTCACTATTTTCACCTGCAAGCTTGTGGGACCTATCACTGATACCTTTTCAGCAGACAATATATACCAACTTGAGTCATGCATTCTTTTAGAACAGCAAAGCACACATTGCTGAAACAGATACTTGAACTTGCCTTAAAAATTATGCCTATCACTAAAATATGTCATAACCAGAACTGGTTAGAGTAGTTCCCAGGTATATGAATGCACAGTGAGCCTAATAAATTATCTCTGGTAAAATGTGCCAGCAGGTGCACTGGTAAGCATACTGATGTGGATCGAAACTGATCTTTTTCAATGTCACTTACACAGTACAGCAGTAATTGGCTTCTCAGTAGCCCTTGTCAGTTTCTCATAGCAGCATGGTGTGCAAGGAAGACAGGCAGTGCTAACAAATGAGTGATACCCATACGCAAGCCCATCCAGAAGATGAGAAGTAGTCACTTAGCATTCAGTAAACAAATACAGGAGAGCAGAAACTCTGTTATAATTTTAGCGCCTCTTCTTTGTCATGGTATACTTAGTAACACAGTTAGACAGTAGGGTCTGTATATCTCAATGTGGAATTCCCAATATTCAATTCACTAATATTCCCAATACTCAATTCACTAATAAATGTATTCACTGAATAAATACTGAGTGGAAGACATCATTGCCTGCAATGTAACTTGTTTGAAATGGAGAAATAAAAATCTTACGATAAGAGATCCAAGTCAACAGATAAGGAACACCTGATTTACAACAAGAGGTTCTGATCTGGAGTGTGGAACAGCGAAGTTGAACTGAAAAGACGGAATGAGCAGGGACCGGTGATGGGCAGGATACTCACAGAACAAAGGACAGGCCAGGATTTCATATGCAGCTTCTCTTCAATACTATCTCTGGGTCAAAGGAAAGCTCACAATATTTGAACAAATGAGAGCAGGAAAGGAGAGCTCAGCTGAGGCTGTGGGGCAACTTACCACATCCCTGGATTCCCCTTCTTTCGGGCTAAGAACCACTGAGAGCAAAATGATTCCAAGATCATGGTCAGGATAATGAGGATCCTTCAGTGGTAAGGTCACATCTGTGGGCCTGTGATATAAAATACTTGGGTTGTGAGCAGTTGTTAAATAATAAATCAAAATATATTTTTATCAATGATTTATTATGTAAAGAACAAAAGTGACTTTTTCCTCCTTTATTTTCTTGGCACAAATTTTGTTATCAGGATATCACCAAATTAAGAGTATTAATTTATCCAATAGTCTGTGGGTCAATGGGGCATTCTTTGATACATTGGATAAATTTTACTCTTCACAGGGTTCTAGAAAATTGCTGAAAAGGCCAAGGAACTATGACACTGTTGAAAAACCTGTAAGTCCTTTCTCTCTGAGCTCTAAACCCAGAGAGAGCAGAATCAAGTATTTTCTATAAATTTGAGTCCAGCTATAAAATGAATATCATTTATTTACTACTACCTTGATTTTAATCCTTTAAGATTTTTAAAACAGCAGTGTGAGTTAAACAGGTGAATGGGAGAAGAGGAAAGAGAAAACATAATTTGCCTCATATACAAGGACTCCTCAAAGCACTCATGGAAAATGTATATTTTGAAAAAAACTATGCATGGATTTCAAATTTTTTGCACCAAAATCAGTTAAAAAATTTTTTGTACTTTATTTGAAAGGTAGAGAGAAGGAGAGAGACAGAGACAGAGAGAGAGAGAGAGAGAGAGAGAGAGAGAGAGAGAGAAAGAGAAAGAGAAAGAGAAAGAGAAGGAGGGAGAGGGAGAAAGAGAAAGGCACAGAGATATTTTCTATCTGCTGGTTTATTCCTCAAATGCCCACAATAGTCTGTGCTGGGTCAGGTCAAAACCAGGAGCTCAGATCTCAGTTCAGGTGTCCCAAGTGAGTGGCAGGGAGCCAAGGATTTGAGCCATCAATTGCCTTCTCCCAGGGTGTGGCCAGCAGGTCGCTGAATTACAAGGGGAGGAGGCAGGACTCAACTGGACACTCATTATACGATATAGGCAACCCAAGTGGCATCTTGACTGCTGATCCAAACACCCACCACTAAACTCATCTTCTAATTGTGTGTACTCTCATACATTATAGGCATGATTCAAAAAAGCATATTTATTGAAAAGGATATTTGATATTTAAAATAATATTTTTAGTTTTTAACTGCTTAAGCATATGCCTAAGATATTTTTGGATGCTAAAAGACAAGTAAATCAATATTTAGAATTGGGTAACATAGGCTTTGGAATTAGATAAGCAACTCTAAGGAAGAGTCCATGAATATTGTACACAATCACTTTTAAAAAACAATGTGAAATGCAGATCCAACTGCCAATGTATAACCTTGCTTGCATATTTCAATTAATGTTGAACAGGGGTTAGTGCCCTGTAGAGTTAGCATCCTGCAAATCTAAGGGTCTATGTATGGAATACCCAGAATCTGAAAAAACTGGCAGAAGGGAATTCATTCTACCCACAAAGCACATATGAAGCACACAGGGAAGGTCTTTGTTCTGGGTAAAAGCAAGAGTTTTTCGATCCTGGCCAAACATCCAAATCCACTGGCAAGCTTGAACAAAGTGCATATTCCCGAGCTGACCCTCACCCCAATGACTCTGTTGATCAGGGCTAGTGGCTCGAAGTCTATGTACTTATAAAGCTCCCCAAATGATTTCCTCCCACAGCCAGGAATAAAAACCACAGGTATTTTCAATGCTAAGATTTTATGATAGTAAGAAATCTTTCACATGATGCTTAATTTATCAAGCTTAATTTATCAAATACAAACAATTTTCTGGTATCCGGAGTTTTATCTGGACTATAAGCGACCTGTCTGATACTATACATGTTATATCAGTTATGATACGAATTGTTCTAATATTAATTTAAAATTAATTAATAATCATTGTGATTTGATAGTAACAACTGTTCTTTTTATTTTAAGAATCACGTTAGGCATTAGAGCATACACACTCATGGAAAGAGAGTGCTTCAAAAAGTCTGTGGATGGGGCCAGCACTGTGGCATAGTAGCAAAGCCACTGCCTGTGGTGCTGGCATCTCATATGGGTGCTGGTTCAAATCCTAGATGCTCCACCTCTGATCCAGCTCCCTGCAAATGGCCTGGGAAAGCAGCGGGGAACTGCCCAAGTCCTTGGGCCCCTGAATTTTCATGGGAGACCTGAAAGAAGCTCCTGGCTCCTTGGCTTTGGACAGGCCCAGTTCCAGCCATTGTGGCCATTTGAGGAGTGAACCAACAGATGGAAGCCCTCGCTCTGTCTCTCCCTCTCTCTCTCTCTCTAGCTCTGCCTTTCAAATAAATAAATTTTTTAAAAAAATACAAAAAGTTCATGGAGTAGAGGAATTAAAAACCTATTTTTCCATAAACTTTTTGAAATCCTCTAGTATCTTTCTATAAATACAGGACTATAATTTGATTTATTTTCTTGTAATGATTAGAAAAAGAATCGGGAAATTAAAAAAATAATGGGGAAAACCTCATAATATATTTACAATGATTACATGGCAAAGACTTAAGAACCTTTGCAATTGCTTTAGGATACTCATTTACTGTTTTCTTGCAAAGAGACACACAACTGACTGCTTTCCACAGCAGCAGAAGTATTTATATGACTACTATTATTATTTGCATACATCTAGATTCTAGTGATCTATGAGTAGAGTGAAAGGGCACACACCAACTTGTGATTTTAAAAAGTATTAATTTGGGGCTGGTGTTGTGGCATAGTAGGTAAAACTGTTGCCTGTGACTCCAGCATCCCATGTGGGCACCGGTTCAAGTCCTGGATGTTCCACTTCCAAACAGGCTCCCTTCTAATGCACCTGGGAAAGCCGTGGAAGATGGCCCAAGTGCTTGGGCCACTGCCACCCACATGAGAGACCTGGATGAAGCTCCTGTTTCCTGTTTCGGCCTGGCCCAGCACCAGCTGTTATGGCCATGTGGGGAGTGAACCAATGGATGCAGATGTCTCTCTCTATGATCATCTGAGCAATGTCAGACCAAGAAATGTATCCTTTATCTCCAGATTCCTAGTGCTTGACACAGTGTCAGGGGCCAGAGCAGGTAACCATGGATTTTACTAAGGGAGAACTGCTGTTGAATGAGGTTGTCAAAGAAGATGTTCTCACTGCACCTGGATAGGTGAGAAAGGTGGAGTTGACAAGGGCTGGCTGGCTCGCAGGCTCACAGCCATGAAAGAGAACAGTGATGAGAACCCAGGTGTGCTGGAATCTTCCATTAACAGGCCCAGCTGTACTGCAAGGTGCAGCCATATTACAACCGTCCAGAAGTTACCTGCTTAACTCCAATTGTGTGAGATCCAGAAAGGCCGAGCCCATGAAGTCATCCTGTAGGCCAAAATCATAATCAAATACCTACAAAGCCAAAGAGACAAGGCATTGTTACAAATGGTTCCATTTCCTTAACAAATAGATAAAAATCTCTGTTTTGATTATAAAATATAGTTGTCTCTGTCACTCTAAACAATAGAACTCCTTACTTTCATTTCTTAAAAATTTGCTTTGGTGCTTTGGACTATTAAGGGCTCATAAAACATTCAGAAGGAAATTACATTGCATTGTTTTACTTAACATTATTGATTTATATGAAATGGAGCTTTTACAAAGATGGAACAAAATCAAATGGAATATAGTAAATCTTCAAAAAATCTGAGAAACACAGGCTTAGAATATTTTTTTGCATATCACAGTAAAGAAATTGACATCGGTTGAAGGCGAAATTTCATACATCAGTATGAAATTCAACAGCTTTTTTATAATGTACTGAGATGATAATACAAGTTCTTCATATTTAGGTAACTGAAGATAAAGACTGTAAGATTATAGGAAAACGCCATTTTAAACACACAAAGAGCGGTCAGCATCATGGCACAGCATGTTAAGTCACCACTTGTGACACTGACATCCCGTATCACAGGTCCAGTTTGTTTAAGTCCCGGCTGCTCTGCTTCTTCTACTGTGGACCCTGGGAGGCATCAGATGATCATTCAAGTCCTTGGGTCCCTGCTGCTGACATGGGAGACCCAGACAGAGTTCCAGGCTCCCAGCTCTGGCCTAGGCCAGCCCTTACCATTGTAGCCATTGGGGAGTGACCCAGCAGATGGAAGATCTCTGTCACTCTGCCTTTCAAACAAATAAATGAATCTTTAAAAACACAACACAAATAAATAAAAATAATGATATTATAATTAAAGCACTTTGCAAAGTTATATTAAAACTAAATCAAGGCAGGCGCTGTGTTGTAGCGGATACAGCCGCCCCCTCAGTGCAGGCATGCCATATAGGCGCCGGTTCGAGACCCGGCTGCTCCACTTTTGAACCAGCTCTCTGCTATGGCCTGGGAAAGCAATGGAAGATGGACCAAATCCTTGGGACCCTGCACCAGTGGGGAGACCCGGAGGAAGCTCCTTGGCTCTTGGCTTCAGATCTGTGAAGCTCTGGTCATTGTGGCTAGTTGGGGAGTGAACCAATGGATGGAAGACTCTCTCTCTCTCTCTCTCTTTTCTCTTTCCTCTCTCTCTCTCTCTCCTTCTTTCTTTGTGGAACTCTGACTTTCAAATAAATGTATCTTAAAAAAACCTAAATCAAAGATTTTATTGTCATAAACAGTTACTAAGGGATCACATTAATAACTAACAACAAAACAATAAGAAAAATAGAGAATGCATTTCTTCCTTCTGTCAATGCTCTTCATCCACTCTCTTGCCTTGTCTCATTCTTGTCTCTTGCATTGTCTCATTCTTACTAAGGTAACAGACTAAGGGAAAAGTCTCTGATTTCTTGAATACTACATTTAGTGAGGGCTCAGACAGTCAATATGTACACACACAGAAACACACACATACACATACACACACACATACACATAGATGCCCACACATGTTGAGTTCAGTGATGAGAGCTATGGAACCATGAAAAGGCTTAGGGGCGTGTTGGGAGTTGACATCTGACTTGGGAGTCCATGAAGACCCCTGTGAGAAAGTGTGTGTGTGCAGATCCCTGAATGCTGGGTTGGATCAAGTCCTTCCTGAATGGGGAACAGCACTGCAGACAGATCAAACAGTAAGCATAGGAGGGGAACAATATGTCGTCAGATAGGCAAGATGCCAATGAGAGAGACGGAGAATGGAAGGGCAGCTAGAGGGACAGCCCAGAGCCTGGTTGATTAGAGTCATTTCCAAAGGACTCCCAGTAAATGGGAACAGGCCAGCCACCATCTGTGTAGTAATTTTCTCCTTCCTTCATTCCCTCAGCCCATACTGACAAAATACTCATTATGTGCTCATTGTATGCTAGGTATTGAGTAAACAGTGGTGAGCAAATTGATGCTGTCAATGCTCATTCTTTAGCAAAGAAGACAAAGGTTGAAGAAGGAAAGGTATAGGTGATATGTCGTTATAAATTTAAAAATTTTATTCAGTTAATCTGAGAGCACACACACACACACACGGTTGGGGGAGTGGGCAGAAACAGATCTTCCATTTGCTGGTTCAATCTCCAAATGCCTGCAACAGCCAGAGCTGGGCCAAGTCAAAGTTAAGAGCCCAAAACTCAATGAGGGTCTACCACATGGATGTCAGGGACCCAGAGACTGAGCTGTCACTGCTGCCTTCCAGGATGTGCGTTAGCGGGTAGCTGGGGTGGGGAGCAGAGCCAGGACTCAAACGCAGGCATCCTGATACAGCATGTGGGTGGGTATCCCAAGCCGTGGCTTACCTGCTGTGCCAAGTGTCCATTCCTGTAATTAAAACTTTTGATAAGAGCCTTAGGGAAAAGAGATCATGAAAAGAAAGAAGAAGGGACATCAGGGAAAGCCTTTAAGGGGAAATGAGAAATGCGCTTAGATGAAGTTTCGACCTTGGTTTCCTGAACTTTTAAAATAGCTAATAGCTGTGTTCAGCACTGAAGTCCATGAACACGAACGGCTGTCAGCTCATGAATGGAAGACCCAGGCCTTTGGCTTCTCCAGGGTCTGAGAATCCACAAAGCTGAGAGAATCAGCAGCTTCCTGGGCATGGGAGCACATCAGTAGTACCCAGTGGCCAAGAGGCTGTGCACTAGGTGCTCCTGTACCCAACTCTCGGCATAAGAGTTAGAAAGCTCAGAGGAAACAGTAGGTTCAGCTTCCCTGAACCACGTGCTATTTTATTCCCCCTTAGTACAGGTATACTTCCATTAAAAATATGTTTAAAAATGACATTTAAACAAAAAGATGAATACTTTGCATTACAAAAGGATCCTTAGATTTGAAGAATCTTAAGGAGATTTATTTAAGTAGTAAGTTCCCTTAAAGCCTTTTGTATTTATTTAGTTTGCAGTCATTGCTTTACGTACAATCTTTCAGGAATGCATATACTGTAGAAAGCTCAGCACTCCTGCTATAAATATTCTCCCTGATCAATTACCCTTTTGAGCTTTAGCCATCTACTCGGTGGCCTATCACAGGCATATATGGCAAATCTTATGCAATGGACACCATGATATTTGCAAGTGACAGCAGTACTATATTCTATGCCATAAATGCATACCAAAACATTAGAAAAATTTCTCACGTATGATCTCTTCAATTCATATCATCCTAAGACTTGAAATCTTGGGGACAGGCCAGGTGGCACTTGATCCACGAGAATGCCTGGGGAACATCTACACATAGCAGCCAGGGGTCCAGGGAATAGTTTTGTGTAGATGGCCCAACAGGGCGATCCAATCTCCAAATTGTCTTCCCTTCTACCCTAAAGGCTTGATGTTTGCTTTAGTTCTCAATTCCCATTAACTGGCAAAGGCACAAACATGGTAGAGAATGGACACACCAGAACCCATTCATTATGAAATGATGCCACTTGGTTCAGAAGTTTACAAACCACTCAACAGAGGGAGCATGAGGCAAGCTGGGGCTACAGAAATAGGAAGTCACAGTAAGTACAGCTAATATTAATTAATGCTTATGCAACATTTACAGGTTTATATAGATTTAAAAGTTTGAATTCTTACATGCCCCAGTCAACTGGGTAATATTTTGATTTTTTCAGATAAAGAATCTGAAGGTGAAGACGTTGACATTGCTTTCCCCCACATCCTAGGGCTGGGAAGAGGCAAGATTCAAATCTTGTATTGCGTTTTAGAAACAGAGCATGTTTTATATTTAGCAAATATATCTTGGGCAGCCACTCTGAGAGGAGCCCAGGGAGCTCAAACATGAATAATTCAGATGAGATTCTCACTGCCACAGAGCCTCCACTGTGAGTCAGAAACTTTAGGGAACATCATGTTGGATTGCTCGGAACTCAATAATACCTCTCTCTATTTTCAAGTGAGTTCATATCTTATTCTAAACAATGAATTCATCTTTGATTTGATGGTCTACCAAGGAAAACTGAATCAGGAAGTGCATCAATTAAAGTGCTTTTGGATACAAGTCATGGAAAACATAACTCAATATGAACAGGAATTTTTAGCTCAAATGCTGGCCATGTCCATAGGTAGTTATGGCTTCAGGGGAGTTTTGACTGGCAGTTCAAATGATTCATGCACTTATTTGAATAATACTTGGTGAGTACCTACAATGAGCCAGGTACTATTCTAGGCAATTGAATCAGCAGTGAAAAAAACACTCTACATCTTTGATTTCTTGGAGCCTACATTTAGGGGAAGAGAGGTAGACACAAAAACAAATACTTGGAGCCGGCACTGTGGCACAGTGGGTAAGGCTGCTGCCTGCAGTGCCGGCATCCCATATGGGCACTGGTTTTGAGTCCCAGCTACTCCACTTCTGATCCAGCTCTCTGCTATGGCCTAGGAAAGCAGAAGAAGATGGCCCAAATCCTTGGGTACCTGCACCTGTGTGGGAGATCTGGAAGAAGCTCTTGGCTCCTGGCTTCAGACTGGTTCAGCTCTGGCCATTGTGGCCACCTGGGGGAATGAACCAGCAGATGGAAGACCTTTCTCTCTCGGCCTCTGTATTTCTTTAACTCTGCCTTTCAAATAAATAAAATAAATCTTTAAAAAGTCACCCTTGCCAATAACACTGAAATTACGGACAAGTATCCTTGATGTTGGCCTATATATCAGTTTTAGAATCTTGACAAGGTCTTGCTTTGATCATCCATGTGGATGTTCCCATAAACCCGTGTTAGGCAACTTTCTCTTCCAATGTTGGCTGATTCCATGGAGAATAACTTCTGATGTCATGTTAGTCACTTAAAAATTATTTACTTATTTGAGAGACAAATAAACAGCTCCAATCTTTGTGTGGGAACTTGGTTCACTTCCCTGCATTGCCAACTCCCTGCTAATGCAGCTGGGAAAGCAGGGTATGATGGCCCAAATACTTGGGCCTCCCTCTGCAACCCCAATGGGATACCTGAATGGAGTTTCAGGCTCTGGGATTTGTCCCATCCCAGCCCTGGCCTTTTCAGCTATTTGGAGAGTGAATGAATCATGGAATTGTCTCTCTGTCTCTGTCTCTCTTTGTAACTCTACCTTACAAACAAAAAGTACATCTTAAAGGAAAAGGATGCCGTGTTCTTGAAATCCTAGTAGCTTACAATATCACTTCAACCAACATTTTTCATTTAGATATTTGAGTGTCCAAAGTCAGGCTATAACACAGAGAACAGAAAAAAAAATAAAAGAGATTTCCTCAAAAGAAGTTCCATGAATTTTACAGAAAGTGAAAATCAATTCAAAAACACAAAAGTATAAAGTATTGCATAGAATATTATTTTGAGTTTGTGCTAGTATCTGAAAAAACAGTGAGATTTCTATTTACTTAATCACTTTTTCTTATGTAGGAATGTAAAAAGTGACAAGTCTTGCACAATTCGCCATGTATCTTCTTCTGCAAGATTTAAGTTAAATTGTGGCTTTACAATTTCTTCTGCCACCTATGTGGGAGAAGCAGATTGAGTTCAAGGCTCCTGACTTTGATCTGGCTGTTGCAGGCATTTTGGGAGTGAACCAGTGGATATAGGACCTCTCTGCTGTGTGTGTGTGTGTGTGTGTCTGCCTTTCAAATAAAATGGAAAAAAATGCCAGTTAAGACACAGGCATCCCACATCAGAGTTCTTCAGCCTGATATTTGGCTCCAGCGCCTAACTCCGTTGTTCTGCTAATGCAAACCCAGAGAGGCTACGGTGCTGACTCAGGCGATGACACAGGGGAGATCTGGATGGAATTCCTGGCTCCTGGCTTCATCCCAGGCCAGCCCACGCTGTTTCAGCATTTGCGGAGTGAGTCTGAGTATGGGAGAGTCATTCATTCATATTCCCTCTCTCTAATAAACACATAAAACTTGAACTAAAAAGACTGCAGATCCATATGTTTCTTATATGGAGCAATAACCCACCAGAGAAGGGAGGATCCACAATGGAAGTAATTAAAAATGCATTCCTTTCCTTTCATGATTTCTCTCTGAAGTGACAGTAATGAGATCCAAACAGTTGGCTGCTGTCGTTGTTAGCACCTGTTTCTCTCCGTCCATTTTCTCCCCAGCTGCAGCAGCTCGAACTCATCTCGCCTGACCATCTGCCCCCAGTAAAATTTCCTTCACAACCCACTTGGCTTTCTTCCTTTCTTTTCATTCCTCCCCTCCATCTCGGTTCTTGATAATAAAGGTAATTGGTTTTTCCCCATGTGGCTTTTTCTTTCGAGCAGTAAGGAGCAGAAAAAAAGCATTTTGGACCATGAAAATCTCCCCTTTGGTGGGAGAAGGGTGGTTATGAACACTCTCACATTAATGCCTATTTGGGAACACTCTCACACTGATAATTGCACACACCATGTACACTGATTTCTGGTGGCCACCGTCCACTTCAGATAACGTCTATCCACAACGATTTCTAGAAACTTAGCAACTGTATATGTAACGCATTCTTTTTACATCACTCATAAATTATCCTGCCATAATTTTCTTTTAAAAATCTATTTAAACTTTTAGTTAATGAATTTATTTGAGAGAGTGACAGACATAAAGACGGAGAGAGCTCTTAGCCACTGGTTCACTCCCCAGCTGGGAGTAGACAACAGCTGGGGTGGAGTCATGGCCAAAGCTGGGAGCTGGGACCTCAACCAAGGACACTCACCTGGGTGGCAGGAACCCAACCACTTGAGCCATCCCTGCTGCCTCCCAGAGTATGCACTGGCGGGTAAGTTGGAGTCAGAAGTTGGGGCTGAGTACAAACTCAAGCATTCCAATAAGGGACTCACGTGTCCCAACCAGTGGCATAACCTCTAAGCCAAATACCCATCCTCCTGCCATAGCGTCAGTGTCATCTTGACTATTCCCTTTTCCTTTGTGTGAGAGAGGGAAACAACTGGAGGCAACACAATGATGATCTGAGGATCTGAGGGAAAGGAAAAAGCCCAGTTGTTGAGTGATCCTATGAGATTTGGGCTCAAGTGGCGACCGTGGTAATTTAGAGAAAGGGAGAGCTTGGAGTATTGCGGTAACAGAAGAAAAGAATCAGGTGGCTGAACAGACTGTCAGAACAGAGTAGCACCAAATGTAAACGTGCAGAGATATGAATGAAAGAGAAGTGAGGTCTGAAAATAAAAAAATAATTAAGATTCTAACAAGGATTCAGTTTGTAACTTCCTTAAATTCTTCCTCACTTTCTTATAAACATTTTTTTAAAAATTAAGTAATTAATTTGAAAGTAATTGATTTGAAAACAGAGAGAGGGATAGAGAGAAAGAGAGTGACCAAGAGGGAGAGAGGGAGAGAGGGAGGGAGGAAGAGGGAGAGACAGAGAGAAAGGGGGAGGACAGGAGAGACAGAGAGGGGGAAATGGAGTGGGGAAACAGAGAGGAAGAAAAGGAGGGAGGGAGGGAGAGAGAGAAAGTAAGGAAAACAAGGAGAGAGAAGGAGGAAGAAAGAGAGGGAGGGAGGGAGAGGGAGGGAGGGAAGAAGGGAGAGAGAGAGATAGGCTTTTATTTGTTGGTTTACTCCCCAACCTATCGTTTTATGACCCCCATTTTAAACTACATTTCCAGGAACAGTCAATCTTATAAACATATAAATAACGGATTTGGAAAGAGAGGGCGCGCTGGCACATGGAGACTCATCCACAGGCGCCCAGTGTGCGCTGACTCAGCCCCAGCACCACTCGGGAGGAGCTGTGCTGCAGACTCCTGCTGAATGACAGGGAGCAGTCCTGTCCTGAAGGCCAGCTCCCCTCCCTGCTCTCCCACCTCCATCACATGCGCAATAGGGTCATGACGATCAGAATACACCCCTGGAGAAAAATCCCATCGGAAAGAGAGACACCATAAAAAACCACGCACGGGAATTTCTATGCCAGATTCCATTAGAGAAAACAAACCGATGTCTCACCTTTATATACAATGGCTCCCTAAGATGATCAACAAGAAGGCAAGCTTTTTCTTCCCAAACAGGATTGAGGTTCTTGTGTATGATTTTACTTCTAAAAACTTCCTTTCCTCCAATTTTAAACTTCACGTATGGATCACTCGTCCCTGTTAAAGAGAAACAGATTGGTCTACGTTGAACATGTCTTCTATAGAAGAAAGGGGATTGATCAAGGAAACATCAGAAAGTATTTGAAGACAGACAAGTTAAATGAAGCTGATCACATGGGAAAATCAGGGCAAAGTGTTTTTCCTTCTATGTTGAAGGCATAATCCATTACTTTCTTCTTATCATTATAGCATCTTTGGATTTTAATTCTGTAACCTTGTCCTGCTATTCACCAAAAACTCCTCCATGTTGAATATGTAAATTTAATTCAAGCTATAAATCACAGAGATTAATCTGACATTTCTCTTTGTATTATCTGGTCAACTGTATCAAGGATGATCAATGATCCTGACTGATTTAACTAGCTTTAAAGACACAAATGCTGCTAAGAGTTTATACTAGTCTATTGCACTTAGGGAACATGAGTCTCAAATTGGGCTTCCTTGGTCCCATATTCTCTCTTGTTGAGAAGTTTCAATTTTAGGATCTTAGGAAGGGATGAAGGACTCCAAGGAAGGCATGAAGGAAATGGGTACCAGTTATGAAATGGAGATACTTTTGTATTATCCCATCATACTTCTCAAACTACCTACAATGATAAAGAAAATCCTAATTGCCAAGTTGAGTTTCCGCTCATTGATGAACAATCAGCAAGGAATGGACTCAGGATCCCATGCAAGGCTGTCTGACAGTAATGCCTACACCTTCTCCACCACACTTGCAAGAGGGATTGGACTTGCATACCCAGACATTCATTAGACTTTGTCGTTTGAGTGTAGGCTGACGAATGACACCAATCATGACCTAAAAATGGAGCTTACACTGTTCTGAGGATTCCCAGGGAAAGTAAGTCTGTGCCATACATCTACAAGAAATCCTCCCAGTGTAGAATCTTCTTCATCTTCAGGAAATGACGTAAGATTTGACCATCTTATGATGAAGTTAGGCTTCTTTCTCCCTGTTTTTTTTTTTAACTTTTATTTAATGAATATAAATTTCCAATGTACAGCTTATGGATTACAATGGCTTCCCCCTCCCATAACTTCCCTCCCACCCGCAACCCTCCCCTCTCCTGCTCCCTCTCCCCTTCCATTCACATCAAGATTCATTTTCAATTCTCTTTATATACAGAAGATCAATTTAGTATACATTAAGTAAAGATTTCAACAGTTTGCACCCACATAGAAACACAAAGTGAAACATACTGTTTGAGTACTAGTTATAGCATTAAATCACAATGTACAGTACATTAAGGACAGAGATCCCACATCAGGAGCAAGTGCACAGTGGCTCCTGTTGTTGACCCAACAAATTGACACTCTAGTTTATGGTGCCAGCAACCACCCTAGGCTCTCGTCATGAGTTGCCAAGGTTATGGAAGCCTTCCAAGCTTGCCGACTCTGATCATATTTAGACAAGGTCATAAAAGACAGGGTGAAGATAGTAACCAATGATCCTAAGAGTGGCGTTAACCAGGTCTGAACAATTATACAGCATTAAGTGCGGAAGAGGACCATCAGTACACACAGGTTGGGAGTAGAGCCATTGGTGGTGGAGTAGAGGTTATGATTACGAAGGAATGAGGCCCACGTGCGCTAGACAGGGTCTAGAACAAAGGACAGAGTTATTATTAGAGGAGCTAAGAAAGGTGCTGTCTAAGCTACAATTAAGTTTTCTGATTGAGAGGCAAATAGAACCTGACAGAAGGGGCCTGGTAATAATCTGGTGGGCTTTAGGCCTTGTAAGTTAAGAGGCCCAGACCTATCTATCTCTTCACATGGGGTACATCCTAAGGGAGGTGTAAACCACCTGAGGGAAGGCACCCTGTTGACTTTCATTACTTGGCTGGCCTGGGAGGAGAGCTGGCCAGGTAAAGGCAGGTGGCATCTCTAACAAGAAAATTACAGTTCTGCCTGCAATATTGCTGACCCTACTTGACCATACCCTCAGCTGCAGTGGTCACTTTGGAAGTTGGGCTGAGTGAAGGGCTTTTCAGCTTAGAGCCAATAAGATCTGTGGCTCTGACCTGGGCATCCTTCGACTCCAGGGCAGGTCCATTTCCAGTGATCCAACTCTTGGCAGAGCTGCCAGGGCTCTTCACAAGTTGACTTCTGCTGAACCCCAGGCTTACCACATCGAAAGCCACTGCAGTGGACTGGCCTGTTGGGTCTCCTTGAGGGCAGATCACTGTACAGATCAGCCATTAATAGGCCTGCCACCCATTGCTTCTGATGCCTAGCTTTCCTTTCCTCCTGGTTTGTGTTAAAGCAGACCAAAGGATGCAAGTCAAGGGAGTGCCCAAGTCCCATCTCTAATCTTCGGTGGCCTGAACTACAAGTCTATAGTCACAGGCATGTTCTGTAGTAGTTTTTCTAAGGTAGACAGTGCCCATGAGGAAAATTATATTCTCACTTTAAAACTTTCTTTCCCTTTGGTCTGAAAGGGAGGTTTTTTCTACTTACTGTATACTTCGCTGATGGCGAAGTAAATCTAGCTATGAGATTATTATTTAAGCTCTTATTTTGGCTATGTTAGTACAGAAAAATGTTAGCCATCTCTTTTCTAAGGTCTAAAGATTAAATTGTGCATTCTACAGATTCCTTAATAATAGAATCAGTTACCTACCTTGAAGAGAATAGAGAAATGAAAGAACAAGTTGGGCTTAGAATAGAGAAATGAGGGAGCAAGTCCTAGATCGCTTGCTGACAATAGCAATATCACATGAATACTCAGCAAACAGTTTCAACCATTAGATAACAACTTAAGAAAACATTTACCAGAAGGTCCAATGCCTTCTATAAATTTTAAGAATCATGTATTTGGAAACACCTCTTAAATATCTAACATGGTGTAGTTTGTTTAACCAGTAAACTTAAGCACAAACATGTAAAATGTTTTTAGTTTCTTTCTACCAAAAAGTATAAAACATATGATACAGAGATTCAGGTCACACGAATTAAAATGTATCTTTGATTAAATTTAGCAGCTTAAATTTATGGACAATCTTATCTATAAGCCGATTAAAATAAAATTCTTAATAAAATTTTCCCATGTGGACATACAATATGTACACATATATAACATAATAGACCAATATAGCAATTTTAATAATAGCTTTTAAAATCTTTAACTCTTTTTGTAAATTGCCAATTGATTTGAATTGCTTTTTGTTTTTATTTTATTTTATTTTTTAGACAGGTAGAGTGGACAGTGAGAGAGAGAGACAAAGAGAAAGGTCTTCCTTTTTGCCGTTGGTTCACCCTCCAGTGGCAACTGCGGCCAGTGCATCGCGCTGATCTGAAGCCAGGAGCCAGGTGCTTCTCCTGGTCTCCCATGCGGGTGCAGGGCCCAAGCACTTGGGCCATCCTCCACTGCCTTCCCGGGCCATAGCAGAGAGCTGGCCTGGAAGAGGGGCAACCGGGATAGAATCCGGTGACCTAACCGGGACTAGAACCAGGTGTGCCAGTGCAGCAAGGCGGAGGATTAGCCTGTTAAGCCACGGTGCCGGCCTGCTTTTTGTTTTTAGTAACCTCAGTTAACCATACTTTCTCTCAGTTGGTACTGTTAATACATTATTGGCTTCATCTGTTTACAGAGCCATCCCAAAGTACTGAATACAATAAAAGTGGCTGGAAAAAGTCCATAGGAACCTATAGGAGGACAGCTAAACACAGAACCAACAACGCTTTAGTTTTATGAGCAGCAAATCATATATAACTGTGGATGACAAAAGACTTTAAGTTGCCATGTTTAAAATTATAAACTCATCAGCCAACAAGAGGCACCTGCTTACTTCACAGTATTTTTGAAAGCACCTGTAGGATTTTACAAGTATTTAACCCTTTAGGCCTCTGGGGCTTTTCTCATTAAGATAACTATCATGTCTAGTAACACAAGATCATTAGACTTTTTAATTCTCAAACATTTGTATTAATAGCATTTTCCATTATAGAAACTTAAAATTTAGTACCACGTCACATCTTGACAGTACTTCTAATATAATCCAAATAGCCTGATTAGTTGGTGTCTCTATAAAATGAGAGACATAGGTCCTTTAATTTTTTCAGTCGGGCCCAAACTGGAAAAACCAAAGTCCAGGATTTACTGGAAATTTTAGAGACCAGATTGTTTGAAACTTTGATTTTCTGAATGCCTGTCAAGAATGCTAAGAAGGCTCAAAATCCAAAATATCTGGTTGAAATAAGATTCCTTAAAATCATGACATAACATAGACCAAATGTGATCATTGTTCAGATCTTTGAAAATAAGCACATATTTAAATAACCCATAGCTCTTAATAAAAATTCAGCTGTTTTTGAACAATTAGAATTTAACAGACATCAAGAGAACATAATAGATTACTTTAACACATTGCTTTAACAGAGCATCAGAGTTTAATTCTATGTCAAAGAGAAATTGAGCTTCCTGTGATCTTTTGCTGTGAGGTTTCCTTCCTTTACCTTCTTTCATATTGATGACCATGTTTCTGTGTTTCTGTGTGTAACACATCTTTAAGCATCTTTTGCAGGGCAGGACGAGTGGCGACAAATTCTTTCAATTTCTGTTTGCTATGAAAAGTCTTTATTTCACCTTCATTCACAAATGAGAGCTTTGCAGGATATAATATTCTGGGCTGGCAGTTTTTCTCTCTTAGTACCTGGGCTATGTCTCGCCATTCCCTTCTAGCTTGTAGGGTTTCTGATGAGAAGTCTGCTGTGAGTCTAATTGGAGATCCTCTAAGAGTAATCTGACGTTTCTCTCTTGCGCATTTTAGGATCTTTTCTTTATGTTTCACTGTGGTGAGTTTGATTACAACATGTCGTGGTGAGGATCTCTTTTGGTCATGTTTATTAGGGGTTCTATGAGCTTCCTGTACTAGGATGTCTCTGTCCTTCTCCAGACCCGGGAAGTTCTCTGCAAGTATCTCACTAAAAAGGCCTTCTAACCCTTTCTCCCTCTCCATGCCTTCAGGAACTCCTAGAACCCGAATGTTGTGTTTTTTAATAGTATCCTGTAGATTCCCAACAATATGTTTTAGATTTCTAATTTCCTCTCCTTTTCTTTGGTTTGCCTGTTTCCTTTCCTGTGCTCTGTCTTCTAAGTCTGATATTCTCTCTTTTGCTTCACCCATTCTGTTTTTAAGGCTCTCTAATATGTTTGTCATTTGATCTATTGAATTTTTCATTTCATTATGATTTCTCATCACTATCACAGTTTCTTGTTCTACTAGTTGTTTCATTTCATTTTGATTCCTCCTTAATATTTCATTTTCGTGGGAGAGATTTTCTATCTTGTCCATTAAGGATTTCTGTAGTTCAAGAATTTGTTTTTGAGAACTTCTTAATGTTCTTATCAATTTTTTGAGATCTGCTTCTTGTATTTCTTCTATCTCATTATCTTCATAATCTTGAATTGGGGTGTCTTTTTCATTTGGGGGCATCATAGTGTCTTCCTTGTTCTTGTTACCTTGGTTTTTGCATTTGTTGTTTGACATATTGGAGATATTCTTTGATTTCTTCACTGTGGTGTTTTTCTTTTTATACTGTGACTCTAGAATAAGTGGACTGTCTGCTTTCGATGGAACCTTAGAGACTTGAGATGAGTGTGGCCTGAGTGCTTTGTTTGGTTCCTCAGGGTTGAGGGTGTGTCAAAGGTGACACTCCCAGGTTAGGCGTGGTAAATCTCTCTCTTTTTTTTTATGATTCAAAAAGGACGTAATTCCACACAGCTGAATGGAATTGGAGGTAGTTAGCAGGCGAATGATATACCCACAGGAGCCAGAGATTGGAAGCTCTTTCCCAAGGACCACACAGGGAATCTGTGCTGCCCTCAGTGTGGGCTCCAATTCTCCTACAGACTCCCACTGGGTTGCCAAGGTTACCAAATTGTAGTGTCTCTGGAGAGTACTCACGTGAATTCTGTGAGTTCTCTCCCCCACCGTCTCTTTTTTCACAGTCTCAGTTCATTAGCACCACACATTCATTAAATCCTAATCTCCTGTTATTTCACACACACACCCCCCCCCAGAGTCAGCTGTTTCTGCTAGGCTCAGGGCCGGTGCAGACCTGAGGTCACCCTGCTTATGACGTATGTCTAAAATGGCACCTGCTCTTTGTCTTGCTCGCCTTTGAGAGGTGAGAGGAGAGAGAGAAACTCGTGTCCGTATCAGTCACTTTTTTTTTTTCTCTCTCTCTTCTAGTTAGCCTGGTGAACTTTTCCCTACGGGGTTTCAAGCCTCGTTCCCTCTAGTCTCCTCTTTCTGCTTTCCCACTGGTGTCTCAGGCTATTGAGGTTCGGCTCACCTCGCGTTCCAGCGCTGGTGTGTTTAGTCTGCCACTGGTGTCCCGAACTTGGGCTCTCACGCTCTCCACACAGGTCCTCTGTGAATCACTAGTTCTGGAAGAGTTTCCTCTGCTGTTTCTTCCCCTACTCTTCCTTGAACCTGCAGTATCTCCACTTTTATTAAACTGTCTCTCCCCGGACTATCAGTGTGCTCCCTTCCTATTCTGCCACCTTGCCCCTCCTTGTTTTGTGTAATTGAAACTGCCGTTAATAACTAGAATCTGTGAGAATACCTCAAAATGTTCATGGAAAATGGAAGTGAAGATAAGTTGATTTTGATGCAAAAATTTTTTAAATCTATGCAAATTTGTTCATATTACATATTCTCCATTGACTTTTTCAGACACCTTGTATGCATAGACTCTTGAAATTTTTTGCATCAAGATTAATTTGTCTTTTAATTCTTGTTTCCATAAACTTGCTGAAGTATTCTCAGATATAATTTGAAGAAAAATATGAGCAGGGCTCTGAAAACTGTCAAACCACATACACATTAGGCATTACAAATATGAAGCTGCTATCTTTAAAAAGACCCTCTCCCCATATCCCCTTCCAGTACTCTGCTCATCTCAATGGCACAATAAACTCCCATTCTCAATATAAGGACTGCCTTACAGGATTTGCTTCTTCTTAATTAATCAAAACTCTCCACAGTTCTCTCACAAAATATAATACCTGATTTTATGTGTGCCTAGATATGGATAAAATTAAACAAGGATTCTGACATCCCACTGTGAAACTCCATTTCATTTCGACAGTAATGCCTACAGTGAGGGTGCAGGCTGCACTCCCCAAGGCAAGACTTAGTGTGCCAGTTTGATTTTATTACAAAAGTACAAATTCTAAAAATATTTGTAAGTGTAAAAGCAGGCTATCCCAGGGTGACCTGGTACAATGCATTCATTCCTTGGTGATGGTGAAAGGGGCCCACGCAACCACTCCTTTCAACATAGTGGTTCCCAAATATGGGCTGTGGGTCCTGGAGGGTAGGGGCATTGAAGACCTTATTTTGGGAGACACTAAAATGCATGCATCCATTTGAATTTCCTCCATCACTCCCCAGAGTCAACCACTACCATTGGTTTTGAACATCATCTGTGTAACTACTACCATCCACGAAGATAAAATGAGCTCCATCGGATCACAGGCATTTGGAGCACTGATTTTTTGTATCTCCAGCACACAGTGTACATCTGACATAGTGTACACCCTCAACAAATATGTGGTGAACAAATGAACACATGAATTACTAAGGTCTTGATGCAGAAGGCAGGCAGTGTGTAAAATCTGTCGATGAAAACAAACGAAAATTTGGGGATCTGTGTTCTAGGTTTCCACAGTTCAATATGCCCAGTGTTCCCAAGCATAACCTTATGGTACCACTTTTAAGAAATGAGTTCCAATGTTTTTCGCCTCTCCTGTGCTTAGACACCAAAACCTGTGTCCTCAGAGTGACATCTGAAGATGATGGCTAAGACCAAGGAAAGGTCTCTGAGCATCCAAAGCAAATGTCTCAAAAAACATGTGCTACAACTTTGGTCTTTTCTTGCAGGATCACTGTTTAGTCTGCTTAGGCAAAATTTTGACAAATCTCATTAACAGATATTTCAGCATAAAACAGGAAGGTTAGGTGACAAGAGGAAGTCAGTGAGAACGCATTAAGAAACGACAACCTGCAGTTAAGAAGAAATTTAATATTTGAAGAAAATTTATTACACTTTTGAAAAGTTTTGCTTCCTAGTTCAAATGGGAGCAAATGGTTCTAAGAGATACTTAGGGCTTATAAATGACAGATGGCAGTAAAAATGAGATAGGCCCCAAGAATAAAAACACTACAGTATGCGTACACAAACAAACAGTAGAATGGACTAGATGAGAAGCCTCAGAAACAGTAACAGGACTGTCCTATGGGATGAAAGTTATATTAATAAAAGACAAACTGCTCTGAAGATGGTGCTAGATGACTCCCTACATGGAGAACAGTGAAGCCAGATCTCTACCTTATACCACATGCAAGGATGAACTCCTTGCAATGCCAACATCTAAATGTCATTAATAAATCTACAAAAATAATGGAATATATAGAACTGAAAATGAAGGGAAATATTTCTTAAGCAAAACTTAAAAGCCCAAAACAGACTGTGGAGACAGAGATGGAGGGGAAGAGAAGGAGGGGGAGGGGGAGGGGGAGAGAGAGGGAGAGAGAGAGAGAGGTTCATTTGATTTGGGTAGATTTAACAATTTCTGTACAACAAAGGATATGATGGCAAAGTCAAGTGCAGAGGTCATAGTGGAAATACCTGAAATATTGCACTACCTGAAACAGACAGGAGATTAATATCTTGAATGTGTAAGAAGTTCCAAATCAGTTAGAAGAAGACAGGAAATTCAATAGGGAAATGGTTAAATTTATGAATAGTCAATCCACAAAAGAGAAAGCCCAAATAATGCATGAAGAAATGACTAAGAACACCAGTAATCAGAGAAATACAAATAATTAAAAATGTGAAATGCCCTTTCAATGATCAGACAAAAGTAGAATATTGTAAGCCTTCACATTCATTGCTTTGTGGCCAGCTCCCATCTTTTGAAGAGCTCTCCTGCCTCACTGAAGCTGAAGCCAGTATTTGCCTCCCGGTCCTCCTGCATTGACTTGGCGTGCCACTTACAACTGCTGTGCAATAAACCACTCTAAGACTTGGTGATGTGAAGCTATTTCATTGTGTCCAGGGATTCTGTGATTCGGGGATTCAGACAGGGAGTGGCGGGGATGGCTTGTCCCTGCCCTAAGAGGTCTGGGTCTCAGCTGGGAGGGCTCAAATGGCTGGAAGAAACAGCATCTGAGCACACTCAAATGCTAGCTTTGGCTGGTGGCTCAGCGGGGCTGTTGGCTATGCCCTTACATGTGGTCTTTCTGTCTGTAGTAGACTGACTTCCTCACAGTGCAGAAGCTAAATTCCAAGAGCAAACATCTGGAGGGGGAACGGTGGGAGTGCACAGCATTTGAATGGTCATCACATTTGTAGAAAAAATTACAACAGCCTGCTCAAGTTGAAGGGCAGAGGACACAAACCCCACCAGCTGATGTGAGGAAAATGAAGGTCCCGTTTGAAGAAGGTCACGGGGGATGTTGCAACCATCCTTTCAAAAATAAAAGCGACCCCTCCGAGAAGCAAGGAAGGAGTAACGTGAGGAAGTAACAATAGAAGGGGAGACTTGGACTGATGACCTTGCAAGCCCAATGCAGTGTGCTCAGCCTCTGTAGTGGAGAATGGTTCCAGTGTGTGGTTGTTAGGGACCGATCAGCATGGCTGTTAGGAAACTGGCGCAATTTTAGCCAGGCGGACACATGGCCCAACCTCTGTTGTCAAGCTCCACCCCCATCCTAATGGGATTCGCTGCTCCTGCTTCCCTGCCCGCCCTTGGGCAAAGTTTTAAAAGGGCCTGTTCCTGAACACGTGCTCTCTCAGCTCTTCCCTCCTGCTCTCTTGGTTTTTCTCTCTTGGCCCTTCTCTCCTGTGCTCTCTTGGCTCCTCTCCTCCTCTTGTCTCTCTTCTCTCTCCTCTCTCTTAGCTCCTCTCCTCTCTGTTTCTCTCATACTCTCTTTCTCCCCTTTTCCTTCGCCGCCCCTTCACTCCGGTCTGTTGGGTGTTCCCCAATAAACCCTTTCCCTTACTCCAGTGTTCGGTGTTTTGCAATGGCTAACATTAATATATAACAATGGCCTCGATGCTCCCTCAGTTTGATTAAAATTCGTACCCTTTTCTTCCCAATTATATGTCCTTGACCTATTCTTTTCTTACACCATTTACTTTTAAAAAATTTTCACAATTTTCTCTACCCCTTTGAGATGAAGTTCTTTTCCAGTCTCTTGCCAGTTGAGCAATCCTGGAATGCCTTTCTCAAAGACCTGGGAGCCATCTCTTTGAAATGTGACCAGGAAGACAGATAGGGCCCTTTTCTCCCAGTGGGGGAGGGTAGAAAGCTAACTCAGACAAGAGCCAATCATCAAACACTGAAGGAATGATTATATCGATCGATCAACCTGTTCCCTAGTATCCTGCAGAGCCTTTTCATAGCTCACCCCAGTGCTTAAAAACTCTCCTGCATTTTTGTTTCAATGAAATTGAGTTCATTCTCTCTGCTTTATTAGACTAGTCCTTGTCTCCATTACAAGAGTCTTGAATAAAGTCTTCCTCGTCATTTCTACACGCGTCTGCAATTTTTCTCTTTAATGCAACAAAGAGGAATCCGGTTGTATGCCTAAACACTACTCTTGGCTGTCTAGCTATAGAAATATCATTATTGGCCCCAATTCTTTACTCTTCTCTCTAGCTCTATCTTTGTAACCCCTGCTGCTCCAGGCAGACTTTGCCCTATAAGACTTGCTTCGGTCCATGGATTTAAGTAGATGAACCCTACAGTAAGCAGAGGCCAGGAATGTGCTTGTGAAGTGGGTGTGTCCTTTCTCACCCTGAGAACAGCACCCCTGGCGAGCTCACTGGCCCCAAGCAGCAGGAGGGAAGAGGTGTGAAGTGGAGCTGCAGAGCTGAAGCTGAGCTGCCAGGCTTACAAACAAAGCACAAATGCTCACTACGGTTCGCAGCGGAGGTTTTGTGACGATTTATTAGACAACACAGCTGTGCTGAGTTGACCGACTGCCTAGTTTGCTGGCCCTGCTAGAAATTCCAGGTACAGATTTCCTTGAGTATATTCCTTTTTTTTTTTTTTTTTTTCCTAAAATGGGTTCTGGTTGCAGCTAAGACCTCTGAGTGATGCAGAGGACAGCATCTAGTGTGGGTTGGGCAGATGGGAAACCTTGTGTTTAGTAATTTCAGAAAGCAATCTAGAAATTTCTTGTGAAATTATGCATATGCCTTTGACCCAGCAATTTTATTTCTCCTCAGAGAGATTTCTTCTTAGGTAATGTTTGTGTGGGTTCACAGAGACTATGTAGATACTATTACTGCACTGTTTGTGGCAGTAGCTACCTAGGTATCTATCCCATGAGATGGGAAAGGTGACATGTGGTAGATACACACCCAGAATGAGATGCTTCAAATTTTTCATGTAAAAAGGAATTAAAAGATAAATGTATTAAGGTAAAACAAATTAGAATCCATGCACATGAGGGGGTCTTCAGAAAGTTCAAGAAAAATGCATATTGTGAGCAAACTAAGAATGAATTTCAATTTTTGCACCCAAATAAAACTTATCTTATTAATCCCATTTTGGCTCTGACTCCATATCACCCTGGGCAAGTCTATTTTCCATTTTTAGATCTCCAGTTTCATTACATCACTGAACTGCACACCTGAAACAGGCCCACCCTCACCTCTGCCTTTGACTGAATGCTCTCCTATATTTTGTAGTGTAGTCCCAGTGTACAAACACAGAAACCACATCATTTGATGCAAGTGTCTACCCTCAGCATCCAAACATGTTCCATGATCTCCCAGTCTAAACTTCCTTGCCTCCACCTGCCATCTTTAAAGGTCTTCCTTTTTCCATTGGTTCACCCCCCAAGTGGCCACCACGGCCGGCGCGTTGTGGCTGGCACACTGCGCTGATCCGAAGCCAGGAGCCAGGTGCTTCCTCCTGGTCTCCCATGTAGGTGCAGGGCCCAAGCACTTGGGCCATCCTCCACTGTACTCCCGGGCCACAGCAGAGAGCTGGATAGGAAGAGGGGCAACCGGGACAGAATCCGGCACCCCGGCCGGCGCCGTGGCTCAACAGGCTAATCCTCCGCCTTGCGGCGCCGGCACACCGGGTTCTAGTCCCGGTCGGGGCACCGATCCTGTCCCGGTTGCCCCTCTTCCAGGCCAGCTCTCTGCTGTGGCCAGGGAGTGCAGTGGAGGATGGCCCAAGTGTTTGGGCTCTGCACCCCATGGGAGACCAGGAGAAGCACCTGGCTCCTGCCATCGGAACAGCGCGGTGCGCCGGCCGCAGCGCGCTACCGCGGCGGCCATTGGAGGGTGAACCAACGGCAAAAGGAAGACCTTTCCCTCTGTCTCTCTCTCACTGTCCACTCTGCCTGTCAAAAATTAAAAAAAAAAAAAAAAGAATCCGGCACCCCGACTGGGACTAGAACCCGGGGTGCTGGTGCTGCAGGCGGAGGATTAGCCTAGTGAGCCACGGCGCCGGCCTCGATGCACTTTTAAAGAAGGAAAATACGGGTGCTGCAATGTCCTAAATTGCTGAGTAGAGAAAACATTTGCCTCCCACTGCTGTAATTTTTTAGCTTGTTTGTTATGAGATTGGAGACAACTGGCACCGGGTCTCAGGTCATCTCTCATCTGTAGTACAGGTTGATAACACCTGCTTTTCCCAACCTCACAGAGTCATTCTGAAGGTTATCTAAGGTCAGGGTGTCTGTAGGTTTAGGTTCTTGTGAGGCTGTGGTCTCTGCTTGCAGGGCAATGCCTTGTTGCTGGGTTCTCTACAAGGGACAAATACTGTGTGCTACTAGGAGTCCTTAACCTCTGGAGTCCTGCTAGGATGCACTAATGCATTCGGGAGGGCAGGGTCCTCAGGACCTAATCCCCTCTGAAGGGCCCCTGGTCTTCACACTGTTGAGTTGGGGTGTAATTTCAACGTGGACTTGAAAAGGGCCCCCAAAATTCAGACCCCCAACAGGCGTATGTGGATAGCACTGTACACCAAGTCATTTCATTGCTGAGAACTCTGGGCTCAGGTGAAATGCTGTAGCAAAGACATGGGAAAGAGGGAGTGAAGAGGGGGTTCTGACCGAATCTCGCCTCCTCCAAGGTCACATGGCACAGCAGCTTTCCTGGGAGCAGAGAAGGCAGCAAGCAGCTGACCTCCCAGTGAGCCCAGACTCCAGACTGGCTGGGGCCCCAGAAAGAAAAGCTAGCAGCCATGTATGCAAAGCTGATCTTCACAGTTGGAGAAGAGGCGCAGAGCCCAGCTGAGCAGAAACAGAGACCACTGGAGCTGCCTTGTGAGCAATGCTAAAGATAATTCAAATGCATAAGATCAGAGATGAAAATGGACCAGTGCAACTTACACCATGGAAATACAAAGGATTGTTAGAGGTTACTGTGCACAGTTATATGGCAATGAATTTGATAACCTGGAAAAAGTGGACAAATTCCTGGAGACATGGCATCTTACTAAGACTGAATCGTGTCTCAGATCCATGTCGAGTAGCTAGATTGAAACAGTCATGAAAAGTAGCAAGAAAACCTAGGACTAAATGGCTTCACTGCTGAATTCTACCAAACATTTAAAGGAGAATTAATATCAATTCATAAGTTACTTCAAAAAATAGAAAAGGAGGCAACTCTTCCAAACTCATTCTAGGAGGCCAGCATTACCTTAATACCAAAATCAGACAAGGACACAGCCACAAGGAAAGCTACATTCCCATAAACAGTGTGTCTCAGTACTTTTTCTTCAAAACATGGCCACCATTTGTTATTTTCTGATTCTGGGACAATAGCCATTCTTTTTTTTTTTTTTTCTTTTAAGAGCTATATATTTATTTGAAAGGCAGAGAGAGAGACAAATCTTCCATCTGTTGGTTCATTCCCCAAATGGCAGCAATGACCGAGACTGGGCCAAGCCCAAGACAGGAGCCAGGAATTTTCATGTGAGTTGCAGCACCCAAGTATCCAGATCATCTGTTCGTTCTTTCCCAGGCACATTATCAGAGATCTGGATCCAAGGCAGAGCATCCAGGACTGGAGCTGGCGCTCACATGGGATGCTTAGGTCACAGGACAAGGCTTAACCACTATGCCACAACAGTGGCCCCAGGTAGCCATTCTACCTGGAGTGAGGTAATACCTCTTATGGTTATTGTTTGCATTTCCCTGATGACTAATGTTCCTGAGCATTTTTACATCTGTCTGTTGGCCATTTGCATTTCATCCTTTGAAAAATGCCTGTTCGGGGCAGCATTGTGGTGCAGCAGGTTAAGCCGCCACTCATGATACTGGCATCCCATATGAGCACCAGTATGCTCTGCTTCAGACACAGATCCCTAGTAATGCACCTGGGAAAGCAGTGGAAAATGACCCAAGTACTTGGACCCCTGCCACCCGTGTGGGGGACTCAGATGAAGTTCTTGCTTCTGGCTTTGACCTGGCTGTGCCCTGCCGGTTGCAGCCATTTGGAGAGTGCACCAGTGAATGGACCATCTCTCTCTCTCTGTCTCTCTCTTCCCTTCTGTGTGTGTGTGTAACTGACTTTCAAGTAAATAAATAAATCTTAAAGAAAAATGCCTGTTCATATATTTTGCTCATTTCTTAACTGTATTGTTTGGGGTCTTTTGTTGTTGTTGAGTTTCTTGAGCTCTTTATATATTCTGGATATTAATCTTTTAAAGATGTATAGTTTGCAAATATTTTTCCCATTCTTTCAATTGCCTCTTCACTTTGTTAATTGCTCTTTTGCTATGCAGAAGCTACTTAGCTTGATGGACTCCTACTTGTCTGTTTTTGCTTTTATTGCCTGTGCCTCTGAGGTCTTATCTAAGAAGTCATTGCCTATGCCAATGTCTTGCATGCAGAGTTTTCTCTGTTACTCTCTAGTAATTTGATGGTTTCAGGCCTTAGGTTGAGATACTCAATCCATTGTGAGTTGATTTTTGTATAGGGTGTTAGGTAGGGATCTCATTTCAAACTTCTACATGTGGAAATTCTAATTTCCCAGCACCATTTGTTGAAGAGACTGTCTTTTCTGCAGGGAGTGACTTTATCTCGTTTGTCAAAGTTTAGTTGGTTCTAGATGCTCGGATTGATTTCTGCAGTTTCTGTTCTGTTCCATCGGTCTACATATAACAGGCTATTGTGTTGTGACGCCAACAGTTTGATTTTATTGGTTAAGATTGCCTGGACTATTTGTGATCTTTTGTATTTCCATATGAATTTTAGAATTGCTTTTTCTAGTTCTGTGAAAAATGTAATCAGCAATTGAAAAAATAATGAAATCCTGACATTTGAACAAATTGGATGGAACTGAAAATCATCATGCAAAGTGAAATAAACCAGACCCAGAATTTTGGGCAGATATCACATTTTCTCTTATTTCCTGAAGTTAATGTACATAGCAAGTAGAAAAGTTGTGTGGGTGTCCTATCATTTAGTAATTAATTATAAATATCACTTCACTGAATCATACCATGCAAATGATAATACACTCCTCTTTCTCCACATTCTGATCATTGGATTCATGACAATCCCTCCCTCTGTGATATTAATATCTCTGTATTCAGAAAAAATAGTATATGTGTATATGCATATGATATCCACATTTGAAGTGAATATGGAAAAGTGGTTTTTTTAAGATTTATTTATTTATTTGAAGGGCAGAGAAACAGAGAGAGAGAGAGCAAGATCTTCCATCCACTGGTTCATTCCCCAAATGGCTGCAATGGCCAGAGCTGAGCCAATCTGAAGCCAGAAGCCAAGAGCTTTTCTGGGTCTCCCAGGTGGGTGCAGGGACCCAAGCACCTGAGCTATCCTTTGCTGCTTTCCCAGGCAATTAGCAGGGAGCTGGATTGGAAGTGGAGCAGCCGGAAGGCAAACCAGTGCCCATGTGAGATGCCGGCACCACAGGCTGTGGCTTACTGCTACACCATGCACCAGCTCTGGCCCTGGAAAAGTGGTTTTTAAAAGGTATAAAATAAAATGTTTTTAAAGAAAAAAAGAAAGCTACTGGCCAATATCCTTGATGAACATAAATATAAAAACTCTAAAGAAACTTATAGCAAATTGAATACAACAGCCTAATAAAAGATTATTCACCATGATCAGGAGGAATTCATCCCCAGGATGCAAAGATGGGCAAGTATATGGAAATCAACAAGCATGATAACTACTTCAAAAGAATGAAAGAGAAAAATCATATGATCGGGGTGTGAGACCCGGATGGAGCACCTGGCTGCTGGCTTTGGCCTGGCCCAGTGCTGGCTGTTTTCACCGTTTGAAGACTAAACTAGCAAATGGAAGATCTCTCTCTTTCTGTCTCTCCCCCTCTCTCTGTTACTCTGCCTTTCAAATAAATAAATAAATACATCTTTAGAGAGAGAGAGAGAGAAGATAGGATTTTGGATGTTTTTACCAGAGAAATGATAAATATCAAGAAGGTAGATATATTTACCCTGACTGGACATTACACAATGTAACTATGTGTTGAAACATCACATAGTACCCCATAAAAATGGAAAAATATTTATGTCTATAAGAAACATTTAAAATAAATAAAAGTAACTGCCATTAATTAGAAAAAAGGAAATGCTCCTTTCTTCTCTTTTTTAAGTATTTATTTATTTGAAAGAGAGAGAGAGAGAGAGAGAGAGAGAGAGAGAGAGAGAGAATATCTTCTATTTGTTAGTTTACACCCGAAATAGCTGCAACAGCCAGGGCTGGACCAGGCCAAAACCAGGATCCTGGAACTCCATCTGGGTCTCACACATGGGTGAAGAGGCCCAAAGACTGGGGCCATCTTCCATTGCTTCCCCAGGTACATTAACAGGGAGCCAGATTGGAAGTGGAGCAGCCGGAACTTGAACCAGTGCCCCTGTGGGATGCTGGATGTCATAGGCAAAGGCTTAACCTGCTGCACCACATTGCCAGTCCCTCCTTTCTTTTATTTTCTCATGAAATATGTAGCAGGTTGATATGAACTATAGCTACCCCGTTACGCTCTCACAGCTTATTCCTTCAATCGAACTCAGAGTTGATACCAGTCATGCAGACTCTATTTCCCCACACCCCAGCCTGTAGTTATCTCTGTTCTGTGTTCAGAAGATTTGTTTGTTTTTCAGGATCCCACATATGAAGAACAAAATGCAGTATTTGTCTTTCTGTATCTGGTTTATGTCCCTTAACATGGTGTTCTCCACTTCTATCCATATTGCTGCGAATGACAAGATTTTCTTCTTTTCGTGGCTGGATACTGACCCGTGGTTTATATACCCCAGGTGGATTTTATCTACTCAGCTATGGTGGACAGATCATGGGTTGATTCCAAAATCTTGGCTATTGTGAACAATGCTGCAATCAACATGGTACAGCTTGCATCCCTTTGACACAAAGATGAAATGATTTCATGTCTTTTGGATATTTACCCAGAGATGGGATTGCTGGATCATTTGGCACTTCTGTTTCTAGTTTTCAAAGGAATCTTCCTACTGTTTTCCCCAGTGGCTGCCCTGATTCACATTCCTGCTGGACGGTGGATGGGAGTTCCCCTTTCTCCACAGACTGACCAGCTTTCTTTACTCTCTTTTTAATAATAGCCATTCTGACACGGGTGAGGTGATAGCTCATTGTGGTTTTGATTTGCATTTTACATTGAGAACTGGAAGGTAAGAAGTTGTCAGCCTGAAAATGAAAAGACAATGGGAAAGAGGAGCTTTTCAAGCTGAGAAGCGAGAGAGCACATGCAACAGCTGGGAGCAAGAAATAGCTTCCAGCCGCAGGAGAGAGGGAGCTACGTAAGCGGTCCAGGATTAAGTTGGATAGGTGGCAAGTCCTGTAGATCATGGCTCAGATTTGGGATTTCATAGTAGGTATCCTGTATGTATGCATGTCCCACACACACACACACACACACACAAAAGTCCCCAAATTGATGGGATGAAGGTGAGGCCTTTGGAAGAGATGGACTTTGTACCCAGGAGCTGCCCTGAGCCTTTCCCTATGTGAGGGTGCAGCAAGAATGCGCCATCCATGAACCAGGGAATGGTCCCTTGCCAAACGCTAAATCTTACGGTGCCTTGATCTTGAACTTCTTAGCCTTGAAGTTGTAAGAAATGATTTTCTGTTGTTTATAAGCTTCCCCATTTAGCGTGTGTTTTACAGCAGCCCAAAGGGACTCAGGCAAGTTGCAATTGAAACAACACCTGTTGAGGTGTGTGTTAGAAAAGTAGAAGATTAAATCTGAGGTTACAAGAGGTCAGTCGGGGTATGCACAGTTAATGCAGGGGAACCTGGTGGGCATGGAAAGCCCAGCTAGGAGGCTATTCTAGCACGGAAGGACAGAAATCAGGCTCACTTAACCAGAGTGGGAGCAGAGAAGGCATATTTTGTAGAGGAATCCCTTGGACTTGCTAGTGTCTTGGAGATAAGAGATATTGAGAATAATTTCTGGGTTTCTTGCTTGAGCAGCTGTCAGATAATGGAGTCCATGAACTGAGATGGCAAAGCCTGAAGGAGGAGAAGGCTTCATGGAAGAGAAGATCAATGGGTGGCTTGTAGTCAGGTTAACGTTGAGAAGGCAGCAGCAGGTCTGGGCTGTGGATGTCTCCGGGGTGGTTGTCAGCATATGGATGCAGTAAATGGTGGCAAGTGTAAGGAAACACAAAGGGTGTGTGTAAACACTTCCCAGAGTAGGAGCAGGGAAGGAGACTGAGTGCCAGAGAGGTAGGAGGGAACGAGCAGAAAGCAGAGGGAGCAGTCTACACCGTGGGTGCTGTGGGCGGGTCATTAGAAGTGTGGTTTGGTAGCACGGAGGCTGTGGCCACACTGGCAAGAATGTTTTCAGGGAATGTGTGGAAGTAGAAGCATCAGGAGGAAAGACTTCAAAGGGGAAAGCAGGATGCAACATGAAGTGATCGTGCATAGAAAACACTCGTGGACCATCGAGATAGGTAGGATGTGAGGGGCAGAGGTTTGGCACCGACGTGAGGACACCACACCCCATATCAGAGTGCCTGAGTTTGAGATCCACTTCTGATTTCAACTTCCTGCCAGTGCGCATGCTGGGAGGCAGCAGATAGTGGACTCAGGGAAGGAGAACATCCAGCCCTTGGGCCCTGTAAGGCCGACGACATCATTTGGTCTGGCCCTGCCAAGGCAAATGCAGGCAGAACTCGAAATTCAATACATCAATAGCAGGCTAACTTTATAAAGATTTAATGTTTATTTGAAAGGCAGAGTTAGAGAGAGAGAGAGAGACCTTCTATCCACTGGTTCACTCCCCAGATGGCTCAACAGCCAGTGTTGGGCCAGGCCAAAGCCAGGAGCTAGGAGATTTATCCTGGTCTCTCACATGGGTGGCAGGGGCCAAAACACTTGGGCCATCTTCCACTATTGCAGCTAATGTTTAAGTTGATAATTGTATATGGTCTACAAATATTATTATTACAAATATCTAAATAGTTCTTGGCAGGAAAAAGGTTCCCCATCCCTGATTAAGTAATTGGATCAGTGCCGCTCACATGGAAGACCCAGCTTGAGTTCTGGGCTCCCAGCTTCAGCCTGGCCTGTTCCCAACCCAAGTGTTTCAGATATTTGGTCTCCCCCCCCCGCCACTGCCTTGAAAATACATACATGCTGGCCAGCGCCGCGGCTCAATAGGCTAATCCTCCGCCTTGCAGCGCCGGCACACCGTGTTCTAGTCCCGGTCGGGACGCCGGATTCTATCCTGGTTGCCCCTCTTCCAGGCCAGCCCTCTGCTATGGCCTGGGAGCGCAGTGGAGGATGGCCCAAGTCCTTGGGCCCTGCACCCACATGGGAGACCAGGAGAAGCACCTGGCTCCTGCCATTGGATCAGCGCGGTGTGCTGGCCGCAGCGCGCCAGCTGCGGTGGCCATTGGAGGGTGAACCAACGGCAAAAAGGAAGACCTTTCTCTCTGTCTCTCTCTCTCTCTCATTGTCCACTCTGCCTGTCAAAATAATAATAATAATAATAATAAAAGAAAACACATACATGCATTAACACATAAAATAATTATTAAGACCTTTCTCTCTGTGTCTCTCTCTCTCACTTTCTAACTCTGCCTGTCAAAAAAAAAATTAAAAAAATAAAAGTGCATCATGGGGGCTGGCGCCATGGCGCAGCGGGTTAAAGCCCCAGCTTGCAGCACCGGCATCCCATTTGGGCACCAGTTCAAATCCTGGCTGCTCCTCTTCCGATGCAGCTCTCTGCTATGGCCTGGGAAAGCAGTAGAAGATGGCCCAAGTCCTTGGGTCTCTGCACCTGTGTGGGAGACCTGGAAGAAGCTCCTGGCTCCTGGCTTTGGATCAGCTCAGCTCAGGCTGTTGCGGCCATCTGGGGAGCAGATGGAAGACCTCTCTCTCTGGCTCTACCTCTCTCTGTAACTCTGTCTTTCAAATATATAAAATAATTCTTTTAAAAAAAGTGCATTGTGCTTGGTGATGTATCCATGACACCATTTGAAGCATCCTCCGTGGCCTGCAGAAGCAAGATACCAGCTAAAAAGTCAGCCTCAGAGTTCAGTTGGTGTTTAGGGTCAGGCCTTTGAGTGCACTACACATGGGGAATTCAAGGACTGCTGTCAGGGAGAGAGGGAAGTCAGTTTTTAGGGTCTCTGAAAACAAATTACAATCTGTGGTACTTTGTATATGAGAAGTTTTGGTCCCACAGCAGCCTGGTTTGGGGAGATGGCAAACAGGCCAGCCGATTTCGGTTTTATGTGCAAACAAGCAGATCCAGGTATCCTCAGGGTGAGGCAGTCAGTCACCTTTCTCCTCTTGGTTTTGACTTCAGAAGATAAAATTTGCTGCAGCTCTCTCTCTCTTTTTTTTTTGACAGGCAGAGTGGACAGTGAAAGAGACGGAGAGAAAGGTCTTCCTTTGCCGTTGGTTCACTCCCAGTGGTGGCTGCGGCCGGCGCACCGCGCTGATCCGATGGCAGGAGCCAGGTGCTTCTCCTGGTCTCCCATGGGGTGCAGGGCCCAGGCACTTGGGCCATCCTCCACTGCACTCCCGGGCCACAGTAGAGAGCTGGCCTGGAAGAGGGGCAAGAGGGACAGAATCTGGTGCCCCGACCGGGACTAGAACCCGGTGTGCCAGCGCCGCAAGGTGGAAGATTAGCCTATTGAGCCGTGGCGCCGGCCCTCTCTCTCTTATTTGTATGTATCTCATAAATACAACATTAGGAACATAGTAATTCTTCCCACCGCCCCACCACCCCCTCTTCCTCCCATCCACTCCCTCCCTTTCCTCCCCCCTCTCCTGTTTGGTTCAAAAAAGAAAAGGACACAGAAAGAAAAAAAAGAAAAGAAAAAAATGGAATAAAAAAACTAAGAGAACTGTTCCTCAACAGTCTAAACAAGGCCTGTTCTTTGTTATTGGTTCTCAAAGCTGCTTCCCTCTCTTTCCCCCTACTTTTCTTTTCCTTCCTCCCTCTACCTTCCTTTTTGAAACTGAATTGTCTTTAAAGAAGAACCCAAGGATGATACATCTTTTGTGAGCTCTTAGACATGACTGTAACTTATGAGACATAATAATATCCTTCTTCTAATACACAAAAAAGGAAGTGATTCTTGAGAACAAGTTTTACTATTAAGTCTCACGATACAACTCTTTGTGGACAGAGGTCCTGCATGGGAAGCTAGTGCACAATGACTCTTGTTGTTTATTTAACAAATAGCACTCTTATACATGACATCAGTGATCACCCAAGGTTCTTGACGTGAGCTGAGTTGGCTATGGAAACCTTAAGGATTCAGTAGCTAGACAAGGCCATAAGCAAAGTGGATGTTCCGCCCTCCCTTCAGAGCAAAGTACATCCTTCTTTGCTGGCCACTTCTTTCCAGTGGGGTCTCACCCACAGGGGTCCTTTGTGTAGGACATTTTTCCCAGAGTGTCTTGGCTATCCATGCCTGAAATGCCCCCTGACCCCCGGGCTCTCCAGGCAGACTGCAATGCCTCAAGGGTGCAGTTCTCTTTCCAGCCATCACTCAGAGGTCTCTGGGGCTATTATTAAAAGTTAATAATTGGCCAGCACTGTGGTGTAGTGGGTAAAGCTGCCGCCTGTAGTGCTGGCATCCCATATGGGCGCCAGTTCAAGTCCTGGCTGCTCTACTTCCTATCCAGCTCTCTGCTATGGCCTGGGAAAGCAGTAAAAGATGGCCCAAGTCCTTGGGCTCCTGTACTCATGTGGAGGACCTGCCTGGGAGAGCTGGCTCCTGGCTTTGGATTGGCTCAGCTCCAGCCTTTGCAGCCAATGGGGAGTGACCCTGCAGAGGGAAGACCTTTCTCTATCTGCCTCTCCTTCTCTCTCTGTGTAACTCTTTCAAATAAAATAAATCTTTAAAAAATAAGTTAATAATTTTTAATACTCAAGTTTCTTTAAAAAATCTGTAGTCATCTTTAATTTCTTGGAGAACTCTGTGGTTGAGAAGCCTTAGAAGTTCAGGATCTTTACCTTGCTGTGACCTCAACTTGGACAACTAACACTGCTCTTTTCATGTGAATTCAGTCAAAGATTTGTGCTTAGTGATATATACTCCAAATATCCATGCTGGAAAATGGTTTTTATCAAACTTATGTCAGCAAAATGACTATTGTGATATTAACAGATACTACTTTTCTTTAAAAATATTTATTTATTTGAGAGGCAGAGTGATAGGGAGAGGGAGAAAGATGGATGGACAGAGGGAGGGAGAGGGAGAGAGAGACAGAGAGAGTGGAGAGGCAGAGAGGAGTGGTGGGATGGGAGGGAGAGATCTTCCATCCACTGGTTCACTCCTCAAACAGCTCTAACAGCCGGGGCTGGGCCAGGCTGAAGCCAGGAACCTGGAACTCTCACATGGTTGGCACATGCCCAAGTATTGACAGGTCATCATCCACTAGCATTAGCAGGAAGCTACATTGGAAGTGTGGAGAATCAGGACTCAAACCGGCATTCCTACGTGGGATGTGGACATCCCTTGCAGCCACTCAACCTCTGTTAACATCCACGCCTATTACTTGTTCTTCTTCTTCTTCTTCTTTTTTTTTAATTTGACAGGTAGAGTTATAGACAGACAGAGAGAGAGAGAGAGAGAGAGAGAGAGAGACAGAGAGAAAGGTCTTCCTTCCATTGGTTCACCCCCCAAATGGCCGCCACTGCCGGTGCGCTGCAGCCGATCCGAAGCCAGGAGCCAGGTGCTTCCTCCTGGTCTCCCATGCGGGTGCAGGGCCCAAGCACTTGGGCCATCCTTCACTGCCTTCCTGGGCCACAGCAGAGAGTTGGACTGGAAGAGGAGGAAACGGGACAGAACTGGCACCCATAAAGGATGCCGGCACCACAGGCAGAGGATTAACCAAGTGAGCCATGGTGCTGGCCCCTACTTGCTTTTCTAAAAAGAAATTCTGTGGTCCAGAATATGTAGACAATGCTGGTTTAGAAGACAATTAAATAGATTCATTTTCTCTAACCTTTAAGCCCATGACTCGCCAAGGAAGGATGGCATGCAGCCTTTACCAAGACTCTGATTGGGGCCGGCGCTGTGGTGTAGCAGGTAAAGCTGCCGCCTCCAGTGCCAGCATCCCATGTGGGCACTGGTTCAAGTCCCAGCTGCTCCACTTCTGATCCAGCTCTCTGCTATGGCCTGGGAAAGCAGTAGTAGATGCCCCAAGTCCTTGGTCCCCCGCGCCTGTGTGGGAGACCCAGAAGAAGCTCCAGGCACCTGACTTTGGATCGGCACAGCTCTGGCCGCTGTGGCCATTTGCAGAATGAACCAGTGGATGGAAGACCTCTCTCTCTCTCTCTGCCTCAGCCTCTCTGTAACTCTGCCTTTCAAATAAATAAATAAATCTTTTTAAAAAAGACTCTTTGTGTGATTACTTTTCTTGAGAGAGGATTTCAATAATGCCTAGATAGCATTTTGGGAACTGTTACCACATTTATTTCATAATAATGAAGTTTTACATGTTTCGGACTTTCCATTGAACTCAAGTCATTTTATTACATTAGAATTCCTACTTAATCCAAGCCACTAACACGTAGCTAACTTTAACAAATATATTATACAAAAAATATTGACTGAACAAACAAAAAATTCACAAACTAGTGCTGCTTTGTTGCAATATTGCTGGGAACCACAAGATGGCACCACCACTTATCAAATAATTGAGCAACCCCGTGGTTCTGCTCCTTAACCAGTTAGAGTTGCTGTTAGCTCGACAATTATCCTCATTAAAGTATTATTATGGTGGATGAAAAAGGGGCAAAAAATGTAAGATGAAACCAAGAAGTTATCTATAAAGCAAAATTAAGATTTTATTGTTGTTATATCATTTAAAAGCAACATTTCATACATTCACTTGGTCAGACAGCCTTAACTTCAGAATTCATCTATAGTACTAAATACTACTCAGCTATAATAAAAAAAAAATCCTGTCTTTTGCAACAAAATGGATGCAACTGGAAACCATACACTTACTGAAATAAACCAGTCCCGGCAAGACAGATACCATATGTTTTCCCTGATCTGAGATATCTAAGAGAGTATCTAAAGTGCAATGTATTGCAGTGAAAGGGATGTTCTGAGATTCAATGATTATTTATGGTGCTTGTCTCTACTGCTGAGGAACAGTGGTTTTTATTTTTCTCTTCATACTACTTGTTGAACTCTTACTTAGTGTAGGGCTAACCTTATGGACATTAAGTAAAATGAAAATAAATCTTTGTAAAAATTAAGAGTGGGACTGAGAGAGGGAGGAAGAAGAAGGGTGGCAGGGAGGGTGGGCTGGGAAGAATCACTGCATTCCTAAATCTGCATCTATGAGAGAAATGAAACTTGTATAACTTAAATAATATTTTTAAAAACAGATTTTTTTCTAAGATTATTGTTTTATTTTATAATTATAAATTTCATGCTTTAAAAGTCTTAGAATATTCTGGGCCTAAGAACATTCCTTTGGTTATTTCTGAACTGCAGAGTAAAATTGCTCTAAAAAAAGGAATTTGATGATTTCTATCTGTGTTTTCTCATTTAGCAAAGGAATATATGTCACTACTGCTATGTTTTATTTTATTTATTTTTTAAGATTTATGTATTTACTTGAAAGTCAGAGTTAACAAAGAAAGAAGGAGAGGCAGAGAGAGAGAGAGAGAGAGAGAGGAGAGAGAGAGAGAGGTCTTCCATCCACTGGTTCACTCCCCAGTTTGCCACAACCACCAGAGCTGCACTGATCCAAAGCCAGGAGCCAGAAAGCTTCTTCTGGGTCTCCCATGCGGGTGCAGGGGCCCAGAGACTTGGGCCATCTTCTATTGCTTTCCCAAGGCATAGCAGAGAGCTGGATCAGAAGTGGAACAGCTGGGACTTGAACCGGTGCCATGTGGGATGCCAGCACTACAGGCGGTGGTTTTACCCACAACATCACAGCACCAGATTTAATTGTTTAAAAACTAGGTCCCTGGGACAGGTGTTTGAGGTAGTGATCAAGACAGCACTTAGCAGGCCTGCTTCCCACATTGGAGTTCATGGTTTTGAGTCCTGGCTCTGCTCCTGTGCACCTTGGGAGGCAGCAGTGATGGCTTGAGTGGCTGGGTCTCTGCCACCCACGAGGGAGACCTGAACTGGATTCCTGGTTCCTGGCTCTGGCCTGGCCCAGCCCAGGCTGTTGCAGGTGTTTGGAGAGTGAACCAGTTTCTCTGTGTCTTTGCCTTCCCAGTGAATAGATAAAATAAGAACCAGGATACTGACGAGCATTTCATTTTGTATAATTAGGTAGTCTTTAATTTAATTTAAGCCCAACAGAACTCAAATTGGTCTTTACAAATCCAAGCAATAAACACAGCAGACACAAGGGGGCAGCACCTCTTCCTTTAAAACGGTATTAAGACAGAGTATTAAAAATGTAACTAGCCATGGAATAAGGATTCTCTTGGTTTTCATTCTCAGAATAAACGAACTTCTGAGTTAACAGGTTTAAATCAATCCAATCCGGAACCTAGTATTTCATGAAATGAAAACTCAATAATGCTAACTCTTAATAAAAACCGTGCCAAGTTGTAATTCAGTTTTTGTATTAGGAGGGAGAGGAAGATAGAGAAAAAAGAAGATAAAAGTGAAATGAATATAAACCCTGTGTGGACAGCTAAAAGGAGTTCAAACTTAAGCTGGACCTTCCTAAAGCTAGCTGGTCTCATAAGCAAATATGGAGAGCTAGCTTGCCTTTGTTGTCCAAAGGCAACAGTGAGGGTTCTTTACATTTCCGAGTCTCTAAATACAGTGAAGTTCAAAACACACTCTGAGCAATAGATTATGTCCTTACATACACATTTGTTGCAGTAGATATTTTTTCAAACAGTTAGTTTATGTGTTAATTTTTTTTCCTTAAGCTTTCCTACCCTTTTCTCAAAAAAAAATTTTTTTTTTGTTGGAGACTTGCAACACCCCACAATGGAAATATTTCATACTGCTAAGTACATTAAAATTCAAATAAGAGAGTTTTATAAGGGCATATTTCATATAATAAAAATAAGTAAACTAAAATTCTTTTCCAGAATCAGGAAAAATGCTATCCCAATGAATTTAAAATTTAGCTAATGCCATTATTGTTACATCACATAGATGAATTAAAAACACCCACATGGGAGACCAGGAGAAGCACCTGGCTCCTGGCTTCGGATCAGCACTGTGCGCCAGCCACAGCGTGCCGGACACAACAGCCACTGGGGGGTGAACCAATGGAAAAGGAAGACCTTTCTCTCTCTCTCTCACTGTCCACTATGCCTGTCAAAAAAAAAAATACTATGAAAAAAACAGTATAGGATGGAACTCAGAAAATTTCTTTATTTGAGGAATAGATGGCACTTCAGATATGAGAGCCCACCAAAGAATTCATAGAATATGAGCATTATCTTTTAACTCCATGTCCTCAAAACTATGGGAAGTCCCCTCATATAGATGAGGTATAAAACACAGGAATAGACCCAGTTTTCATGGGTGAAGTTTAGCCTTACAGTTCTCTAACTTTAGGGTTAAGGATATGCAACAAAATTATTCATGATTTGTTTGGTGTCAATGTGACAACTCCAGACAAATGTGAGTTCATATCTAGCATGAATAGGTGGTGTCGAAATGCAATTTTGTGATAACTTCTGGAAGTACAGTACAATAGAATATGGAAGAGTAGTGGTTCCTTACATATGTTCACACTGCTTTGGACAAATACTGCTTTAATTTGAGACATAAGTTGGACACTACTCCACGGTGCAAGAAAAATCACAGAAGAATGTGCCAGATGTCACTTTCCAAAGCCTCCAGACACTCCCTCTGTGACCCCTAATCAATGCAGTGACATTGGAGATACAATAGATATTCTGTATTGTTAGATGAACATATTATTCCCCAAAGAAAACAATTTTCCCTAGAATTTTCTAATATATGTTACCATGTTTATTACAGCCAATCCAACAACAATTAGATACAAAATAATTATTTGGAAAGTTACCTTAACTTTCATGTAAAAATCTCAGAATAGTACAAAGTCTGTTCCCCAAATCTATACCCACTTCAACCCCTTTTTCCGCCGGCTGTTCCAATGCTTTTCTGAAATGGTTTCCTTGAGAGTCATCAGGAACTTTTGAAAAACCCACCAATTGTTCCACCGCCTTTTCCCAGTCTTCCTCCCTTGCCTCTGCACCTCACAATGAATGCTGACCCAGAGACCTGGAGTTTTCTTCTCGATTGTGTAACAGCCATCACCGCGGTCGTATGGTAGGGATAGCATCGATTAGAGAGAGACTACCAAGCACATGTCAGACACCAAGCCCAGTCCTGTTAATACCCTCAAGGAAACTATTTCTGAAGTTTATTACATTCTTCTCCTTTTTGCGTAAATACGGATGCAATTGTTAAAAAATGGGGCACAGCATCATTTGCTAAGTGTCTGGGGAATTATTTCCAAGGATCTAGCGAAAAACAGTGAAGTCTTCCACAGAAAACTAATGAAACTTGAGCAGAGATATTTCAATTTCTGAAAATCCCAGCCGGATGTTGCTACAGGTCAGAAGAGAACTTCTCTCCCAGGAATTCATCTATAATCTGTTTGTTGTATATACTCATTGTTCATATCTTTCAGTTTGGCATTGTGATAAAGCCAATGATGGTAAAGTTTCCATGACTGTATATGTCCATGAGGAATAAAATATGGTTCTTAAAATAGAACAAGGTAGGGGCTGGTGCTGTGGCATAGTGGGTAAAGCCACCATCTGCAGTGCCAGCATCCCATATGGGTGCTGGTTCTTGTCTCAGCTGCTCCACTTCCAATCCAGCTCTCTGCTATGCCTTGGGAAAGCAGTAGAAGATGGCCCAAGTCCTTGGGTCCCTGCACTTGCGTGGGAGACCTGGAGGAAGCTCGTGACTCCTGGCTTTGGATCAGTGCAGCTCTGACTGTGGCCATTTGGGGAGTGAACCAATGGATGGAAGACCTCTCCCTCTCTCTCTCTCTCTGCCTCTCCCTCTCTGTAATTTTGCCTTTCAAAAAAAAAAAAAAAAAACAAACAAGATAAAAGTGATTTGAGCTGGAAAGAGCCCAGATTCCAGAATCTGAACAGAGAGCCACCTGGCAACCAGAAACACGGCCTTGGAATATTATGTGCTGAGAAATCAACACCCTTTGCATGTGAAGCCTCGCTTTATTTGGGGTCTGTTTATAATTACAGCTCATCCTGCACTAACCAATACAGGCTCCTACATCCTGCGGGTTTGAATGTTGACACTCCATTTGCAACTACAGTTTGGCCCATCCCACCCAATACAAAACATGCTCCTAAGTCCTTTGATTCTAACTCCAGAAAGTGCCTCTGGAAACCACCCTTCCCACCCCTGCCTTCTCATTCCTTTCCTAGATGATCCTCAGAGCCCCCTGCCTGGCTCCCTGGCTCCCTCCGATCTAGCCTATACATGCTTCCAGAGCTATGCCGTCATGCACACACCAGGCCACCTTCATGCTCCTGGGTTTCATTTTATCCTCCGTTCCACATCCGTAAGCACTGCTATGCACAGCCCTGCCCTAGAACTCTGGCTCAGAGCTGCTACTCAATGCCTGACCTTGTCCAGATTGTGCTTTTTATTATCCTGAACTCTTAACATGGAGCCTCTGAACCCAACTTGACCTCTATGGCAAGCTGAACTCCTAACACCCAGTTGTGCTTTTTTCCTTCAGTAATGAAATGGAGTCTCTGCAGAGGTAGCAGGACCCACAACCACCCGATGACAGAGAATTCCCTACTCTCCAGGCAACAGGTGTGGGCACCTGAGCCAGTCCCTGCTAGCAGGAGGGAAGCAGAAGTGATAGAGGCATCTCCTGGGTTATCTGGTGAGAAATGGAGCAGATGCTTCGGGCCAGAGAGAGGGAAGCCACAGGGTGATGAGGGCAGAGCCACGGCATCAGCCCTCAGTCTCTCTGGAGTTCTCATGGGAGAAAATAAGACTTCTAAAATTATATTCCAGGGCCAGTGCTGTGGCATAGTAGGCTAAGCCTCCACCTGCAGTGCTGGCATTATATGGGCGCTGGCTCCTCTTCTGATCCAGCTTTCTGGCTGCTCCTCTTCTGATTCATTTCTCTGCTGTGGCCTGGGAAAGCAGTGGAAGATCGCTCAAGTGCTTGGGCCCCTGCATCTGCATGGGAGACCGGGAGGAGGCTCCTAGCTCCTGGCTTGGGATCGGTGCAGCTCCAGCCATTGCAGCCATTTAAGGAGTGAACCAGCGGATGGAAGACCTTTCCCTCTGTCTCTCCCGCTCTCTGCCTGTAACTCTACCTGTCAAATAAATAAATAAAATCATTGAAAAATTAAATTATATTCTATGTTTGGGTTTTTTGTATCCTGAAGACTGGCTGCATCCTAATACAACTCCCCAAATTATTTTCCTTCTAGAAGACGATGTTTCTAATTGGAGTGATTTATTTGATGTTATTTGGCTAATCAATCTTGCACAAGTTCCATTCAGTTCTGTTTAATAAGACTACATGGTATGAAGCAGCCCTGACATTCCTTTTCTTTTCCTTCTTTGTTTTAATTTGAAAGGCAGTTTATTCCCCAAATGTCTAGAATAGCTGGGGCTGCACCAGGCCACTTAGAGGTGCCAGGGACTCTATCCAGGTCTCCCACATGGTGGGAGAAGCTCCTGGAATGGAGTCAAATACTTGAGTCATCATCTTTTGCCTTCATTAGCAGGAGCTGGAATTGGGAATTGGGGTGGGACTCAAAGCCAGGCACTCTGATATGGGATATGGACATCTCAGAGATTTATTTATTTACTTGAAAGGCAGAGTTACAGAGAGAGAGAGAGAAGGAGAGACACAGAGAGAAATCTTCCATCCACTGGTTCACGCCCCAAATGGCCACAATGACTGGGGCTGGGCCAGGCCAAGTCTTCTCTGGGTCTCCCCCTTGGGTACAAGGACCTGAGGACTTGGGCCATCTTCCACTGCTTTCCCAGGTGCATCAGCAGGGAGCTGCATCAGAAGTGGAGCAGCGGGACTCAAACCAGTGCCCAAATGCGATGCAGGCTGTGCTTTACCCTGGTGTGGTGTGGCACCAGCATCCTTAAGCAGCACCTTAACCACTGCACCAAATGTCTGCCTCACCCTGGCTACTTTTGAGCACTGGAGTTTCTCACACACAGAACTGGAAGGCACAACTCAGTAATGAGAAAAGAAATGGGTCAAGGGAGAAGGGAACATAGTGATACTTCCCACCCTACCATCCCTCCCACCCACACTCCAACCCTTCTTCCCCCTCCCTCTCCTATTCCCACTCTTAATTTGTGCAAAGATCTATTTCCAGTTTACTCCTAAATTTTATGTATGAGATACATGAAACTTATATCATTGAAATAAAATTTTTTAAAAAAGAGAGAGGCGGGAACTGATCTTCTTGACTATCTACTATGTATCTGGGACTGTTGGTACACTATTTCATTTACTTAGAACAATAGTCCTGTGAGGTGGTGAAAACAGCACACAGGAGGCATCCAGTGTATGACTAGGTTAGGATTCTCAGTATTTCACAGATGGGCAAACTGATTCAGCAAATATAGGTTTCTTGACTTGGCTACATGACTAGTAACTGGCAGTTCCAGAATCAGTTACCTCTTTGATTCTAGATTCCAAATAGATTCCACTGCACCATGATGTCTAACCACAACAAACTTTTCCAATCAATCAACTGTCCTCCCTACCTCAAACTGTCATTCAGAGCTCAGTCCACCCATAGGGTATCAATTGGCACTCTCTATCAGAGACAGGTTTCCATACGGAGCAAGCCATGGGTCTCACACAACTTGGGAATTTTTAATTCTGAACCATTAGCACAGTAGAGTATGGGTTAAGACAAGCTCAGGTGAATTTTCCTGGGGAGATGATTTTAGTGTCTTTGTCTCCATTAGACTGAAAAATATCATGAGGGCACAGGATACTTCTGCGATTTAGAACCTGCCTCAAAGCAGGTATTCAACTGATGAGTAACTGTTGATTTATGTGAATAATATACAACATGGTTGGCTTTGCTAAACTGGGTATTCAGATGCCTAAAACTGGGCTTCTCTACAAAGGATGACATTTATCAATAGAGTGCCACAGAAAACTCTAATTAAATTATGTGACATTAATATATTTTTGAGGGAGATGAAGGATCATGATTGACATTCCATCATAACAGAGGTAGTTTAGTGCGGTAAAAGGTGTTTGGTAGCTCAATCTGGAAAATCTAGTTGGAAAATCTAGGTTCCAATCTCAGCTCAGGTACTTATGAGCTCTGTGGACTTAGCCAAGCCACCTAACCTAGATGCAAATGTAGATGACCATAAAATCCCATTAAGGTCATTGTGAGGGATTAATTTCATAATGCATAGCAAATATTTAGCACTGTTTCTGGCACAAAATAAATACTCAATTAGCAATTATTCTTACTGTTAATCTTATCTAATATGGAAACAAAGTAATATAATCACATCACAATTTGAGAAGCTGAATAAAATTAAATTGAAATAAAGAACTATAAATATAGCAAAATAGGTATCAGACTTCCAATTTCAAATATTGAATAATTCATTTCGCTCATAATAGTTATTATTCAGCTACTTTCTGTAATAATTTAAGAATACATAAATATGCGGCTGTCTCTCCTAGTTATGTAGAAAGAGCAATTCCACTGGATTTATTAAATAAAGAACAAAGCCTATAATTAATTATAAACATGATAAGAATAAACTCAGATATACACAACTGTTACAAGATGTGCCATCAAAATAGCTGGAGATCACAGAACATACATACTAACAAACTTAGGATCTTGCAAAGAAACCAAAACTCTCTTCATTAATCAAAAGGATAAGTGATAGCAATGCAAATAGTTTTAAGACTTCTTGTTGACTGATTACTATCATTAGCTGAAACAATTTCAACACAATTATGTTATAATATGATTAAAATGCTTCACAAATGGCTGTGGTAATAGAATAATGCATTCCTTAGAATATTCAATTATTCAATTTGAGAATAATAAGCGATGATTTCTTATTTGTCTCCTTGCTTCTAGCCTCCCTCGCTCAAATCAATTCTCTAAAACCTTGTGCCTAAATATTTTCTGACACAGCTATCTGATGTAACTCCTTGCTTTGAACTCTTCATTGTTTTCTCACTGATCTGAGAACTGAGCTCAAACTCTCCAGTCTGATGTGTTATGGACTGAACGTTTGCATCTCCACACTGAATCCCAATGGGTTAGTATTTGGAATCAGAGTCTTTGGGAGGTGATCAGGTTTAGATGAGGTCTTAATGGTCATGCCCTCATGATGGGATTTGCTACAGTTTGGACAGAACTTGGCTTCCCCACTCACATAGACATTTAGCCCCCCAAATCATGGTGCATGGTAGTGATCATGGATCCAGTGATGGAATCTGTAGGTGGGGTGGGGTCTGGTGGGAAGCATTTACGTCATTGGGGGCTGCCCTTGGGAGGTAGTTCTTGCAAGAGAATTGCAAGAACTGAGTTTGGCCCAGCCATTCCCTCTGCTTCCCAGCTCACAATGTCATCATCCTTCCAACACTGTCCAGCCTCAACAGATGCCTGAACCAATGGGGCTGCCCAATCTTGGACTGGAAACTTTCAAAACTTGAAGCCAAAACAAACCTTCTTCTTACCTGTACAGCTATTCTAGTCGCGGCAATGCAAAGCTCACTAATATAAAAAAATTGGTACAAGAGAAATGGGGTCATCACTGTTACCTATACATGAAGGCATGGAAGAGTCTTTGGAATTGGTTTACTGGAAGAGGTTGGAAGAGTTTGGAGGAGCAGGACAGAGAGAGATTGGGATGCTGCAAACAGAGAATGATGGGTGATTCTGATGGGGTTTAGGAGACAGGAATATTGGTAGCAACGTGTCAGACCTTCGCCAGCAAGGGTCCAACGCAGTCACGACACGGTCACTGTTCATTAGTTCTCAAGGAACTTTCACAATTTCTCGGTTCTTAAGGAACTTTTACTTGTGGGGGCAGAAGGAAAGTGGGGAGAAGAGAAAAGAAAGGAGGGAGCAGCCGCGGCGGTGCCGCCGCGCCCAAATCCCAATGTCCTTTTATACCCCAAGTCCCGTGGAGCATGTGCTCCACAGCCAATAGAGGTTCAGGTCAAAAGTTCATCTGTTTCACCTGGTTCCTCCTAGTTGTTTATGCAGAGTCCATTCTATTTCATCTGTTTCACCTGGTTGTTTTCGTAGCACTTGTGGTCGACCGATTGCTGTAAGCTATGTAGATACAAAAATGAGGAGGTTCCCACAGGTGGCCAGCCTGCGGTTCCCCACAGCAACGTGAATGATAAGGGCCATACTGGTGACATTTCAGAGGACGATGTGTATGCTACTGGGAACTGGACTGGAGGCCTCACTTGTTACACGCTGGTAAAGAACCTAGCTTTTTTATACCCATATCCTGAGGCTTTGTGGGAGGCTACACTTAAAGATGGTGAACTAGTTTGTTCACCAGATTTCAGGACAGCCAAGTGTTCGGCTGCAGCACGGATATTACCAGTTGTTGTTAATAAGGTTTACGGCAAGATTCAGGAACAAAAAGGAGCAGAAAGATGCTGAAAATTTGCAGCCTGGCCAGAGAAGGGAAGAAGAAAAGGTGGCATGTTTGGGACAAGAGCCCCTGAGGCAGTCCCAGTAGATGCCTGCTAGTGCTAATTTGTTTCAGAGTTCTTCCGGGGCAGAAATCTTTGAGGGAAGAGCCCGGGGCCCCATGCTCACCCAGAGGGAGATCATGATTCTGGCTGGTCAGCAAAGTGTTCAGAGGCCACTGCAGCCCTGATGCAATGGCTCCTGCTGGTGGCAAACAGCAGCACCAGCATCCCTGTGAGGCTGTTTTTGTAGACCTACAGAATGCAGGCGTTAAGGGGTCATGGCGGCTTCCACTGAGACTTCAAAAGAAAGGCAGGGAGGCCTGAAAGAATAATGCTGTAGGGTTGGAGCTGCTGTGTGCAGCACCTGATGGGTCACTGCAAGTGAAGCTGAGAGTCCAGCTGCAGAGGAAACCCCAGAAAAGTAGAGGTATCGAGGAGGAGGGCCCAGAGGGAGAATTTTGAGTCACTAGGGCTTGCCTTTGGAAGGCAGCTTGTGCTAGAGAATTGGTCTAAAGAACTTAGTTTAGACCAGTCATTCTCTCTGCGTTCTGCCACCCTTCATAAGACTGGCCCTCGGCCATCCTCTGGTTTCACCAGATGCCTGGACCAGTGGGGCCACCTGATCTTGAACTGTAAACCTCTGTCTCTTAAGTCAGAGTAAATCTGCTTCTTCCTAAGGGACTCCTTTCAGGTGTTTCAATTGTAATGAGGAAAAGCTCACTAACGTAGGAGCAGGACCCTTGAGAGAAGAGTAAGGCCAGCAAGAACTCTCTCTCTCCATACACTGACGAAAGGCTACCTGAGCATACAGCAGGATGGTGGCTGCCTACAAGCCAAGAAGCCGACTGTCACCAGGAACCAAGTCTGTCATCACCTTGGTCCTCGACTCCCCAGGCTCTAGAACTGTGAGGAATAAATGGCCTTACTAAGCCACCCAACCCTGGGTACTGTGATGTAACAGCCTGAGCTAAGAAAGCATGTCACCCCAATTTTTCTTTTCTAATTTCCCTAGACATCTCTCGCTAGGAGCCTCGCTACAGGATGCCTTGCAGCATCTCAAACTCACAGCTTCTCTCCAATGCTTGTACCTTCTCCATTCCATTCCTTTGTCGTAAACATTCTTCTCCACCATCACCAGTTCTCCTTCTGTACCAAATCCAAGTCTCACTACTGCTTCCACACCTCCTCCCGCCCACCCCAGGGATGCTGTTAGTCCCTTCTCTTGTACTTTCAACCATTCTTTGTTGTAGCACTTGGTACACTATGGCCTTGTTGTTCACGGCACAACCACTGGATCATCTCATGTGATGAAGAAGTGTGCACTGAATGAAAACACACATTTGTTTTAATTTATAACTGAATGAAGAGATGTGTCTTCTCAAAACAACAACAAAACCTGTGATGCACCAAATGCTTGGGTTGCCTGCCCTTTAGGTCCCACTCGTCTACTCCCCACTCTTATTCACTCAGAGGATCTCATTTGAGTTTTATTCTCAAATACTGAATCCGAAGTATGTCAAGCTTATAATCACAAAAGCATTGTACACTAGTAAGCATTTACCACTGCCCCTTTTCCAAACCAGGGTAATTGGTATTCTTTGTCATTCCTAAAAGCGGCCACCTGTCCAAGTTTTAAAAAGCGCTTTTAACAGTCAGGGCTGGGTTAGGACAAAGCCAGGAGTCCAGAAGTCAGTGCAGGTCTCCCATGTGGATGGCCAGGACTCCACTACCTGAGCCATCACCTGCTGCCACCCAGGGTGCATATTAGCAGGGAGCTGGAATGGGAAGCAGAGCTGGAACTAGAACCTAAGCACTCCAATATGGGATTCCTTAGCAGAATCCTAACTGCTATGCCAAATGCCCATCCATAGACAATCTCATTTTATTAGCCATCTGCTTAGAGGGTTTATTTAGTTGATTGATTTGGCTTCATTCAGAACAATCAACTAAAAACCATAGCAGCATAAAAGTAGACAAATGTGATGCTTGTGATAAATCTCATTTATTATTGTGTCATAATATTAAATATACTACAGAACTGCTTATACTTTTGCACAAGATATTTAGTTGGAAAATTATTCTTATATGCAGGGAGAAGTTAGGACTGAAACGGCTACCTTTCACCAACGTCTATATTTGCCCCATCTTCTCAGGCACAAAACTAAACTACAGTTTCTAGTTCCTTCACTTTGCATGGCTATGTGCCTGAAGTCTGAGTTCTCGTCACTGGGATGCAAACAAAAGTTGTCTGCACTTCTACAACTAGCCCACAATAGCCTTCCAAATGCAATTCTACTTCTTTTTTTCCCAGTGTGGAGAATCCAGATGAGGGCAGAGCCATATGGCTGAGTCTTGAGTCCCTGAACGGTCAAGGCAAGAGAAGTCCTACTAGCATCTGTGATGCAGTCCTACCAGCACCTACGATGCAGTCCTACGACCACCTACAATGGACTACCGAGTACTGAAGAAATGAATTTTATTTTGTGAAGCCACAGAGATTTGAGTATTTTTTATAGGTCCTAACATTGTTTACCTTAACTGATACACATGTAAAAAAAATGAATCCAAGAACGGGTGCTGCCATTAAAAACATCTATAAGACATGTGACATTAACTTCATGGCTGGGTGTAGGGGTCAAGGTGACACTGGAAGGCCAAGGTGTTGTGTTGGGCCTGGTCAAATACTTGGTCACACATATGCCTGTGCTAACTAGGAAGGAAGACCACCTGCTGTCAAACCTTTGCTTTGGGAGTAAAGTTAGACCAGAATGAAAGCGCGTATTTTCCAAATTTGTGTGCCTTCAGTAAGATGTAATAAGAGATGAGCACAAGTGCAAGCAGGCTGGTTTGCAAGTATAAACGAAGACATAAAAAGAATTGGAGGAGACTGTATTAGACCCCAAATACTAGGAAATAAGATGGAAAAAACCTTTGAGCAACAAAAGCACACTAAAACAGCACAGAAGCAATGGTCAGATCGAGGCTGTGTCCTCCCCACACTGTATGGCGGCCTCAGGTAGCTGGAATTATGTTGAAAGGGAATAGAAAAGGAATAAGTCATGGTGAGGAGTTTGTCTAAAAAAGAACACTGGTATTAGCAAACCAAATTCAATAGCACATTAAAAGTACCACACATCAACTCCAATGGGATTTGTCTCTGGGGTTCAAGGATGATTCAGCATTTGACAAATCAATTCACATGATATGCCACTTCAAGACAATGAAGGATGGAGGATACGTGATCATCTCAACAGATGCAGGAGAAGTATCTGACAAAATTCAACAGCCTTTTATGAAGACAGCCTAACAATCTCGGAATAGCAAGAAATTATCTCACCATAATAAAAGCCATATATGAAAAGTGAAGAGGTGAAAACTTCCTCTATGTCCAAGACGAGGAATAGAGCAGAGGTACCCACTCTTGCCACTTCCATTAACATGATGTTGGCAGTCCTAACCAGGAAAATGAGGGAAGGGAAAGGAATAAAGCCATCCAAGAAAGACAAGAATAGAGAAGAAAGAAAGAAAACTGTCCCTATTTTATTATCACAATCTTCTATAGAGAAAACCTTAAAGACCACACCAAAATCTATGAGAACTACCAAGTGAACTCAATAAACTCAGTAAAATCGCAGGATACAAAATCAACACACAAAAATTAGTTGCATTTCTAAACACTAAAAATGAGCCATTCGAAATTAAGAAAACAATCTCATTTATATGAGAATTAAAAAGAAAACAGGAATAAACTTAACTAAGAAAGTGAAATACTTATGCACTGAAAACTACACAAACATTGATGAAAGAAATTGAAGAAGACTAAAAAAAGATAGTTCATGTTTATGTATTAGAATAATTAATATTGTTAAAATTTGCATATTAAGCCGGCGCCTCGGCTCAACAGGCTAATCCTCCACCTTGTGGCGCCGGCACACCGGGTTCTAGTCCCAGTCAGGGCTCCAGATTCTGTCCCAGTTGCCCCTCTTCCAGGCCAGCTCTCTGCTATGGCCTGGGAGTGCAGTGGAGGATGGCCCAAGTGCTTGGGCCCTGCACCCTATGGGAGACCAGGAGAAGAACCTGGCTCTTGCCATTGGATCAGCGCGGTGTGCCGGCCGCAGTGCGTCAGCCGCGGCGGCCATTGGAGGGTGAACCAACGGCAAAAGGAAGACCTTTCTCTCTGTCTCTCTCTCTCACTGTCCACTCTGCCTGTCAAAAAAAAAATTTTTTTTTTGCATATTACCAAAGCAACATTTTTTAAAGATTTATTTATTTATTTGGAGGTCAGAGTTACAGAGACAGGAAAGGCAGAGAGAAAGAGAGAGGTCTTCCATCTGCTGGTTCACTCCCCAGTTGGCCACAATGGCTGGAGCTGAGCTTATCTGAAGCCAGGAGCCAGGAGTTTCTTTAGGGTACCCCACGTGAGTGCAGGGGTCCAAGGACTTGAGCCATCATCTATTGCCCTCCCAGGCCATAGCAGAGAGCTAGATTGGAAGTCGAGCAGCTGGGTCTCGCCCATATGGGATGCTGGCACTGCAGGCAGCAGTTTTACCTACTATATCACAGCACCGGCCCTACATACAGTTTAATATAATCACTATCAAAATTCCAATAGCATTCTTTACAGAAGAGTAAAAACTCTAAAATTCATACAGAACCACAAATCCCATGTCAGAATGCCTGGGTTTGAGTCCCGCTCCAACTTCCAATCCAGCTTCCTGCTACTGTGCGCCCTGGTAGGCAGCAGATGATGATTCAAGTACTTGGGTCTGTCACCCTGGTGGGAGACCAAGAGGGGGCTCTGGGCTCTTGGTTTTGGCCTGGTCAAACTCATTTAACTATTGCAGGCATTTGGGAGTGAACCAGAATCTCTCTCTCTCTTGCTCTGTCACTCTGCCTTTTAAATAAAATTTTTAAAATGAATTTTTTTAAAAAATGAAGCAGGAGTAAACTTATATCAGAGAAAACAAATGTTAAGACAAAAACTGTAAAAAAAAAAAAAGTCACTATATGATGACCAAGGGATCAATTAAATAAGGAGATATGGCAAATATAAACATATATGCACTTAATACTGGTGCACCTAATTTTATTGAATAAACATTACTAGATCTAAAGGAGGAGATAAGAGCCAGTATGGGGGCCGGCGCTGTGGCATAGAGGGTAAAGCCACTGCATGCAGTGCCAGCATCTCATATGGGCGCTGGTTCAAGTATATATACAAATATATAGGGACTGGACAATATGCTCATAAATGAACAATGTGTTATTAAAGAAATCAAAAGAAGAATCTGAAAATTCCTTGAAACCAATGAAAATGGAACCATGACATGCTAAAAATTACAGGACACAGAAAAAGCAGTCCCAAGGGACCTGTAGTAAGCACACTACCGAAAGCAATTTACAGATTCATTGTGATACCAATCATAATACCATGGACATTCTTCTCAGATCTAGAAAAAATGAAGTTCATCTGGAAACATGGAAGACCCACAATCGCTAAAGCAATCTTTTACAACAAAAACAAAGCTGGAGGCTTCACAATACCAGATTTCAAGACATGCTGCAAGGCAGTTATAATCAAAACAGCCTGGTACTGGCACAAAAACAGATAGATAGACCAATGGAACAGGATAGAAATACCAGAAATCAACCCACACATCTACAAACAACTTATATTCGACCATGGAGCTAAAAATCAGTCCCTCGAGCTAGGACAGTCTCTTCAACACTTGGTGCTGGGAAAACTGAAGCTCCACCTGCGGAAGTATGAAGCAAGACCTCTACCTTACAACTAACACAAAAAATCCACTCAAAATGGATTAAAGAGCTAAATCAACGATTTGATACCATCAAATTATTAGAGAACATTGGGGGAAAACCTGCAAGACACTGGCATAGACAAAGAGTTCTTGGAAAAGACCCCGGAGGCACAAGCAATCAAAGCCAAAATTGACAAACTGGTGACATCAAATTGAGAAGTTTCTGCACTGCAAAAAAAGAAACACTCAGGAAAGTGAAGAGACAACTGACTGATTGGGAGAAAATTACTTGCAAACTATGCAACTGATAAAGGATTAATAACCAGAATATATAAAAAGATTAAGAAACTCCACAACGAAACAAACAACCCAGTTAAGAAATGGGCCAAGGACTTAAACAGATATTTTTTTCAAAAGAGGAAATGCAGATAACCAACAGACACATGAAAAAATGCTCAAGATCCCTAGCTGTCAGGGAAATGTAAATCAAAACCACAATGGGGTTTCATCTTACCCCTGCTGGAGTGGCTTTCATACAGAAATCAATAAACAACAAATGCTTGGGAGGATGTGGAGAAAAAGGCACCTTAATGCACTGTTAGTAGGTAAACTGGTACAGCCACTGTGGAAGACGGTATGGAGATACTTCCGAAATCTAAATATAGACCTACCATATGACCCAGCCATCCCACTCCTGGGAATTTACCTAAGGGAAATGAAGTCAGTAAACAAAAGAGCTCTCTGCACCTCCATGTTTATTGCAGCTCAATTCACAATAGGTAAGACATGGAATCAACCTAAATGCCCATCAACCGAAGACTGGATAAAGAAATTATTGGGACATGTGCAACATGGAATACTACACAGCACTAAAAAAATTGAAATAATTTCATTTGCAACAAAATGGATGAAACTGGACAACATCAGACTTAGTGAAATAAGCCAGTCCCTAAAGGACAATCCCATGTTTCCTCCTTGATCTGTGATAACTAATAGCGCACCTAAAAGACAGAAGTGAAATTAACACTTCGAGAGGTAATGACTTTGAACAGCCTTTGTCTTGACTGTTGAGGAACAGTTTTTTTTTCCCATACAATTTGTGGAACTTTTTACTTAGTATAGTTAATCATATGCATATAAAGTTAGTTGAAAATAGTTCTTAGTGAAAAATAAGACTGGGAATAGGAGATGGAGTAGGAAGAGGGGTGGGACTGTGGGTGGGAGAGCAGGTATGGTGGGAAGAATCAGTATATTCCTAAAGTTGTATTTATGAAAAAAATTGTTGTTATACATTCAAAGAAAGATAGAATACAATATCTAAAAAGACAAAATGCATATGTAATGGTTTGGGACAATTAGAAAAATGACCAGTCAATTAACAAAAACATAAAATTGTTTTAGAACGTAAAAAAAAAAAAATCCTTCTGATTAAGTCAAGTCCAAGCCAATATGACTTCACTGCAGTTTCTTTTTAATTGGCATTTTAAAAAGAGATTTATTTATTTATTTGAAGGACAGAGTTACAGAGAAGCGGGGAGAGAGAGAGAGAGAGAGAGAGAGAGAGAGAGAGAGAGAGAATGAATCTTCCACTGGTTCACTCCCCAAATTGCTGCAAGGGCCAGAGCTGAGCCAGACTGAAGACAGGAGCCAGGAGCTTCTTCCAGGTCTCCCACATTGGTGTGGGAGCCCAAGCACTGGCCCATTTTCTGCCGCTTTCCCAGGCACATTATCAGGGAGCTGGATTGGAAATGGAACAGCTAGGACTCAAATTGGCGCCTATATGGGATGCCAGCATTGCAGGAAGTGGCTTAACCTGCTAGGCTACTGCGTTGGCCTCCACTGATGAATTCTACCAAACATTAAAAGAAGAGCTAACACCAATTCTTCTAAACCTATTCCAAAAAATGAAAGGGAAGGAGTCCTTCTAAGCTCACTCCACGAGGCCAGCATTACTTTGATCCCCAAAGACACAACAACCACAAAAGAAAGCAAAAGACCAATATTCATGATCACAGATGTAAGCATTTTCAACTGAATGCTAGTAAATTGAATTCAACAGCACATCAAAAAGATCATTCGTCAAGACCAAGAATTTATCCCAGGAATCCAAAAATGGTTCAACATATTCATATCAATACATGTTATACATCACATCAATGAAATGAAAGCTAAAATCAAATGATCACCTCAACAGATGTAGAAAAAAACATTCAATAAAATTTAACATCCATTCATGACAAAAATTTTGGATAAATTAGGTGTAGAAGGAACACACGTTAAACTTGCAAAGTTTTATACGACAAACTCACATTCAATATCATATGAGATGGGAAAATGTTGAAAGCTCTTTGTCTAGCATTTGGAGGCACACAAGGATGTCCACTCTCTTGCTCTTGTTCAGTATATATTGGATGGTTTAGGCAGAGTTGTTATACAAAAGAAAAAAATGGAAAATGCAGAAGTCAAATTATCCTGTTCACAGAGATCATAGTTCTCCCATCCAAGTACTAACCAGGCCCGACCCTGCTTAGCTTCTGTGATCAGACGAGATAGGGCGTGTTCAGGGTGGTATGGCCGTAGATGAGGTCATAGCTCTACATAATAAAAACCTAAAGATTCTACCAAGAAACTATTAGAACTGATGAATTAAGTTGCATGATATAAAACCAACACACAAAAATCACTAGCATTTTTATACACCAATAATAAAGTCACTGAGAAAGAAATTATAAGAGCAACTGCATTCACAATGGCTACTGTAAATAAATAAAATACCTTGGGATAAATATTTTCAAGGATGTGAAAGATTTATACAATGAAAATTTCAAAACATGAATAAAAGCAATTGAATAAGCCACCATAAAGTGGGGCCAACACTGTAGTGCTGGCATCGCATATGGGCACCAGTTCAAGTCCCAGCTACTCCACTTTCAATCCAGCTCCCTGATTAACAATATTAATTCTGATATAAGAACATGGGAGGTTATTTCACTGGGAAAGCAGTGGAGGCTGGCACAAGCCCTTGGGACTCTCTACCCACATGAGAGATCCAAAGGACATTCCTGTCTCTTGGCATTGGCCTGGCCTAGCCCCAGTAGTTGTGGCCATTTGGGAGTGAAACAGCAGATAGGTGTCTCTCTCTGGCTCAGAGATCTCTGTCTCTTCCTCTCTCTCTCTCTGTGTTACTTTGCCTTTCAAATAAATAAATTGTAAAAAAAACACCATAAAATGAAATAACCTCCCATGTTCTTATATCAGAATTAATATTGTTAAAATAAATGTATTTCCAAAAAAGATTTGCAAATTCAGTGCACTCTCCATCAAAATATCAAAGATATTCTTCACAGAACTAGAAAAAAAAATCTTAAAACTGTATGGAAGCACACAAGATTCCAAATAGCCAAAGTATTCTTGATCAAAAAGAATAAAGCTGGAGGTATCACAATACCAGATTTCAAGACATACTATAGAGTGTTTGTAACCCAAACAGCATGGTACTGACCTAAAAAGACACACAGACAATTTTAACAGAATGGAGATCGCAGGAATTAATCCACAAAGAAATAGCTAACTAATAATTCTTCAATAAATGGCGCTGAGAAAACTGGGTAGCCATATGCAAAAGACTTAATCTTGACCCCTATACAAAAAATCAACTCAAAATGGGTCAAAGGTCTAAATGTAAGATTGGAAACTTTGAAACTACTAGAAGAAAACATAGGGGAAACACTTAAAGATACCGGCACAGGAAAAAAATTGTAAGATATGATTGCAAAAGCATGGGCAATGAAAGCAAAAATAGACCAATGGCATTATATCAATCTAGGATGCTCTACACAGCAAGAGAAACATCAACAGAGTGAAGAGAGAATTGAAAGAACAGGAGAAAGTAACTGAAAAATTGCATCTAACAAAGGATTATTATTAAAATTATATAAGGAACTAAAACAAACTCCAGACAGAAAAACTCAGTCCACTTATGAAATGAGCAAAGGATGTCAATGGATATTCTTTGGAAGAAGAAATCCAAATAGCCAAGAAATACATGATCAAAGGTTCAATGGCATTATCTATCAGGTAAGTACAAATCAAAACCACAGTGAAATATCACTTCCTTCTAGTTAGATTGTATTAAAAAAATGAAAAAAAAAATAACAAATGCTGGTGAGGTTGTGGAGACCAGAGAACTCTTATACTCTGTTGCTGGGATGTAAATTAGTACAGACACTGTGTAAGTAACAAGTATAGAGATTCCTTGAAAATTTAAAATAGATCCTTCAAATGACCAACCTATCCTATTTCCACAAATATATGCCAGGGAAATGGAATCAGTACATGAAAGAGATTCCTGTACTCTTGTGTTCTCTGCAGCACTGTTCACAATATGGAATCAAACTAGGTACCCATTGATGGATGAATGAATAAAGCAAACTGGCTATACTACAAAATGGAATATTATACTGCAACAGAAAAAAAATCCTGACATTTGTAGCAAACTGGATGAAACTAGATATCATTATGTTGAGTCTAACAACCAGATACAAACACTTTATGTCTTTTATGTGGAAGATAAGAGAAAATAGCCAATTTGAACTTAGAATAGTGATTACCAAAGGTTGGGGAGGCAGAGGTGAGGGGGTACAGATCATAGTGGTGATGGTGGTACACATAAAAGGAGGTTAGATAACGGGTACCAAAACAGTCAGGTAGAAGTAACAAGTTCCAGGGCTTCACAGCACAATGAGATGACTATAGGTCACAAGAATGTATATACTACGTAAAGAACTGGAACCAGATGGTAGATTTCAAAGACAAAGAAATGATCAGGAAATAGAAAAGCTACTTGTCTAGCTTGTTTGGTTTTCACTATGTATATGTGTTGAAATACTATGCTGTACCCCATAAAAATGTACAAGTGTTTCATTTTAATAAAAATTTCTTTGGAACACAAAATATTTTAAAATAATGAGCAAAAGATTTTTTAAAAAGGATTTTTTAAAGAAGACATAAAAATGGCTCAACATAGGTAAGTGAACAAATGCTTAACATCACTAATTATCAAAAAATGTAAACCCAAACCACAATAAGATATCACATCATATCTGTAATAATGGCTCTTATCAAAAAGAAACAAACAAAAAGGGTGGGAAATATTACTATTCTCCTGTATCTGTATATGTGAAATACATGAAATTGTTTACCTTAAAAATGATAAAAGTGAAAAATATAAAAATATATAAATTACACATAATGAAAGAAAGATAAACAAGGCTGGCAAGAAGCTAGAGAAAAGAGAGTCCTTGTACTTTATACTGTTGGTGGGAATATGCAACGGTGCAGACATTGAGGAAAACAGTATGGAGGTTGCTAATGAGATGAGAAATAGAACTACCACATGATCCAGCAACCCCAATGAAGTTGGCACTTAATAAAGACATCTGCACTATCAAGTTCATTGTAGTACTATTTCCAACAGCTACGAAACAGAAACAACTGAATTGTCTGTCAGTAGATGAATGGATAAAGAAAATTTTGTGTGTATTTACATGTATTTATATGTTTATCTATCTATCTATCTATGTATCATATTAAGTTACCTGACTTCAAAAACATATTACAGAGTTACAGTAATAAAAATAGAGAATGGCATAAAGACAAACATCTATGTATAGTCCAACAGAAAAAAGAAGAGAGCCCAGAAATCAATCTATACAAATATGGGGACCTAATCTTCAAGAAGCATGTCCGAAACAGAAAATAGGGAAAGGATAGTTTCAGCAAATGGTGCTGAGAAAACCAGATATCCACATACAAGAAAATGACATTGGGCACTTACCCTAGACTGTACAAAAACCCACTCAAAACGGACTAAAGACTTCAATACAAGTCCTGGAAATTGCGGATCCGCTAGAAGGAAACAGGGAAAAACTTCACGGCATTTGTCTTGGCAACGACTCCTTGGATACGACACCAAAAGCACAAGCAACAACAGTAAAAATAGACAAATGGGACAGCCTCGAACTAAATGTTTCTGCATAGTCAAGGAAGCAATCAGCAGTGAAAAGAACATCTACAGAACAGGGGAAAATACTTGCAAAACCTTTATCAGATGAGGGGTTCATTTTCAAAACAAATAAAGAAAACAAAATCTCAATGGCAAAAATAAACTAAGAAACTGATTTTTAAAAGATTTATTTGTGTGCTAGGCAGAGTGAGAGAAAGAGGAGAGACTGAGGAGAGGGAAGGGGGGAAAGGGATAAAGTTTCCATCTACTAGTTCACTTCCCACATGGCTGCAGCTGCCAGGTATGTGTTTGGCTGAAACCAGGAGCCAAGAACTCCACCCTGATCCTCCATACACGTGGCACAGGAGCACCTGGGTCACCTTCTGTTGCCTTCTCAGAGACACCAGCAGGAAGCCGGATTAAAAGTGAAGTAGCCAGGACTCTAACTGGCACTCCTATGTGGGACTCAAGCATTGCAAGCGATGGCTTAACCTGCTGTGCCAAACACCAGCCCCCAATCTGATACTTTCATTTCTTTCTAATATTTAAGTTTACAAAGCAAAAATTGTGAGGTAATATACAGCGAGTTCCCATATACCCCTCACTCCATTTCTCCTATTAACACTTCAGATTAGTTTGTCACAGTTGATGAACTAGTCTGATATTTTTATACGGGCTAATGGCTTGAACAGACATTCCTCCAAAGAAGGCATATATACATCTAAATCGTTTAGGGAAAAATGCTGGACATTACTAAATGTCAGGAAAACACAAATCACAATCAAAAATGGAAATCACCTCCTACCTGTTGAGATAGCTATCAACGAGCACTGGTGAGAACACGGAGAAATTAGAACTCATATATACTGCTCATGGGAATGCAAAACAGTGCAGCTTCTACAGAAAGCAAGCTGGAGATTTGTCAAAAAGCTAAAAGCGGAATACCATACAATCCAGCAACTCCATGTCAGGGTTTTTGTCCAAAAGAAGTGCAACCAGGATCTTGTGAGGATTGTGGCCCTCTCATGTTTAATGCAACTCAATTCACAATAACCAAGAGGTGAAACAATGTTAGTGTCCACTGACAGATGAACAATAAAGAAAATGTGGTATATCCTTATACACACTCATATAATGAAATATTCAGGTTTTAAAAAGAAGGAAACCCTGGGGGCAGAGCCAAGATGGCGGATAGTGAGGACGTGCGCCTTAGTTTGGGAAAATAAAGTTTCATAAAAGTGGAATTACTGTAGCCTCAGGAAAAGACTCAAGAAAAAAACTGCAGAGGAAACGCTTCTGGATCTAGTGGATGTGAAACAGAGGACTTACAGGGAGCCCACCGCGTGGAAAACCAACCGAGACGAGCCAAGCGGCGGGAGACGAGCCAGAGCCACAGAATCTCGCCAGCGCGGGAACCGGAGGAGGGTAAGACATTGGGGGGGGGGGGGACAGAGGCCTCTCCCTTCACTCACCAAGCAAAACAAAGAGCACCGCGATTTTACATATGTAAAGCGCAGCCAAACTCAGTAACTTTAGCGAAACTCGAGAACACATTGAGGGCTGCATAAACTCTGTGTGTGGTCCCAGGGGTAGATCAAAGGAATACTCACAGAGGCCAGATTTCAACTACCCTCAACTCCACTCCCAACTGAGTCAAAAAAAAAAAAAGAGAGAGCGAGCCAGCAAGGAGCAAGTGAGTGAGCAATCTGGGAGAGTCACTCTTTACACAGCCTTAAACCTGAAGAATCAAGCATAGCTCTCTGGCCACACCCATCACAGCCCCTAAGGATTCAACAAAGCAGACAGCTCACTTAGAGGCATAGTATAACGAGAAAAAAAACACCACAGCAAAAAAAACAACAACAACAAAAAAACCATAAATTATCTCCAACATGCCAAACAACAAACATAGAAGCCGAGGTAACAAGAGCAAGGAAGACACTATGACGCCCCCAAGTGAACAAGACACGCCAATGCAAGATTATGAAGATGAAGAGATAGAGGAAATGCAAGAAGCAGATCTCAAAAAATTGATAAGAACATTAAGAAGTTCTCAAAAACAAATTCTTGAACTACAGAAATCCTTAACGGACAAGATAGAAAATCTCTCCCACGAAAATGAAATATTAAGGAGGAATCAAAATGAAATGAAACAACTAGTAGAACAGGAAACTGAGATAGTGACAAAAAACCACAATGAAATGAAGAACTCAATAGATCAAATGGCAAACACATTAGAGAGTCTTAAAAACAGAATGGGTGAAGCAGAAGAGAGAATATCGGAATTAGAAGACAGAGAACAGGAAAGGAAACAGTCAAATCAAAGAAAAGAAGAAGAAATCAGAAATCTAAAAAATACTGTCAGGAATCTACAGGATACTATTAAAAAACCCAACATTCGGGTTCTAGGAGTTCCTGAAGGCATGGAGAGGGAGAAAGGATTAGAAGGCCTTTTTAGTGAGATACTAGCAGAAAATTTCCCAGGTTTGGAGAAGGACAGAGACATCCTAGTACAGGAAGCTCATAGAACCCCTAATAAACATGATCAAAAGAGATCCTCACCACGACATGTCGTAATCAAACTCACCACAGTGAAACACAAAGAAAAGATCCTAAAATGTGCAAGAGAGAAACGACAGATTACTCTCAGAGGATCTCCAATTAGACTTACAGCTGACTTCTCATCAGAAACCCTACAAGCCAGGAGAGAATGGCGAGATATAGCCCAGGTACTAAGAGAGAAAAACTGCCAGCCCAGAATATTATATCCTGCAAAGCTCTCATTTGTGAATGAAGGTGAAATTAAGACCTTTCACAGCAAACAGAAATTGAAAGAATTTGTCGCCACTCGTCCAGCCCTGCAAAAGATGCTTAAAGATGTGTTACATACAGAAACACAGAAACACGGTAACCAATATGAAAGAAGGTAAAGGAAGGAAACCTCACAGCAAAAGACCACAAGAATCTCAAACCAGATATTAGAAAATATCTTTGGCAAATGGCAGGGCAAAGTTACTCCTTCTCAATAGTCACATTGAATGTTAATGGCTTGAACTGTCCAGTTAAAAGACACCGATTGGCTGATTGGGTTAAGGAACAAAACCCATCCTTTTGCTGCTTACAAGAAACTCATCTTTCCAACAATGATCCATACAGACTGAAAGTGAAAGGCTGGAAAAAGATATACCATGCCAACAGAAATGAAAAAAGAGCGGGCGTAGCCATTTTAATATCGGACAACATAAACTTTACCACAAAAACTGTCAGGAGAGACAAAGAGGGGCACTATTTAATGATTAAGGGATCCATTCAACAGGAAGATATAACAATTATCAATGTATATGCACCTAATCACAGGGCACCAGCTTATTTAAAAGACTTGTTAAGGGACTTAAAGGGAGACTTAGACCCCAATACAATAGTACTGGGGGACTTCAATACTCCACTCTCAGAGATAGACAGATCAACAGGACAAAAGATCAACAAGGAGACAGTAGATTTAAATGACACTATAGCCCAAATGGATCTAACAGATATCTACAGAACATTTCATCCTACATCTAAGGACTTTACATTCTTCTCAGCAGTACATGGAACCCTCTCTAGGATTGACCACATACTAGGCCATAAAGCAAGTCTCAGCAAATTCAAAAGAATTAGAATCATACCATGCAACTTCTCAGACCACAAAGGAATGAAATTGGAAATTAGCAACTCGGGAATCCCCAGAGCACGTGCAAACACATGGAGATTGAACAATATGCTCCTGAATGAACAATGGGTCATAGAAGAAATTAAAAGAGAAATCAAAAATTTTCTGGAAGTAAATGAGGATAACAGCACAACATACCAAAACCTATGGGATACAACAAAAGCAGTGTTAAGAGGAAAATTTATATCAATAAGTGCCTATATCAAGAAATTGGAGAGGCACCAAATAGATGAGTTTTCAAGTCATCTCAAGGATCTAGAAAATCTGCAGCAAACCAACCCCAAACCCAGTAGAAGAAGGGAAATAATTAAAATCAAAGAAGAAATCAACAGGATTGAATCCAAAAAAACATTACAAAAAATCAGCCAAACGAGGAGCTGGTTTTTTGAAAAAATAAACAAAATTGACACCCCATTGGCCCAACTAACTAAAAAAAGAAGAGAAAAGACCCAAATCAATAGGATCAGAGATGAAAAAGGAAACATAACAACAGAAACCACAGAAATAAAAAGAATCATCAGAGATTACTACAAGGACTTGTATGCCAGCAAACAGGGAAATCTATCAGAAATGGACAGATTCTTGGACACATACAACCTACCTAAATTGAGCCAGGAAGACATAGAAAACCTAAACAGACCAATAACTGACACAGAAATTGAAACAGTAATAAAGGCCCTCCCAACAAAGAAAAGCCCAGGACCAGATGGATTCACTGCTGAGTTCTACCAGACATTTAGAGAAGAACTAACTCCAATTCTTCTCAAACTATTCAGAACAATCGAAAAAGAGGGAATCCTCCCAAATTCTTTCTATGAAGCCAGCATCACCTTAATTCCTAAGCTGGAAAAAGATGCAGCATTGAAAGAGAATTACAGACCAATATCCCTGATGAACATAGATGCAAAAATCCTCAATAAAATTCTGGCCAATAGAATGCAACAACACATCAGAAAGATCATCCACCCAGACCAAGTGGGATTTATCCCTGGTATGCAAGGATGGTTCAATGTCCACAAAACAATCAACGTAATACACTACATTAACAGACTGCAGAAGAAAAACCATATGATTCTCTCAATAGACGCAGAGAAAGCATTTGATAAAATACAACACCCTTTCATGATGAAAACTCTAAGCAAACTGGGTATGGAAGGAACATTCCTCAATACAATCAAAGCAATATATGAAAAACCCACGGCCAACATCCTATTGAATGGGGAAAAGTTGGAAGCATTTCCGCTGAGATCTGGTACCAGACAGGGATGCCACTCTCACCACTGCTATTCAATATAGTTCTGGAAGTTTTAGCAAGAGCTATTAGGCAAGAAAAAGAAATTAAAGGGATACAAATTGGGAAGGAAGAACTCAAACTATCCCTCTTTGCAGATGATATGATTCTTTATTTAGGGGACCCAAAGAACTCTACTAAGAGACTACTGGAACTCATCGAAGAGTTTGGCAAAGTAGCAGGATATAAAATCAATGCACAAAAATCAACAGCCTTTGTATACACAGGCAATGCCACGGCTGAGGAAGAACTTCTAAGATCAATCCCATTCACAATAGCTACAAAAACAATCAAATACCTTGGAATAAACTTAACCAAGGACGTTAAAGATCTCTACGATGAAAACTACAAAACCTTAAAGAAAGAAATAGAAGAGGATACCAAAAAATGGAGAAATCTTCCATGCTCATGGATTGGAAGAATCAATATCATCAAAATGTCTATTCTCCCAAAAGCAATTTATACATTCAATGCAATACCAATCAAGATACCGAAGACATTCTTCTCAGGTCTGGAAAAAATAATGCTGAAATTCATATGGAGACACAGAAGACCTCGAATAGCCAAAGCAATCTTGTACAACAAAAACAAAGCCGGAGGCATCACAATCCCAGATTTCAGGGCATACTACAGGGCAGTTGTTATCAAAACAGCATGGTACTGGTACAGAAACAGATGGATAGACCAATGGAACAGAATAGAAGCACCAGAAATCAATCCAAACATCTACAGCCAACTTATATTTGATCAAAGATCCAAAACTAATCCCTGGAATAAGGACAGCCTATTCAATAAATGGTGCTGGGAAAATTGGATTTCCATGTGCAGAAGCTTGAAGCGAGACCCATACCTTTCACCTTACACAAAAATTCACTCAACGTGGATTAAAGACTTAAATCTACGACCCAAAACCATCAAATTATTAGAGAGCATTGGAGAAACCCTGCAAGATATAGGTACAGGCAAAGACTTCTTGGAAAAGACCCTAGGAGCACAGGCAGTCAAAACCAAAATTAACATTTGGGATTGCATCAAATTGAGAAGTTTCTGTACTTCAAAAGAAACAGTCAGGAAAGTGAAGAGGCAACCGACAGAATGGGAAAAAATATTTGCAAACTATATTACAGATAAAGGGTTGATAACCAGAATCTACAAAGAAATCAAGAAAATCCACAACAACAGAACAAACAACCCACTGAAGAGATGGGCCAAGGACCTCAAGAGACATTTTTCAAAAGAGGAAATCCAAATGGCCAACAGACACATGAAAAAATGTTCAAGATCACTAGCAATCAGAGAAATGCAAATCAAAACCACAATGAGGTTTCACCTCACCCCGGTGAGAATGGCTCACATCCAGAAATCTACCAACAATAGATGCTGGAGAGGATGTGGGGAAAAAGGGACACTAACCCACTGTTGGTGGGAATGCAAACTGGTTAAACCACTATGGAAGTCAGTCTGGAGATTCCTCAGAAACCTGAACATAACCCTACCATACAACCCAGCCATCCCACTCCTTGGAATTTACCCAAAGGAAATTAATTTAGCTAATAAAAAAGCCATCTGCACATTAATGTTTATTGCAGCTCAATTCACAATAGCTAAGACCTGGAACCAACCCAAATGCCCATCAACAGTAGACTGGATAAAGAAATTATGGGACATGTACTCCATAGAATACTATACAGCAGTAAGGAACAATGAAACCAAGTCATTTGCAACAAGATGGAAGGATCTGGAAAGCATCATGCTAAGTGAATTAAGCCAGTCCCAAAGAGACAAATATCATTTGTTTTCCCTGATCGGCGACAACTGAACACCAAAGGGGAAACCTGTTGAAGTGAAATGGACACTATAAGAAACAATGACCTGATCAGCTTTTGTCCTGACTCTAGATGTACAATGTAATACTTTATCCTTTTTAGTATTTGTTGTTGTTGTTGTTGTTCTAGTACTATTGGTTGAACTCTGTAATTAACACACAATTATTCTTAGGTGTTTAAATTTTAACTGAAAAGTGATCCCTGTTAAATTTCAGAGTGGAAAAAGAGAGGGAGGAGATGCACAATTTGGGACATGCACAATCAGTCTTGCCCCAAATGATGGAGTTAGAAATGTGCCAGGGGATTCCAATACAATCCCATCAAGGTGGCATGTACCAATGCCATCTCACTAGTCCAAGTGATCAATTTCAGTTCACATTCGATGGCTTGGATAGGTCTAAGAAACAAAGGGATCACACAAACAAGACAAGTGTCTGCTAATACTAACTGATAGAATCAAAAAGGGAGAGAAAGATCCAGCATGGGAAGTGGGATACACAGGCAGACTCATAGAATGGCAGACGTCCTAAACAACACTCTGGCCTCAGAATCAGCCCTTAAGGCATTCGGATCTGGCTGAAGAGCCCATGAGAGTATTGTAGGCATGGAAAGCCAAGATACCATGGAAAAGAAAAAAAGAAGAAGACCTAAATGAAAGATCTCTGTTAGTGAGATCCCAGTGGAAAGAACGGGGCCATCAAAGAAGGAGGTACCTTTCTCTGAAGGGAGGAGAGAACTTCCACTTTGACAGTGACCCTATCGGAATAAGATCAAAGTCAGCGAACACTAAAGGCTTCCATAGCCCTGGCAACTCATGACTAGAGCCTAGGGAGATTACTGACGCCATGAACAGGAGTGTCAAATTGTTAAGTCAGCAACAGGAGTCACTGTGTACTTACATCCCATGTGGGATCTGTCCTTAATGTGTTGTCTAATGTGCAGTGATGCTATAACTAGTACTGAAACAGTATTTTTACACTTTGTGTTTCTGCGTGGGTACAAACTGATGAGATCTTTACTACTTATATACTGAATCGATCTTCTGTATATAAAGATAATTGGAAATGAAAAAAAAAACCTGGTGTTAAATTGGAAACAGCATAGAAAATTAATTAATTTTTAAAAAATATTATGTAGGATCTCTGCCTTTAATGTGCTGTACACTCTTATTTAATGCTATAACTAGTATTCCAACAGTATTTTTTTTTTCACTTTGTGTTGCTATATGGGGGCAAACTGTTGAAATCGTTACCTAATATATACTAAACTGATCTTTTGTATATAAAGAGAATTGAAAATGAATCATGATGTGATTGGAAGGGGAGAGGGTGCGGGAAAGGGGAGGGTTATGGGTGGGAGGGAAGTTTTGGGAGGGGGAAGCCATTGTAACCCATAAGCTGTACTTTGGAAATTTATATTGATTAAATAAAAGTTTAATAAAAAAAAAAAAGAAGGAAACCCTGCAATATATCACGACATGGATGAAACTCAAAGATACTATAGTATAAAACAGTCACAGAAGGATAAATACTGCATGATTTATACTTAATAGATATCTAAAATAGTCAAATGTCCTAAGAGAGTTTATGATGATTGCCAGGGCTACCCGGCATAGAAGGAGGAGAAAATAATTCATGACTAATCATGGGCGTAAATTCTCAATTACACACAGGGAGTGAGTTCTTGAGATCTGTTGGACAAAATGACCACAGAATTAACACTGTCGTATTAAAGATTTGGTGAGGGTACATCTCATGTTAAATGTCCTTATCATAACAAAATAAAATAAATGCGAAAACACTGAGCATTGGAAGATGGAAGACTACCAGAGCTTGGAAAGAATTTAGCACATTGAGATTCCTCAGCTTACACAGATAGAATGCAGGATATGAAAGCAGTAAGATCCCAAGGAGCAAGGCTCCGGCACAGACACTTCAGATGTGACTAGCGAGGATAATACATGAGGAGAAACGTCCCAGAGGTGCAGCCAGTTGCCACAGAGGACAATGGACAAGGGTATATTTCCCAGAAAGCAGAGTTACAATCAAGGAATTCCCCACCCCTCCAGGTAGGAGGCCTTCGGAAACCTGCTCTTAGGGCTTGGGGCATTTCTAATGACAATCGTCTCTCATGTTTTCATTTCTACTCTTACATATTGGATCTGTTAGGAGATGTGGCCGATTCATAACTCATAGGGCTACAAGAAGCCATGTTCAGATCTGACCAAGAATTTTTTTTCTAATAAACCCATGGGTGTGCATCTAAATGATTTTCAACAAGGGCACCAAGTACACACATTTGGGTAAGAGTTTCTTCAATAAACAGTTACGGGGAAACTAGATGTCCACATGTGGACATCTCTTACCTCATACAAAAGTCAACTAAAAATACATTAAAGACATAAATAGAAAACTCAACACTACAAAACTACCAGGAGAAAACACAGGAAAAATCCTGTAAGATATTGGTGTGGCAAAGATATTTTTTTTAGACAGGAATGTAAAACATAGGTAACAAAAGAAAAAAAACCAGACAAAAGATATGACATCAAATGGGAAAGCTTCTACACAGCAAAGGAAACAATCAACAAAGCAAAGAGACAACCACAGAATGGGAGAAAATTTTACAAACTATCCATCCAATAGGTGAGTAGTACACTGAACATATAAGGAACTCAAATAAATCAACAGCAAAACACTCAAATAGTCTGATTTTAAAATGGGCAAAAGACTGATAAGACTGCCCGAAAAGAAAACATTCAGATGGCTACAAGGTATAAGAAACCATGCTTAACACCACTCATTATCAGAGAATGGCAAATCAAAACTACAAGGAGACAGCAGCTCACTCCCTGGCTATTATCATAAAGACAAAAGATAGGAAGCACAAGGGGGTGGAGGAAGCAGAACTCTCACACATTATTGGCAGGAATGTAAGCTAGTACAGCACAATGGAAAACAGTATGGAGTTTCTCAAAAAACCAAACATAGAACTATGATATGATGCAGCACTCCCATTCCTGGGTATACATCCAAAGGATAGGAAATTAGGATGTCAGAGAGATATCTGAATCCAGTGACTACTGCAGCTCTCTTCACAACAGCAAAGATATGCCATCAACCTAATTTCCATCAATAAATGAAAGAATCAAGAAAATGTGGTACTTATACACCATGAAATACGATCAGCCAAGAAAAAGGATAAAGTCCTGTCATTTGTGGCAACATGGACAGACCTGGAGATCATAAAGTGAAGTCAAGCCAGGGGCAGGAAGGCAAATAGTGCATTATGTCACTCTTGGGAGGAATCTAAAAAAGCCGACTATATAGAAATAGGCAGTACTGTAGTGGTTATGAGAGCCTGGAGAGAGCAGGGAAAAGGGTATGAGGGGGACAGACTGCTCAACAGGTGCAAAGTCACAGCCAGGAAGGAAAAAGAAGGTCTGATGTTCCAGTACACAAAGCGGGTTATTATAGTCAACAACGCTGTATCATAAAATTCAAAATTGCTAAAAGAGTAGATCTTGCATGTTTTTGTTGCAAAGAAATGATGAAGGTTTTTGAGGTAACAGGTAACCTAAATACCCTCAGTTGATCACTACAGAGTGTATAAATGTACTAAAGCATTACACTGTACCCATACACATGGATAATTGTTTATCCATTTAAAAATTGTAAAAATGGTCACATAAGAATTTCTTTCTATTCAGAGACCCTGACCTTGAGCTGTGTCCAGTGACCAGATATGTCTTCTGTTGTTTCCCTTCGAGAAGGGTGCATGTTTTTTATGCCCAAGAAGAGTAAACAGGTATTTTCTGACCAGAAGGTGAGCTGTAACCAAAACTGTAATTGCCTGGCAAAGTCCATGTTTTCCTTTTCTCCCTGGGCACATGGCTGGATTATAATCTCCAGACTCCCTTAAAATTAGGAGTGGCCAAATGACTGCATTCTGGTTGGTTTCGTATAAACCCAAAGGATGATGGGCACCAACTCTAAACCTGGCCCACAAAAAGTCTCCAAAGTGTGTCTCTTCCTCCATTTTTCCATCCACAGGCTGCAGAGAGAAGACTTTGAGGACCAAAAGTGTGGCAGGAGCACTAGAAGGAAAAAACTGAGGGTGACCATGGGAAGCAGAGCTGGGACCCATCCTGCATGATTGACACATACTGGACTACGGAAAGCAATGAGATGCAAGTGTCTATTATGCCATTGATATACAGAGCTTAACTGTTTAGTTGCAGACCTTAACAAATACAACGAAGCCAAAACATACTATTATAACATTACTTTGTGCAAATAATAAGAAAAAAATAACATTTAAGGCCCTTAACAAAAGAGACTTCATTGATAAGTACTTCAAAAAATACCTGGAAAATACAATTTGCAAAATGTCTCAACGAGTGATCAGCAGTCTAATAACTGTTGTTTATAATGGGCTAGTACTAAAAATAAGTTCTAAGGATTTAAAATAGAATTATCCTTCACATTTGAATGAAATTTAGTGACATTTGAAAATAAGCATTCAAGTAAACTCTTTGAATTGTATAACCTATTTTAATAAATAATAGCATCAAAGTGGAAAAAGTCATAGTGCATACTTATTCATCTTTCCACTCAGCAAGGTGAACTGAATGATGATCAAATAGTCTTATAGAGACGAAAGTGTTGAATTTGAAGTCCCCAGTCTTTGACTCATAGAAGAATTCTAGCTACAAAACCCAGTGACACATGACAGACGGTCATGTAGATAGAATATGGAGGCAGCATGAACACTTCCAGCTTAGTGTTTCAGAATTAAATTCAATACTTGCTGAACACATATGTGATGTGATGTGGTATATTTTGATTTGGGGAAGGTCTGTTATAAAATAAATGTCTATAGAGCTAATCTGGCTCCTCCAAATCTTTAGAGCTTTGAAGAAAATAATGTCATCTCTGTTTCATATACACCCCTTCCGAACATGTAGTCAATGGCACAATTATATATCTGAGGTCATTAAAAGGAGGATACTATAAGCTGATCTTCTTGTTCATTATTCTTCAATAAAAGATTACTTAAAAGATAAGCTCTGGCCGGCGCTGCGGCTCAATAGGCTAATCCTCAGCCTACCGGCGCCAGCACCCTGGGTTCTAGTCCCGGTAGGGGAGCCGGATTCTGTCCCGGTTGCCCCTCTTCCAGGCCAGCTCTCTGCTGTGGCCTGGGAGTGCAGTGGAGGATGGCCCAAGTGCTTGGGCCCTGCACCCCATGGGAGACCAGGAGAAGCACCTGGCTCCTGCCTTCAGATCAGGGCGGTGCGCCGGCCGCAGTGCGCTGGCCGTGGCGGCCATTGGAGGGTGAACCAACGGCAAAAAGGAAGACCTTTCTCTCTGTCTCTCTCTCACTATCCACTCTGCTTGTAAAAAAAAAAAAAAAAAAAAAAAAAAAAAAAAAAAGATAAGCTTTATAAATTAGCAATTAAAAAGGATGGTCTCTATTATTTATACAGTGGCTGGACTAATTCATATTCTCAACAACAGTGTGTGAGTTCCACTTTCTCTACATTCTTGCCAGCATTTGTTATTTTCTTTGCTTTCTCTCTCTCTTTTTTAGCTGTAGTCATTCTAACTTGAGTGAAGTGATATATCACTGTGGTTTTAATTTGTAGTTCCCTGATGATTAATGGTCCTGAGCCTTTTTTTTTTTTTTTTTTTAAACTGCCAGCCTTTGCACATCTTCTTTGGGAGGAATGTCTGTTCATTCCTTTTGCTCATTTTCTAATTGGATTATTTGGTTTTTGGTGGTTGAGTTGGTTGAGTTCCTTATATACCAAGAATGTTAATCTCTTTTGGACAGACAGTTGGTGAAATGGTCTCCCATTCCATAGGCTGTCTTAGCTTTGTTGGTTGTTTCCTTTGTCGTGTGGAAGATTTTTAGTTTGACACAATTGCATTTGTCAAGCTTTTCTTTTCTTGCCTTTGCTTTTAGAATTAATCCCCCCACCCTACCCTCAAACTTTTTGCCCAGGTCAATATCCTGAAGCATTTCCTCTACTGGGTGTACATTTAAAGGAAAGGAAATCAATACGTTGAAGGAATAGCTGCACCCTCATGTGTGCTGCAGCAGTATTCACAACAGCCATAATGTACACACAACTTAGGTGTCCATCAACAGATGAATGGATTTTCAAACCTGATATACATATTTGCCTTCATATATCTCACAATGGAATATTAGTCATGAAACAGAATAAAATCCTGACATTTGTGGCAACAGGGATGAAAATGTAGGATATTATGTTAAGTGAGTTAGGTACAGAGAGACAAATGCTGCATGTTCTCCCTTACATTTGGAAGCTAACAATGTCGATCTCACAGAAGCGGAGAACAGAATAGTGGCTACTAGAGGTTAGCATGAAAGGGCGAGGCAATGGAGAATTAACGGTTAATGGATACTGGGGTGCAGGTGAATGGGCGAAATGCCATCTGATGTTCTGTAGCACTGTAGGACACCTATGGTTGACAACAATTAACTCTATATCCTAAGACAGCTAATAGAGGGGAATTTGAAAGCTTCCAATACAAAGAAATGATAAATGTTTGAGGTGAAGGAGCTTAAAATGTCATACCGCATATGTGTAAGTACTATGTAACAATTGAAGACATAAGATACATGAAATATTTAAAAAGCAAAGGTGTTTTTTTTTTAAAGTATAGACTTAAAGGGAATAATTACAGCAGCCTCCACATCTCAGATTATTAATTAAAGGCTTTTATTCAATTATCCTATTATTTGATATAGTCAATGGTTATATAAGTTTTATAAGCAAGTAAAAAAGATAAGCAAAGCAAAATGTTAACACCTACAATGTAACTAAAGTACTTGAGGAGCAATGGAAAAAACCCTTCACCCCTTATGATAAAAACAGTTAATAATTGTTTAATGTGACAAGTGACTTCAAAACTTTCAATTATCCTGCTAAAGCATGCCGTCACTGATAGAGGCAAAGACTGCAGATATAATATGTAGCAGGTGTTGTGAGTCCTTGTTCTTTTCTTCCACACAGTACCTCCTTCAGAAACCTGTCTGGTGCGGTGTGGGAAAAGGCTATCGTTTATCATGGTCAATTTAATAAAAGCTGTGGCACTGATCTAAATGCTGCATCTCCCATGGAACCCACCCTTTCTTCCCTTTTGTCTTTCTGCCCAATTTGTTTAGTTTCCATTTGCCATCACCATTCTATTGCCTTGTTAGGGAAGACAGAGCTCTTGCATGTGGTAAGATTTGTGTTCCTTTTCAGAGTGAATGAGTTTTCCAGCTGGTACAATCTTCCTTTTCTGCATTACATCTGTGCGTTCAACAATATTCACTGGATGCCCATTCTATGTCAGGCACTGGGGCTTCAGCAGCGCAAATGACAAAGATCCTAGTCCCAAGGAGCTCACTGTAGCAGAGGGAGACAGACGATGAGCCAACAAAACTGATGTGCTGTGTGGTCCTAAGCTGCCTGAAACCAGGTAAGACTGAGGAAAGGGGTGATGGGCCGAGGGTCCTGGTATTTTGGGTAGGGTGCAACAGGAAGCACTTCACCTAAAAAGAGACACTTGGAAAAGGAACTGAAGCGATGAGGGAGTACTCCAGGCTAAGGAAGAAGCAAGTGCAGAGGTCCTGAAGCGTTCTGACAAGGAGGGAGCAAGTGGTCTGGAAAGCGAGCAGTAGGGGCTGAAGTCAGGATGGAGTGGGACAGAAGATCTTGCAAACTCTACAGACCCTTAGTAAGAACGTGGGACTTTTTTTCAGGTGAGTGAAAACAGAAGATCAAATGAATACTTAGTAAAAAAATATATCAAGATTGCCTTGTCCAATGTCCAAGTTATCAGTCTTTGATTAGGAACTACACCAATAACTGAAAAATAGAATTTACTAAAAGGCCCAATTATAAAAGGGCAAGTATACTGTTTTCCTTAAGTTGCTCAAAGTAATGACTAAGTTTAAGACTTGTAGGCCTGAAATATTTTAACAAAGCCAACTTTAAAGGTTAACAATGCATTTAAATGATCGTGAATTTTTATACTTCTTATCTTTATTCTATTCCACATCCTTTAAAATTTAGATTTATAAAATATTTACAATATAACTGAATATAAATTTTTCAGGATCTGTTATCATGCCTATGGATGATAATATTATATTGATGTTAATATGAAAACATTAAATTAGATTTGGCAACAAATCATTACTAAAATATCTTTCAGGCAATGTGCATTTATTAAATGTTTATGGTTTGCCTAGTGCATTATTGTGAGGAGGTGAGAAATGTCTCCTATTGTGGTAGGCAGAAATCCTAAAATGTATTCTCAAGATTTCTCATCCTAATCCCTGAGTATGACTATGATGAAATATCATAACTGTGATTAAGCTACCTACACGACAAAAGGGATAGTGCAGACAGAATTAAAGTTTCCAATCAGCTGATTTTGAGTTCATCAGAAGAGATAGGGCCAGGGTGGATCCAGTCTGATCTCATTAATTTTGAAAGCACAGAGTTTTCCCTTCCTTGTAGAAGAAAGCAAAGTCATATTTGAATCATGGAGGGACTCCATATGCTCATGCTGACTTCTGGATGGAGTGAGCCATAAAGAAAGGACCTACAACTGGCTTTTAGGAGCTGCAAGAAACCCTGGCTGAAAGACAGCAGGAACAGAGAGCGTTCAGACCTACAACCACCAGGAACTGAACTCTGCCAATACCAGGAATGAGTCTGGACACGGACTCTGAGATCCAGAGAAGAGCTCAGTGCAGCCAACACCTTGCCTTTGGCTTTGTGAGATCTAAGGAGAAACTCTTGTGTGCCCAGATCTTTGACTTACAGTAACCGTGGGCTATGAAATGGGTATTGTGTTAAGTTGCCAAAATTATGGAAACTGGTTACAAGGCAAGAGAAAACAAATGACTTATTTGGAATAATATATTTATGGTGTAGTGGGAGAAAGCAAAAGAATCTGATGGAAAACTGAGCTGAACCTATTGAAAAACTTCTCGTAAAGGGTATCAGATATTGGCTAGAGGGCTGTCAAGTTGCATATGAAATCCCAAAAATGTATTGGCTTAGTCCAGAGAGAAATCCATTTATTCCTTATTTCTTTCTTTTAAAATTATTTATGGTGATTTTATTCCAACATCTACATTTCCATCAGATGATCATTTTACTTGTGCCTGAAGGATGGTTTTTAATATGTTTTTTTATAGTGCAGGTTGGCTTATGATGACAATTTTCTGCCTTATATGCCTGGAAACATTTTCATTTTTTAGGTTATTCCATTTTATATTTATTTTAGGGTACTTAAACATATGACAGTACTTCAAAAAGTAGATGGGAAATGGAGTGAAGAGATCAACTTATTTTGGGTACAAAACAATATGAACTCCATGCCTAGAGCTTACATATGAATTTTCCATGAATTATTTGCACTAAAAAAACCTGATCTCTTAATTGCTTTCACAGACTCTTTAGGGTAACCACCCAGATTTGCATCATATATCTTGCTCATGAACACAGAAAAAGGCAAATGTATACAAAAGATACCCAAGCATTAGAAAAGAAAGAAATTTATTCCTTTGTCATTTGCAACAAAATAGATGCAACAGGAAAACATTATATTAAGTGAAATAAGCCAGTAGGACAAATACCATATGTTCTCCCTGTGGTATCTAATACAGCACCTAAAAGATAATCTACAGAAGTGAAATTGACACTTTGAGATGTGATGACTTTGAACAGCCCTTGTCTCAACTGTTTGGGAACATTTTTTTTTTTCATACTATTTGTTGAACTCTGTACTTAGTATGGAATTAATCTTATAAGAATAAAGTTAATTGAAAATAGAACTTAATGAAAAGTAAGAAAGGAATAGGAGGAGGAAGAAGAAAGGTGGGAGTGTGGGTGGGAAGAATCACTATGTTCCTAAAGTTGTATTTATGAAATGCATGAAGTTTGTATACCTTAAATAAAAGGTTTCTGGGAAAAAAAAATCATTCATTTCTTGTAAAACCATACCTGGTTAGGGAGTTCTGGGCCAACAAATAATTCCAGTTCTCAATTCATGCCTTCTGATCTATAGTCCTTGGTTCAAGGCAGCTGCACTTGGTCTTCTTCATCTCCCTATTTGTAGAAAGGTAGAAAAGGACCAGGGAAGCACCTGTGTGTTTCTTTTAGGGGCATAATCCAGAAGCTACATTACCAGATGCAGCAAATACCACTTCTGCCCACATCCCATTGGCCTGAACTTAGAACTCAGTTGTGAGGCTTATACGTGTCGTCTATGGCTGACAACTTGATGGCTATCAAAACCACGGGACTTCTAGAATGCAAGAAGTTACAACTGGACATGTGTGGGCAAGAAGCCATCTACAGCAGAGTCCAGCAAAGCTCAGGAAGTCCATATTGCAGAAAAATACAGAAATGCTCAAACTGCTATGAATTTCCATGGAAGTGAGTCAGATGTCTACTTCATCAAAACTCGAATTACTTCTAGAACTATTTGTGGACTCTAGACAGTGCAAAATTGAAGGATCCCTCTTTTATATAACAGTTTTCCAAATATCTGAATCAAGTTGTCAGTATCCTCCATAAATTTCCAAGCTCACTACCCTCTAACTCCTTGCCAACTCTTTACTATTTGCCATCCTTGCTATCGGTGTTGCTCTGGACTCATTTTTGCTTGCTAAGGAATCCTTGGCCTTCAGAAAAGAACACACCACCCAGTAAAAGGCTCTTGACTCAAAACTCAAGTTGGTAAAGAGTCCAAAGGACTATTTAAGTTAAAAAACTGCATATGCTTATATAGGCAAGAGCAAATGCACATAGTATACTTTTGAGGAATCTGTGAAAACCATATTGACTGAAGTGGAAAATTTGTTTTAGGGATTAATGGATATAAAGATATTCAACAGTTCATGTGAGTCACTTAAGAGTGACTTGAATCTGAATTGAAGAAATTTAATACAATCATGTTGATATAAAGGAGGCAATGCTGATAGTCAATTGAAGTCTACAGTCCAAACTACAAATAGTTGCTTTCAAATGTGGATGGCAAAATAGTAGAACAATGGACACATGTGACTGTAGAAAAGTCATCTTTGAGAACTGATACATGGCTTTTCATTTCTTTCACAATGGTATAGCCTTAAACATAACAAATTCTCATGATTTAGAAAAATTTAAATAGAAATACACATTGTAGTTAATATAAACTGCCTAAAATACATTAGTTAAGTATTAAATCATATAATGTTCATTAATATTAGATAATATTAAGTATAAAATCATTTTAATATTAAATATTACCCTGACATTTTCTTTATTCAGAAGGGGAACACTTGCTAATCAACTTTATAACAAACACAATTATATTATACATCAATGTTATATTACACCTCATTTAGTAAGCTTTTTTTACAGGATTTATTTATTTATTTGAAAGTCAGAGTTACACAGAGAGAGGAGAGGTGGGGGGAGGAGAGAGAGAGAGAGAGAGAGAGAGGTCTTCAATTCGATGGTTCACTCCCCAGTTGGCTGCAATGGCTGGAGCTGTGCCGATCTGAAGCCAGGAGCCAGGATCTTCTTCTTCCGGGTTTCCCACGTGGGTGCAGGCGCCACTGCCTTCCCAGGCCATAGCATAGAGCTGGACTGGAAGTGGAGCAGCCAGGGTCTCGAACCGGCACCCAAATGGGATGCTGGTGCTTCAGGGCAGGGTGTTAACCCGCTGTGCCACAGTGTCAGCTCCTAGTAAGAGTTCTAACTTGAGTGGCCAGTGCCGTGGCACACCAGGTTAATCCTCCACCTGCAGCACCGGCATTCCATATGGGCGCCGGTTCTAGTCCTGGCTGCTCCTCTTCTGGTCCAGCTCTCTGCTGTGGCCCAGCAGGGCAGTGGAGGATGGCCCAAGTGCTTGAGCCCCTGCACCCCCCATGGGAGACCTGGAAGAAGCACCTGACCCCTGGCTTCGGATCAGTGCAGTGCCGGCCATAGTGGCCATTTGCGGGGTGAACCAACGGAAGGAAGACCTTTCTCTCTGTCTCTCTCTCTCACTGTCTGTAACTCTACCTATCAAATAAATAAATAAATAAAAATCTTTAAAAAAAAGAGTTTTAACATGAATAACACATCCATGGCATTATTCAAAGATTTATGTACTATGTCATAAAACTAATGGAAATCTCTCAGTGGTCACATTGTTCTTTGCTTATAAATCTCCAAATCCTGCCAGCATCAGGGAGCAAGTGCTCAAGAAAAAGTTTGGATCATGGTGATGAACAAAAGCCACCATCTTCAGAGTCTGAGAACTTGTGATAGCAGGTGCGAGAACAGGGAATGAGTAGTAGAAGCAAGCAAGGAGCTACTTTGGAGCCTGGCCAACAGTTTATGCTTCCTTCATATCCTAGGCCAGTAAGCTCATTAAATGGTTCAGACGTCACGTTAACATCACTCAGTGTTGTGAATAACTCAATGTGAATACCACCTTTACTGGGACAAATGATTTGAAACCCCAATCATAAGTGGTTCAATTTTTCATTTTTGCTTGGAATAAAATCTATTTTAAATTCTCGGTTCTGTTCAAATTTCCACATTTGGAAGTGCAATATAGAGAGCAAAGACCTTGTCCAAAGAACTGATAGGAACACTGCCACAATTAAATCATCATAGATTTATAAACACTGCCAATTCCAAAGTTTTTAATTTAAAAATAAATTTCAAACCCAAGTTCTACTCTCAAACTTTTCAACAATTTACAGTTGTGACAGATACTTCATAAATCCTGTTTACTTCAGTCTTGACATATGTAATTAGGTCTGGCATTTTTATACCTGGCTCTGTAGCCAGAATAATTTAAAATTCTGAAAAATAAAAATGATGTAGAAGAATAGGATGTTTTATCCTTGTGTGTGTGTGTGTTTCTCACACAACTGGAAGAAAACTGTTCTCTCATTTATTTCTCCAGCCTTTAGCTAACTACTTCTCTTTTGTTTCCCATGTTTTGAGGCACAGTATGAGTATACACATTGGCTGTGTCATCCTAGACCCTCGCTAAACGTCAGTTCTTCGATCGTCAGCAGTTTCACTACGAGGGTAGCAGAGGGCTTTTCTCCCCACCCAACAACCAGTAGTTCAAGCTTCAAAACAGGAAGCGGACATTTAGCCCAGCAGTTACGACCCCTGTATTCCAGATTGGAGTGCCTAGGCTGCAATCCCAGCTTTTACTCCCACCCCCAGATTCTACCACAGTGAGTTCTGAGCTCCTGGCTTTGGCCCCAGCGCAGCCTGGGTTGTTATGGGCATTCAGGGAGTAAACCAGTATGGGGAATCTCTTTCTCTCTGCTTCTCAAGTAAATCAAAGCTAAATATTATACTTAAAATTGTTTTCAAAATATCCTATCACTATACATAGGTCCATGTATAATTGCTATTTTTATTAAGATGGCTAATAAATCCTCATAGTGTATATTTACCATACAGTAGACATTGTCCTTGTCACTCTACAAGTCTTTAATTCACTAAATCTTCATAATAATTTTATGTTGTATTGTTGAATTATTTTAGACTACATTTTTTTCTCTAATAATTGGTACTTGTGGCTGACATCATTGCTATGAAGCACATTATCAACATGGAATTCTACAGCACCACGGTACTGCAGATCTCCAGGCGAGTAGGGTCATTCCAAGGTCGATAACGCGCTGGGTACGCTATTGGGCACTGCACAGACTAGGCGCTAAGTAAATGCTCATGGGCATTGATTTTTCTACCACTTTTACACTTCATGTTTTTTGCATTCCTTGCTATATTCCCAGTGTTCTGAGGAGTTCTCCCAATTCATGTTGAATGTCAATTCAGGAAATGGCAATATTTACAATTTTTAAAGGGAGGACAAATTGAAAATAGAAGACAGCTCGGGTTGGCATGTGGAAAAGTATTTCAGGACTATCAGTGATGGAGTGATTTATACTTCATTCACCTTGAGATTTCCTCAAGACAGACACCGACGTGACCTAAACACAAAGCTTCATGTGCAGGCACATAAAACATTAGCTCTGCTCCATCCCTGGTTTTTAGGGGGCGAGGCATTGTTTTTAATCAGAAAGGTCTAGGATTTGGTGAACGCCCCAATGCTAATCCTCTCATGGCAATACAAGATCACCTGGAGAGCTTTCTGGTGTTAAGTGTGGCTTTTTACAGTGAGCACTACTACAGGCTCCCTTTGTTTGGGTCTTTTCCATGTAATTATATTCTCATCATGAAAGTATTTAAAACTTACAAAACTCAAATAATGTATTCTCCTTACTACTATAGGAGATACTCACCCTGCTTATCACACTCATTCTGCTCATTGGAAATAGACTCTGTGGAAACTGAAGCATCACACTCAAATTTCAGCAACAATGTCCTCCAAGGGCAGTGATATGTATTTATTTTTAAATGTCAGTCTTCATACTTTAACATTGTCTCACTATAAATATATCAAATCTTTTTTTCCAAACTAAAGAAAATCTACTTATCATGGATACTAAACCACCAAAAGTTCATATTAATATTTATTCTTGAGATGAAATAGATCTTTTAAAATAGCCTATGTCAACAGATCCTGGGATATTTTTTCCTACACTGATTTACAAAACACCATAGATGAGCAGAGTATCTTTTCTGAGTCATTTCAATCTTCTCTAATATCCCCAATTCCATTTAGAAATGTGACAGTGGATTTCTATTGTATTCAAAGATTGCCAGCTCAAGAATTAATGAATATATTTTCCAAATGCTAATGTTTTACTGAAATCAAAGTGCTCTGAAACAATTCTATTCACTGGGTGTTATAAAAATGATTTCTGTGGGTAGGTTCTTGAAACAACTTGGCATCTGATAATACTCTTATTTTTTACTCTCCACTTTCTAGCCTTTCTAAGGGAAACCAATGGCTAAGAGTGGAGTTTAACAGAATTTTCAAGAACAGTGGAAACAACTGGAAAATCAATCAGTAAGGAGGACAAAGAAGGTCCCGCTTGTCTTGCTCTTCAACTTAGATGCTGCATTAATTTTCCATTGCAATGTAACAATTATCACCAATGTAGTAGCATAAACAACAAGCACTTGTGATCTCACACTTTCTGGAGTTCAGGCTTGGCTTAACTGATTAGGACCTTATCAGCCGGCTGTGACAGGATGAGAACCATGTATTTGGTATCTACCCCTACTTGCTGGCACAGAGCTCCACAAACCCTTGTAACTTCCTGAGCAATAGAGATGCCATTCATATCTTTTGGTCTTCCTAGTTCCTGACACTAGAGCTTCTAAGGTCCTTGAAATCTCTGGAGTGATATGTCTTTCTGAATGTTAATCTACAGCCGGTGACTGGGACCCTTAGATGACTCCAGGATGGGACTGGCTAGAAAGGAACCAACCAGATGACCAGAAAGTTAGGAAGTTCAGCCCTACCACTTGACCCCCATGAGAAGGGAGAGGGATCAAGAGCAAGCTCAATCACCAATGGCTGGTGATGTAATCAACCATGCCTACAAGATGGAACCTCCATAAAAATCCTGACCATTGGGGTTTGAGAGCTTCCAGGTTGATGAGTGCACTGATATGCATGGAGGATGGCTTTCCCAGAGAGGCCAGTGAATCTCCATGTCCCTTTGCTTATCTTGCCCAATGTTCATTTCTATTTGACTATTTCCAAGTTGACTCCCTTGCAATAAACAAGTAACCTGTTTTTGGAGTTCTATGAGCTATTCTAGTAAATTATTGTACCTAGAGAGGTACAATTTATAGCTGGTTGGTCAGAAGTAAGGGTGGCTTGAACTCTGGTGTCTGAAGCTAGGGCAACTTTACTGGGGGAACCCTTAACTGTGGGCTGCACTAATGGTGGGAGTTAGAGTCATAACTGAATTAAATCACTGGGCATGGTAGGTGTCCATAAGAATTGGAGAGTTTTTCTGGTGGAAAAGTGACACAATTGGAGTTAGAAGTGTTGTGAATATACAAAAATAGCTTGCCATTTAGCTGAAATCTCAGCTGGGCTGAGTTTTCATCTGGACCTAGGATCTTCTTCCAAGCTCATCTATGTAGTTCCTTGTAGTTGTAGGAGTGAGGCCTAAGGACTTAAACAAACATTTTTCAAAAGAGGAAATCCAAATGGCCAACAGACACATGAAAAAATGTTCAGGATCATTAGCCATCAGGGAAATGCAAATCAAAACCACAATGAGGTTTCATCTCACTCCAGTTAGAATGGCTCACATACAGAAATCTACCAACAACAGATGCTGGTGAGGATGTGGGGAAAAAGGGACACTAACCCAATGTTGGTGGGAATGCAAACTGGTAAAGCCACTATGGAAGTCAGTTTGGAGATACCTCAGAAATCTGAATATAGCCCTACCACACGACACAGCCATCCCACTCCTTGGAATTTACCCAAAGGAAATTAAATTGCCAAACAAAAGAGCTATCTGCACCTCCATGTTTATTGCAGTTCAATTCACAATAGGTAAGACATGGAATCAACCTAAATGCCCATCAACAGAAGACTGGATAAAGAAATTATGGAATATGTACTCTATGGAATACTACACAGTGCTAAAAAAAAATGACATCTGGTCATTTGCAACAAAATGGAGGAATCTGGAAAACATCATCCTGAGTGAATTAAGCCAGTCCCAAAAGGACAAATATCATATGTTTTCCCTAATCTGTGACAACTAACTGAGCACCTAAGAGGAAACCTGTAGAAGCGAAACTATGAGAAGCAATGACTTGATCAGCCCTTGTCCTGACTGTCAAGGAACAGCTTACTGTTTTATTCTTTTTAGTATTTTCTCTTTCTACTTAATACTACTGGTTGAACTCTTTACTTAACACAGAATTTTTCTTAGGTATTCAAATCCAATTGAAAATTGATCCCCGTAAAAAATAAGAGTGGGAATAAGAGAGGGAGGAGGTTGGCACACATTCCCACAGACTTAACACCTAAGGGTAAAGCTAAAAACTTGCCATGGGACTCCAAATCCCATTAAGTTGGCAGGTACTAATGCCATTGTACTAGTTAAAGTGATCATTTTAAGTGCATAACTGATCGTAGAGAAAGGAATATGTGTCAGGGGATCACATAAATAAGAGCAAGTGTCTGCTAATAACGATAGAATTAAAAAGGAGAGAACGATCCAATGTGGGAAGCAGACCACACAGCAGACTCATAGAATGACAAATGCCCTAAACAGCACTCTGCCCTTAGAATCAGCCCTTAAGGCATTCGGATCTGGCTAAAAGGCCCATGAGAGCAGTTCAGGCATGGAAAGCCAAGATACTGTGGCAAAAAAGTGGCCTACATGAAAGATCTCTGTGGGTGAGAGCCCAGTGGAAAGAAGGGACCATCAAAGAAGGAAGTACATTTCTCTGAAGAGAGGTGAGAATTTCCACTTTGATTATGGTCTTGTCTAAATAATGAGTTTGTGAACCCAAAAGGCTTCCATAGCCATGGCAAGTCATGACAAGATCCTTGGGTGATCACTGATGTCATAACTAAGAGTGTCGGTTGTTAAATCAACAACAGAGTCACTGTGCACTTGCTCTCCATGTAGGACCTCTGTCCTTAATGAGTTGTACTATGAGAATTAAAGGTAAAACTTGTTCTCAAACAATGCTTTATACATTGTGGGTGTGTGTGGGTGCAAACTGTTGAAATCTTTCCTTAGTATAGAGTTGGTCTTCTGTATATAAAGGGAATTAAAAATGAATCTTAATGAAGAATGGGATGGGAGAGGGAGTAGGAGATGGGATGGGAGTGGGGTGGGAGGGTAAGTATGGGGGAAAGAACTGCTATATTTCAAAAGCTGTAACTATATGAAATTAATACTTATTAAATAAAAGCTTTCAAAAAAACAAAAAAAAAAAGGGTGAGGCCTTCAGCTTCTAGAAGCCGTTCCTCTCAATGGGCAGTTCACAGCAAGAGTGCTCATTTCGTCAACGTCAGAAAGTGCATCCAACTCAAGAGGGGCTCTAGGCCCCCTTAAAGAGTTCATCTAAAGATCACCTCCTTTTGATGAACTCAAAGGCAACTCATTAATGATGTTCACACATTCACAAAAATAGCCCAAGCACAGGACACCCATTCATACTCACAGATTCCAGCCACTCTAAAGAAGTGGGAGATACACGAGGACATGGACCATTAGGGGTCATTTCAGATTTCTGCCTGTACTTAGCTGATGGCATTCTATTTTCTAGACCTCAAAACAAGTTCTCCAGCTAGAAGCCTAAGGCATGGATATATCATGGAATTATCAATTCTGAGGAGCTCCTGAGTATGGCCAAATCGCTTTCCACAGGGGCAGCCCCTGCCTCTTTGCCTGCCACATCCCTACAGTCACGCTGAATGTATTGAAAGTGTGCAGTCTGGGCCCGGCACTGTGGTGTACACGGGTATAGCCACTGCCTGCAGTGCTGGCATCCCATATGGGTGCTGGTTCTAGTCCTGGCTGCTCCTCTTCCAGTCCAGCTCTCTGCTGTGGCCTAGGAAAGCAGTAGAAGATGGCCCAAGTCCTTAGGCCCCTTCACCCATGTGAGAGACCTGGAAGAGCCTCCTGGTTCCTTGCTTCAGATTAGCGCAGCTCTGGCTATTGCAGCGAATTGGGGAGTGAACCATCAGATGGAAGACCCCCCCCCCCCCGCCTCTTCTTTCTCTCTGCATAACTCTTTCAAATAAATAGATAAATCTTTAAAATAAAAGAAACTCTTAAAAAAAAGTATGCAGTCTTTTTCCCTTGTAAGCATTTCCTTCAGTATTCACCAAAGAGCACACTACCTAGACGTTAGACCAAAAACACAGGAAGTAGCCTCACAAATCTGGAATCTGTAAAGTGATATGGTACATGTACCTCTGAGCTATGGTAAATCTAAAATGTTCTCTTTGCTAACAGAATGAAAAACAATCCCTTATTTTCTTGTAAAATTGACAATGTCATCTTGTTCAGTTTTCTGTATTATTGATACCCTACATTTCTGGATTTCAAGAGCATTATGGTCCATTTGAGATGTATTTTCCTTTCACTCTATTGATTTTTTTGTGCAAGCGATGGAGCAAGAAGGAGGATCTATTGACTTCTGCCTGCTACATATTTTTCATGATAGTAAAGAACAATATTCTTGTTTTTCAACACTACTGAGTTGGAACAGTGAAACTGAGATCAGCAAAAACTAACTTTAAATAATTTTGAACTCTTTTGGATACTACTTTCCCTAGGTTTGTTTTTTTTTTTTTCTTGCCATCTTGAAAACTGATGATTGCTTTTCAGAATTTTACTATAATGATCTCAATGCCATTCTGAAAAGATTAGTATGACATTTAAGGAGAAAATAGGAGCTTTGTGCTCCAAAGAGATAGATTAAGAAGTACAGGAAATTCTATCAAGAAAGCAGCTACTTTTTTTTTTTTTTAAAGATTTGTTTATTTATTTGAAAGGCAGAATTACAGAGAGGCAGAGAGAGAGAGAGAGAGACAGACAGACAAACAGACAAAGGTCTTTATCCATTGGCTCACTCCCCAGATGGCCACAATGGCCGGAGATGTGCTGATATGAATCCAGGAGCTAGGAGCCTCCTCTGGGTCTTCTCACATGGGAGCAGGGGCCCAAGGACTTGGGCCATCTTCTACTTCTTTTCTAGGCCATAGCAGAGAGCTGGATCGGAAGTGGAGCAGCCAGGACTCGAACCGGAACCCATATGGGATGCTGACATTGCAGACCAGGGCTTTAACCCCCTGGGCTACAGCGCCGGTCCCAAAGCAGGTATTTTTGAAAACTCCCAACAAACTCCCGTGTTTCTTCGTGAATCAGATGGACTGCTGCCTTGGAGTAAGCAGCACAAGCCATACAGTGAGCAGGCTGTCAACGGCATCAGTTGCTTGTTGGGGCAAAGCCGATGGTGTGTCTCCACAGCAAAAACACCAGAGAATTCTTAAAACACAAAAGCTCCAGTGCTGAGAGCCAGGCTACAATGACTGCTAACAAAATACATTTGCTGGGGCAGGCATTCAGCATAGCAATTAAGACAAGCTTACACCGTACTGGAATGCCTGAGGTGGATTCCCAGCTCTGGGTTAGACTCCAGCTTCCTGTTCATGCACATTTTGGAAGGCAGTGGTGATGTCTTAAGTAACTGGGCTCATGCCAAAAACGTGGGAGGCCTGTATTGAGTTTCCAGCTCCCAGCGTTGGCCCTGGCCAAAATCTATTGGCAGGGATCAGCTAATGGAAACTTTGATCTGTCTCTCTAATGCTAAATATGCAAATTAAATTTAAAGAAGAAAAATTACTTGAGGGCATTGTTTTAGAAGAGGCTCCTGCACAGCATGCAGTGAGCCAGACTAAAAATCAAAATGGAGCCACTCACAGTGAAGCTGAAACTCAGCTCTTTATCTGACCTTCAGACAAAGTTTCAATGGAAAGTTTTAATGGGCACGGCAATGAGGTTCCCTAGGCTTTAATTCTTACACAAAGGATGGTACCTGAAACACTATATTTTTAAAAGATGCATGTTTTTATTTGAAAGACAAAAATCACACCCACACAATCTTCTATTCTCTGGCTCACTCTCCAGATGGCTGCATCAGGCAGGTCTGGGCCAGGCTGAAGCCTGGAAACTGGAACCATTGTGGGATCCCACAGGACTGGCAGGAGCCCATGTCATGCCTTCCCAAGCAAATTAGCCAGAAACTAGATTAGAAGCAGAGTAACCGGAACTCAAACTGATACTCCTGTACGGGATACAGGGAAGCCGGCATCACAAACAACAGCCTAAGCTGCTGGACCATGGTGCTGCTCCTTGTACTTTATTCTATTTTTTGGAAAAGAACGGGAAGATTGCACAGTACTAGGCATCACAAACAACAGCCTAAGCTGCTGGACCATGGTGCTGCTCCTTGTACTTTATTCTATTTTTTGGAAAAGAACGGGAAGATTGCACAGTACTAGAACAGAAAACAAATTTAATTAAGATCTTCGAAGTGCTCTGCTTTTGTATTCTGACACACTTAAGATAATTTAACTGAAATTTGAGATTTTTTAAAACTGATTGTGCTTTATAGAAAAGTAATTTATGTGTTGGGAAGCAACCGACAGAGAGTGGTGTTGCAAGTGGTGAAGGAATCCACTGGAGCAGCCAGGTAGAGTGAGCATAGATAGATTTATTGAACACGCTGCAAAGGAGCAGCAGGCAGGAGGATGGCTGGAAGCTGACAACTGGTACAACATGGACTACAGCCTAAGAGGCACTTGCAACTGCAGTATCTTCACAGTTAGGGTGAGTTTATCTCCCATGATCCAACAGGTTTTCCCAGGTAGGTGATTTGCATTTCTGGGCAGAGCTGGGGAACCTGCTCTGTCCTTAGCTTTGGGATTTTCCCAGTGCCCTGGGGCATACTTCCACAATTTATTTTATTTATTCTCATAATTTGTAGGCTCCAATTTTATTTAATAAAGAACAAAGTTTTGTTTATCTGTTCATAAATTTAATCAGGAATTATTCTGACTACTTTTTTTCAACAGGCATTACATTCTTAAAACACTATATAAATTTTAGAAAACCTCAAAGACACAATTTTGTAGTCACTGCCTTGGTTTATTTTTGTATAAAACTGTAAACCTGTAAAATTTTAAGCAATCTAGCAGTCCGCATTCTAAAGATGTCCGTGAATGAAAAATTGGTCATTCTTTAATTATGAAGAGAGTTCTGCTTCGGATTCTAATTGCAGAGCATCTACCCTATTCACAATGGACAGCTCCAGGCTTAACAGAAATGTCCAGCAGTTATCTGTGAAGGGGGCAGAGTAGTGACAAACTATGCACTAAAGACAGAGACTGCCTTTATCTAGAACCATTTTCTCTTCCTAGTGTAAAGTGCGCAGCCTTGGAGCCATGGCTTTATATTATAAAAGGCTGCAAAGACTTAGGGAACCTTGTCTCCTTTCTCAAGACACAATCTGATTCCATGAAAAGCATTCGGTTTCTCTCTCTCTCAAGAGAGGAGGAGAGGCTGCACCGCACAAGTTCTCACATGAACGCCTAGTGTGCCCTCTGTGTGTGTGTGGGTGGGGGGGGTTGTCCTATGGCACACACTTTGTGGCACCCGTCTGTGGGATGCACAGCTTGCATCTGCTCTCACTGCATTTGCCCAGAGGAGAGCAGAGATGCAAAACCAATGCTGTGAATCCTAATGTCTAGTCTCTGACCTTGAAACCCCATGCTTGCTTTTCATGGTAAAAAAAGGAAATACAGACATGAAAAATGTATCCAATATATCCATAAAATGTTCTGGGCAGTGCATCTCTAAGTTGGGGAAAGAGGGCCTTGTCACTCACAAAAAAGACTGCAAAAAAATTCTGAGACAAGCTTCTAACAACACCGACTGAAATATGGGTCTTTTGTGGACAGTTCTTAGAGGACCCACAGAGGCCAAGCTGATGTCAGCCTCCAGATTGAGGAACAACAAAAGCAGGCAAGATTTACACCTCCTGCAGACCAGCTGTAAACAGAAAACTACCAGACTTTCCCGAGATGTGGCCACCCCAGCTCGTGTTCGGGGCTCTCTCACTGTCAAGGCCCAGTGGCCATAGGAAGGACTCCTGCTGTGTGGTTGATGACATCTGGTCATCTATGGTAGACCTTGCAGGAGTGACACAGGCCTGAAGGCCTTGCAGAAAACTGGAAGGATAGTTTAGAATTCAGGGGACATCAGGAAGTCCAGGAAGGGGAGGCCGGGCTGGTTGCACAGGTATTTAATTCCGTAGTCTGTTGTATTGGAGGAGCTCCATGTGGCTGTCTATGTCATTGAGATCTAAATTCTTAGAAAGAAACCCTGATGGGCTCAGCATCTTTCAGCAAAACCTTTCGGCTGCACCTGTGGTTTTCTCCAGGTAGTTATTGTTTCAGGTACTGATTAGTTAAAAGTACATGGTGTATCGGCATGATGGTTTTTTGGTTGTCTACTTGTGATTGCAAATGATTGAACGTACTTCAAAACAGTCTGTAGAAAATGAAGTTCACAGATAAGCTTGTGTTGGCATAAAAATATCTGAAATCTTAACCATGGACATTTAGAAAACCCCTCATATTTGGGGGGAGAGAGGGAGAGGGAGGGGTGGAGAGAGAGAGAGAGGCTGTGCATATGTTGGTGATAGAGATTCTTTGGGCATCTTTTACATCAGTGGTTCTCAAGTTTTAGCATGCATCAGAAGAACCTAGAGGGTTCCTTTTTTCCTGCACAGGTTTTACCTTTTTTCATTTTTAATATGTATAGTTTATTATGAGTCAGTTATACCTCAATCAAGCTATTACAATTAATTTGATCCAATATCAGTGAAAAACTCTTTTATTGAAGAGGATAAACAAGATCTTTAATTATTTTTACAGTCAAAAAATTTGTGTAAATACAAACTAAAAGTATTTGTTTTAAATTCTGTTTCATTCATGTGTCAAAATTTACACTTGGTTTCATATACTTCTTATCAACATTTTTTAATTTCTTAAATTTTAATTAATTTTTAACAGACTCAATGTGATTTGCAGATGGAATTCTAAAAACAATGATAGTCCCTTCCGCCCTCCCTGTTCCTCTTTCTCATCCCCCTTTCTCTTCCCTTCTTTTTTTTTTTTTTTTTTTTAGTTTTTTAGATAACATGTTTCAAATTTACATTACAGTAAAAAGATTTAATACTTCACTGGATCAGAAGCTTAACAAGTAAAAAGCAAAAAGACCATTTTAGTGGGAATATAGACAATAGCTAAAAATAATAACTGAATGGAAAAATGACCATTTCACCCATACACAGTAAATTTTAAAGTAATCACAGATCATTAAAACTATAGTGGTACAATATTTTTAATCACTGCTTTGACAAAGGTATAAAACCAATAGAAATCAATGAACCCAGATCCCAGGGTTTACGATTCTGTATTTCTGGGGTGGGGCCCAAGAATTTGCAAATTTTAAAGTGATTCTGAGGTTGTGGGTCAGGGCATCAAACGCAGAGAATCACTGTTCTTAAGCTACAACTGTGCATTTTCTTAGAGCTTCTCTAAAATGTAGGGGTTCCTGTATTCCTTATGAGAACATCTAGTTAGATGAGTATAACCACTTTAAAAATGAAAGAGGCAAGAATTGTACAGCTGAGTACACTGGAATTCAAAGAGAAGACATACTTTTGCTCCAGAGTGAGTTGAAAACATAGCTCTAATTTGTAAAAGACAAACAATTGAGCAAGATGATTTCTTGGGATAAAAGATCTGTTCCTATACAGTATTTTTAAAAAATTTATTTATTTAAAGGTGAAAGAGAGAGAGAGAGAATTTTCCATTTACTGAATTACTCCCCAAACCTCTACAACAGCTGGGACTGGGTCAGGCTGAAGCCAGGAGCTAGGAACTCCATCTGGGTCTATCACTTGGGTGGCAGGAACCCAAGAACTTGGGCCATCACCTCCCACTCCCAGGCACATTAACAGAAAGATGACTTGGAAGCACAGGTGGCATTCCATCCCAGGCATTCCGATATGGGATTTAGCTGTCCCAAGCCGTGGCTTAACCTGCTGCACCACATGTCTGCCCCATAAACAATGTTAAGACAAAATTATTCCTTTAGACAAGGTACCTTTGCCTGTTCTTGGAGAGAAACTAACATGAGTATATGGCCTCTCAAATTGGATGCAGCTCATATTTTGATTGGGCTTGACATTAATAGGTGTATAAATGCTGAATAAGGAGTTCTTTATTCTAGATTAGAACCTCCCTTGTTCCACATAAGTGGAAGAAAAAAAGCACAAGAGGGGATGACAGAGTTACAATCAATAGGTATGTTGATTAATAAGAAAAGGTGAGGATCAAAAGCAACAGTAATAGTTCGTCAGTAAGAAACCTGTTTTAAGACTTCAAGATTTAAAGACGTTAATACCACTTGGAAAATAAATGTTAAATAATTATAAAATAATTTTCAGCTTTGAAACCATACCCTGCATGGGAATAAAAAGGGAGCTAATCAACAGCTTGAGTTTATCTTAAAGGAAAGCAAGGAACTTTGTTGCAACAGAACTGGCTCAAACCAGTCAAAAGCACAAGACTGCCCTTGTCCCCAGATTGTTGAACAAATTCAACCAATGGGAGACAAAATCTCCCCCTGCCAAGGATGCTACGGCTGCCATCTTTGAACATGCACTGTTTGAAGAGGCAGGTAGCTGATCCACACATGCACAGAAGAACCAAGGCTTCCTGGCTATTCCTATTAATCAGCTAACTGATTAATCCCCATGTCCCATCTCCACTGCTCGCCCCCTTCTCAGTAAAGATCTTGTAAAACTGAGCAAGGAGGCCGATTTGAACCAGACTCCTCGCTTAGCCGCCTTACAACAAACCTTCCCTTGCAAAAGACCAAGGCTTTTGTGTTTGGCTTTCCAACACACACACCTGCTCTAGAACAGAAACACTTAATAAACTGCCCTTAATATCCAAGGTCACAGAAAATATGTGGACAACTGAAACTGCTTTGTTAAGTTGGCTTAGCTGACAGCTGAATGTCTTTTCTTCTATCAGTGACTGGGAAATAATGAAAAGGAAACATTTAGCTCATGTAAATCCATTTATTCTCCGCTGGAAGAATTAAGCAGGGCATTTTTATATTTGTCTTATAGAACAAGTAAATGATCATTGCTCGCATTACAAATGTAAGCCTGTGTGCATGTTAATACATGTGGCACTAAATTAGAACAAGTAGGATTTTTGGAGCTCAAATGACTCCATTTTGTCCACCAAAGCTAACTGCCGACTTTGTGACTAATCAGACCTGTGTTTAGCTGAACTGCTTAACCATGCTCGCTTGAGAACGCCAGAAACTGATGTTGAGAAAGCTGGCTGAAGTTGCCAAGTGATCTGGTGTGGTCAGCGCGCTCAGAGGACTGGATTTGCAACTGCAGGCTGAACAGAACCGCTGTGTCTGCCCAGCTTGCAGCTGGCCCTGTGCATGGCACCCCTAGCTCCTCATCCTCCTCTACCTCTCCCTTTCTGCTCCCACACAAGCTCTCTGGCTAACTTCAGGATCTGAAAGAGTCTTTGGGGAAGGAAGCTCCACCACCTCCACAGGCCGTGGGCTCTTCTGTAAGCCTGATTTCCTTATGTTAACTCTTGCAAGTACTGGCTTTTGAGTGAGTGGCAAGCTGATCCACTCTCGTTCTTGGTGACATCTTTGTTTTAAAAATTATGTTCGTCCTAAACTTCAGGCATTGCTTCCAGCTATTCCTTCTGGATCCTTGAGTCAATATTTAGGGTCCTATATTCCTCTGAGGAGTTTTAATCTAAAGCATGGTTATACTGCTTTGCAATGTCAACATAAATGGAAACTCCAGGATCTATAATTAACTTTGAGGCTTGAAGTAATTAATGTGTGATGTTTGTTGTCTGATCAATTAAAATGACAGAGCAAAAGGATTTGATCACCATTAGGTAGTGTTATTTATTAAAAATTTGGTTTTTTATTCATTATAGTAGTTTTAGGCTCATAGCAAAATTGAGCAGAAAATACATAGACCACCATAGCTTCCGTCTTCCATCATCCTGTTCCAGAGTGCCACATTTGTTGTAACAGATGACCCTCCACTAACACATCACTGTCACCCAAAACTTCCAGTGTGAATGAGAATTCACTGAGTAGTTCCTATGTAGGCATTTTTTTAAAGTTTATTTATTCATTTATATTTATTTGAAAGGCAACGGAAAGGGAGGGAAGGAAAAGAAGAGAGGAGAGACAGGAAAGAGCAAGAGATCTCCATCTTCCACTCACTGGTTCATTCCCCAAGTGCCTTCAGCACCAGGGCTGGCCAGGTTAGAGCCAGGAGCTGAGAACTCCATCCAGGTCTGCCACATGGGTGGCAGGGACCCAGCCACTTAAGCCACTATCTGCTGCCTGCCAGGGTGCACGTCGGTAAGAAGCTAGATCAGAAGAAGAGTAGCTGGGATTTGAATCAGGCACTGCACTATAAGATGCAGGCAACCCAAGCAATAGCTTAACCTGTCCTTACAAGCTTAACTTGTACTACAATACTCACCTGTATTTATATATTTCATCAATATGTAAATATGCTTGTAAGGTAAATAGCATTCAAATGATAAGAGTAAAATGAGTGCAGAATAAAGCATCTTATTCTTCCAGTAGGTACATTGTAGAAATCACATATAAGGAACAGTTAAAATTATTATAATGGAAGGCTGGCAGTTTAGAAAGAAAAAGAGCCACTGATAATTCAAGGCCAGGAAAATGTGTTTGTTTTCTGTGTAGATGGAAGGCTTTGCCTCACCCAAACTGAACAGAGAACCTCAAAAGGGCCTGCGTTTATATGAATTGTGAGTATTTTATGATCATGGTCAATTATTTAAAATACCAGTGAACAGAAAGAATAATAAGAGTTTGTCATGTGCAGGCACCTTAACATTGCTAAACTAGTGGCTGTTTTTCCGAATTCCGGTTGCTTTTTTTTTTTTTAACTTTTATTTAGTAAATATAAATTTCCAAAGTACAGTTTATGGATTACAATGGCTTTCCCTCCCCCATAACTTCCCTCCCACCCACACCCCTCCCATCTCCTGCTCCCTCTCCCATTCCATTCACATCAAGATTCATTTTCAATTATCTTTATATACAGAATATTGATTTAGTATATATTAAGTAAAGATTTCATCAGTTTGCACCCACACAGAAACACAAAGTGTAAAATACTGTTTCAGTACTAGTTATAGCATTACTTCACATTGGACAACATATTAAGGACAGATCCCACATGAGAAGTAAGTACATAGTGACTCCTGTTGTTGACTTAATAATTTGACACTCTTGTTTATGGCGTCAGTAATCTCCCTAGGCTTTAGTCATGAGTCGCCAAGGCTATGGAAGCCTTTTGAGTTCGCCGACTTTGATCTTATTCTGACAGGGTCATAGTCAAAGTACTGTCACCTTGCTTATTTATTTATTTATTTATTTATTTATTTATTTTGACAGGCAGAGTGGACAGTGAGAGAGAGAGAGAGAGAGAGAAAGGTCTTCCTTTTCTGTTGGTTCATCCCCCAATGGCTGCTCTGGCCGGCGCACCGTGCCAATCCGAAGCCAGGAGCCAAGTGCCTCTCCTGGTCTCCCATGTGGGTGCAGGGCCCAAGGACCTGGGCCATCCTCCACTGCACTCCCGGGCCACAGCAGAGAGCTAGACTGGAAGAGGAGCAACTGGGACAGAATCCAGCGCCCCGACCAGGACTAGAACCCGGTGTGCCGGCGCCGCTAGGAGGAGGATTAGCCTATTGAGCTGGCCATCACCTTGCTTTTAACACAGCTGAAGTTGTACCTCCTTCTTGTGCTTGAGCACTTGGGTACTTTTTTGAAAATGGTCTTTGATTTTGCTATTGTCTGAAGTCAGGCTATAAAACATACAGGACTAATAAAACATACAGAGTGTTTTTATACATGAACTACCCTTGGAGCTTCCTGCACTGCTGCTGGGTAGCACCAAAGGCTGTTTCCGCACCTTCCCATGGTACTAGAGTGCAAGGGGGGATGACTGGAATGGGTCATACTTTAATTTTCTCATCACTTGCCCAAGTGCAGGAAATGCTTTTCCCCCTTTCTGCATGAGAATATGACTTTGGTTCATTTCATTCTACTTTCTTGGCAACCTGATTAAATAGTATAACTATGTTGCTAAGTAACATATGGTAAGAATGACCTCCTTTTTATAAACTCTACCTGGACTGAGAAAGGAGAAGAATCTGATAGGAAGACATATTTTGGGGCTTCCCGAGTGTAATGATTGGTATAACTGGTCATGTCCTTGGAAACCATGACTAGGATGTAGCTGCAAGAGATCCTGGCTCCCTTGAGAAATCAATGGCTTCCAACATGCTCCCTGTTGATCTTGTGTCTTTGCACCTGCACAATATTACTTGGAAAGCCCGGGAAGGGAACTTCTAGATGACTCTGATCACTATGTAGCAGGGGTTGGAGTGACAGACGCCTGATGCTATCTTGCTACTGAGCCCCAATTGCTGTCCTATTATCCTGCTCTTCAATGAACTGATGTCGAATGTCACTTCAGATAGTCTTGTAAATCTGATGTTTAGTTGAACCAAAGAGCTTTGAATGGCGAGGAATACTGTTGTTAGGAATATGGAAAAATAATTTCAAAATACAATGCAAATCTCAACTCAGTCAAGGTCAGTTTTGTGTCGGTGAAGTGTTACTCCTTGGATTTGTTACCCCATTCCCTCCTAGGGGGAAGAGACACAGGCTCATATTCATGAACTTGGGATGAGGCAGTGGCTGCAATGAAGTTTACTTTGAGGAAGAGCTCATTTTAAATTTTAAAAGTCTTTAATTGATTGAAGATGCTTTTGGCATATGCTCTATAGCACTGATCGTAAAGCTCCATTTACCTCCAGGTTAACATCATCACCTGAAGTATAGGCGTGCATGTTTGCTAATTCACTCACTTACGATAGAAGACGCTACTCTCTTCCACCCTGATATCATCATTTTTTGGAATCAGTTCACCAGAAGCATCCATCTTTCAACAATGGGTGGCCTCTGTTCTCCCTGCATGCTTGCCTTAAGATTGCTACTATTGGCTGTATCCCAGAGAGTGTGTCTCCTATAGAAACCACATGGAAACTCAGTTTCAAGACCTTGGTAGAAAAGACCATTGGGGCTACCAAGAACAAACTGGTGGGTGCAGGTTTTGAATTGGGATCTGAAACTGCCATTTTGAGTAAACTCCTCCCTGAGAGTGCAAGAGGACTTCAAAATCAAAATTTCCAGAAAAATTTTTACCTACAGGCAAACGACTCTGTGATAAACTACTAACACAATATCAGCAAATAATAGAATCTTGTGATGGTAAAGAGACAAACCTAAATGTATTTGTTATTAACATCGTTAGGATTACTTTTAATGTTTTACTTCATGGTAAGGTATCTTTCTTTTTGCTCTTGCCTTAACCTTAAATTCAGAAGATTTAAGTTAGTGTCAATTAAAATGAATACCTTCTCTCTTTTTTAAAAAATATATATTTTTTTGAAAGTCAGAGTTACACAGAGAAGGGGAGAGAGGGAGAGAGGGAGAGAGAGAGAGAGAGAGAGAGAGGTCTTCCATCTGTCGTTTCACTCCCCAATTGGCCGCAATGGCCAGAGCTGCACTGAATGGAAGCCACAAGCCAGGAGATTCCTCTGGATCTCCCATGTGGATGCAGGGGCCCAAGGATTTGGGCCATCTTCAACTGCTTTCCCAGGTCACAGCAGAGAGCTTGATCAGAAGTGGTGCAGCTGAGACTTGAGCTGGTGCCCATATGGGATGCCTGCACCCACTACACCACAGCACTGGACCCCCAAATACCTTCTCAATCTTAATCAATGGGCCTATATATAGGTTTGGATATATCAAACAGATGTACCAAAAATGGGTGAGCTCATTCTTAACTGGTGCACTGTGCCAACTGACCTTTTAATCTTTATGGAAAGATTAATTTTGCATAATTTATATGATCTGATTTAAAGTAACATGTGACTAAATTCCTGAGACTATATCTTCATATAGGCAAAATACAAAAGAATCCAGGAACACACAAAATTTGCTTTATGTTAGACCAAGATGGAAACTATCCTGTAAGAAGTCTCAACATAGGGGTGAGGCATTTGGCCTAGTGGTTGACACCACTCGGTTTGCTCCCATCTCACATGGGAATGTGGGGGATCACGTTCGGACTCTGCTTCCAAATCCAGATTCCTGCCAGTGTGCATCATGGAACGTGGCCAGTGAGAGCTGAAGTTCTTGGGTTCCTGCCACTCGAGCAGCACTCCTGGACTGAGTTCCAGGCTTTTGGCTTTGGTCTGGGCCAGCCTCAGCTGCTGTGCACAGAGTGAACCAGCAGATGAGCACTCTCTCTGTATCTTTCTGTCTCTGTGCCATTCAAATAAATTAAAAATAAATAAAATGTAAAAAAAATTTAATAATGAAAACCATGATTGCAAGCTAATTAAGCCCAGGTGCATTCCAGGGCCCTATGTCTAAGAACAGAACCCAGAGATGCACTTCTATACTAGATTAAGCCTACAATTATCACTTGGTAATAGATGTTGACTTAAATTATAGTTATTCTGAGTCAAATTCATTTATAACAAAATATTACTCTTAAAAATATCACTGAAGAAGTCTATATAATGCTGAAGGAAATGGGATATTTATTGATCATCTATAACTTGGAGTCATTTTCAGAGTTTTGTAATGATTTGACTATAAATATGAAGCAAGGGAGGCTTTATGTCAATGATGTATTTTTTACATCTACAAAAGCAGTAAAAACAGAATAGAATATATGTATTCTGTAGAATCTTATACATATATGTGTGCATGTGTGTGTTTGTGTGTGTGTGTATAGGAGTGGTCTTCAAAAAGTTCCCAGGAAATGAAGGCTATGAAAAAAAGTATAAATTGATGAGAGATAAAGAGAAAGAGCGAGCAAGCGAGTGAGCTTTCCCATCTGCTGGTTCACTCCCTAAATGCTAAACGTCTACTCCTAAACTTATCTTTTGATTCCATTTCAACAAACTTTTTGAGTATTCTTGAGTGTGTGTCTGTGTGTGTGCATTTGAAATTAAGATCATAGACTATATGAAATAGCTATCATTAAAACTAAGTCACCACGACTGCTTTGTAACGATCTCCCCTTCCCCAGTGGTAGGATACTGGTTAAAGGAAGAACCTCAACATGTATGTTAACAATTGCGTCTATACTGGGTAGGATATTGGTTAAAGAAAGAACCTCAACATGTATGTTAACAACTGCGCCTATACTGGGTAACACAAGTCTACATCTGATGGCCATCATTTGTAAGGAAGTGCAAAAACAAGTGGCCAGTAACGCATCCAATTCATGATCTAAGCACAAATATATAACAGGGCAGTCCTTTTCTTTAACAAGACAACCCCTTAAAGGCCATATAAATTCAAAGAAGAGGGTCCAAGGAAAGAGTCTCAAGTCTCTTCAGAGATACATCTCTCTGATGATGCGAGCTGCATTCTCCATCAGGCAAAAAGGGAATATTCACAATGCTCTGTTTCCTGAACTTCCACTGGATTAAGATTTGCTTGGGGGAGGGGAACAGGTGTTTGGGAAGCCCATATCCTGTATCAGGGTGCCAGGTTTGAAACCCTGCTCCGCTCTTGGTTTCAGGGTTCTGCAGATGTGCACCCTTGGAGGCAGCAGGTGATGGTTGAGGTGCTCGAGCCGCTGGCATCCACAGAGGAGGACTAGACTGAGTTTCCAGCTCCAGCTTCAACCTGACCTAGCCCCGGGCATGTGGAGAGCAAACTAGCAGATGGGAAGTACCCCGCCCCCTCCGCCGCGCCTCTTGCCCTCTCTCTCCCTCTTTCTCCAGCAAACTAGCAGATAGGAGATTATTCATATTCTCTCTCTCTCTCTCTCTCTCTCTCTCTCTCTCTCTCTCTCCCCTTTTCAAAATAAATAACTGAAACATTTAAAAAAAGATTTGTTTTAAGAAGCATCAGTCTATACTATCTCTGATACTGGGACCCATTTAAGAACGCAATGGAACAGTATCAGCAAACAGGAAGCCAGAGAGAGACTGGATGAGGCAGGGCAGCCAGGCTTGTACAAGAATCCTTTGGCAGGAACAGAGTCCCGTGAGACATCCGTTAATCCCTTCCAAGGGCATCAAGGGCATGCCTTCAATTAGCCAAAGACCTCCTCCTTACTCCCCCTCACCCTCCCCACCGCCCACAGCCACCATGACTGCCACCTGGGGACCAAGCTTCCAGCACACGATCCTAACAAACAATACCTGATCGTAGCACACACTAACGATAAAATGGACGACAGGCCATTTACCTTGAAAAGAACTTTGTTTATACTTAGCATTCGGAGCACACTGTGGTTTTATTACACTGAATGTCTTCTCTGGGAAAGGGTGCTCCTGTTTATTTCCTCAGATCTAGCTGCCTTCTACCTGGTATCAGCTCTCAATGAATGAGGCTTCATGAGAAAAGTGAAGCCTAGCTCAGAGTAAACTCTGAAATCCTGCCTGTCCTCCAGGTTTCTATAAATCTTACTCATCCCAACACAATGTTCTCCAAACACTTGGAAGCTCCTCTGTGACAGCGACACATCCGAGTCCCAGAGCAGAACTCGAGAAACACAGAGTGGAGCAAGATTCTCTAACTGGACTCAATGCAGGGATTTGTAATGCTGTTATAAATAGAAACATAATCAGCAAGTTCACACAGATGGATTTGCTAAATATTTAAATGTGTTCCTGGTCCATGATGAGAAGGAACTCTCTCCAGGAATAGGTTAACTTGGGTCCAGAATTGACAGGGACCAGCGACCAGGGTAAGACCAAATCCTATGAATGTGACCTTATTTGAAAATAGGGTCTTGGAAGATGTAGTTAAGGATCATGAGATACCCTGGATTTGGGGGAGAGCCAAGACCCAACGGCTGGTGTCCTTATAAGAGAAGACAAGAGGGGACAGAGACAAGAGGGGAAGGCCATGTGAAGACAGGGACAGAGACTGGAGTGAGGCATCCAGAAGCCACGCAATGCTCGGAGCCACCAAACGCTACGAGTGGCGAGCAGGATTCTTCCTAAGGCATTTTGCAGGAGTGCTGTCCTGACACACCCTGGGTTTTGGACTGCTGGCTTCCAGAGAGTAAGCTTCCATTGTCTGAAGCCTTAAGCTGTGGGTAATTTGTGAAGGCAGCTCTAGTAAATGTTTCAAACCTCCACGATCCAATTTTCAAGAAATCCAATTGTGGGAAATTGCTTTTCCAAGACATATCCACACTGGTCTGATTTTTTTCTAACAGTACAAATAACCATGTCAAATCACTGCATTTCAACTTTGATAGACGGCCATACAAGATCTGTCAAAAAATGTCTCACCTAAAAAGCCCAACATAATTAAAATTCAAATAGCCCTTTTCTAAGACAAGTGCATGGAGTTGCCAGATAAAATGATCCCCAATCATATTTCCATATAAACAAAAAATTAGAAATACATCTCAAATGTTAGAAGACAAATGTATATATCTTTATAACAGATAACACATTATTTACCTGCAGTTCAAATTAAAATAAGCATCCTGCATTTTTATTTGCTAACTCTGGAACTTTGTCACTTCAGTATCAAGACTATACTTCTCACTCAACCAGTAGCCAAAATATGAAATGGCTTTGAACTTATGTGTGTCAGATGCCCCCAGGATCAGGCTGCCTAAACCAGAGATAACAAACCTCGGGAAAAGGTAGGATCACTTCAATAAAGCATCTGGTGGTTGCTCTGGGAAACAGTTCATAAACACAGAGGAATGATGGTGAGCTCCGACTGCCGAGCCTGCTTGGGTGCCTGTTACAAATGAAGGAGGATTCTGGGAAGTTCAAACCACTTTCCAGAGATGGTGGTGGTGGAGGAAATGTGTTTTCCCCGCCACTATTCTCTGCAACGGGGACATGAGACAGAATGGGCAAGAACATTTCGGTTTTGCTGGGACATTTCTACTAATTGTAAGAGTTACTGCAAGTGTTTTGGCTATGGACATCCTTTCCAAAGTCCCCATGACTCCCAGGAACCACAGATCTTAAAGCTTCAATGGTTTTTGCTTTTTCAGCCCCCTCATTCAACTGATCCCAAGCAAAAATGGATAGTGCCTTGATCACCCCTCAAATATTCCGCTCTTTCTCCCCTTCCACACCCATTACTTCAGTTCAAGCTTTCAAAAGCGTACCCCCACTTAACTTCAGTGCTCCCAAGCACTGTTCATTTTCATGTAACTATCCCACTAATCATCATAAACTGACCTAATACTATCTACCCAATCAAATGTATAATATGCAGTGATTCATAGATGGCTGGAAGAGAAATAATCTATCCCAAATTTCACTAAGGTTGTTTCTTCCCTTTAAATATCTTAATATTTACATTTCTATATTTATATATATCTCTAAATATCTCAATATTTATTTAAAAATCTTATATACACCAAATAAAAAAATCCACTCTTGTCAAGTGTATTAGTCACCTTTTGGTTACTATCATGAAATGCCTGACACAGGCTACTCATGAAGCAAAGAGGGGTTTTTTGAGCTCACAGATTTGGAGGTGGAAGGTCTGAATGGGGTGGTGCAGGCTCTAGCAAAGGTCCTATGGCAGAAGGCAGAGCACGTGTGGAGGAGGAAACTCCCCAGGAGGCAGAGAGAGAGGATGAGAAACCAGGGTCCCCTAGTCCCCATGGAGACCACGCACCCATCTCTCCCCAGGCCCCACCTCCTCAAGGCTCCATCACCCCCCACAACAGCGCCACCCAGAGGATGAACTCTTTACTACAGGGGCCTCTAGGGGAGGGCACTCAGCATCCAAACCATAACACCAGGCAGATGAGTAAACTAGAGAGGCTGGTTGGAGTTGGAATTTTAAACTCTTAGGAATCGTCTTCACTCCTACAAAGTATATTTTCTCTCCCAACTTTCCTTAGTACAACGGTCCTCTGCTTCTACTGAAAATTATTTTAGTTTTGGTAGAGAGGCCGTACAGAATAACTTGCAACTATGAGAAAGACAGTGGTGCACACACAGTGAGGTGTGGACTCACAGCAGTGCAGAACGATGGTGCAAGGTTGTACACACCCTGTCCAAAAGGTGGACTGGAAGAGGAGCAACTGGGGCAGAATCCGGCGCCCCAACCGAGACTAGAACCCGGGGTACCAGTGCCGCAGGCAGAGGGTTAGCTCAGATGACAGGTGTCCCAGGCTGCAGAGTTTGCTTGGTGTTTGCTGGTGACTGCAAGGAACCTATGCCTTTTTGATAAGAATTTCACTGAAATAGGAAGTATGTGAGAGCTGCATGTCCTGTTACTTTTCATGGCAACTTGGATAGCTTGGGGAAGGTAGAATCTTCTACGTTTTCTCAACTGTAAAGCTGCTATGTTTCCTTTTGTAATTTATACGGGTCTGTGCAGAAAAACTTTGAAACGCTGTAAATGTTCTGTTTCACAGCATAATTTTGCACACACAATTTTAGCAACCACTAAAGACTTTGGCCTACAATCATTAGTGCCATGTTTGTGAAAAGCTGATTTTCTATTTCCGTGTCCCCATCCTTTTATTCCACCACAAGGAAAATCTGTCCCTTTCTCCCCGGTTACTTACCAACTCCATTGTTTCTTATCAGAATGACCTCATAGATACTTATTTCGTTCTAAAGATGGCAAGCTGTTATATTACTATCGTTTGTTTTCTTGTTGAAACTGTCCTAGCCATGAGCGCTAGGACCTCCTTTAAGTTGGCTCCTGTGTTGTTTTGACATCCTGCCTTCAGGGCTTCCCCTTCCTGCACTGGAAAATGTTCCAGGCTCATCTTGTTCTTCCTCTGCCCCAGGTCTGCTATCAATCATTTCTCTCGGATTCCTGATTACTTGTATTGGAGAAATTGTATTTCAAAACTAATAGCTGAGCCTTGGGTGTGTTGATTGCTGTTTTGTCATTCTACCTTTGTTAGTTGCTAGGTGATCTCAACAGAAAGATCCAGGAATCCACGTGACGCACCCACACAGACATACATACATACACACACATCCATCTAGCCATGTTTATTTCTATCTGTCTGGATCTCTATTAAATGCCATAGCTCCTCCTGATTGCTGTCTAACCCCACAGGGTTATTTCCAGCCTCCTCTGTTTGTGATTTCTTCCTCAATAGTGGGAAACCTCCCTCTCCATCATTAAGAGAGTTACTTGCTAGCTCCTCGTATGCAAATGAAATCATCACACAATAATCACGCTCGAGAGTCTGCATGCATGGTGTCTCCCATGAGCTGTTTTATTACGCTCATCTCCCCACAGGCGTGGTTGTTTTACCCCGCTTTGGGCTCCTCCCACATCCAGGTGGATTTGTTCACCTATTCTGGCATGCTAGGATTCCACGATGCTTAGAGAACCACCTAAGAGCATGTGCTGAGACATGCCACTTCCTCCTCACCCTTTCTACCCCACTCTCAACCCCCCATTCCTGCCACCTGTTCTTACCTACAATCTTTGTGTTACCAATCTAGTTAGTTTCTGGCTTTAATTTCTTCTTTTTCTTTTTGCACAGATGAGCAGACAATGCATAACTTCTCATACCCCCCAACTCTTACATGAAGTGTGGTGTGCTATTGATACTCTTTTGCACTTTGCTTAAGTGAACTTAGCAATATACTGTCAATTGTTCCACATGAATTCCTAGAGATTTTTCGCAGCTATATAGTATTCTCCCAATAAGTGCACCATAGTTTATTCACTCTCCAATTTATGGATATTTAGGTGTTTCAGATACTTTATAACTACAATGCTATAATAAATAATTGTATGCCTATATATTTAAAATAGTTGTGTGTGTCATATTCAAGAGTGAACTTTGATTTGTTGTCAACTTGTTTTTTTTTTTCAGTTCAAATGATGTAATATAGAGAACATGAGAAAAACTAGCTAGTGTTATATAAATATAGCAAAAAATTACTATGCTATTAGCATTATTCTCTTTTTCGAATCCACTTGTAACTTCTTTTTGAGACACACAGTTCAATTCAATGAACATTTGCCCCTAAACACTAAATCAGATGGCCAATTTTGAAAACTTCTCCTTCCTGCTTAAATCCTAATATTTTCAATCACATCTTCTTTCATTAAGGATATTCTGATAGTTATAACTTTTTATCTAAAAATTGAATGTACTATTGATATATTTTCTAGAACTAATCAAATATTGGTATCATACTGAAGCATGTATCTATTTTATTCCTTTAGAGACAGGAGACAGAACTACAAAGTACAGCCTTAATCTACTTCCTCCTACTCCCTAAGTATGGCAGTCAATAGGGTGAGAGAAGAAAAACAAGACTATATGATGCCAGAGGCACTCCCAGCTGGTCTGACAACGGGCCAACGTAGGCTTAGGGATGCTCCTTTCTCCCGGTAGCAGAAGTCATACACGAATTCAGCTTCCACGGGACTGGGGGCTCTCAGGACGCTGCTTCCTCCACAGCTTGCATTTAAAATGTGCAAAGGACACTGCATTGTCTGAGATCTATCCCTAGTCCTGCCTCTACTCTGGGTTCAAGGAATCCCTCTTGTGGCCCAGGCTAGCCCATCAGGAGATGGACTTGGGCTTTTGAATCCAGGCATGCAACAGCATTTGCCTTGCCTTGTGCTACCTCATGGCCTCCAAAGACCTGTTTAATCCACCATGAGGCCACTGCAAGGAACTACTAAGCCTTAGAAGATCACTTGTTGGGAATCTCTGCAGCTTTGGGGAGATACTAATCCTGGATCCTTCAATTTAACAGAGTAGATCTATGCAACCAAATAATTTCAAGGTAGCTTTTGAAATGGCTTCAAATGCATGCCTCACCTATGTAACGGTGTTACTAACCAAACACAAGGGTCTGATTTTTGTCAGTAGGTTCACAGAGCTCTTGCTCTCAGGGTTGGGAACAGATCAATCAGCATTTTGAGTCTTCTATCAATGCCTGCTCCTCCATGGTCAAAGAAGCCATGTAATGTATTAAACCACACCTTTGGACCCACACTTCTAAAAATTTCTAAAATAATTTTCTAAAACATTTATATTAGTTTTTATAATTTTAACCAAAATTTGGTTATTTCTTGTAACTTAAACAATCATAAGGGAAACAATACTCATCACAAACACACAGACAAAGCGAATAAAGGGTATTTTTCTTTTGCTCTTACCTCCTCGATCGCGGGCAGCTAAACTTTGACCCCTTCTTAATGTAATGTCCAACTGGTACATTCCTGGATCAGCCAAGGGGACACCCGCATTACTGGTTCCAGCGGTGTTTAATTTCTGGAAGACAGAAAATACACAAAATACTAAATTTATTATCTCTGTTCTATTTTCTCTAGTGGAGGACCATATCCTTAACCGAAATTATAAGAATTAGTCAATAAAATAAATCGTCTTGTGATCCAGCACAATATCATAATGGCCCAGTTCTCTGAAGGTTTAGAAATCCATGAAATACTTTAGATTCAAAATAAAAAATGACAGTTAGGGAAATATTCCATTTTAACTCCAACTGGCACGTTCAAAAGTAATATGAAAAAGATTTTCCATGGAAGATACCATATAATTCATCTAAGAGAGATCCACCCAGGGATAACATCTGAAGTAAAAATACAATCAAGGCTAGGAACAAAGATGTGCAAGAGCAACTGACTTTCACATCACTGAAAATAAAAATGAAAATGATTTATTCAGCTGACTGTTGACTTGTTTGTCTATGCAAAAGATCTCATATTGAAGGATTTCACACTTCTGCTTCCAGCCTAACGTAAAACACGATATAATTATACAGGAATAAATTCACCCAGCATTCTGACAGCATTTGTAAGAAATAAATTCTCAATGGTGCTAAATTTCTCCTGATGCCTTCTAATGAATAAAAAGTACACAAGCTACTTCTAAATCTAAAAGATCTTTGCAAGACTCCCTCTGGGATATTTTTAGCAACAATACACTCTTTTTTTTTTTTTTGACAGGCAGAGTGGACAGTGAGAGAGAGAGACAGAGAGAAAGGTCTTCCTTTTTGCCATTGGTTCACCCTCCAATGGCCGCTGCAGCCGGTGCACCACACTGATCCGAAGCCAGGAGCCAGGTGCCTCTCCTGGTCTCCCATGCGGGTGCAGGGCCCAAGCACTTGGGCCATCCTCCACTGCACTCGCGGGCCACAGCAGAGCTGGCCTGGAAGAGGGGCAACCGGGACAGAATCCGGCGCCCCGACTGGGACAAGAACCCGGTGTGCTGGCGCCGCAGGTGGAGGATTAGCCTAGTGAGCCACGGCGCTGGCCAACAATACACTCTTACTAATTTACTAGGCACTGAGTTACAAAGGCCGTGCAAAAGGCAACACCAAAGAAACACACGGAAAACATCATACAGGTCATATTTTATAGACTGCGATTTTGTACACAATAGGAAAGCTTACTTTTCTTTTACATACTTGAGATTATTTATGTTCTTATATTTTTTTCTGATTCAGAAAGAAAATTCTTTTGTTTGGAAATACACAGATCCGGTAACATAATAACACTTTTTAGCTCTTGGTAGTTGCATAATTTAATGAAATGCCACTAGCCAGCAACATCGAACACACACCTTCCAGATACAAATCACACACCAGGAATCCGCCCTTTAACTAAGGCAGAAGTTGTTGAGGTTTGAAGGCTGAGACAAGAAGTTTTCCTGCAGGAACAATTATGCCCAAAAACAAGCAGCGGCACAGCTGTGATTGATAACCTGAACTCATCACCTCTCCGCTGGCAACAATAAAAAGTATCAACTTCCCCTCCTTGTGATAGCCTGGTTTCTATAAACAGAAGCACTGCCCCTAGCTGTTCAGGCTGGGGACCTGAGCCGGCATTGGCTTCTTTGCCTCCCACTCACATGCAAATCGTCGTTAAGTCCCATCCATTCCATTTCTACAGCACTTCTCCTGGTTGCCTGTGAATTCCTCTTACCACCGATTTGGTTCAGGCCTTCAAACCACAGATAAGTAAGAAACAGAACGATTGTCTCACTCTTTCCTTGCCGATCCAGATGTTCTGTGTGCTGTGGCTTACAAACAATTTGGGGCACATCCTGTCACACTGTGTACAAACATGTACACACATACATAGGTTTGCACTGTGTTCTGTAGTCGGGTTTTAGTTTTTGCATTCAACAAAGCGAGTACTGGATGCTGTTTATTATTAACAATTTATTTACGAGAAACATGGACAGTGTTCTAATCAATACATACAGAAATCCCTCTCTCCTTTTTACAGTTTCCAGCTCTACTGAGATGCAATTGACAAATGCAATGGAATGATTTACGGTACGATGATTTGATTCACATGCGTTTTGAGAAATGGTTATTACAATTGTTAGTTTCATCTCTCTCACCTATTTATCCTGTATGAGCTTTTAAAAAAGAAGATATATTTATTTATATTAAAGAGAGTAGGAGAGACAGAGAGAGAAAGATCTTCAGTCCACTGGTTTACTCCCTAAATGGCTACAATGACTGGAGCTGGGTCTATCTGAATCCAGGAGCCAGGAGCCTCATCCGGGTCTCCCACATGGGTGCAGGGGACCAAGGACTTGGGCCATCTTCTGCTGCGTTCCCAGGCGCATTAGCAGGGAGTTGCATCAGAAGAAGAGCAGCCAGGATACAAACTGGAGCTCATATAGGATGTCAGTGCTGCAGGTAGAGGTATAGCCTACTATGCCACAGCACTGCTCCCCCCCACCCTCCAAATAAGCTTTTAAAAAACATTGATGCATACTGTAAGTACACAATCCAGTGTTAACCACAGGCACCATGTTATGTATTAAATTGCTGGAACTTCCTCATGTTGCAATGAAAGTTTCTTCCTTTGTCCAACACCTGCCCTTTTCCCCTGATAAAAACTCCTCCTCCCCTTTTTTAAGGCCAATGATTTTCCCTGGAGTGTAATACCATAATTTATTCAAGTATTTTCCTACTGATAAACATTTGCATTGGTTTCAGTGTTTGCCACTAAGAGGATGGGTGATTTTATTTCTCTTCAAGAATGGACTTTTCCAAAGAAGCTTAAATACTTTACACTCCTACCTAAAGTGTGCAAGAGTGACCATTTCCCATCCACCTTCGGCAGCTCAGAATTTGCTAGTTTTAAATGTTATCTTCCATCAGTATGTTCTTCCAGAACTGTAAGGCGTGTTGAAGCCAGGTTACAGAACAAGAGAAGGACACTGTTCAGTGGTTGTGCAGGAGACAGCAACTTGGAAACAGAGGCAGCCAACCAAGGTCATGCAAACAACTTTCCCAGAGTTTTCACTTGGGTCTCATTACTAAGCAACATTCAAATTCAGGTCCAGCATATATTTGCTAAGGTCTAAGTGAGTCCCAGCACTGTCATTAGGTTCTTTCATATACATTTGCTTCCAAATAAATTAACCTATAAATAAATATCAAGCCTAGAGAGGTTTACTACTTTCAAAAACATAAAAGCAGACTGCAGGAAAGGAGGCATTGTCTACCCATCCCACGTCTCCTTGTAAGGGTATTGATGGTCCCTTAAAGGCAGGAAAATCTGAAGGCTCAGACACATGGATTTTCGTGGTCCTCATTCTCTTCAGCTTCACTTTAGAATGTATAATTTACACTGGGGCTGGCACTATGGCGCAGAGGGTTAAAGCCCCGGCATGAAGCGCCTGCATCCCATATAGGTGCCAGTTTTAGTCCCGGCTGCTCCACTTCCGATCCAGCTCTCTGCTATGGCCTGGGAAAGCAGTAGAAGATGGCCCAAGTCCTAGGGCCCCTGCACCTGCCTGGGAAACCTGGAAGAAGCTCCTGGCTCCTGGCTCTGGATTGGTGCAACTCTGGCCACTGTGGCCAACTGGGGAGTGAACCAGCAGATGGAAGACCTTTATCTCTCTACCTCTCTCTGTAACTCTTTCAAGTAAATAAAATAAAAATCTTTAAAAAGAAAAAACAATGTATAATTTACAGACTATCAGCTTTTCGATCTTAATGTGTCTTTTATACTATATGTGCAGGTTATGAAATTCCCACAGATAATTTAAACCATACTACGATTTTTCACATCTGCTATTTCAGAATTTAATACTTAGTTAAGAGCTCATTTCACTGGGCTTATATTTACTGAAATACCTATTTCATTTCCCGCTTCTACAAATTTCTCACAGGAATGATTTCTCCCCATATATACTGCGAATATTTCTTCCCAGTATATAGTTTCCATCTTTGATCTTCTGAAATTTTTATTTATTTATTTTAGAAGCTGGGGGGAGATGAGAGGGGACAGGGGACAGGGAAGAGGAGAGAGGAGAAGGAGAGAAAGAGTTAGTTCATACCCACTGGTTTACTCCCTAAATGCCTGCAATGGCCAGGACTGGGTTGGGTTGGAGCTAGGAGCTTCGTCTCCCACATGAGTGACGGGAAGCAAATTTCTGGAGCCACCTGCTGCCTCCAAGGGTCCGCATTAATAAGGAGCTGGAGCCGAGGATGGAACCCAGGCATTCCAACTGGGACACAGATATCTTAACCGGTGTCTGAGTCCCTAGGCTAAGGGCTTATTCTCTCTTTGATCTTTGTACACAATGCATGTGGTTACTAAGAAACTATGAGGCAGTTAAAATAGTTTCTTTTTCCCTTTTAGGACTTCTGCTTTTCTTATCTTACTTAAAAACACACTTTACCACATCTTAAGAATACAAAATTATTCTCTTATAGTTAAAAATATTTTGGAATATTAATTTTATCCATTATCTTTAAAGCCATCTGCTATGTGTTTTAAATATACTATGTGAAATAGGAACATAAGTGTGTTTTATTAGTTACTATCTCAGATAGCACAGCCAGCATCCTGCAGCACCAGCATCCCATATGGGCACTGGTTCAAGTCCTGGCTGTTCTACTTCTGATCCAGTTTCCCGCTAATGTGCCTGGGAAAACAGGAGAAGATGGCCCAAGTCCTTGGGCCCCTGCACCTGTGTGGGAGACCCAGAAGAAACTCCTGACTCCAGGCTTCAGATTAGCTCAGCTCCAGCCATGGCAGCCATTTGGGGAGTGAACCAGCAGATGGAAGACACCCCTCCCACCTCTCTACCTCTTTCAAATAAATAAATAAATAAAAACTCTTTAAAAAAATGAAAGACATGTACTAGGAAAGATACAATGCCCTAGAAGAGTTAGACACACACATAGCTCTAAAACAGTGCTATTTGTCATTTCAAATATCTTGAAAGACACACTCAAACAAACTGCAGTTTGTTGTAGTAGTCTGCTTTTTTTTAATATTTGAAAGACAGAGGGAGAGACAAAAAGGGGGACATGGGCAGAGAGAGCATACACTTCCATCCATACAACCAGGGCTGAGCCAGGCTGAAGGAGCCAGGAGCAAGGAGCTCTATCGAGGTCTCCCACAGAGGTAGCAGAAACTCAAGTACTTGAGCCATTATCTGCTGCTTCTCAGGCACATTAGCAGGGAGCTGGGTCAGAAGCAGAGCAACCGGGACCCAAACCAGCACTCAGGTATGGGATGTGGGCATCCTTAGCAGTGGCTTAACCTGCTGCATCACAACACCAGTGCTGGGTGCTTTGCTTTTGAAAGGAGGGAAATAGTCATTTCACAAAGTTTTCCACAGTTATAGGGAGTTAACGACCTGTGCAGTTACTTTCAATGTCCATCTTCCTGCTAACCTGTAAGCTGTGTGAGGGCAGAAGTCATGCCTAGTCTCCACGGGGTGCATCCTGGACATACCCTTGACACTAAGAGTTCCTGGCAAGAAGCAGGTGCTCACTGTATATTGTTAAATAAATGAAACTAAGCTATTATTAACATTAATAACTTTTAAACTCTTCCTAGAGGCTTCTGCATTTTCAGAGATCATTTAGATAAAGAAGAGCAAGCAAAGAAATGACTGCATAATGGAGAATTCCTGGGCAATGAGGACCTGGGTGAGGAGGACCATTGGGCATTCAGATAACTCTTCATGTGTAAGCTGTCCACAACCCTTACTTCCTATTCCAGTGTGGCACATGACCTCAGGCACTCTCAAATCCACTGTAGAAATGATAGATTGGTTCACTCCACAAATAATGCACACTGCTTCTGCTTTCTATGTGGTAAGCTACAAAGCTAAAAACTACCTCCTCCAGTTTTCCTTGTCGCTAGCATTGTGCCATGTGGCTGCAGGTCTACCAAGGAGATGCAGTTATGTGGTACCTGGAGGTAGAAGTGAGCTTTATGAGTCTCTGATCCTTGATGGGGGTTCTTTCAGGGAAGCTATAAGGAACTCTGGGGTTCAGTCCCACAAGACACACTTCTGGTGTATAAGCAGTGTCACATGCCAGGAAGCAGAAGCAAAGGCGTGATGTGGTTGGTATTTTTCCCAAACATTGGTACTTCTTTAGTATCCCCCTCTAGTTCTCTGATCCTGCCTGTCTACTTAAATGATCTAGAATGGATTCTGTATTCTGCAACCTAGAACCCCCATCAATGTAATGGCTCACAGAAGTGGCTGCATACAACAGGTGACCCCGGAAGTGCTCATCTGGGTTGATGACTTGATTTGTGGTAGAGGATGGATTGTAAGAAAACATGCAATGTGAAATAGCCACTTAATCACAGGGGGAATGACGAGCCTTACTTAAAGTCAAGGCTTTGGCAGACCCCTGTGCCAGAATGTTATGAGGGATGCAGGCAATGGGGTAGGAGGAGGGAGTTGAATGCTTCAAACAGACCTAAAGGTTTAAGAAAAAGAAATGATGAGCTCAAATTTTTAGGCATTTTCTAAGAGAATGCTCAATTAAAATCTGGGGACTGATGAAGCCAGAAAGTAGATGGAAAGTTTAAAGTTGTAGATTATTAACCTATGTTAAATTCACAGCCAATGCAAGTCAATTATAGGAAAGTACAAACAAGGAAAGTGCTGAAGAGTGGGAAGCAGACTGTAGCATGTACATCCTCTATGCTAACAAGCCACCTTTTTGCAGAAGTCATTCTGGTTTGCTTCAACTAGAGTAGGGAGCATGCATGGGGATCCTGAATTTTCTCCTCCCCACTCTTCCTTCTTTAATTCTACAAGTAGAGACTAGAGACTCTCCACCCTGGCTACTCTTCCGGTCTCCAGGAACTCTGTGGTGGGACTCAGACCTCAGGATTGCTTTTCTATAGACGTTCAGGTGATTTCAACATGGAGCCAAGACTCCCCCATCTGCCATGGATAAAGGCATGTCTTTGGGAAGACTTACACCCAGAGGATTTTTCAGACTTTTCTTATTTAGGTCACGAAGCACCTGGGTAATGTGTAGCATCAACATGAGGGTCGGTGTGACTCTGGACTTTGCTATATGGGAGATCTTTATGCTAAATGAAGAAAGCTTCCACCAGAAGACAGAAAAATGCAGATGCATTGGAAGAAGTGTCATCTGGCCTTTCTGGGGTTTCCATTACAGGCAGAAATGGGGCTACTCTGTGAACCAAGGTGGTTGTTCTCATTACCAACAGAAAGTAGGGGTACTGTAGCGCTGCACAGGAAGGAAGGGGTAGGTCTCTATTCTTGGGGATTTCCTTGGGTCATCCTAGAATTGCCATGCCTTGTAGGTTACAGTTGGCTACATTGTTCTACATGTTTTTGATTTTCAGACGATATTCATGACAGGTCTAATTTCATTCATCAACAAACTTACAGTTAAAATTCTATGAGGGGCCAGTGCTGTGGTGTAGCAGAGAAACCCAACCCATATGGGCGCTAGTACAAGTCCCAGCTGTTCCACTTCTGATCCAGCTCTCTGCTATGGCCTGGGAAAGCAGTAGAAGATGGCCCAAGTGTTTGGGCCCCTGCACCCACATGGGAGACCAGGAAGAAGTTCCTGGCTCCAGCCATTGTGGACATCTGGGGAGTAAACTAGCAGATTTAAGACCTCTCTCTCTCCCTCTGCCTCCATACCTCTGCTTTTCAAATAAATAAATATATATTTTTAAAAAACTCTATGAAGATTTTTTTCATTTTTCATAAAATTTTTATTTATTTTATTTATACTTGGGTTTTTTCAGAGTGCAAAGATTTAACACTCCACTCAGAAATCACAAAAAACGATAAATTTAGGAGGTGCTAGATTATTCTTATTTCATCACTACACAATGTCTACATGTATCCAAATACCACATTTTACTCCAGAAATATGTATAATTTTGTCAATTAAGAATCAAAGATTTTAAAATAAAAATATAATCATGACATTAACATGCTTTTAAAAATTATTACTAAATGATGTAAAAAAGTGTACACTCATAATCACAACAAAACTTTTTAATAAATTAAAGATACAACAGAATGTGAGTATTTTGTATTTTGGACCACATATTTTTATTTTTATTATGGCTTTTTAACTTCGATATAATTTTGTTAAGTGAAATAAGACAAATACTGGTATTTTCTCTCATATGCAGAAGTTAAAAAATTTAAAATTTTCAAAATTTAACATACTGGTAAAGAAATCAAGAGGTATCATTTAGAAAATGTCTATTTAGTCATTACCAGTTTCCACTTTGCTACCTCTCTTGCGTTCTATGACACTGAACATATTTGCACAATGAAATCTCCATCAACTGGAGATCAAAGATTTTTAAAATTTACTCTTAATCCATAGCACTCAAAGGCAATGAGATTTTTGAGTTCATGGAAGCTTGAGGATCTGTTTGCCATGATAACACTGCTCAGCTGAAGGTCACTGCCCATGACTGTGAGGCCTGAAACCTCACACAGAGTGGAGAAAATTCATGGCAATGAATGGGAGTACCCCACTATGCAAGTCAGTCACAGCGCCTGACTAACCCATGCGCCAGGGAAAGCAAAGCTTGATTCAAGGAACTCTAACCCCCCTGCCCACTGGTCACAGCTGGAGAGACAACAGCTGGGAAACGGAACTAGGGCAGACCGTGGCCTGGCTGGTTAGGTGTAGCTGTGATTTAGATAAGGATGTTATAAGGTGAGTGTGACTGGGACTAAGTTCAGAGATGAGAAAAAGCTATCAGGCAGTAAAGTCCTAATAGAGAAACTGGAGAGGCCATGAGGCCCAGGTAAAATCCCAACCAGGAAACATGCTGGAACTACCAGAATTCAGGGCTAGCAGGATTCCATTACTGTGTATAGCCCTTGCCTATATCCCCTCCACCCTGGGATCCTTTTCACTTTTCACTTGTTAAACTTTTCACTTGGTGAAACATTAAGTCCTTTACTGTAATGTACATTAAAAAATGTTATCTTAAAAACAACAATAACCAAAAAGAAAAAAAGGAAGGGAGACAGGAAGGAAAGGGAGGGAGGGAGAAGGAGGGAGAGAATACCATTGTAATCTTAGAATTGTATTTATATTGAATCTGTTTAAAAATAAATTTTAAAGAAGAAAAGAAAGAAAGACACACAGAGTGGAGGGGGGAACGTGCCTTTGCAACAGACATTAAGACAAAGAAGGTAACCAACGAGAGTCCCAAGAGCAGCTAAGCAGGAGAGTGAGAGCACCCACGGCCAAGAGTGGAAACCCTGGATCTCAGACATCTGTGCGGCCCTCATCATCTCCTACATCCCCTGGCCTTGGATGAGACAGCTCCACTCAGTCTTTGGCCCTCACACCAGAATACAGCCCAAGGGCCCCTGTCATCTATGTGAAAGACCCAGACAGAGCCCAGCCCTGGCCGTTGCAGCCATTTGCGAAGTAAATCAGCAAGTGGAAGATACCACCCACTCCGTTCATCACTCCATCCCTCTGCCGCTCTGCCTTTCAAATAAATAAAATGAATCTTTTAAAAACAAACAAACAAATTCAAAAGGCTGGGTGAAAATCCAACCACACACTAACATGCATTATTATATGGGTGATGAGATCAAGGGTAACTTTGCTGTCTTCCTACTTTCTGGAAATTTTCACATTTTCAGGAGCCATGCATCATGAATTGTTCCAGTAACTTAAAGACCTTAAAATACCACCATTCTGTGATGTTTCTACTCTGTGATGACTCTGTTAAAGACACTATGGAACAGTCTCATAAACTTGCTTTCATACAACAAATGCCTTCATGCAAAGCTAATCAAGCGCTGTGCACATTGACATCCGAGTTTAAAAGGAAGCCCGGGTCTGTTATCCCTTTACAATCTCATGGCCACAGGTGTGCAGCATGACTGGCGCAGGATCTCAATCACTCAGCTGTGCAAATAGCAAGTCATTCCTCACAGGTACAACCCAAAGCACAAGCGTGGAACTGCCCATGAGGTCTGGCACAAAGCAGCACTCCAGAAAGACTACGAATTTTTTTTATTACATTATACACTGCCTTTGCAATCCCTGGAAGAAAACGTTAAAAAGTTTTCAAACCACAAAATAAATAATACAGCATTGGCTGATCAATCCAAATATAAAGTACATCTCCAGGATTCTATACTGAAAGAAACCTAGGATTTGAATGAAAGACCATCAGTAAAACATGTGAATGAAGGGGAATAGACAAAACTACAGGGCAGAACTCCAAGTAACTGCGCTAGATCCTCCTCCTGGGGACGTGGAGTAGAACCCCCTTCCCACACTCACACATAGGTGTGGCCTCAGTGTTGTGATTGCCTTCCAGGGCGCACAGGATGGACAGCAGGGAGAAAGAGTGACTGGAGGAACCTCAGAGACACCAGCTCATCCCCCGTTCAAGGTCAACAGCAACACTGAAAGGTCATGTCCACAGCCGTACCCTTGATAAGGTGTGAAGAGAACAGTTTCTATTTCTGCCGTCTCCCTCCCCCAAACCTATCCCCCTAGCTAACCGTGAGAAAAGCACCTGACAAACCCAAATCCAATGAAACTCGCTAAAACGCCTGAGCGGTAGTGCCCGACACTTCCAAGGTTATCAGAAGCTTGGAAACTCTAGAACACTCTCGCACCTTTGCCAAGGGAGACGTGAAATCCAGATGACAGGTGGTGACTCGGATGAGATCCTGGGGCAGAAACAGGACTGTATGGAAGCCCAAGAGATCCACACAAAACGATGGACTTTAGTTACTGTATCGATATGGGCTCATCTATTGTGATCAATGTACCATCCTAACCTGAGATATTAATGACGGGGGACATTAGGTGTGGGGTGTATGGAAATTGCCTATCTTCACAGATGTTCTATAAATCTAAAGCTATTCTAAAATTGAAAGTTCATCTGTAAAAAGTTTCTCTACAGCTAACTCCACTGTACAAATAGCCTAGTGTTTCATAGGGAAAAAATTATGCTTAATGAGAATGACAAACAACATAGAAGGCATATTAATGATAACATTAGATAAATTAATCCAACCCTCCTCATTATCCCCGTCCTTCCCCCATTTCCCAGATGACAGAACTGAGGTGATGTATACAGTGGATAACGTACATTAATTATGTTTAATCAAAATAATTCTCCAGTACTGCCGATGAAAACTTTTCAGCTCCCAGGATCTCTGAGAAAGAAAACACATTCAGCTAAAGTCATGATTCTGGGCCACACGTTAGCACAAGTCACACAACTTGAGTTTTGCTTCCAATTTCTCCATCAAACTAACTTTGTTCCTCAGGCCAGTAGCTCACCCTCTTTGATCTCCAATTCCTCATCAGTAGAGAGAGGAGGTGGATCTATAATACTTCCATATTTCTTTCTTGCCTTCAAAAGAAGACCAAGAAGGCTCTAGAAAATGTTTCTTTTCCTTTAAGTCCATAACTCTTAATGTTATCACTCTTAAAAATGGGGATTAAAAATTGCACTTGCCTGACAGTTTTTATGATATGTGAAACAATTAGCATCCTATGGTAAAAATGAATTTAGATCCTGTTTTGTACTTTTGTTTTAAAGATTTATTTATTTATTTATTTGAGAGGCAGAGTTACAAAAGGCAGAGAGAGAGAGAGAGAGAGAGAGAGAGAGAGAGAAAGAGAGGGACAGATCTTTCATCTTCTAGTTTACTCCCCAGTTGGCCACAAAGACTGGAGCTATACAAATCCAGAGCCAGGAGCCAGGAGCCAGGAGCCAGGAGCTTCTTTTTGGTCTCCCACATGAGTGCAGGGGCTCCAAGACTTGGGCCAGCTTCTACTGCTTTCTCAGGCCATAGCAGAGAGCTGGATCAGAAGTGGAGCAGCCAGGAATCGAACAGGAGCCCATATGGGATGCTGGCACTGCAGGTGGCGGCTTTACCTAATACACTATAGCACCGGCTCCCCTGTTTTATACTCTGAAAAGCACAGCCTAGGAATATGCATTTTGCCTACTGGTTAAGATGCCTACATCAGAGAACCGTCCTTGGCTCTGGCTCTTAACTCCAGCTTCTCACTAATACAAACCCTGGGAGGAAGTGGTGATGGCTCAAAAAATTGGGTTCCTGCTACCCACGTGGGAGACCTGGATTGCGTTCCCAGCTCCAGGCTCTGGCTCCAGCCCTGCTCCAGCCGCTGTGGGTATTTGGGGAGTGAACCAATAGACAGGAGCTCTGTTTGTCTGTTCCTGCCTCTTTCTCTCCCTCTGCTTGCCTCTCTGCCTCTGAAATAAAGAACAATAAGTAAATAATCAAGGACAATCTAACCATGGAAAAGAACTTAAACTTGATAGAAGTCACTTTCAGGGGTAATTGTTGAGATTTCTCAATTCTAAAGCTCTCCAGAGCTCCTTGCCCATGAACTGTGATGCGCCCCACCCCCCTGCGTGTGATTTCTGTGGGAAAAGCGAGCCCTTCTCAATTATTCATACTCACAGTGGGTGAGAGCACTTGCAGGCTGAAGCGTGAATAGCACTAAAAGGAACAGATAAGAAATCAAAAATATATTTCTATTTCCTTTTGAAATATGCTCTATGCGGTGTGGGGGAGGGCGAGATTTGGAGTTCTGATGTCCCCATCCCAAGAGCAGTGTTCAGTGCATTTATTCAGTAAATAGTGCTACCCCAGGGAAAGTACTTGATGAGGGTTTTCACATACAAGTAAAAATCTACTAGATTAATAAATGTGGAAGCTGGAACCACTATGGGTAAACATTTAGAAGTGGTCAAGTGTTGACCGCAGGAGCTAAGCAGATACAATGAAAAAAATAATAATAAACCTGCCTGGCTTAAAGTGTCCACTTAACTGAGGGGGTTCAAGTATTCCAAACAGGTTGCAAGAGCAAAATAAGCAAGTAATAATTTGTCTTTTCAGTGCCACTTGCAAAAGATTTCTCAACTTCTCAAACTCAAGTAGATATAATATCAGGTGTGACTTCTAACTTTTTAAAACTTCCTTGTAACATCATAACAAAGCATTATATGGATCCTCTAAAATGGTCAAATGTTTCTCAGGAATGAATGTTCAGTGTGGGGAGGTTTGTACACACTTTTACAGTAACATGCTGCTCATCTTGGCATGTGAGCTTTCTTTTTCTCCCTAAAATTGTTCTGCTTACAGCATCAATTTTGTTGTTCTTAAAAATTTATTTATTTGAAAGAGGTGGAGAGAGAGAGAGAGAGAGAGAGAGAGAGAGAGAAAGAGAAACAGACGGAGGGATCTCTCATCTACTGGTTCACTCCCCAAATTCCCATAACAGCTGTAGCAGGGCTGGGCCAAGCCTAGATCAGGAGCTCAGAACTTCATCCAAGTCTCCCAAGTGGGTGGCAGGGGATCAACCAATTGCACCATAAGCAGCTGCTTCCCAGTGTGTGCATAAGCAGGATAAGAGCAGGACTCAAACCCAGGCTCTCCAATACAGGATGAAGGCACCATTACCACTGTGCCAAACTCCCATCCCCTGACAGCAGCTGTAAAGGAGAGCTTTGGGGCTAAGTGTTCCCCAAACCCACCTGGGGTCCTAGATAACTTCATGCCTGGAAACCACACAGTGCTTTCTGCAATGCCTGGATAAAACGATAATGGTCGTGACATGCACAGGGGAATGCAAGACATTTGTGGAGGGGGCCAGCGCTGTGCAGCAGAGGTTAAGCCACCATCTGCAGCGCCAGCATCCCATATGAGCACCGGTTCAAGTCCCAGCTGCTACACTTCCATTCCAGCTCCCTGCTAAGGCACTGGGGAAAGCAGTGGAAAATGGCCCAGGTGCTTGGGCCCCCTCATCCATGTGGGAGACCCAAAAGAAGCTCCTGGCTCCTGGCTTCTGCCTGGCCCATCCCTGGCCATGGTGGCCATTTGGGGAGTGAACCAGCACATGGGAGATCTCTGTCTCTTCCTAATTCTGACTTTCAAATAAACAAACCAGGGCTACAGTATGAGATGCTGCCGGCGTCACAGGCAGCAGCTTAACCTGCTGTGTCTCAATGCCAGCCCCTAAGCTCTTCTAATCTGGGTGAATCTTGGGACACCATTGAGAATGTTGGAGCAAAGAGGCTCACTTTTCCTCCTCGGTGAGATGGAGGAATCGTGTCTGTAGCTGGGTGCGTGGGTAGTGACAGGGAGGTCAACACCAGATACAGCAAAGAGTGAGGAAGAATGAGTGGAGGGACAAAAATACACTAGATTCTTGTAACTTGATTAAACCACAAAGATAAGTCTGGACTTTTGAGTTATATGAGCCAATACAATACCTTTCCACTGAAGGTTAAGTTCATTTGAGTTGTTTTGTTACCTGTAACCCAGAGCATGCCAGTGATGAAACAGCCAAGAGTACCGCAGCACAAATGCTGTCTAATGTATTTCCCACGATAAGCCCGAGAAATAACCACTCTCATGAGCTTGCAAGTACAGAGGCAGAGACTGAGGATAGAAAGGTTGCAGAACTTGCCTCAGCGAGGAAGCAGTGGAAGTGGGATTCCTATTTCTGTCTGGCCAAAGCCCATGCTCCCAACCCCTGTGCTAATGCTTCCCTCTCAGATAAAAAGGATCAGAAAGTAAATTAGACACCTGAAATGACACAGCGAGTTCAATTTCTCCGATTCTCCTTAGGGCACCTTACTTTGTTCACATCAAAAGGGGAGGAGAGGTCATAGTTGAGGATAATGCTCTCCAATTGTCTAACATCAAGTGTTTGTAAATCACATATTCCGAATTGGTCTCATGGAAAAGATATTTTTCTATGCTTCCAATTAGTTACCTTATATAACTTGTGGGGCTTTTGCCTTTTAATCAAATCTCTTTGGTGTCATTAACTAAGCTAATTAGCTGGATACTATTTTAGGATAAAGGCATTGTTCATCATACATAAAAAACAGGGGTTTATAATTACAGTCATAGATATGCCTTTATATAGTTCACAAAGCACAGAAATGATTTGTAACTTTCCATGTCCTAAAAGTTGCAAGAAAGATATTCCCTAAGGTAGGAAAATATATAATTTAATGATAAAATTTTTTTTCTTGTTCCAAAGACTAATATACATTCCTTCACTGTACAGCAAAATGTTTTCCATTTCTTCTTTTAAGCTGTCTTCCATCCCACACCTTTTAGCTGAATCCATCAAATCACGGATCCTCTACGAACCTCTCACAGATTTACATTTCCACTAATAATAACTTAGAATTTCCCGGATAGCCACCCCAAATCGAGGTTAGCAGGCAGTTCTGACAAGTCGCTGTCTGCAGAGGCCCACGTTTTAAGATGTCCCATCCAAAAGTTAAGACACTGCATGATTTATTGGCATTTCTCAAAATGTTCAAGTTGAATTCAACATGTAGCCTGTTGGAACACTTGTTGATACTGTCTGCCTCCCTTCCATCACCCCGCTGCACTGATCTGGCCCTGTATGGCACCAGAAGTCAGCCCCTATTAAGCTTCCCAGGGATACCAACCCTTCCCTCAGCCCACCCAGCAAGGTTTCCTCTCTCTGAGATCCATGTGACTCCCTCCCCACCCCCACTCCGTCCTGGCTCCCAATCCTGTCTCATTCCACACAGCCTCCTTCCTTTTCTTTTCCTCTGCAGGTGTGAAGGCCAGAGAGAAATTGAGCATGGAGAGACTAGGGAGAAATTGAGCATGCTAATGTTGCCAGTGTGGAATGAGGAGTCTCCGGGAACACTCTGGAATTTCAACACTGTTGCAGTGGCCCGCATGCAAATGTTAAAACATTTACCATTTTGATAGATTAAAACAGGGGTAGCGATGCTTTGTTTTGCCTGCCTCAGATTAGGAGTGACGCTGTCCTGTTCTCCATTCCTTTGTATTCCGTACACACTGCCTGGGTATATTCTCAGCTCATTTTTTTCCTCCTAAACGATGGATTTGTTTATTTTGTTCTCATTGGTCATGGGCCATATCAGGGAGAGAAGGTTCAAGAATGCGTCCTCAGAAGCTACGTCCAGGTAAGGGAGCCAGGGACTACGGGAGACAAGAGTGGAAGAAGCGGTGGGATGAATTCCTTCCACCTATGACACCTACATGTTCCTCTGCCTTGCACTGTCTCAGGAAAAAAGCAGGACAGGTGGCCTGGCTATTTGCCTCGGGAGCAGAGGAAGAAGAATGTCACTTGGCTAGAACAGAGGGCACTGTGCTCCTTCTCTCAACGCTGGCTTTTCCTGGGGTGTGATCTCTCGCCGCCTTCTCATCTAACTCCACACTGTCTCTGTGTGAGCACAGCAACTCCTACAGTGGTAGGTAACCCCCACTCCAGGAGGCTGGGACTCTCCAGGTGCCAGGCCCACTTACCCTCCCCTCCTAACCTGACCTTCCTCCTGGGATATCTCATGCAACTCAGACTTACTGCGTCCAGATCTGATCTTGCATTTGTTTCTGACTTTGATGTCTCCCTGAGCTCCATCTCAAGCACAGCATTTACCAATTTACAACCCATTCCATCACAGAGCCCCTTCCTTCTTCCTTTCCCATCTGAGAGTCCCTTTAAGTTCACCTTCTTTATTGGTTTCTAAGATTTTATTTATTTATTTGAGAGGTAGAGTTACACAGAGAAAGATCTTCCATCTGCTGGTTCACTCCCCAAATGGCCACAATGGCCAAAGCTGGGCTGATTGGAAGCCAGGAGCTTCTTCCAGGTCTCCCAGCAGAGAGCTGGACTGAAGTGGAGCAGCCAGGACACAAACAGGTGCTCATACGGGATGCCGCGCCACAGGCAGAGGCTTAGCCTACTATGCCACAGCGCCAGACCCAAGCTCATTTTCAGGACGTCTGAATTCTTTCCTCTTTTATTTCACACCCATCACCCACCCCTAATCCAAGCCTGCCCCACCCCTAACCCAAGGGAGGGCAGGAGCATTTAAGCAATGCTCCTCTTTCGCTTTGGCTTGTCTCCAATTCTGACTCCGAGGAGCAGCTGAAGTGCTCATCAAACACAGAAGTGGCCAGGCCACCCTCTCTGGTAAAATCATTCCATGGACCTCCAGGCACTGAGGACTCCTTAGCACACCTCACAAAGCCCTGCACAATCCTCCCTGGCCACCTCTCCCCTCACTACACACCAGCCACACCAGCCTCGTGTGAGTTTCCTGGATGCGCTAAACTTGTCTGCTCGGAGCTCATTTTCACCTGGGACCGTCCTCCCCAGGCTACGTGGCTGACTGACTCCTTCTCCTGGAGCTCTGGGTTCAAGTCACCTCCTCTGAGAAGCCTTGGCTGACCTCCCATCCAGAAAGTCCTCCACCAGCCATTCCTTGCCACAGCAACCTGCTGCTTTCTTTACATAACTCATTGCCATTTGGAAATACTGTACGTAAAAGCTGGCCTCGCATCTCTCCATATTTTGTCTAGGTGGGACATCCTTATCACTCCTGCTGTTAGAGCCAGAAGCCCTGGCACAAAGTTAGTTAATAAACTTGACTGAATGCAGAGGCTCTTCTCAGTCACTGGGCTTGCCCTTCGGAAGCGGAAAACAGCTTCGAGGGGAGAGAGAAGCCACAGCCTTGGTGCAGTGTCTCAGAACTTAGGGAGAGAACTTAGAGAGGCCCGAATCAGCCACCATCCCTGTGAAAGGGGGCCAGGGTCCACGTTGTGTAGTCAGATGGGTATCAAAGACTATGGTGCTCTCAGTGGATCTGGAATTTATACTCAGTGAGCGAGCACAACCAAACATCTGACATGTGTAACATTGTTGTTTTTGATACTTAAAGGTCTGAAAATAATCCACGATCCTTTGGGCTCACTCTCTTTCAGAGACAGTGTCCCACGGTGGTTAAGAATTCCACTCTGTAGCCAGACTGCCGGAATTGTAATTCCAGCTCTGACATTTTCTGATTGTGGGAACTCTGGGCAAGTGGCTGAACCTCTTTATGTCTTAACGTTCTCCTGTAAAATGGAGATACTAATGGGTCATGCCTCATTGGGCTACGAGAACGAAATGAGTTAATAATTGTAAAGCTCTTTTAAGTGTCAAGGACTTAGTAAACACCATGGAAATGTTAGCTACTAGGGTTGTATTTCCAGAAATGTCAGGCAAGCTTGCATTGGGAGAGGATGAACTCGGAGAACATGCCTCCCAGAAAATGGTATTCCACGGACCAACCACACAAGGGAGTTGTGAAAATTGGCACAAATACAGATGTTGTAACTTCATTGCTATTACTAGCTTGAAAAACATCCACTTGAAAGGCTAATTAGCCACACATACACTTTACAAGACGTATAGAAGCCTTGAACAAAGCTTCGGTCAACTAAACGAATTTGAAATCTGTATCGGCTTTCACAGCTATTTTCACAATTTGACAGCCCCTCAAAACTTGTAGAGATGGAGTTCTGAGAAATAACTGTTTTTATTAGATTCACTTTTATCTTGGGTGTTACTTCACTATGCTAATAGCCTCTCTATTGATCAAGTCTATTCATTTTCTGTTAATGTAAAAATGGCAAAATGTTCCAGGATTAAAGAAAAAAGGAATATGAGCACAAGGGTAAATATTATCTCTGTCTCACCACTCTCACCATAAAAGATCAAGCTTGGAGTGTTTTAAAGAATGACTGGGAGGGACTAGCGTAGTGGGTAAAGCTGCCACCTGCAGTGTTGGCATCCCATATGGGTGCTGGTTCAAGTCCCTGCTGCTCCACTTCCAATCCAGGTCTTTGCTATGGCCTGGGAAAGCAGTAGAAGATGGCCCAACTCCTTGGGCCCCTGCACCTGTGACAGAAGACCAGAAGGAAGCTCCTGGCTCCTGGCTTCAGATCGGTGCAGCTTTGGCCATTGCAGCCATTTGGGGAGTGAACCAGCGGATGGAAGATCTCTCTCTCTCTCTCTCTCTCTCTCTCTCTCTGCCTCTCCTTCTCTCTCTGTATAACTCTGACTTTCAAATAGATAAAAATAAAAAAGTTTAATACATATAAAATAAAAAACAAGGAATGACTGGGAGTTCACCAACGAGGGCCACTTCCTAGGAGAATCCCTTCCAACCACACCTGCTTCCACAACCCTTCTCCCCGATCCCTGCTCTCTCCACAGTTACACTCCACTCTGCGTTGGTCCATTGCTTTTTAACTCTCATCCACACCTATCTGTTCGTCCTGCTGGACTGCAAGTTCCCAGGGACCAGGGCTGTGACTGACTCTCCTTTGCTGGAACCCTAATCTGATGACGGTTATCCAACGGGTCTGAAGTACAGGGAAGTCTATCTTCATGCTACCAGCTGACATCTAACATAGTGTTTCAAAAGGCATTCCTGCTGGAAGGTAAGCTCTCTGAAAGGAGTGATTTGTGTCTACTGGGTTCACCCTGCATGCATCCAGAACAGCATCAGACATGCGCCACTCTACAGATGTAAAATGAATGAATCGAGGAGACCCCCATAACCTTGAGTGTTACTTATTTTTCCTACAGTATAACAGGCCTGTAGATGATGTCATTGAACACCGCTGGTGTTGCCATGGATGACAGTTTCTGTTTCACTCGGTGCATCATCTGCCAACATGATTACAGTTTCAACCTGAAATATGCCCCGTTAGGCTACGAGAATTCAAATTTACGAAGTGTTTAAGTCTTGCGGTGGATTCATTTTCACAGTGTTTGGTTCATATGCAGTTTTCAAGACTGGATTGGATTTCCAAGGTCTCAAGAACAGCTCGGCAGCAGCATGACATCATGGCCCTCGTGATGCTGTCTGCAGGTGTAAAGGGGCACAGATCGGACCAACGTGTCTTCTGTGGATCTGCCTCGAGGAAGCACAGGTCAACTTGCACATCACATCCCTCTCGTTGGGGAATCCCTTAACATTCTGATCTTTAAGTGTGTGAGATGAATAGAACATTCAACATCAACATCAACTGGCACTAACCAGAGAGGTATTTTCATTCTGCAGAAAGGTTGTCTGACATGGCCGCAAAATGACCTGTGAGCTGACAGCATGGTGGCCTCTGACAGCTGTTCTTCTTGGGGCCTCACACAAGCTTGGTTAATGGTCCATGGGGTGCTACCCAGCCATGTGACATGGGCTCACACTGCTCCCCTGGTTGGAGGTTTCTCCCTGGCGTGGCAAATTTCCCCTATGAAAGTCAAGTCCTGTGTAGAGGATTTAGCTTCCTAAGCTCCTTAGTAGTAGCATCTGACCTATCCAGACTACCTGACCACTACTTAAACTTCTCTGCACTAATGACTATGAGGAACTTTAGTGACAGTGCCCTTTTAAACCAGAGCTAGTGGTTCTTTCTGACTCGACAATAACTTAATCCAAGTTTTAAAGACTAAAGGAAATAAAAGGTCATTATCATTGTGCCTTCCTATCTTTTGAATAACACTCAAAGGTTAATTCTATGAAGCTAAAAGTGGTGGCATTTTAGAAGTATGATACCCAGATAAGGTATTTACATCATTATCTCTAAGGAAAATGAATTTGGAGACCAAACATTATACACACCCACTTTATCTTCTCATTTCTCCTACCCTGCACCTCTCTTTTCCAACCAAACATCCATCTACTCACCCACTCACCATTTTGAAATGTCCTCAACTTTGCCAGGGAATGGATAAACAAACACAGATTAAGACTTGGCTCTCACTTTTTAGAGAACTCATAAATTTGCTGCTGCATGTAATAAGATATTAATCAGAAAAGTTATTAAGTCAGATAATATATTCAAAGGAAGCTTTCTGATAATGATTCCATTTAAAATATGTTAAGTACGGGGAGCTTATCATACTTGTGCTTGAATACCACAAACTGACTAACATAACTACAGTATAATTGCCTTTTCTCTCTAACACATTTGACAAAGGAATATAATTTGTTGCTTTGAAAAAAGAGATTTAGAAGTCAGAATGCGAGTAAGATACTGATGTGCTTTTAATCTTTGCCTGTCATTAGTTATAATTGCTGCTGTAAACTAAAGATGACAAAGCAAAAAGTATCACATATGGTTTATATGAGATTTGTACAAGAAGAAATTATTTGGACTTAATATTTGCTAGAATTTGCAATCCAGGAAAGGAGACAGAGAATTTATAAAGACAATTTGTCAGTGAGATTAATTTCATAAAGAATTTATGCCCACTGTTGTGCTGAGAATACCAAACAATCATGATAAATGTTATTACAGAATGTAGTCAAAATGCCACTTGTCTCCCCAGAGGGAAGTTGGGAAGCTACTAAAATGGATAAATCATTGTCACAAGTAAGGATCCACCAATGCCCAAACACATGCTAATTTTCCACTTAGCTAAGCCACTAAAATACCACCAAAGAAATAGTAGAAATGAGAAATCTAAGAAGTAGATAGGATGATCTGAAGATCGGAAGCCATGGGTATTCTGTGGCTGCATGTTGAATAACTACAGGTTCCAAATGAAGAGGATTGATTGTGGTGGAATGAGAAGGCCATGCCAAGGTGGCCACTGGCAAACGAGTGTCAGTTACTCAGGAATGGCTTTGAAACCCACCTGGCAACGGAGCCTGCCTGGCAACAGGCTGTGATTGGTTGGGGCATAGACCGCCCCTTGACCAGATTGGCTGGTCTTGGCTATCTAAGATGTAGTTCCAACTGTAATAAACGAGTCTGCGGGTTGCTCGCCTCAAGCCTGCTTTCACCGGACTCCCAGGGTCTGTGTGGTGACTCCGCACCTCTTGCCCCCACCACGCTGCTTCTCTCAGAAACGAATCCACTGCAACATTGTTGAGAAATCAACGGCAACAGTTGATTACAACCTACAATGACTAACCAAGCTCGGAAATTTGATTCACCACCAGGGAGACAGAAGATTTAGACAGGGAGGACCATGCCATCTTCCTCCTTGCAGAAAACAAAGGAAGCCGGCGCCATGGCTCAACAGGCTAATCCTCCGCCTTGCGGCGCCGGCACACCGGGTTCTAGTCCCGGTCGGGGCACCGATCCTGTCCCGGTTGCCCCTCTTCCAGGCCAGCTCTCTGCTGTGGCCAGGGAGTGCAGTGGAGGATGGCCCAAGTGTTTGGGCTCTGCACCCCATGGGAGACCAGGAGAAGCACCTGGCTCCTGCCATCGGAACAGCGCGGTGCGCCGGCCGCAGCGCGCTACCGTGGCGGCCATTGGAGGGTGAATCAACGGCAAAAGGAAGACCTTTCTCTCTGTCTCTCTCTCACTGTCCACTCTGCCTGTCAAAAATTAAAAAAAAAAAAAGAAAACAAAGAAGAAGTCAGATTCTGTAGCAAAGAGCTCTTGATAGCTGAGTGCTTGGGTCTACTACCCAAGAACTCCATTCCATGTTGATGGAAAAGAGAAATGTATGGCCAGGAATTTGCACTAATGGAAAAATCTTTCTGTGTCTTGGGATACACTGAATACTAAAAGGCATCAGTAGCAAAGCTTCCCAAGTTTTGGCATGAGCTGTTTTGCTCTCATGCCTCTAATTTAATGACATCATCTTTGATTAAAGAATGATGCATTTGGGTCCCTAGGGTCTTACTTTCCTCACCAAACTCAAGTGTGAGGAGTTCTCAGAGCTGATTCTAAACATTAGCTCACTTCCCTGCAAAACAAAAATTGCCAGCAAGACTCTTCTGGGTTAAGCACTTCCCATTAAGTTTCATAACATTTGTCTCCTAAGAAACAACACTCTTATTCAGGGAAAACGCCCTCCCAGTCTGCAGCCAAAACTCTTCTGAGGCGCTTGAATTACTGCCCACTAATAAAAACTAAGTTCGTTGAAGCACAGACCTCAGATGAAAATATAAAAATGTAGAATACCATGAAGGCTAAAAAATTATTGTAAACTTGTTTACATATGTGAAATAGTCATATTACCACACTGGACAATGAGAGAAGAATAGCATTGCATGTATCCAGGAATATGGAAGTTAAAAAGTCTAGAATGCAAAATAATGGTTATGCAACCATTTGTCTCCCTGGAAAGTGATTTTTGATTATATTGAAATAATTTTCTCTGGTGAAAAAGAAATCACCTCACTTAACCCTTTTTCTGTTCTGTTCTGCAACCATTTATCTGATGATGACGTTTTTTTTTTTTTTTGACAGGCAGAGTGGACAGTGAGAGAGAGAGACAGAGAGAAAGGTCTTCCTTTTTTTTTTGCCCTTGGTTCACCCTCCAATGGCTGCCGCAGCCGGCGCGCTGTGGCTGGCGCACCGCACTGATCCAAAGCCAGGAGCCAGGTGCCAGGTGCTTCTCCTGGTCTCCCATGCGGGTTCAGGCCCCAAGCACTTGGGCCATCCTCCACTGCACTCTCGGGCCATAGCAGAGAGTTGGCCTGGAAGAGGAGCAACCGGGACAGAATCCGGCACCCCAACCGGGACTAGAACCTGGGGTGCTGGTGCCGCAGACGGAGGATTAGCCTAGTGAGCCGCGGCGCCGGCCCTGATGATGACTTTTATCATGAATATACAGATGCCATTCTCAAGTTCATCAAACCAACACTGTTGCATATAGCCAGATAGAACAAAAGAATGCAAAAGAATAAACTTAGCCTTAGCTGCCTAAATGTGGGCAAAGTGGCTTAACCATGGCTGCCAGGAGGAAAACCCCCTTATCATCCTATCTTCTCTTGAGGCCCAGGGATCACAATTCTATGAAATTTGGGATTAAAAATATGCTAAATCAAAATAAGCATTTGACTAACACCTTCAGTGTTACCTCTTTGGCTGTTGGGAGTTGGGGAGCAGATGGGGCCCCAGGTGAGCTCATCTCCGTCCCTAATACAGCATTCCTCAAGCCACCAAGAAACATCTGGAAACACAACCTACAGCACCGGGCTTAAATTCTCCCTTGGCAGCTGAGGGAGGCATAAACAATGTGATATTGAGCAAGGTCAATGTAAAGGACAAAATATAGAAATTTGAATTCCAGGTAAGCATTTTTTCAGTATAAACATTTCCTTTGCAATATTTTAGAAATACTTAGATAAAACAGTATTTATTGTTTGTCATCTGAAATTACAATTTAACTTGGATTCCCCAGATAGAGAGGGAGTAAGCCACCCTTTCTCCTTTTCCCACCTGGATGAGGCTGTGGGAGATCTAAGTAGGAATTAAGCCACCATCAGATACCACCAGCCACATTAAGATGTCTCAAACCTGTTGGGACACTGCTAAGTCCACCTCTTCATATACATCTGGAGGCAACAGCTGCACATGTCATGCAACCTTAACCCAGGCATCACAGCTTCTCACTACTCTGTCCCAAGCCTTGCTTCCGTGTGACAGCACAAAGCCTGCTCAGATAACGCCAGACTCTTCCCTCCCAGCTGCCAACTGCATGCTTGCTAGTACTGGACCTTTGGACCTACCTTGGCAGACAAACTTTGCTATGGGCCAAACTGTGTCCCACCAAAACCCAAAAGTTGAAGTCCGAATCCCTGGTACCTTGGAATATGATCCAACTTGGAAATAGGGGTGTTGTGGATGTGATTAGTTAAACTGAGGTCATGTTGGAGGAGGGTGGGCCCCTGATCAGTGTGACTGGTGAGCTTATGAAATGGGAAGTTGGACACAAATAGGTACACAAAGGGTGATCACCACCCAAAGGCTGGAGCTACGCTGCTGCAAACTAAAGGAAGCTAAGAGAAGGGACTGGAACAGACCCTTCCCCAGTGCCTTCACAGGAAACATGGCCCTGCCAACCCTGATCTTGACTTCCAGCCTCACAACTATGAGACAACACGTTTCTGTGAGTTAAGCCTCTCAGCCTGGGATAGTTGATGGGGCAGTCCTAGGAAACCGATAACACACAGTAAGTCAGCATTCTACTAATTTACTTACGTAGGCCTTTGTTCTGGGTATAGGAAGTGGGCTCCCTGATAACTGCTTTGGGCAAAGTCTATTTGTACTTAAGTCTTAGTTAATTCCACACAAGGCCCCGTCTCTAATCAGTGAGTTCTTACAGAACCCACAGCCATTGAGGAGCTACAGACGCAGTAGGAGCTACTCACATCCCTGTGACAATGACCTCATCTACCTACTCAGATGGCCACCACCCCCAAGCCTCCCGCCAGTTTTCCTTAACCCACCTCAGGCTATAGGGAAATGTAACCTCTGTCCATCAGAGCTGCCACTGAGCTCTTGGTCTCAGCCATCTGATAACCTTGACCAAGTGGTTTATTAGACTTTAAGTAGAAAAATAATAAAACGCATCTTTGAGTAACCCATGAACAAAGCATTTGCATATTGACAGTGAGGTAATTTTTGTCTGAAATGTTGGGAAAGTAGGTAGGTTATTTGCTCACTTAGTCCTTCAAAGTTTTGAAGTAAGAGTCATCACTTTTTGGGTAAGCCTTAATATAGATAAATTCCACACAATTTCAACAAGTAATTCGCAAAGTATGGTCCACTAAACCACCTTCATCAGCTTGTTCCCATGACAATGTCTTAGGTTTCCCCCTTAAAGCGACTGAGTCATTCAGACTCTTGGAGGAAGGGACCCAGGGACTTCCCTAGAGAGATTGTTACGCTTTGGAAAATTGGAGAGCTGATATGATTTTAAGTGCTTTGGTAGTTGGCAAATGTTCTCCTGCTGTTCCTCTTCTATATATTGAAAACTGGATTCTTGTTTTAAGGTTTATGAATAGCTCCCATCTTGAGGTTTAAAGCTGCCCTCCGATAGCCCCTCCCAGAGTCCTCTGTCTGTAGATGCAGCAGGAGTATGAGGCAGCCCCAGACAGGAGGGAGGGAGTTGGTGTCCAGAGGCAAATTAGTAATGGGCAAAGGACACATTCGATTGGCTTCCTTAAGGATACCACACTAAATTTACGATGCCACCTATGTGGTTTCTAAATACACAAAATTTCATTTAGATTATTTGATATATGGCTAGGGTAGCTTGCCAGTTACACCAGAGTGTCAGTGCTAGCACAAGAATATGTTGTTGTTGTTGTTGTTTTGTCTCAATTCTGACCTTTCAACACTGAAATGAAAAAGAAACTAGTAAGTCAATTAGCAGAACACATTTGACAGCTTCCTCCTTTACCTTGGAAAGTTACAATAGCAAACTAAAACATGGCAAGGAAATACTTTCAACACCAAAATGAGTCTGTTCGTTACCAAAAGAGCAATGGATCTATTTTCAGGTATAAAACAATATGAAAAGTTCCATATTTTCTCATGCAAATAAGGGAAATAAAGTAATACACTGGAGAAGTGTAGACCAAAGCTTGAGGCGGCAAAATTACTTCCAGATATTACCATGAACACATAGAGCATGAGCTCTTATCATGGACTTAAATAAGCATAGCTCCTCCTCCCTTAACTCAGAAAAACCAGCTGCTCAGCCCCAGTAAAATCATGCACTCCAAAGTAGAGAACCATCCAAGGCATTGTGGTGCTTCCTCCAAGTGTGTTATTCACCTATGAATAAAGAACTATGGCTTGGGGCCGGCACTGTGGCTTACTTGGTTAATCCTCTGCCTGCGGCTCCGGCATCCCATATGGGCACCGGGTTCTAGTCCCGGCTGCCCCTCTTCCAGTCCAGCTCTCTGCTGTGGCCTGGGAGGGCAGTGGAGGATGGCCCAGGTGCTTGGGCCCCTAAACCCGCATGGGAGACCAGGAGAAGCACCTGGCTCCTGGCTTTGGATCAGCACAGCACTGGCCACGGTGGCCATTTGGGGAGTGAACCAATGGAAGGAAGACCTTTCTCTCTGTCTCTCTCTCACTGTCTATAACTCTACATGTCAAATAAATTAAAAAAAAAAAAAAAAAAAACTATGGCTAAACGTAGGTCATGAGCTTTGGGCTTGTTTTTGGGTACCAGTGAACAAGGTAACAGGGTTCTTCTCAGCGTGAGCTTATAAGCTTAATTCTAACCTTAATTCCCTCTTCTTCAAACTGGATAATCATGGGAATCCCTGAAGACCTTGCTAAAATACAGATGCGGATGGTGGTCTGGGGTGAGGTCTGAGCTCCAACCTGTTCCCACATCACCTGCTGAGAAGCAAGATTCTGGTCTATATTCTAGTGTCAGAAATAAAGAAGGAAATCAGAAATGAAAGGAAATGCACAAAAGCAACGTTTGTTGAGTACCTACCAAGTACCCAACGGTAGGTGAGGAACACTTCTTTTTTTTTTTAACATTTATTTTATTTATTTGAAAGAGTAACAGAGAGAGGTAGAGAAAAAGAGAGAGATCTTTCATCTGCTGGTTCACTCTCCAGATGGCTGCAATGGCTGGAGCTGCGCTAATCTGAAGCCAGGAGCCAGGAGCTTCCTCTGGGTCTCCCACACGGGTGCAGGGGCCCAAGGACCTGGGCCATCTTCCACTGCTTTCCCAGGCCATAGCAGAGAGCTAGGCTGGAAGAGGGGCAGCCGGGACCAGAACTGGCATCCATATGAGATGCCAGCGCTTCAGACCGGGCTTTACCCCACTGTGCCACAGTACGGGCCCTGACACTGTTTCAAAGTAAACAATACAATCCTTTCAGACTACTGTCATGCTTGCGGCCACTGACGGCCTCCACACCTGAAGATGGGAGAACTCTGTCCCCAGCCGGGAGACAGCCAAGGATTCACAGGACATGTAAAGGTGAAAAGCAGAGCCTTGAAGGGAAGGCAGAAGCACTGTGTTATGTAACAATGGTGCAACTGAATCCAAGATGAAAATGCAATTAGGACTACACAGCAACCATATGCCGCGTACTGCCGTGATTAAATGTTCCAAACTTGCCCTATCTTAACAATCACTGGGGTATCTCATAGAGACATCACCCAGCTCCTCACTAAGCTGCTCAATCGGCCCAGGGGATTCAGCCAATTCTTTTAAGCCAGGAGTGAAAGAAAGCACTTAGTTTTTAATTTTGTTTAGCTTTTGGGACTTAAGAGTACCTGCAGGTTACAGGGATCTTATTCTGCTCCAACAAGCCCAAGAAACACAATGCAACAGAACAGGTGAGAACAGTGAGGTCCCCACAGTTCAAGGGACCCGCCCAAGATCATCATCATCATCATTGTTAGAGTAACAACTTGTTTTCATTTCTCCAGAAGCCAAACTCAACACATCAATGATGTAAAACTAAATAAAACCATTTTGAAACAGAGAAAAAAAAAGCAGGAGGATTATCTTTGGGAATTTTAAAGACAATAAAGTATGACTCGATTTAGCGATCACTACCCAGTCTGTGCAAGACAGGATATCAGATTCTAGAGGAGATATAAAAAGTAGACAAGAACAAAAATCCCTCCAGTTCTTACAGAGGTCTCTGGGACTGGCTATTTCCCACATGAGAAATGCAATTGAGATTTTGGTACTCACAGTGGATCCCCCAGTATCTGCCTACCCGTCACCTCTTATGGAGTGCTTCCAGAATCACACCGATCTTTTAGGGGTCAAACTTTACAAATGCAACTCCCACTTCTTCCCAGTCATTAACTATTGATCAATTTCCCAGTGTATGAAAAACAAGAATGTCCCAGGTCCTGATGGGAACAAATGAGGAGGAGACATGGACCAGGGCCTTCAATGCCAAGCAGAAAACATAAACATACAGTGCGTTTTGACTGCCATCTCTTGGATACATACCTGGAGCTACACAGTCACACAATCAGAGAAAGGCTGTATTCAGTGGAGACTGTGTTATTATGTGGGCACGATGGACTGCGCTTACACAAGCTAAGACAGCTACAGCACCACCAGGCAACAGGAATCTCTCAGCTTCCTTTTAAGTGCCCGAGACCACCATTTGTATACATGATCGGTCACTGACTGAAACATTGTTATGGGGCCATGACCGCATTTCTTTCTTCAGGTGCATCTTAATGGAGGGACTCGCTTCTGTTGGTTGGGAAAAGGTAAGGTCCCAACAGGGTGTTCGCAATTTTGTAGATTTTTAAAACTGTATGTACTAGAGCATTCCTCTTTCTAATTCCTCTTCTCAGCTTATCAAGATGATTTGATTTTTTCTATGGTATATATTCAGATTTTTTTTTTTTTTTTTTTTGGCCAGGCAGAGTTAGACAGTGAGAGAGACAGACAGAGAGAGAGTTATAGACAGTGAGAGAGAGACAGAGACAAAGGTCTTCTTTCCGTTGGTTCACTCCCCTAATGGCTGCTACTACCGGCACTGCGCCAATTCGAAGCCAGGACCTGGGTACTTCCTCCCGGTCTCCCATGCGGGTGCAGGGACCCAAGCACTTGGGCCATCCTCCACTGCCTTCCCGGGCCACAGCAGAGAGCTGGCCTGGAAGAGGAGCAACTAGGACTAGAACCCGGTGCCCATATGGGATTACGGTGCCGCAGGCAGAGGACTAGCCAAAGCCACGGTGCTGGCCCAGACATTTATTTACCCATAAACACATTCAATAACTTTAAATATTACTGACAGTTCCAGGAGTATTGAACATTGAGGGAAGCAGCGGACATGACTGAAAGTGCGTCTCCCAGGCAGAACCAGTTTGTTAAGTCTTCACACGTTCCTAAGGATGCACGGACTGTGCTAGAAAGGGCACTGGCTTTAGAGTCTGACAGCTGTGGGTTTATAACTAGTCTCTGTCGCATACCAGTTGCATCCCACTGGGTCAGTTGCTTAATATCGCAAGTCTCAGTTTTCTAAATGTAAAATAGGACCAGTGGTATCTTCTGGGCAGAGTTTTAGAGACAAGGAGAAGCACTGTATGAAAAGAAATGAGGACCATGCTTATCCTACAAGCAATGAATAAACATTAGCTATTATGATCATCCATAGTAAACATCTATATTGTACTTGACTTAAGGTTAGTAAACAACCAACCTTTAATTAGCTTTTAATGCAATATAAGTCATGGATGATAAAAATATATATGTCCACATGTGCATACTTTCTAAGTCACAGTATAAATCTGAAAATGATTGAAATATAAAAGTCAGTACTACCCAACAAAAGAATCAAAGTAAATTATATATGACTTTGACTATTACATAAAATTGTGAATGCAATCATTTCGTTGTTGGCTTAATATTCCATATATTTAATATTCTAGCTAGAGGGAATGATTAGCTATTAATACACCCACATGAAGAAGAATGCCTATACTTACAATCTCATTAATGGATTTTTCAGAGCTCTCTCATTTCAGGGATATTTTGCTAACATGAAACTTGATAGATAGTGTGGGCAGAAACATGTTTAAGAAAAAGGTGCTAGGGAAAAATCACGTCAGGATAGTTAAGCTATTGAAGATTCTGAAGTTGTATTTCACAGGTTTCTCACCTACCTATGATTAAAAAGTATACAACCCAGGTAAAAACGTGCTATCCAACAGGACATTTTAAAATATAAAAAAATGGATTCAATAAGATTTTGCCACTTAAAGAACAGCCCAGGACTAATTCATACTGTAGATGTGCATTTTTCTTAATATTTAGGCTATTAGTTTCTCAAGAGCGAGCACAGTGAACAGAATTCGGTCTTCACTGTCTCAGTCTCTCTAGATAGGGAGCTTCTACGTTAGTCGTGGTGGAGTAACTAGAGGCATTGCAATCCCAGCAGTGGGGTGCGTATTTTGCACCCTGCTTTGACACTTAACAATTCTTATCTTACTGATCTTGCTTCAAGCAGTCCTCTGGGGGAAATTCCAGCTCTTAAATTCCCATTCTGCGGATTCAGGGTTTCCATGAGAAGGAATGAATTTCCTCGCCCCAGATACACACACTTCCAGGGACTGCTATTAAAGAAATAATAGTGAATGTAAAGAGCAAGTTATACAGAACCAGGATGTATGACTTCATTTCTATCAATAAAGAGAGACTATGCTGTTTATAAGTCCACACATTTAAAGGTACTTGAACAAGTCTGTGGAAAAGGGATTTAAAGGTTTGTTTTGGTGTAAATATTTTAATCTATGTATTTTTTCATAATATGCATTTTTTCATGATGGAGACCCCTCACATGCGTGGATTTCCATATTTTTTGCATGGAAATAAACTTGTCTTTTAATTCCATTTTCTACAATGTTTAAGGACCCTGGTATTTATGTAAAAAGGAATAGAAAGAATGTCAGATTCACGCCCACAGAACCTCTGACTCTATGTACAATATTTTATTTCTCAGAGAAAAATGAAAGTGGAAGCAAATATTGCAAATAAGTATATGGAGAATGGAAACTGAGATGTTTATTATTCTTTATAGTTTCTGTAGTTTAAAATGTCTTTATAAGTAGGAATAATATAAATCATTAGGACAGTTAGCAGAATTGTCACAGGAATGGTCACATTCAAAAACATTGGGAAAAAGCTGTTTTTATTTTGAAAACTCTTACATGTCCTTCAATATGATACAGTGGGGAAATGATTCATTAGGAATCATAAAAGTTAAAAAGTATAATTTAGTTGTTAGAAAATAATATTAGTAATACCTTCACATTAAATATAATTTCACCACATGTGCCCCCTTATATGTGGGAGGTAAAATTAAAAAATAAAACAAAAAAGTAAAAACCAAAAGCCAAAAAGAAATGCCTGTGTATATCAGCATTGCTGCAAATATTTTTTGTCAAACTTTGCTTTACATTTTTGTCAAAAAAATGGTTAACAATGTTCTACTGCGATAGTTGTAGTGACCTGTGATTATTTTAAAATTTGCTGTATATGGGTGAACTAGTCATCTTTCCATGTGATTATTTATAGCCCTTGCCTTTATTCCAGCTGAACTGGGTGGGGTCTTTTTATTTGTTGATCTCTTAGTGGAGAATTAAGCCTTGACGGTAATGTTACTTACAAATCTGTTATTTCAAAAACTAGAAAAGAAGGAAGGAAGAAGCAAAAGGGAGGGAGAGAGGAAGGAAGGAAGGGAGGGAGGGAGGGAGGGGGAGGGAGAAAGGGACAGAGAGAGGAAGGGAGTGTCATATTAGAATCATGTCTATGGGCCGGCACCGTGGCTCAATAGGCTAAATCCTTCACCTGCGGCACCGACACACTGGGTTCTAGTCCTGGTCGGGGCACCGGATTCTGTCCTGGTCGCTCCTCTTCCAGTCCAGCTCTCTGCTGTGGCCTGGGAGTGCAGTGGAGGATGGCCCAAGTTGTCCTTGGGCCCTGCACCCGCATGGGAGACCAGGAGAAGCACCTGGCTCCTGCCTTCAGATCAGTGCGGTATGCGGGCCGCAGCGGCCATTGGGGAGTGAACCAAAGGAAAAGGAAGACCTTTCTCTCTGTCTCTTTCACTGTCCACTCTGCCTGTCAAAAAAAAAAAAAAAAAAGAAAAGAAAAAAGAAAAAAAAGAATTGTATCTATGAACTATGCTGAATCTGATCTCTTTGTATTAATGTTACATTAAAATGGAAAAGTGTATCAGAAAAAATATGATTTCCTGAAAAATGTAACACTGGATTATAGTCCACATACCCCACCTAGAAAATAAGTTAGGACCCAGGGTTGTGGTGTGGTGGGTTAAGCCACTGTCTGTAGCCACGGCATCCCAAGTGGGTGCTGGATTGAGTCCCGGCTGCTCCACGTCTGATCCAGCTCCCTGCTAATGAGCCTGGGAAAGCAGGCGAGGATGGCCCAAGCGCTGGGCCCCTGAACCCACATGGGAGACCTGGATAAAGCTCCTAGCTTCCTGAATTACAACTGCAGCATTTGGGGAGCAAACAATCAGACTGAAGATTCTCTCTCCCTCTCTCCCTGTAATCCTGGCTTTCAAATAAATAAATCAATTTAAAAAAAAGAAAATAAGAAAAGTTTTCAGCAGAAATGTATTCAAGCGCTAAAATGATTTTTAAAACAGTTATCTGAGGAGCAGATTGCTCTCAACTTGTTGATGCTTTGGGACAGAAACAGTCCCAGTTAGCAAAGACTCCTGAGCTGCATCTTGTCTCTACGGTAAGTGGCTTGTGGCATCCCCGGATTTCTTCACTCGGTGCAGGGACAGAAGCAGCTCCTTGATTTCCCTTTTCAGCTCCTGCTATAAAACTAAGTGGCAGCAAGATGTCTAAATGGAAGACTGGGAAGCAAGGGCGCAGCTCATCAGACATGGAGCCCCATCCCCTTCATAGTCTAATGGGATAAATCAGCTGAGGCTTCCACTCTTAAAGCTGTTCCATGTAACTCAGATGCATAAATTCACTTATGGTTAATCCTAAGGGGAAACAGAAGTTAAAGAAATCCTGAAGGAATACACACACCTGCTTTCATATAAACTTTTAGGTAGTTCAGGTTTTCAAAACATGAAACGTTCAAACTAGTCACACTGCCGTATTTTTGCTAACCCATGAGTCAAGACAAGAAGTAAAGTCGGAATTTCAATGTGAAGTTCAAAGAGTGAAGTAATAATTGAATTCCAGTCCTGGGGCGTACCCTGCATTCTCTATGTAAGGGTACTTCAAAAAGTCAATGGAAAATGGAAATAAAAGGCAACGTGTTTTTTGTTTTGTTTTGTTTTGACAGGCAGAGTTAGTGAGAAAGAGAGACAGAGAGAAAGGTCTTCCTTTTCCGTTGGTTCACCCTCCAATGGCCGCTGCGGCCAGTGCCCTGCGGCCGGCACATCGCACTGATCCGAAGCCAGGAGTCAGGTGCTTCCTCCTGGTCTCCCATGCGGGTGCAGGGCCCAAGCACCTGGGCCATCCTCCACTGCCTTCCTAGGCCATAGCAGAGAGCTGGACTGGAAGAGGAGCAACAGGGACAGAATTCGGCGCCCCAACCGGGACTAGAACCCGGGGTGCTGGCACTGCAGGTGGAGGATTAGCCTAGTGAGCCACAGCGCCAGCCATAAGGCAACGTTTTTTGGCACACACACAAAAAAATCTGCAATCTATGCATATGAGAGGGTCTCCAAAGGTCTCTCAGGAAATACACATTATGAAAAAATTGCAGTTTTGAAAGTCTCTTCCACCAAAGTAAATCTACCTCTTAATTCCATTTCCATAAATATTGTTTTTCTTTTTTAAAATTTGTTTGAGGCCGGCGCCGTAGCTCAACAGGCTAATCCTCTGCCTTGCGGCGCCGGCACACCGGGTTCTAGTCCCGGTTGGGGTGCCGGATTCTACCCCGGTTGCCCCTCTTCCAGGCCAGCTCTCTGCTATGGCCCAGGAAGGCAGTGGAGGATGGCCCAAGTCCTTGGGCCCTGCACCCGCATGGGAGACCAGGAGAAGCACCTGGCTCCTGGCTTCGGATCAGCACCATGCGCCGGCCGCAGCGGCCATTGGGGGCTGAACCAACGGCAAAAGGAAGACCTTTCTCTCTGTCTCTCTCTCTATCCACTCTGCCTGTACAAAAAAAAAAAAAAAATATTATTTGAAAGGTGGAGAGCAGACAGGAGGCAGATCTTCTATCTCCTTGTTCACTCCTCAAATGCTTACAACAGCCAGGAGTAGGACAGGCCAACGTCAGCAGCTAGGACCCCAATGCACATGGGTGACAGGCATTCAAGTGCTTGAGCCACCACCTGCTGGCTTGCAGGGTGTCCATAAGCAGGAGGGGTGGACTCGGATACGAGACACAGGCATCCCCAAACAGCCCCATATCCGCCGGGCCCAATGCCCACTCCCCGTGTCCACAGTCTTTGAAGTATCATTGTACTACGTTTGTCAGTGAAGTCTTTCTGAATCCTGTCTTCTCAACCAATACAACAGGCTTCTAAGACCCTCTTTGCCTGCCTCCCACAACTGTTAGGATGCTCTAATGGCACATTGCATGAACAAGCCTTGGAAACTATTAGGCCTTTGACAAAGGACATATGCTACCTCAGCACAGATTTAAGCTAAAAATAAATGGAATGGGTGAGGGTACAACAGCCATGAAGGAAAAATTGTGGGAATTTTCCTTTTTCTCCTCGTGTCTTTCATGGTTGCACATCTGCTACCCAGGTCACATTTTTTCCTCCTTGGAGAACTCCAAGTAGGATCCCAAGGGCATGAAATGAGTAAGGCGTTCTAGAACTGTCTTGACAGCCTCTTCGTCAAACACTCATGGCTCCCCGACTTGTCTTGCTTGTCTTTCCCACAACAGCTCGCCCCTCAAGCCCTTGTGTCCAGGACCCCCTCTGCGACAGGACGCAGAAGCTCAGAAACTCCAGCCATGCTGTCTGTGACCGACAAGTGCACGGGGGCGCTGAGTGGGGGCGATCCTCGGAACAGGCACAGCAATCTCAGTCAAGTGCATTTCACACCCTGTGTTAGGGCACAGGTTCCTCCTTTCTCCCGGATCAAAAGGAAAGGAAAAGAGAAGAGACCAGGGGAAGTCGTGCAGGGTGGGGATGGGTGAGAGAAGGCTTCTGCTTGTTTCTATGCATATTTCTTTGATTACTCAGAGTAGAATTCCTCCCACGTTCTCAGAAAGGACTATGGTTTCTAAAGTAAGAAAAGGAAGGGAAATTAGAAAAGAGACATTGAAGGCTGTGTTTGGGTCACACCTAGCCTGCTCTCCGCCTCTCCTCAGCACCTGGTCTGTGGAGCCACCAGCCACAGCCCTCTCCCTGCCAGAAGAGCTCTCTGTTGCTCTGGGACAGCTACCGCTGGTTCCTGGAGTGTGCGGGACTCCTGGTCTATTGTGGGTCAGCAGGGTGTCTCTGGCATTCTGCCTGACCGGCTCCCGCAGAGCACGTTTCTAACCATCCTTGTGTAAAAAATAGACTTGTGGGCTTCCCCAGGAAGTTCATCAATTATTCATAGAACTGTTTCTGTTAAAAAATGCACCCCAACTTCTGGTTAACAACTCTGTAAAGGATTCTTACACCTGAGAATATTGAAAAAAAAAATTCCACTGTAGCAGGTGTACTAAAGCTTAGAGACCAAGAAAGGATGGATATGAAGCCTTTTCACTTTTGTAATAATTGAAAAATCTTCAGTCTCTGTGGGTAGTGGATAGGTAGATGTGAACTAATTGTCTTCAACTCCAAATTGCAGACAATAGGTTAAAATGGAATTTAAAGAGGAATCTACCCTCAAACCTGTATTTGTTTTTGGCACTCGTAACTCCCAGGAAGAAACCATGGGTCTTTGTTAGCCCTTCTCATCCTCTGTCAAGTTCATTCAGCTATGATGGGGACACGCTGGGCCAGGACGACAAGCAGATACAGATACACCCACACTGACCCTCTGATTTCTTTCTTTTTCCTTGTATGCCAAATACAGAAAAGGCAAAGGCTTTAAGAAATGGACCAAAAGCAGGAGGAATAACTTACTGAATGCAATTAATCAGGGATAAACATCACTGAAGACAACTTTTGAAACTGGAAGAGAGAGATCTCAGCGTCATATTGGTAAAAGGCTTTCCTTTGCCTGTCCTTATACCCCGCTCTTCAGCACCAAGTACACAACGACTGTCTGCCCAAAGCAATTTTCCCACACTTTCTTCAAGGGTCTTTTTCACAACCAACATTGACTGAGCTCCTCCTTTAGGGGAGGCATTGTGTTAAGTGCTTGGCATTCACTGTCTCCTTGAAACTCAACGACAGCGCATAGAGACAGTTTTACGGCTATCATCCTGACACTGAGTTACAGACAGGTGCATGTATCTCAGTGCAAGTGAGGAACGGGGCGGGGGGGGGGGGAGCTTCAAGCATTTCCTCACTGCACTAGACCTGTTTGCTGGAAAAGAACTTGAGATTCAGAGAGCTTATGCTACATACTCAAGCCAGTAGTGAACAGCTTCAAACTTAACAATGGAAGGCAAAGCAATGAGCAGACATGGAATTTGAAGTCAAGAATTAGCCTTTCTGCTAATTTAATCAATGGATGGGGTTCTTTCAAGGTATTGACTCAATATTACTTAATTCTTTAAATAGCTGATAATAACAGTCAATAGTTACTTCTTCCATAATTGTTTAAGTCTTAGATGCGTTGATAGACTGTAAAAGTTACTCATGCAAGATTTAAGAGAATATGTGTATCCTTTATGTTTTTTATTGAAGAGTACTGAAAAAAAATCAAAACTACTGGGCTGACATTGTGGCAAAGTTGCTGCCTATGACAGCAGTATCCTATACAGGCACCAGCTCAAGTCCCAGCTACTCCACTTCCTATCCAGCTCCCTGCTAATTGCCTGCGGAAAGCAGTGGAAGATGGCACAAGTGTCTGGGCCCCTGCCACCCATGTGGAAGACCCAAACAAAGCTCCTGGCTTCAGTCTGGCCCACCACTGGCTGTTGGGTCCATTTGGGGAGTGAATCAGCAGATGGAAGATCTCTCTCTCTCTCTCTCTCTCTCTCTCCCCCTCTCTCTTCCCCTTTTGCTGTAACTCTGAGTTTCAAAATAAATAAAAATTTCTGAAGTAAAAACCAGACACTGGGAAATCTATCACAGTTAATACCCTGGTGTATCAGGATCCAAACTTGACTCTGACTCCAGCTTGTGGTCAGTGGTGCTCTTGAGGCCCAGACTGCACTCTAGCCGGAAGTGATTTTGTGGTTCCTGCACACACAGGTCTTCAGCCTGCTTTATAATGTGAGAATCAGGTAAACAGCAGGAAAAGGAAGGAAAGAACAACACTTTGAATCCATCTTAGAGTCCCCTCACTGTAGGCTGGCGTCAGTAGAACTGAAAATTCTCCCAGATCCTTTTGCAACCTGTATGATTTAACATCAGTGATTATCCATTCTTTCTACCTTCAAATGAATAAATACCTTCCAGTGGGTACTGTGCAGGAAGTGATTGCACGGGCAATGTCTCCTTAGAATCACCAGGCCCAGGAATTGATCTTTGAAAAAGAATTTTCTCCCTGGGGCCTGTGGCGCTGCTAGTTAAGCTGACACCTGCAACAACAGCATCCCATCTGTGTCCCAGCTGCTCCACTGCTGACGCTAGTTCCCTGCTCCTGGCCTGGGAAAAGCAGTGTAAGAGGACTCAAGCGTTTAGACCCTTGCCACTCACGTGATAGACCTGGAAGAAGCTCCTGGCTCTGGGCTTCAGCCCCAGCTACCCTGGCCATTGCAGCCATGTGGGGGAGTGAACCAGCGGATGGAAGATCACTATCTCTGTATTTCTTACTTTTTCAAACAAAAAACTAAATCTTTAAAAAATAAAAGAATTCTCCCCATCTAACTTTCAAAATATTTTCCCACGTCCATGGAGAGCTGAGCTCTCCTAGAGATGGAGGAGGAGAGCATGCTTGTGTGGCTGAGCCGACAGGGTATGAGGCCGTAGGGCAAGCCCAAGCTTCCACATCAGCACCCAGGGCTCTCTGCATACCATTTCCCTTCCCTGCACTGTATCTCTCCATTGTGAAATGCTTCTAGTACAGTCAACAAATCAGTGGTGGCAATGTCAACTTAGCTTTTTTAAAGAAAGTTTAAATCAAAGAATTCCCACCACCTCTGCCCAAATCAAAAGTTTCAATACTCATTTAAATGATTCACGCCACAATGAAATTATAAGTTTATGCTGGTGCAAAAAAAGTTGAAGTTCACAGGGAGTTTTTTACACAATACATATTTTTCCATGAGCTTTTTAAAGACCTTTCTTATACATTAGCAGAGAGGCTAGTTCTAGAATAAACCTGACTTTTGGAGATAGTTCACAAGAGAATGTTCACTTAATCTGTATTCTTAAAGAGAATACAGGAAAAGAATTGTTGAATGTAGGGTGTTCACTTCTGCCCAGTTCACTCTTTATTACAGAATGCTTGTCTCCCAAATCCTCTGAAGTGTCATCTACAAGGTGTAACAGTGACATTAAGCAAGAAACTCCACAGAGTCTGCTGCCCTCTGCCCATTTTCCAACAGGGGATGGAGAGATGCCAGGGCCATGATGACTGTGATGAGAATGAAACCTTACCGTGGGATCAGACTGTGCGAGCATCTGCTTTGGCACTAAAGGCACCCATAGCTCATATTCAAGCTACAGCATGTCTCCAGGTCTAGTTATCAGAAAATTATGGGCTCCCCAGAACTTGTTTTCCATAGGTGCACTCTACAAAGCATAGTATTAATGAGATTGAATTGACAATCGCACAAAACTTGATGGTGGTTTGCAAGAATGGCCACAATCCACAGTAACCAATGCTATACCTATACCAAACTCCCAGTCCAGAAATCCACGGAGATTCTGGCTGTCAGCCTGTGCCCACGTAAACAGTAGGAGCAAAGCAATGCTGCCCGCTGCAGTGACCGCTGGACATCCTGGGAGACTTCTCTTGTATCCTCAGAATTTTGTCCTGTGTTAATTTTATTCAAATATCCAAGGTTAGCGGCCCATGATCACATGAGGGTTACATGTGAATAATCCATTTGTAAGAGTAAAAAGAGTGCCTGTGCAGGTACAAGTCATGTGACCCTACAAACAACAGCTACCTGGGATTTTGGATGAGTTCTCAGCTCATGAGAAGACTGTTCGAGGCCTGCCTGGGGTGCAGTAGATTCTACTCAGAAACTTGGGGGTACAGCCTCTTACCACGGCCCATTGGCACACGGGTGTGGCCTTAGAAAGGGATACAGGTCATACACGAGACCTTCCTTTAAAATGGTACTGACCATTTACTCAAGCAACAGGCCACTTGAAAGAAGCTGATAATTCAACAATGGGAAAAGACAGTAATTTTCCAAGTGGACTTAGATGTTGATTTTGACAGTCGCCAACCAATGAAGAGAGATATTGTTTCAATGCTGATCCAGTTCATCTTGCATAAAATCCCTGAACACATCTTTTCTGCTAAAAAAAAAATCTGCAGTACTACTAGATTTCTTCCAAAAGAAGATACTTTTTTTTCCAACTCATTCAGTATTTATGCATAAGCTGTCATATTTGAAAACAGTATTAAAACTAATCTAAAAAAATGAAAAAATGTAGACATTTCTAAAACCATCTAAGAAATATTATCAGCAGTAAAAATTTTTGTACATCCAAGAAAACATTTTAATATTATATAAGCTTGGGCTGGCACTGTGGCATAGTGGGTAAAGCCACTGCCTGAAGTACTGGCATCCCATGTGGGCGCCGGCGGTTCAAGTCTCAGCTGCTCCACTTCCAATCCAGCTCTCTGCTATGGCCTGGGAAAGCAGTAGAAGATGGCCCAAGCCTTTGAGCCCCTGCACCTGAGTAGGAGACCTATAAGAAACTCCTGGCTCCTGGATTCAGAGAAGCTCAGCTCTGGCCATTGTGGCCATCTGGAAAGTGAACCAGCAGATGGAAGACCTCTCTCTCTCTGCCTCTCTGTAACTCTTTTAAATAAATAAATAAAGCTTTAAAAATTATATAGATTAATAGAGTGTTAATTATTAATTATTATTATATGAGACCAATACCTTAATACCAAAATTTGACACAGAAATTGTAAGAAAGGAAAAATGTTGATCAATATCACTCATAAATATTTATGCAAAAATTCCAAACAAAATATTAGCAAACTAAATTTAGTAATGTATATAAATGATAAAATCCTATGACCTGTATGGGTTTATCATGAATTTGAAGGTGGGTTATTGCTAAAAAATTCATGTAATTCACAAATTAATAGACTAAAGGAAATGTTCATGATAATTTTTATAAAATTCAATATCCATTAATTAAATAGATCCCAACAAGCCAAGGATAGAGGAGAACTCTCTTGATCTAATAAAGCAATGAACAAATATCATATTTTATGGTAAAATATTATAATCTTTCCACTTGAGAGACTGAGAAAAAGAAAGGATACCTACTGTCATCACTTCATCATTTTTCTAGACATCCTGACCAAAGTGAGGATGGAAATGGAATACAAAATACACGATTTAGCCAGGAAGAAATAAAATTGGCTGTATTCATAAACTGTTTCTATGGTAAAATCCATTAACTGCTTCTATGTAAATCTAAAAGGGTTTACAAATAATATATTAAAATACTCATTTGATGAAAACTGTTACACAGAAATAGCACTATTAACCTACAGAATATATTTGGTTGTTTTTTAAACATATATTTTGTTAGGACAAACTTCATTCTCTTTCCTAATCTAAATTTAGAAAAAGAAATCATTGAATTAATTTGATCTTTCAATAAGGTCTTGGCTTTTAAAATTTTCATTTTATTTGAAGGACAAAGAGAGAGGTAGAGAGAAACAAAGACAGAGAGAGACAGAGAGAGCTCCTCCATCCTCTGGTTCAATCCCGAAATGCCTGCAATAGCCAGAGCTGAGTCAGCTCAAAATCATGACCTGAGAACTCAATCCAAGTCTCCCATGTGGGTGTCAGGACCCAGCTGTCTCGTAAGGCGTGCATTAGCAGGAGGCTGGAACCTGAAGCGGAGCTGAAACTCAAAGCTAAGATTCCAATATGGGATGTGGGCACCCCAAGCAATGTCTTAACTGCGGTGCCAAATGACTGTCCCAGGTCTTCTTTTTTGGAAGGGATAAGGAACCAAATGTTCTACTCTATTAAATTCACTGCTATCCTACTTCAAGCAAGTTAAAATAAAGATGCTATTCAGCAGGACTTTAACAAATATATTCTGTCTACATATTTATATATCTTCTCTGTACTAGGGTCCTTCAAAAGCTTGCGCAGGGCTGGTCGTTTGGTCCAGGACTAACACAGCAGTTAAGATGCCTGCGTCCAAGTTAACTTATCTTGAGTGCTCAGGTGTGATGCTGGGCTCTGGCTCCTGGCTCCTGACACCAGTCTCAGGTAATAACAGACCCTGGGAGTAATGGTGATGATGCAAATGACTAGGTTCTGTCACCCATACAGGACACCTGGGTTGAGTTCCTGGCTCCCTGTTCCATCTCCTGGCTCTATAGCCTTGCAGGTACTTGGGAAATGGACCAGTGGATGGCAGATCTTTCTCTTTCCCTGCCTCTCAAAAATAGTTGTCTTTTTTTTTTTTTTTTTACAGTCTGGAAAAATGGAATTATGCTTAGTGAAATAAGCCAGATCCCAAAGCAGAAATATCATGTTTTCTCTGATTGGTTGTAGCTAAATATAGAGTACAAAAAATGTGTATCAAGTTAAACTGACATCTTGTGATTTGATAGCTGTCTATAACCCTTGTGTACACCCCTGCAGAACAATGGTCTGTCTCACTTTTACTTGTGAACTCTTTTACAGAGGATCATTGAACCTGTAACTAGAAAGTAAATTCAAAGTGTGCTGTCACAGAAAATTAAAAGAAAACAAGAAAGAAAGAAAAAAACAGCAGAAGAGAGGGAAGGAAGGTGAGAGGAAAATATTACACTCTTGGGATCAGATCTGTGCAATTCATGAAATCTCTCTTCTATAAATGAGTAACTAAAAAGCATAAAAAATTAAAACTGGAACTGGAAGATATATTTATCTGGGTGCAATTTTTTAAAGTCCCTGCATCATTTCTCCTAATATGCATTTTCCATGCACATTTTGAAGACCCCCTCACAGGGAGGATACAAGCAGATGTACAGAATATAGAACGGAACACAACTGAGACACATGTGGCTGGAAGATTCTTAAGGTGGATTTCTTTGGTAAGGCAGGAACAAGAGAGCAGAATGTTAAAGAAGGGGAAAAGCAGCATTTAATTCTACGGGACTTTATATGTAGGAATTTGGCCACAGTTACTTTTACAAGGCAAATCAAAGAAACAAAAAATGCCAGGAGGGCTGTCTGACATCTACCCGCCCTCGGTGGCAGATGGCAGATGTGAAGAGCCGTTGCAGCTGTGTGGTTCATTTTGCACAGGGTCCAGCACGCTGGGGCATCAGGTGAGCGGGAGACATTTCAAGGCTACACCTGCCCAATGGGCCAGCATCTACCTTCTATCTGCTTTGCTTTGACTTTCTTTGCTGTTCCCAGTCTCTCTCTCAGTGGTATCACTTGGCATTATTAGGGCTTTCATGACTGGGTCAAATAAATAAATAAATAAGTTTCTATGCCTAATTCAACACACAGCTCATGCATTTTGATCATTTCTATTTTGAAATTGATGCTTACTGCCCTTTGTCCGTATTTGCCTGTTCTATCACACAGAGTCTCCAAAAGGAATTAGAAAAATTCTACATAAAAAATGCCCACAAGGACATGATTCCATATCAACAGCAGCTTTTTATAACAAAAAGCAAATTAGACTTTGCTCCAGGGGAAGACTGCAAGAGACTAGCAGGTATCTTTTCTCTTCTTTTTTTTTCTTTTTCCCGGAAAGAAACTGTGAAACAACAGAACAGCCTGTGCTACATACATAATTAAAACAGATGTTCTCAGTCTTAATTTTCATTGCTAATTCTGACAGCCAAAGAAACGCGCTTGTCTTTTGTAGTGTCACCCATTTTCTCTCAAATGTGCTCCACTTTACTCATCGCCCACTGACTGCTCAGAAACCAGGGGGTGTGGTGATGGTCGGTATCTGTACAAGGACTCTGCCATCTTACTGACAGGTCACTGAATGCAAATAGTTATGGCCGACATTGGCAATACAAGAATGCTGAAGTCCACATATAATCTTCTGTGCACGCCTTATTTTGCAGATGGCAATATCCATTGCCCTCATGGAGTCTTTTATTGCAGGAGCCATGTTGAACACGCGCACTAAACTTAAGAATCTTCTTATAAGTGTCTCCTTAGTGTGGCATTTTTAAATTAAAAGATCTATTTCACTTATTTGCAAGGCAGAGTGGTTCACTCCTCAAATGGCTTCAACAGCCAGTTCTAAGCCAGGCTGAAGCCAGGAGTCTAGAACTCCATCCGGGTCTCCCATACACAGGTGGTTGGCACCAAACACTCAAACCATCCTCCACTGCTTTCCCAGGGGCACTAGCAGGAAGCTGGATCAGCAGCGGAGCAGCCAGGACTCCGACAGGCACTCTTATGGGATGCTCGTGTTGCAGGTGGCTGCTCGACCTGCCACGCCACAACACCAGCTCCAAAAGTCCACATTTCCTATGCACTCCTCGCTTTGAAGATGACTGTGCTCACCAGGTTGGTGGGATCTTCCATGCAGGAGCCACATTGAACAAATGTATTAAACATAATAAAGAGGGCCTGTCTGGCTCTGTGGTGCAGTGGGTTAACATCCTGGCCTGAAGTGCTGGCATCGCATATGGGCGCCGGTTCTAGTCCCGGCTGCTCCTCTTCCGATCCAGCTCTCTGCTATGGCCTGGGAAAGCAGTAGAAGATGGCCCAAGTCCTTGGGCCCCTGCACCCGTGTGGGAGACCCATAAGAAGCTCCTGGCTTTGGATCGGCGTGGCTCTGGCCGTCGTGGCCAACTGGAGAGTGAACCAGTGGATGGAAAACCTCTCTCTCTCTGCCTCCCCTTCTGTGTAACTCTGACTTTCAAATAAATAAATAAATAAATAAATCCTTAAAAAGCATAATAAATAATCATCTTACAAGTACCTTTCCTTAGTCCATCTTAGAGAACAGAACATTTTGCTTGGACAGACTAACAAGAGAGTATTTCAAAGGGTTCATGGAAAATGGAATTCAAAGAGTTTATTTTGATGCAAAAAAGTTTCACATCAAATACATATTTGATGGAATACACATATTTCATGCAACTGTGTATTACAAAAACTGCATGGATAGCAAGATTTTTTTCCAAAGATATACTTTTCTGTGAATTCCATCTCCCATGAAGCTTTTGAAATACCCTCATATATACAAACGTGCTACACTAAAAAACTTTTTCATTTGTTTTATTTATCTGAGAGGTAAGGGCAGAGTCAAATTGAGAGAGAGAGAGGGAGAGCTTCCATCTGCTGCTTCACTTGCCAAATGGCTACAACAGCTGGGGATGGGTCAAAGAGAAGCTGAGAGTCAGGAACTACATCCAGATCTTCCGTGTGGGTGGCAGGGACCCAAGTACTTGAGCCATCTCCTGCTGCCTCCCAGCATGTACATCAGCAGGAAGCTGGAGTCAGTACCCAGAGCAGGTACTCGAACCCAGGCCATCTGGTATGGGATATGGGCATCCCAACCAGTGTCTTAACAGCTGTGCCAAGCACTTGCCCTTGAGGCCTCCCACATTTTGATGACCCAGGCTAAGTGACATTCCTGCAAGGACAGAATCTTCTATGCTTGTCTGTATCTGAAAATAAAAAAATCACACACAGGTCACCAAAGGCAGCCTTCTCAAAGCACACTCTGCGTGCTCCCGGCCTTTGCAGCCTCCTTGCTAGAGGGTACTTAGGACAGAATAACCAATGACCACCCCCTCTCCAGAAGTACTCTTAGCAGCCTGCAAACCACAAACTAGAAACCATGAAGCGAGGAGAGAAGCTTCTTCCTATTTCTCATTGTGAAGTTTTCACACCCACATCAAAAGTACTTTGCTACGGGATCGAAGTTCTCTTATACATCTTCCCAGTGCCAGATCCCTGAACAGACCCCAGGGCTGCGTCCCAGGCCACCTCTGCTGTTGTGCTGCTTGGAGCCTTGATCACCTCCCTCTCAGACAGGAAGGCAGACACTGGAGCAACGAGACCAACAGGGCACCAACTCTGCTGCCTGAGCGCCACCAGCCCTTTGGTGGCTCTTGATGGCCACACCTGCTGCAGTCTCCTCTAATTCTCTTCTCCTTTGTCAAGGGGCCCCCAATTCTACCATGCAGATGGGGGGTACATTTAGGGAGCTCCAAAGTGCTCAGCATCTGCAGTAACTTTAGCTCCTTTATGGTTATTCTCAATCCTTTTACAACGATTCAACCCCAACTCATGCAGAACTTGCTCTGTGATGGCCCCATTCCTCCTAGATAGCACCGGTCCAACTGATGCCAACCTAAGCGTTGCTCCTATCTCCTCTGTCTTTGCACATGGCCCAGCATCGCCTGGCCCAGGGAACGGCACTCCAGGACCTCATTCATCACCCCTAGGCTTTGGCTTTGTGCAATGCAGGGTCATCACAGGCACACTGGCCGGTGGGAGAGAGGGCTTTGCAGGCAGTCCTGGCATGTGGTTTGCTGATACATCCAGCGTTAATTCCACCCCCCTAAGAGGGAGTACACAAATAGGAATCCCAGACTAAAAGGCGCAGATAAAGCTCACTTTGATCCTCACTAGGGAGCACATGGAGGGGCCTGGCCTGGCAGGGTGGTTAAGGGAGGAGGGATCAGAAGTGACATCTCTCACTAGGATGACAATGTCCTAGGTTGAGGAAGTACCATGAGTCTGGGTACCAGGAAAAGAACAAAATCCCAAGAAAAGGAAGCAGGGAGTCTGGGCTGAGGCAAACGGATTGGATCTTGGGGAGGGAAAGGGTGTGGATTGGATCCCAGGGAGAGAATGGGTGCCCCTCTCTGCTCAGATTTCTTGAACAAGGCAGGTCTGGGCAGAAAAATCACACTTGCAGCATGCTCAGCGCGGGGCTTGGCTGAAAGTCAGTGGACTAGGTAGGTCCTCAGCTGCCCTGGGCATAGATGTCACCTACCAGATCCATCCGTGAGTTTGTCCTCATGACCCTGCCTCACACACGGCCAAGGCCTTGTGGGTAATGGTGGGGTCCAGGCAGCGCTGAACAACTTCCCAAGGCAGAGGCAGCACACACAGCACATGGACATGGTTGGCTCAATATTCACTGCCTGGGAGACAGCGTGGAGCTGAATCTGTTGGGTACCTTCAGCACCACACATTGCGCTGGGTCCTCTACATAAGAGAGTACTCAAAAGGTTCATGGAAAAAAACAAAACTAAATATTCACTTTGTTACAGTTTTTTTTTAAATGAATATGCAGCTTTCTCCCCCATAATATGCATTTTCCATAAGTTTTTTGACAGGCAGAGTTAGACAGTGAGAGAGAGAGACAGAGAGAAAGGTCTTCCATTCATTGGTTCACCCCCGAAATGGCCGCTACGGCTGGCGTTGCACCGATCCGAAGCCAGGAGCCAGGTGCCTCCTCCTGGTCTTCTATGCAGGTGCAGGGCCTAAGCACTTGGGCCATCTTCCACTGCCTTCCCAGGCCACAGCAGAGAGCTGGACTGGAAGAGGAATAACTGGGACAGAATCTGGCGCCCCGACCGGGACTAGAACCTGGGGAACCACAGGCGGAGGATTAGCCCAGTGAGCCGCGGCGCCGGCCTTTCCATAAGTTTTTGAAAGCCCCCCCATACATTTTCCCCTAGTCTTCCTGAACTTTCAAACAACAGGAAAATCAAAATCAGCTCTCCATCTCTTTGGCCTCAGTGTCAAATTCATTATCTCAGCATTTATCATCTAAATTAACTGCCCTATCTTATTCTCTATCATCTTCTACCTTATTCAATGCCACTCAGTGTAGTTTATGATTTGATATTCTTGAGTATGATTAAGCTTCCTTGTTAGTACATGTTATGTCCACTTTGTCCACCTGCTGGGTGTCCCTGCAGCTTCTAGCATGAGCTCTCCAAACATCTGTTTACCTTCTTGAATGCATGGATAGGGATGGTGAAGAACCAGTGCCTGGCACATGAGCAGAGACCCTCGGGGGCTCCACGTGTCACTCTGGAAATAGGGCTACTGCACACACACCTAAAGACCAGAAAGGCAACCATAACTACATAAATGAGCTTGTTTCCAATAAAATTTAGCACTGATTACATTTTAATTAAAGCCCGGCAGTCTTATAATAGAAGTGCATAATATATTTTAATTACCTGCTGAGCTTCCAAGAAAACAGATTAGGTAGAAATATGTGCATGTGAAATTCAATTTATTGGTACTCATTTCCAGAACTTCCATGTAGGAAAACCACTAGAAAGTTTGACAGATGCATAGGGAAAGCAAGTCTGCCTTTAGAATAACTACGTTTAATTCCTATACAGGTTTCTTTTTTTTTTTTTTTTTTTGACAGGCAGGGTGGACAGTGAGAGAGAGAGACAGAGAGAAAGGTCTTCCTTTTCCGTTGGTTCACCCCCCAATGGCCACTGTGGCTGGTGCGCTGCGGCCGGTGCACCATGCTGATCCGAAGCCAGGAGCCAGGTGCTTCTCCTGGTCTCCCATGGGGTGCAGGGCCCAAGGACTTGGACCATCCTCCACTGTACTCCCGGGCCACAGCAGAGAGCTGGACAGGAAGAGGAGTGACCGGGACAGAATTCAGCGCCCCAACCAGGACTAGAACCTGGGGTGACGGCGCCGCAGGCAGAGGATTAACCTATTGAGCCCCGGCGCCGGCCTCTATACAGGTTTCTTAACTAGTAGACTCCCCAGAAAATCTAACAGGAGACTGTTCATTACGGTTTCCTTGTTGGGGGTGGGAGGGACACTGGACGGTCAGCTGCTTACTGAGGATGATAAGTGTATTGTATTTGTGTTTTCGAGTAGCCAATGTGTCCCATCCTTTCCTCCAGAAGAGAGCTTGGCAAGCCGGCTCTTCTGTTGCAGTAAAATCAGAAACATTGTCAGTTCTGCAGTAGGTCAAGTCTCCCCTCCCAACCCTAGATGGATAAACACTGAACAACACACATCACATAAGGCTGAGGAAACACACGGATAAACAAGAGCTTGTAAACAAGAGTCCAATCCATCACTCCACTTGTCAAATTCACGCTTAGCATAGTATGAGCCTTTTTTCGATTTTTGTCCAAGGCTGTCTCACATGAATTGATGGCTCCACGGACTGCAGACCAGCGTATGCCTGAACTGTGGTAACAAGAAAAGGGCTTTGCATTGATTTTGAGGGAATACCGACAGCACAAGGGGGCCTGCGGGATACTCTGCATCCAGACTTACTGGTGCTAGTGCCAAGGAATGTATTTTTATCCTCAATAGAGGAGGAAGAACTGGGAACCCAGAGATGTCAAATAACGTTTGCAAAGTCACACAGTCTGTGATGGGCTCTAAACTTGAACCCATGTCTTCCAGCAAGTCTGGACTCCGCTCATCAGCTGTTTTCCCCAGATATTTGCAGAGGTGTTCTCTAGTCTGGGCCTCCAGGCCCTTCTGCTCATTGTCTCAGTGCTCATCCTACCGCAGTCACAGGAACTCACGGGGTCTCCTGTCACCTGCCCAGCTGCCCTGTCTGACTGATCCTCCTGCTTTCCAGGAGTTCATACTCATTCTCTCTCAGCCTCAGGCAGATGAAGGACCAACCCACCACAGTGCATTGGCCAAAACTATTCTTTGTCTGGTTGGCAGATCCCAGCTTCTTTATCCATTAGTTTCTCTTGTTCCAGTCTCAGAGCACAATGTCTCTCTGCTGCCAGAGACAGGTGGGGAGTCTTTGGCTCAGGGCTGAGGGCACCTACTCACTGCTGCCTTGTGCGGCTACCTTCACCCAACACTGCCCTCCCTCCATGTCATCCACACTAAGCATGGAGTGGTAATGGACAGCCCAGGCTAGACTCAGGATGCGCTGCTTTCTGTGAGTTCTTCTACAAAGATCTCATGTGCACCTGTGTCTTTCCCCATGGCTACTCCATACTCAGAAGGGTTCCCCAAGTGATGGAGGAAGACGGGGCTATGAGGTAGGAGCATACCCAGTGCAGTCATGGGTGCCATAGGTGGAAAGGCAAGAGTGACGAGTAAGCAGGCATTCAGGGCCACCTGTCTGTGTGTCCTGCCAGCTGTCTGTATCATCAACACCTCCTTGAAATCCTTCCTTGGTGCCCCAGATTCTTCCAGCTGGGAATGTACATTAGACTCGCCTGAGTGCTTTTCTTGAAATTTATGTTCTCGAGCTACACCCATGACCTCATGAATCAGAATTTCCCAAGCATAGGCCTGGGAACACCTGGTCTGAATAAGATTCCCTGGTGACTGTGTTGCTGCTCCAGGCAGTAAAAAATCCAGCTCACATGATGAAGGCCAAGCTCCTTAGCGCCACCCTCTGGCCAGTCAGAGTGCTGTACACCGCCAAGCGCTGCTGTCTAGGTATGGCTGCCAGCTTCCAAAAGACTCAATAAAAGAGGCAGCAGGTAGCACATTCCAGTGTTTTAATTATTATTATTATTTTTTTACAAAAGTACAGTTATAACTTACAAAACATGGTTTAGTAAGCAGTGCCATCTGTGTGGCTCAATGACTTGGACAGGTGCATGTTGCCCACTAATACAATAGTTTGCATATTCAGTAGGTTTCAGGTTGCACTGATTTTTAGGATAAGGAAATATGGAGGGTATGAAAAAGCATAGTCAGTCTTTGATGCACATGAGCAGTCCTATGTCGACCTACATGTGGGATTACCTGTGCATCTGTGATGCCAACTGAGTAAAATAAAGGAAAAACTTCAGGTCTGAGAAAAAGGTTCTATATAGCATTCAAGGTTAAAATTCATCTTTCCCCAAAAATGTAAAAAATTATATTTTTTAGTGGCCAAAAGGAATTTAGGCCAAGCTTGAAATGACTTACACTGTTCATAATTAACATCTCAATAGGGAGCAAAAATCTAACACACCATGTGAATATCAACCAGATAATGATGTTCTCACTGACTGGTGTGGTAAAGAGATGCAGGAGCTCCAAGCTCGGCTGGGCTGTGTTGGGAGCCGGCTGCATAAATCTTGAAAAAGCCATTTAACTTTTTCCTTCTGAATAGAGAGAGCGGAGCTAGCTGACCTCTAGGCAAGTTTTAGTTTCAAAATTTGAGAATAAGATTTATAAAATATTCATGTAAAGAAGAGAGATCACAAAAATTTTACAGCTGGTACAATAGTTGGAACTACTGACTTATTGAACTGAACATGTCAGATAAAACTCATTTGGTTTTCCATTAACTTTATTTTTAAGCTCTGCTTATAACACTTTCAAATAATAAAACATAATAATGTTTCATGAAAACTTGCAAAAATAACACACGCAATGAGGAAGAGATCAAGATATAAGGAGAAAAGTATATGAATGCTGTAAATATAGTTTTCAGCCCTTGGCTGATTTTCTAAACAAGTGATATCAATGCCTGATTTAAAATAACGTTCAAATGGAGACTACCATTTCTAAAGTATCTGTAATGTGGGATCCAGGAAGAAGTCCATTTTTTCAAGTAGACTTGATTCTGTTGTCTAAAACTCGGATGTATTTTGACCCCGTTTAATTATGTCTAAGTATCTTCACAGGAAGAATTTCTCTGTTTTCTTCCCCTGGAAAACTGAAGCAAGAACTCTTCATATTTTCTCTCTTAAAAGTGACTATTGTCAGTATCAACGACCTCCTCAGGGTAAACTAAGTACTTCTGGAATTACAACATATCATTCAAAAAACTTCGAAGTATTACTATCCTGAGCAATTCATCGATGATTTAAAACAGTGGATAAGGCACTGTTATGACTGGTTTGTTAATTCTTTGCAGCTATTTACATGTTCAAAAGACAGGTTTACCACAATTCATTCATTCATTCATTCAATCATTTCAACCATGAGTATGTCTCAAATTCCAAGGCCTGGGCTGAGCAAAATTTTTCCAGGTCTACAAATCTAGAAATAATTTTTTCAGAATTGATTTCAAGATTCACAGCAACCAGTGAAATGAAAAAGCAAAAAAAAAAAAAAAAAAAAAAAAAAAAGACTCTTACCCCAATTCATGGACTTTGGGAACCTGTGAGAAGGGTTTTGTGCCACTTGTGATCTTTTCTTCTTTCTTCTTTTTGTTTTTAATGATGATGGCTTTGAGTCAGGGCCAAATGTGTAATTTTCCTAATAGAGTTGTTTCCATTGTCTACAACTTGGACATATTTTGGCCCTATGTAGTGGGGCTATGTCAAGTATCCTTACAAGGAAAATTTCTGTGCCCTGCTCTCCTTGGAAAACCTGAAACAATAACCATCTTAATACCCCCTCCAAAATCTGAAAAATTTCCTAACTCCAGCCCTTAGTCACCATGCCCATTTTGGAAACTAGCATTCACAGCTGACTGATGATGCCAAATAAGTTTTGATTCCCAGATTTAGTTTGAATCTCTATCAAAATTTTGTGGGAAAAAAAGGGCTTCCATTCCAAGACTGCAAGAAATATGCAATTTTATAAACAAGCATTGAACAATGATTTAAACAAATGCCTTTTTTCTTTGATATTTGGCATCAATTATTTTTCCCTTTTTTTGGTTATGTTTTCCCAATAACACAATAGTCAAACTTTGATAAGTTGCCATTAATTGAAGTATTCAAATTTACTTTGTCCTTCTAATTTTACTATCTCTCTCTGTTTGCATGTATAATATGTATAAATATACATATGTGTATATATATTACAAATTTAGTTTTTGAATCAAGGAAGGAAGCAATTAGAATTCATTACATAACTTTAAAAAACTCTAATAAGTGGTTGGAAAGGCTTATGGCAAGAATTGACTCATACCTATGTCCATTCCATGTTGAAAGCTACCAGACAATAAAATATGAGATGAACTGAGAAAAGTCTTTCTCATCTTATATCACTCCCCTGAGCCCACATGCTCACTGGCTGTCTATTTTCAATCCAGTGTCAGGTACAGAAGCCATGACTCAGAATAGATCTGGGAAAGCCCCGGTTTATCCTCACCAGCCACCCACCTACCTACCTTCTCTCTTTTCCTTCTTTCTCATCCATCCATCCACCCACCCATCCAGCCCTTCCTCCACACATCTATCCACCCATCTGTCTTAAGCCAATTTGGGAGGGAACATTGCTGAAGGTCTGTTATGTATCCGGTACTGTATTACCTAATGGTTCATGGCACTGTGAAGCAAGATCTTGTTCACAAGAATCTGAAGAAACATGAATGTCTGAAAACTTACCAAAGAATTCCAAGCATAATTAATGGAATCTCTGGGGATGGCAGACAAAAAATTGGACCTAGTTGCATAATGGACCTGAATTTTTCCATTTTACCATTGTTCAATGTGCTCCTTTGCCCAAATAATGACTTTCACCAGGAAATGTTTCCAGAGTTGACAGAGGAAAGCAGACACAACATAAGTCTTCTTTGAAACCACAGAACTCCCCACAACCTCTTCTGGGACCACACTGATGACTGTACCTTGAGAAGTCTGTCTAACCCTCTACCTCAGGAAACAGAAACAGAAATTTTTACATTACCAACAATTAGAATCATCCAGGAGAACTCTTGACTTCCTCATTCCAGATACATACATACTACACTAATACTCATCCCATCTGCCTTCAGTATACTTCTAAGATTTTCATTTTTTAACATATTTAGTTTTTTAACAGATTCAATATAGTGTCTTCAATATATTTCCAACTTAGAAAGGCCTGAGTCTCACTAAGATCAAGAATGCTGGAGACATCCAAATGATTAAATGTGATAACATTAAACAAATGGTGTTTCCTTCCGTAGCTCTTTCTGGAGTTGTTCCCAATCATCAAGATCAAGGGATTCTAACGAGAGGCAGCAGTTAATGGAGGTGAGTATCTCGGCCCTGAAGCCTGACAGCCTAGGTTCAATTCTGGTCATTTCTGCGACTATGGCTATTTGAGTGATGTCAAGCATAAGGCATTTGCTTTATTGATACTTCAGTTTCTCCTTCTATAAAAGTGGAATATCAATAGTAATAGAGCTGAGTTCTCATAATATTGAAGTAAAAGAAACGGACAGTTCACAAAAAGTCATTGTACAGCCTGAGTCACATACTAGACATGATTACGATTTTCATCTCAGAAACACAGTGAGGGATTTGGAACTTGATTCTTTATATCTGGGTATGCTGTAAATTGCCATGAAGAGATATTACTAATCCCATCCCACTGGTGAAATGACTCAAGCAAAGGGAGACCAAGTGACTAATTGGAGTATTTCTCCTAAATTAAGATGTAATTAAAACCTAACAGATCATTTCCAAAGCTTTCTTACTTGGACTTATCTCAAGGACTTACTCATTATAAACCTTGGAACAATGACACAGCTCATGGACTCTTCCACTGAGCCCAAAGCGCTTCTTCACCCATGCTGATCTTTGCAGGGCCACCACTCCACATTTACCCCACACCTACGGACATACACACTGCGATATGCAAGTGCTGCATCAAGTTTTGAGATAGTAAAATGAACTCAGAAGAAGGCAAGGGCTGCACTGTTATATCCAACACAGCATGACACAGAAGTGGGAACTCCTCCACGGTACTCCTACTGTCCAGAGCTCTGTCCAGTAGGCCACATCCTATTCCCTCTCATTTGTAATTAGCAAAATGTTTTTTAATATCCATACCTGTTTATTCTACTTGTTTTCCCCTATCTCCTTGGGGTTATATAGCACATTCATATAGTTCTTGACATTTCATTAAGAAGGAATTGTATTATAGAGCATGGCTAGGATTTATCATAAGATAGCATAATGATAAATTCCATTTATCTCTTGAAGCCCTAAATTGAAGAACAGGATATGAATACAGCACACACTTTTTCATTATGAGCAGTATGTTTTATTAAAAGAAATAGTGATCATGTTTTGAATTCTTATGACTAAGGAGTAACCTTTATTAATACCACCAATACAAGGGAACTTTTAATTAGTCTGTCTTCTAATGTTAATGGGAAGAGGTTTTCAAGTATAATTTTCACTTTAAATCTACTGTGTTCATCGGTATGGTAGGACATATTCATTTCTATAACTGTGAAAAGTTCTCCCCTCCCCCTTCTCATTATCCTCATTATAGGATTCTGTAATATAAAAGAGCCAGGTCCATTCTAACAGAGCGGTTGGAAGTTCACTAGTTGCTCAAATTTTCCTAATCTCTTTCTACAAGCTTTTGGAGAATGCCTTTCTGCCAACCACTCTCAATAAATGTATTAAAGCAATCTGCCTCAGCACCTACAACTTTCAGAGCTATAAAATCCACCTCAATCCATTAAGCATGTTTACTTTATGGCTCAGTTCCCCAGAGCAAGGACTTGGAGCCGGCAACTGGAGCAGTCACTAAGACATTGCAAAAGTCAGATGTTACATTTTGATAATCATTCCACACAACCATGTTCTACCAAATGAGTCCAAACAGAGAAGGCTTTGGAGCACAGAGCCTGCAGAGGAGGCTCTGCAGAACATTTCATAAGGTGTAGAACTTCCTAGAAGGATGTTCTTCCACATCTAGAAAATATTAATTATTATCGAAAGAAACATCTGGATGGTAAGCACACTAGAGAAACAACTAGTCTTCGGATCAATTTCTAGCTGACTCAGCAAAAAGAGCCAGGTCTAGACATTTACTCAAACACCTGCTGAGTGAAATGAGGTGCCTTTCCTAACCCTTCTTTGGGAAATGGCTTGAGACAGCATCTAAATAAACACAGAGTTGTACACATCTTACTATGTGATAATCATGTGAGGGTTCTTGGGAGCTTACAAAGCACCCTCACATCAATGGTGTCATTTGATCTTCAGAACTGATTTTAGGAGTTAGCTGGGGGCAATCATTAGTCCTCATTTTCCCCAATGAGATGACCGAGATAACCGCTTTGGGTAGCAGCAGGATTCACTCAAGACAATAGCAACTAAAGCACCCTCTAGGAAGAGTTAGTTTTCTGGACAATTTCTTCCTGCGCTCTGGTTTGTCTTCACAATCACCTCAGGGCCTTACTTACAAGAGAAACATCTCGAAAGAAAAGAAAAATGTCATGCCACGTGTTTCTGATGATGCAACACCCAACAGAGACGACATCGGCTGATTTTGGCTCATGGAGAGCATGTAGTGGTCACTCAGTAAACATCTGAGTCACATTGTGTTTCTTCAAACCATAAACAACTGAAATTTCAAAGAGCACTGGGGCTTAGGTACAATTTAGGGCTTTATGTTCAGAATTTATCTTTGCAAAACATTTGTATATAAATTCAGAATGAATAAGAAGAGTTCACAGAGAGAAGAAAAATGAGACCATGCTCCTACAAAGAAATATACAGACATTCCTGATGTATACAGTATTTCTGATGTCTCTCATATCCCTGACTTCAGGAAGATACAAAACAAGTATGTCTAGCACTTTACAGCCAATGCCTCACAGCAAGAGATGTGATTTTGTTTCATTTTTGCAACAATCCTGTCAGTGAACTAAGGTCTGAAAAATCGGTCCCAATTAATTCTGAAATCTGCAAGTTGTCTAAAAGACTCAGGTCAGCTACTAAAGTGAGCCTCTTTCTAACACCTTGCCTCATAAAACCACTCAGAGAGGGAGAAATGGACAAACTGCCCAAGCTGGCTCACTCCTCTACTCTGTCCTCCTTCCCAATGCCACCTGCCCAGGACCCACGCCCCTTCTGGAAGTGCAAAGACCCAGGAAAATGACCGAAGGAGAGAGCAACAGAGAGGCCAGAGGAGAACCCCCAATAACCAAATCGGACGATCCCCAGGTGTTTGTCCAATGTCACAGATAAAGCCCACATCTGAAACACAGCAAGGTTTAAAACCTGATTGATGACACTTTCTCATCCTGAATTGCCAGTCCCACCAACAGTATGCATGCATGGTCACTAGAATCCATAATAAAGACTGAAACAATGCAAGTACAATAATTCATGCACTGTCTTCATGTAGGTGAATTCTCTCCTATTCTTTGTATCAGAAATTAATAACTGAAATACAGCATAAGGAAAAAGCCTCAAGCAGGATACCTGCCTAACCAGAACAGCTCTCTCCTGCCCAGGGAAGAAAGGACAGTGTGATACATAATCTAGCGCTGGGATGTCCTATTGATCTCATCTCTTATCATAATCTTTTGGGATATGTGCATTTTCACTCTTGAAGGTCCCAACGGCTCTAATAGTGCTAAGTCATTTTTTCAGACTCCCTTTTCTAATCTGGAGTACCACCTTCAGACATGTTTGCAAGTTGAAATTATTTTAATTTCCTCGCGGAAGAAGAGGAAACCTACTTTCCTTCCACTAGCTCATTAACCTTCTGACTTTGGAAAAAAACACTCATGATTGAATATACATCTAATGAAAAGTGATTTCCATGTCTGTGTTAGAAACTTTCAGTTTTGTAGTGAGTATAATGCTGAACAGAAATGAAACAACTCCTAAGCGTAACAGAAACCAACAAGGAAGAGACAAAGCATGCATAATACTAATTGTTATTAGACATATTTTAAAAAAACCTTAATTCATTAATATCTTTCAGATTCACTGATCTCAAGATCAAATCAGCCCCTTCTACCTCAAAGGAATTCAAAGGCCTTCAATATGAGTGTCTTCTGATATATGACACTGCACACCACCCTCAACTATGATTCAATTTTACTTCTTTCATCAATAAAAAGCCGAGACAATACGCCCATCTTTCATTCCAACCTTTTGGCAGCAAGCCTAAAGAATTTTTTCCCCCAAATTCACATTTCAATTAGATTGAAATAAACTATACCAAATCAACTCTGACCAAAATAAATAGCAGTGTCTCCTGCATTATTGATAGTTAAGTCACAAAATACTTATTTTTGTAGGTTTTTCAGGTTTTGCTTATAAACCAAGGAGAGGCAGTAGATACAGTCATGGAAAAAAGACAGAAGGAAACAAAGATGTTAGCTGTCAGCCTCCAGCGTCTCTGGTTCTGGCTTGACCAGGAATCCCAAGCGTCAGACACATAGAAGGCAAGCAGCAATAACCAGATGTGCAGTGACAGTAGCAGGCTCTCCCATTCAGCCTGTCACTCTCACTTATTCCCTTTGAATTCGTTTGAGAAACAGAAGATCTACTCTGAAATCCTTGACTGATGAGGTCCTTCTCTTACTGGATCAGGACAGATTTTTAAGCAGGTACTTGAGAGTCCTGCCAGACAAAGGTCAATCGTGGACTTTAAAGAATTTGAGAAATAAACCCCTCTTTCACTCTCTGCCCACAGATTTATTCCTATTCATGCAATTTATAAATGAATGTCTCCAACAGCAGCTGAGCAGGTAGGCTGTGAAACAAACTCATACGCATTTCAAAACAAACACATCAGTCAGGAGTTTATAAATATGGTAGCCTTTCACGTAAATGGAAAGGCAACTACTAAAGGACAAAAGACTTCCACTACTTCTCCACTGTAAACTTTCTATGAAGACCACCTTTCATTTCAATGGAGAAATGTAATCACTGATCTAGAATTATTCAGGACAACCTTCAAGCATAATCATAAAAATGTTATTTATATTTCACCTTTTATTGAGATCATAGAGTAGCAAAAAGAATAATGAAGACCCTGCTAGTATTTAACTCTTTTAAAAATCATCGAAAACTAAACCAGTCTAAAGCTTCTACAATGTTTCCCTTCCTCAGGCACTATACATTTCATGAACACCTATTCTAATAGGAATATGATCTTTAAAGTGAGTATCTCACAAATGGATTGTCCTGTAACTTCAAAAGCACTTGCATTAGAATCTCAAATGCCATCTTCAGTCCCCTGTGCGAAGACATTTTCTGTGGCACAATGACAGACTAAAACTGCTACAATCATTTAAGGCTTCACAGCCCAATGAGTAAACCAAAAATATGGTACTTACCTTCTGACAAGTAAGTGGCAAATTGCAGGCACTTTTCAGCTTACAGCTATCTAGCATAGTTGGTTAGAAATGAACCAAACATCTTTCACTCCAGGGAGAGAACTGCATCTCCAGACTTGGCTGCCTTCACTGAACACCAGCACGAGAAGCTGCTCACCTCCAAGCGAGAGCAACAGCCTCTTGCACAGAGCACTTGGTGCTCTGAACTGCAGCGAGTTAGAATGAAAGGAAGAGAACCCGTGATGTTTAAATACCCTTGCTTCAGATTCACAGGATATGACTCAACTCTCACACCAGTAGGGGAAGAGTTCTCTTCACGAAACTGTTAGTACAGGTTGCATAACAAACATCACATCTGGGGGTCCTCAAAGGCTCACAGGCTAATATTTAACCTTGCACCTGCTACATCTAACACGCGTCTGCTTGGCAGCCAATCTCTCTCCAATGATACAAGCCACACTGAGAAATGAGAATAACACTGCGCGCGCGCACACACACACACACACAAATTCTGCTTGCTCTCTGCAGTGAATTAATTTAATGTTATTAAAAGTGGGTGAACTTGCCAGCACCCAGACAGACATATCAAAAAGAGGCACGCCGAAGCCAGGAACATTACCACCAGTACCAAAACAATGTGTAGGTAGAATAAAACTCTGTCTCAACATGCAAACAGGGGTGACTATTACAGCACGACAGAACCTCCTGCACTAGAGAGGGTGGCACTAGATCTCCGTGATCTGCTGTAGTTTCCCACAGAAATCCTGCCCTTCGCTGCCATGACCTTGGGTTGCTAGCTCTGCCCACCCCCCGGACTGTCTTCCTTTACCTGTTTTGTGCACATTTCTAAGGGAACATGACTAATGACATAACTCCTCTCAGCAATGTGTCAGTTTTCTGTGCTTTCTCTACCAGCCATTACCCCTGAATTCTGAGCTCTGTTAAGTTTGATCACACGCTGAATTTTTATATTTGGGCATCTCAGTCAGTACACACTGGAGACTGAGCTCCTCAGAGGACACCTACTACATACATTTCAGTCAGTACCTATTACAGACTTAGATCCTTGGAGAGATGTCTACCACAAAAATTCAGTTGCAATCACCTTCATGAAAAGGAAAAACAGATGAAAAAACACATGTTAATAACAGCAAATAGACCAAAGCTACCAAGAACAGAACTATGAAATAGAAACATGTTTGTGGAACATATATTATGAAAAAACTATGCATGCCGTTCAATTTGTTTGCACTAAATATTTTATTTTATTTTTTAATATTCACTGGATAGTGGAGACAAAGTGAGAGTGGGAACACTCTCATTTGACTGCTGGTTCACGTCCCAGATGTCCAAAATAGGCAGGGGTAGGCCAGGTCAAAGAGAGGAGCCAGGTCTCCCACGTGAGTATCAGGAACTCAATTACTTGGGCCATCACTGCTGCCTCCCACACAGCCTATAGTAGTAGGAAACTGGAATCAGTAGGCTGAGCCAGGAATAGGATGTAGGCACTCCAATATGACGTAGGGGCCTCTTAATTGTAGGCTAAATACCTGCTCCCTAAACTTAGCTTTTTAAAAAATGATTTATTTATTATCTATTCATTTGAAAAGTGGAGTTACAGAAAGAGGGAAAGGGAGAGGGAGGGAGGATCACAGAGACTTTCCATCTGCTGGTTCACTCCCCAGATGGCGGCAATGGTTGGGCTGGGCCAAGCAGAAGCTAGACCTCCTTCTAGATCTCCCATATCGGTAGTGGGGCCCAAGGCCTTGGACCATCTTCCACTGCTTTCCCAGGCACATTAGCAGGAAGCTGGACTGGAAGCAAAACAATCAGGACTCGAACTGCCACTCTGATATGAGATTCCAGTGTCACAGCCTGGCTTAACCCACTGTACCACAATGTTGTACCCTCTCCAAGAAACTTATCTTTTAATGCCATTCTTCACAAGATGTTTGATGTGTTTTCATATTACTTTGGAAATGAATGTATATTTTACCCTTAAATTAATTCTATTTGAACAGGCTACATTCAAGTGCTCAATGGCCACACGTGGCAAGTGGTACCCTACCACATAGAGTAATTGTAGAAATGAAGCTGCTCTCTTGGTCTCCAGGTTGTAATTCAAATGTTCTGTCTACAGAAAAGTCTTCCTTGGCCACTTTTCTTGAAATTTTCTTCTCCAATTACTTCTCATCTGATGATCTTTTTATCTCCTGCATAGTATATCACAGCCTGAAATGTTTTTTTTTTTATTTGACAGGTAGAGTTATAGACAGTGAGAGAGACAGAGAGACAGAGAGACAGAGAGAGAGAGAAAGGTCTTCCTTCCATTGGTTCACTCCCCAAATGGCTGCTACGGCCAGAGTGCTGCGCCGATCCGAAGCCAGGAGCCAGTTGCTTCCTCCTGGTCTCCCAAGCAGGTCCAGGGGCCCAAGAACTTGGGCCATCCTCCACTGCCCTCCTGGGCCACAGCAGAGAGCCGGACTGGAAGAGGAGCAACCAGGACTAGAACTGGCACCCATATGGGATGCTGGCACTTCAGACGGAAGATTAACCAAGTGAGCCATGGCGCCGGCCCCCATGTTCTTTTTTTTTTTTTTTTAATTTATCTGTTTACCTATTTCTAGTCTGTGGCCTCAACAAGAACATAAGAAAACCAAGGGCAGGTAACTTGTTGTAATCAATACTTCATTCCCAGCCACTGGCACAGTACACAGCAGAATTTAAACAGCCTTGTTCTGTAAACCAATAAAATACATATTTTCTGCTATGGTTTGGGAAATAATGGAGTATTAAGATATGTGCTTATCACATCAATGGATTTTTAGTAAATGTATTTGACAACATTTTCCTGAACTAAAAGACTGCCTCTTTTTAAAAACAGTGATACCCAATCTGTAACATGCTTCATCCTCATGTACAATATTTTATATAAACAACATACTCATCTCATTAGCTTAACAAAGATTATGAAGATACTTAGAATGTTTTGGCACGTATGACACCAATCTAGATACCATTAGAATATCTATTTTTCTCTGGTTCACCACAAACAAAACAAAACAAAAACAAAAAACCAACTCCATGAGATCGGTGTATACTAAACCATCGAGCTACGGTGCTAGAGACAAGGATGTCCCAGGCTGGTCCAGCAAGAGCCAGCCTCTTCACTCTCATCGATGGTGGAAAAGTGTAGTAGCTAAAGGTATATTTGCCAATGCATGATGTGAGACTCTCTGAAAATGAGGCCAATCAAAAGGAAAACAAAGCCAAAGACATGAAGGCTGATTCCTGACAATACGATTGTAATTCCCGGATCCTGGCACACACTAAGTCTCATCCGTCCTCTACTGCAATAATGGATGTACTAGAATGTTCCCTGCAGGACTGCTTTTATTGATGAAAACCCAGGAAATCTGCAATGAGAGATGAGCAGTGGAAATGCTAAATAAAAATGGGTCAACCATTCTACGGGCTACCGTGAAGAATTTTTAAAGACAATGAGGTTATCTAGATGTACAGCTACATAGAATTTCTCCCAAGGAGCTGGCGCTGTGGTGCAGTGGGTTAATGTCCTGGCCTGAAGTGCCGACATCCCATATGGGTGCTGATTCTAGTCCCAGATGTTCCACTTCCAATCCAGCTCTCTGCTATGGTCTGGGATAGCAGTAGAAGATGGCCCAAGTCCTTGGGCCCCTACACCCACATGTGGAACCTGGAAGAAGCTCCTGGCCATCTGGGGAGTGAACCAATAGATGGAAGACCTCTCCCTCACTGTCTCTCCTCTCTCTTTGCTTTTTTTTTTTTTTTTTTTTTTTTAGACAGGCAGAGTGGACAGTGAGAGAGAGAGACAGAGAGAAAGGTCTTCCTTTGCCGTTGGTTCACCCTCCAATGGCCGCCGCGGTAGCGCGCTGCGGCCGGCGCACCGCGCTGTTCCGATGGCAGGAGCCAGGTGCTTCTCCTGGTCTCCCATGGGGTGCAGAGCCCAAACACTTGGGCCATCCTCCACTGCACTCCCTGGCCACAGCAGAGAGCTGGCCTGGAAGAGGGGCAACCGGGACAGGATCGGTGCCCCGACCGGGACTAGAACCCGGTGTGCCGGCGCCGCAAGGCGGAGGATTAGCCTGTTGAGCCACGGCGCCGGCCTCTCCTCTCTCTTTGTAACTCTGTCTCTCAAGTAAAAAAATAAATAAATCTTTAAAAAAAAAAAAGAATTTCTCCCAAATGTGAACCACGAACAATGTGTGGCGGACAAATGCAAGATCCTGGTTATGAGGACGTGAATTCTTCCATGCAAAGTCATAGAGCACAGGCTGGAAGACATCGCATCACCTGTGGATAGGTGGTTATGTTTGGGAAAGAAATGAGAAGAGCTGGTGCAGGACAAAAATATCCAATCATTTCATGTGCCTTGTTAGTCAGTGCATAAATTTTACAAAAGAAAGACGAATGCATACATACCCTGGGTTACTTGAAAAGTATGTTTCTTGCTCAAAATAATCATTTAATTTTTTATTTTATTTATTTTATTATTTTTTGACAGAGTGGACAGTGAGAGAGAGAGAGAAAGGTCTTCCTTTTGCCGTTGGTTCACCCTCCAATGGCCGCTGCGGCCGGCGCACCGCGCTGATCTGAAGCCCGGAGCCAGGTGCTTTTTCCTGGTCTCCCATGCAGATGCAGGGCCCAAGGACTTGGGCCATCCTCCACTGCACTCCTGGGCCACAGCAGAGAGCTGGCCTGGAAGAGGGGCAACTGGGACAGAATCCGGCGCCCCGACCAGGACTAGAACTCGGTGTGCTGGTGCCGCAGGTGGAAGATTAGCCTATTGAGCCACGGCGCCGGCCAAAATAATCATTTAATATTATACATCTGTATACTCTGCTACATTATAGCCATTCTATGCGACTGTCCTGCATCTTAAAACAATGTAACAGAGGTAAAATCATTCTTCTGTGCTCCCCTGCTCTTTAAGTACCTCAACTGGTATTCTCAGATTTTTCAGTCCGGTTAAATGCTATGCCAAAGAGAGGGCAGAAACAAAGAGTGGAGAGGGGGTGGTCTTGGGGAAGAGGGAAAGAGAGAGAACCAGACAGTGAGCTACATTAGCAGCTCCAGTGGACCTTCTAACACTGGCCATGGTCTTTGATTTTCCTTTTGTCTTGGCTTCCTGCAACCTCTTTCATTGGCTTCATAAAACACAGCTTGAATGTACTCAACTGCAAACATCAACAGTCCAACATTTATAATAACATGAGTTGTATTAATTCAGTTGGTCTTGGATCAGAATAAACAAACTTGTTTATGAAGGGCTCACTGAAAGATTTCTGGCTTTGGAATTGGGCACAACAATTGCTTTCCTAATGGACTAAAAATTTAGACCTTTTCTTGCTTTTCTAGCTTGTTCTAGTTCTCAGAAATCCTCGTTTTATCTTGGGCTTGTTGACCACATCTAATAAATCTCTGTTTCTCTAGATCTCACAGTACTCTCTGTGTAAAAATGACACAGTGGTGCTCACAGTTTGTGACAGCAGCTGGGGCCCTCATGGCTGGCCTGGCCATCCAGGACTGGAACTTACACAGCACTGACAAACTCATGCAAACCCATCCACCCTCCTACCTGGAGCCTCCTAGTTGTTGTTGACATTTTCCTTGCTTCTGCTCACAATCCAAACATTATCCCAAATTTGCTTCAACTTTTCTAGAAATGAAATGTTAGTGACACATTTGAAGTCCCGCTCTATTCTCTTTCTTTCCTCTCTCTCCAAAGGTAAATGCTTTCCTGGGTTAGCTTTTCTTATTCCCATGTATGCATGCTTTATTTAGTTATGTGCACATCTATAAACAAGACAGTAATTTGCATGTTTGAAGCTTTGTAAGAATGGTCTCAGGGCCAATGTTGTTGTGTGGCGGGTTAAGCTGCCACCTGGGACTCCAACATCCCACATGGGCACTGGTTCCTGTCCCAGCAGCTTCACTTCTGATCCAGCTCCCTGCTGTTGTGCATGGGAAATCAGCAGAAGATGGTCCAAGTCCTTGCATCACTATCACCCTCATGGCAGGCCCAGATGAGGCTCCTGGCTCCTGGTTTCAATCTGGTCCAGCTCTGGCTGTTGTGGCCATTTGGGATTGAAACAGCAAATGGAAGATCTCCCTCCTCTCCCCCCGTAACTCTGCCTTTCAAATAAGTAACGAAAACTTCAGAAATCTTTGGGAAAAAAAGAGAATGGTCTCATAGTATACAATCTTTAAATTGCTTTTTCTCTTACTGAGCATTATCTTCTTGAGATTTATATGAAGTTCTACATAGTTTATTCTTTTGAGCTGGTGTATAGAATTCCAAAGTATGTATTCATTCTACCAATAGTGGACACTTAAGGTTGTTTTTAATTTGTTGCTATCATTGAACTATCAACTTCTTGTACAAGTGCAAGAATGTCTCCAGGGATGGATTCCTAGGGACAGAATTCTGGGATCACAGGATGTACACAGCTTCCCTTTCACTAGGTATTGTCAAACTGTATCCCATCACAATCTGACTAGTTTACAACCCAGCTGGCAGTGTGTGAGGGTTCTGGGCACACCAGACTCTCGCAAAAATCTGTATTATTGTTACTCCAGAAGATGACCCATCAAGAGTCCTGATATTCCAACACAACATTTACTGTTTGTGATTGGTTTACAATCTCATTGCTCTAATTCAGATTTCTGTAAGTAAGATGGAAGTGGAAAATGGGGTCTTGTTATCATTGGCATTTTTCATACTGGGTTGTTCGCTTTTATCCTTGCATGTTTTTAGAAGCTCTTTATATATTACAATTCTATTCTTCTATTGGTTGTGTGAATTATAAACAACTCCCTTTTCCAGGTGGTTTGTTTAGCCATTATTTGTTATACCCCTTAACACTTTTTATTTTAAAATGTGTGGTTTGTTTTTGAAAAATTTATTATCCTCATCATTTACTGATACTTCTTGAGTCAAATGGATGAAAATGAGGGCAGCACTTCACCCTAGCACTTAAGCCAGTAGTTGAGACGCCTGCATCCCACACCGGAATGTCTGGCTCCGGACTCCAGCATCTTATTAATGAAGACTTTGGGAGGCAGCGAGGTATGGATCAAGTAACTGGGTTCCCATCACACACATGATGAGACCTGGATTGAGTTTCCAAGCTCCTAGCTTTGAACCTGGCTCAGCCCCAGCTATTACAAGCATTTGCGCAATCTGTCTCTCTGAATAAAAAGTTAGAATTAAGTGTTTTTCAACCACTGTTCTTGAAGCATGATCAACAGTGTCAGATAGTGTATATATATATATATATATATATATATATATAGGAGAACAGAGACAAACTTCTATTGCCTCTGAGAAGTTCATTTCACCATTTACTGAGCACCTACTGTATATCTCATATTGTGTTAGAGAGCACAAACATAAGGATGAAACTTTCAGTCAAAGTGTGGTCTAATTGAGGAAAAAGACCTCGAAGTAGGACGTGGGAGGATTAGGGAAGTAATCATGCCAGAGACTCTGCTAGGGCATCCTGTAACTTAACAACAGTTTAACCAAAACACAGGGAATACTACTCTGTGAAAAACATACAAAGTACTATGGACTCAGAGAGAAGACAAAATGCTATGACATTTTACACCGACCATCTTTAAGACAAGGGGGCTTGTAGGGGAGGCTGAATCCGGAGAGGCCTAGAGAAACTTCCTAAGCCTGCCTCGAGTTTGAAGACCTAAGTTTCAAATCCCTGGTGGCAAACAACCCAGCCCCAGGGCGCTTTTGCCTAATGATCACTGATCACTGAGGTGGTATAATAGGATTGGCTAAAACCCTTTTGCGTCACATCACCCCACCCCTTGCCCGCATCCGCTCTGTACCGAAGCTTTATAAACACCTCCCTTTTATAATAAAGTGAGATCCTGCTTTGACTCGACTCTCCACCATGTCTGATTGTCCTCTGGGTTCAGGGAGGCTGAGTGGCGGGTGGTGCACTTGCCCTCCTCAGCCAAGACAGGCTGCAGGCAGCCTGCCTAATTCTCCGGTGGTGAAAAGGAAGCGTCACCAGAGGGGCTGATGTTATGTTCCAGGGGATTAAGCCATGGCCCACACTGCCAGTATCCCATGGGAGCGCTGGCTCGAGTCCCAGCTCCTCCACTTCAGGCCCAGCTCCCTGCTAACGTACCTGAGAGCAGGAGAATATGGCTCAAGTGCTTTGGCCCCTGTCACCCAAGTGGGAGACTAGGATGGGGTTCCAGTTTCCTGGCTTTGGCTTGGCTCAGTCCTGTCTGTTGTGGTCATTTGGGGAGTATACCAGTAGATAGAAGATCTCTCTCTCTCTCTCTCTCTCTCTCTCTCTCTCTCTCTCTCCCTCCCTCCCTCCCTCCCTCCCTCCCTCCCTCCCTCCCTCCCTCCCTCCCTCCCTCCCTCCCTGTAACTTGCCTGTCAAATAAGTAAGTCTTAAAAAGAGAGAGACGGGGGCTGGCACTGTGGCTCACTTGGTTAATTCTCTGCCTGAAGTGCCAGCATCCCATATGTGCGCTGGTCCTAGTCCCAGTTGCTCCTCTTCCAGTCTGGCTCTCTACTGTGGCCTGGGAAGGCAGTGGAGGATGGCCCAGGTCCTTGGGCCCTACACCCACATGGGAGACCAGGAGGAAGCACCTGGCTCCTGGCTTCGGATCAGCATAGCTCCGGTTGTGGCGGCCATTTGAGGGGTGAACCAACAGAGGGAAGACCTTTCTGTCTGTCTGTCTCTCACTGTCTATCTGTCAAATAAATAAAAAAAAGAGGGGAGGGGGGATTGGGGGAGGGAGGCTGGTGCTATCACATAGCAGGTAAAGTCACCACCTGCAATGCTGGCATCCCATATAGGTGCCAGTTCAAGCCCCAGCTGCTCCACTTCTGATCCAGCTCTCTGTTATGGCCTGGGAAAGCAATAGAAAATGGCCCAAGTGCTTGGGCCCCTGCACCCATGTGGGAGACCCGGAAGAAGCTCCTGGCTCCTGGCTTCAGATCAGCTCAGTTTCGGCTGTTGTAGCCATTTGGGGAGTGAACCAGTGGAAGGAAGACCTCTCTCTCTGTGTCTCTCTCTCTGTCTGTAACTCTACCTTTCAAATAAATCAATCTATCTATCTATATAAATATATATAATATATGATGGTCAAACCTGAGGTAGCCTGCACATGTGAGATATACCTAAGACCCTGAGATGACATTTATATTTTCTGAAGTAAATCTGTTTTCCCAGACAGATCACTCAGAAAATAACCTTAATTTATTTAGAAGATTAATGAGAATTAAATTGGGTTAGGAGGCAGATTATTCATTTGATGAAAAAATGTTTCTTAGGAGACAAGTTCATTTTTACAACCAGTGATCCAAGCACGTGACATTTTCTGCACTCATTAGAGACAAATTAATAAAAAGGCGTCTAGTTCTTAAGGAATCCTAATGGTGCCCACAGCTCCCTGTATCCGATTATTAAAATTTATAACACTGAAGCTAAAAATAAGCTCTTGCTCCTTAAGTCCCATGATAAATATGTTTCCAAACAATGCATGCGAAAGCATCTCTCTTGTAAGTACAGATGCCGACACTGGTTTCCCTTAGTTCAGGGTATAACTGTAGCTATAAAGAGAGCAGGGCAGGAGAGGGCCAAGCGTTCCTGGCCCAGGAGGAAGAAAAGGCTCTGGAGCTGCACACAGAAGAGTGGCCATCAGCACCACGTGTTTCCTGGGGGAGGAGGAAGGGTGTTCCACTTCCTTAAAGCCAGGAGCTTTCCACCCCAGCCTCCCGATCACTGTAACCCTCCAGGACTTACAGAGGAAAATGAGCTTTCCTGCTTGGGGGAGCAGTGACGTGAATCTGCAAATGAGAAAAGAAGCCTTCCATCTGAGACTTAAACTTTGTAATAAAAACACAGCAGGTCAGAGCATAGATGAGTGAAGGCAACTTCAGCTGTCAGGATGAAGCAAACTCAAACGCCTCAAGGCATGTACATTAGCAGCCAGCAATGCAGGCCAATGTCCTGCACCCTGGTGGTGGCAGGGGTGGGGAGAGGGATCACAGGGGACTGAATGAGGGGCAGGACTCCAGCCTCCACCCAGGGGGGCTACATTGAGTCTCTACTCAGCCCCAAAACAATGAAGCAGCTCTGGATGTTTTCAAGAAAGTCTACAGATCTAGATTGTGAAATGAATACTCCTGATTTTTAAAAATGGTATTTGTTGTTACCTACTTGAAAGCAGAAGGACAGGGTAGGGGCAGGGTATGGGGGGAAGAGAGAGAGAAATAGAGAGGTAGTCTGTATTCACTCCCCAAATGTTCACAACAGCCAGGGCTGGGCCACGCGGAAGCTAGGAGCCCAGATCTCCTTCTGGGTCTCTCACACAGGTGGCAGAGGCTCAAGCACATTCCCGGCATGCAATAGCAAGAAGCTGAATCAGAAGCGGAATAGCAAGGACTTGAACCCAGTACTCTGATATGGAATATGGGGCAACCCACATGCTGGCTTTAACCATAGCACCACGATGCCTGCCCAAACTCCTGATTTTTAAATCTTAGCTTTAGGGTCAGTGCTGTGGTATAGCAGGTGAAGCTACCACCTGCAGCGCTGGCATCCCATTTGGGTACTGGTTTGAGTCCCAGCTGCTCTACTTGCGATCCAGCTCCCTGCTAATGTGTCTGGGAAGGCAGTGGAAAATGGCCCAAGAGGGCCCTTTACCCACTTGGGAGACCCAGAAGAAGCTCCTGGTTCCTGGCTTTGGATCAGCCTAGCTCTGGCCACTGCAGCCATTTGGGGAGAGAAGCAGTGGATGGAAGATCTGTCTCTCTCTCCCTCTCCTCTCCCTATCCCTCTGCTTCTCTGTAACTCTGCCATTCAAGTAAATAAATATTTTAAAAAATATATAAGTAAATAAATAAACCTTAGCTTCTGCACAATATGAGACAAACAAAAGTTGCTGAAAGTTGTGGACATTCAGTCTCAGACCCTTAGATGTGGCAATAATCTGATCTGACATACTGGCTCTCCCTAAAGATACAATGTGTCAAGCAGGTAAGGCAGAGCACAGACCAGAAGAGGGGTAAAAACCAGTCTGAGAAACCAGCATAGTCAGGAGCTGTCCGAAAGCTGAGGCAGGGAGCAGTAGGCTGGCGGCAGCGCCCCTCCTGCGCTGCAGGTGCCCCTCGAATTCTATTGTGCCTGGAGGTCCAGGAACAATCTATTGGCTCTTCTGATTAGAACTGGGGATGCTTTAACCCTGAGGGACCTAGGGAACAACTCAACAGCTCTGCCTCTCATTATAAATAAATAAACCAAGAGCCTGGGTGGAGCTTTGCTCTCCCAGTGGCCAGTCTACATGCACAAAATGGGTACAGGCCTGCCTGCTGGTCTCCAGCAGTTTCACTTCCTCTCGTAAATGCCAACACTGGCATTCTGATCTTGCCCATCTGACCCGGGAGCATGGTTAACACGAATCCAGCTCAGGAGGGCAGATGTGCTGTGAAACTGCTGACATGTGGGGTTCCTGGGCCCACAGGGCTTCGGGCCAGACTGTGGATAGTGGAGAGCGGCAAATACCCCAACCCAAGGCCACCTTGAACAATGTATCTGACAACCTGGCTTTCTCTCATTCTACCTCCACGTGAAAGGCCTCTAACCTGGTTTCTGGGTAAAGAGAAAAGACCAAAAAATGTGAAGTGAGCAATTAAAGATAAACCCAAATGACCAGGGACAGAAAGCTTGCAGAAACTGAAGTATTTGTAAGCATTGGTGGCAGAGAGCAGGTAGCTTGCTGCGTGCTTGCCAAAGACCAGCCCCTCTGCAGGCGCAACTCTGTGGCAATTATTCTATTTTACAAAGGAGGAAACTGAGGTATAAGGAGGTGGACTGGACCATACGCACACATTTAACAAGTGGTAGGGGTAGAGATAAGAACTTGCACTTTCGGGGTGGGCACTGTGGCACAGTGGGTTAAGCTGCCAGCATGCCATATTAGAGCACAGGTTCCTGCTGACCAGCTTCTGTTCCAGCTTCCTGTTAATGTGCCTGGGAAGGCAATGGGTGATGGCCCAAGCATTTGGGCTCCAGCCATCCACATGGAAGACCCAGATGGAGTTCTGTGTTCTGACTTTGGCCTAGCCCAGCCCCAGCTGTTGCAAGCACTTGAGGAGTAAATCAGCAGGTGTAACCTCCCTCCCTCCCTCTCTCTCTCCTTCTCTCTTTGTGTTGTCTGTATACTTCAGTCTTTATTTTTCCTTACACAAACCATGGATTTCATAAAAGCTGCTCTCACAAGTTCACCAAGGTTAACTCATTTAGTTCTCATAGTAACCCTATAGATGGACACTGTAGTATCCCCATTCAAGTAAGGAAGTGGAGGCAGAGAGACGTCAAGTTATTCGGCCAAGACTGCACAGCTTGGCAGGAGGATTAAAGAGGTTGGAGCCCAGGCTCTCAGTCTGCGCTGTTCCTTACAGAGCTTGCTCAGAAGAAGTGATGAGCATCCCAAGTTTAAATACTAATTTCAGGGCTAGAACAAGTACAATTTCTCAGGAGGATGGATGGAAACACAAGGGAAAGAAATCTCTCAGGTCACATCATTTCTCTTTATTATGGCCCACTTAGAAAAACTGCAATTTTTCTTCTGGATTTAAGAGCTAGGGAGCAAGCCACCGCCATCAAGTGTTACTGGCCTGGGTACAATAGCTCTTAGGAGACATATATCGAGGGTGGGTGACAAATTTAAGTCCGTATTTTTCTCCTCAACACTGCAGAGGGAATGAAAGGAACATTTTTCATTTCTGTGCTGATAAATCCTGCAAGGTATCGGTGGCAGAAATCTTTACTTTTCAGAAATCTGAATATTCCCGAGTTTAATGTAAAAGTCATTTTCTCCTAGGAGTTGGGCAAGTTTAACTTCAGAATTAAAATGCTTTGACTCTAATGAAGTAGATGGGAATCGACCCCCCACATTAAACCCAACTTTTCTGCTGAACTTCAAATGTTGAAATTTCAGACCCACATATTGCCAACTCCCACTAAGGAGAATGCTTTGGAACTGATTCTGTAGAAAAATGACACCTTCTGACCTACATTGTCAACGCAAAAGAAGCTCCTCTATTTCAACAGCAAGTGGTTCCTACCCCAGCTGAACCATGCAGTGGACATTCTCTCAGCTGTGGTCTAAACAATTTCTTCCAACTGGAACCCAGAACGCCTCTGAAGCTGATCATCGGCTTGATGAGGTGAATTATCTGATTCCAGGAACCATCAGCATGGGAGACACAGCAAGCAAAGAACTACTTCATCCCATGACACTGGCCGCAGAGGGATCATCCGTGACTCCTATCCTGCCTCTGTCTTCTACCCATAGCCCACCCATTTTTGTTCAGCACAATTTTCATGGTCTGGTTATGAAAACAAAGCTTACTCTCTTAGCAGGATGACTTTGAGTGCCATATTCATAGAGTTCTGCACACAGCTCCGACTCCGCCTCTGCCTTGGGACGCCACTTTGTTTTATCCACCTGTCTCTCTTACCTGTCTCTCACTCCTCCTTTTACGCCTCTCCACACCACACAGCCACTTTAAGGGTTCTGAAGCAATGCCTGAGGCCATGACTCACGGCAGTTACGAGTGTGTTTGGAATCAGACGACCTAGCATAAACTGTGTCTACTACGGCAGTTCCATAGTGTGTTCCTTGTCGTCGTCATCTTCATCATCATTATATGTTTAATTCTGAATCACATAACTTTGAGGTGAGAAATTAAAAATAATTTAAAATTTATAAATTACCTAGGCTTTTGGCCAATGGCTTCATTTTCAAAAATATACATGCTAATTCTGCCAGCAGTTAGCAACTGTATTTTTTGTTTGTTGTAAAGATTTATGTATTTATTTGAAAGGCAGAGTTACTGAGATGCAGAGGCGCAGAGAGAGAGTGAGATAGAGAGAGAGTGTGTGTGTGAGTCTTCCATCCACTGGTTCACTCCCCAAATGGCCACAATGGCTGGAGCTCCACCAAACTGAAGCCAGGGACCAGGAGCTTCTTCCAGGTCTCTCACAGGGTGCAGGGGCCCAAGGACTTGGACCAACTTCACCTGCTTTCCCAGGCCCATTAGCAGGGAGCTAAATGGGAAGTGGAACATCCAGGAATTGAACAGGTGCCCATATGGGTTGCTGGCACTGCAGGCGGTGGCTTTACCCACTAAGCTACAGTGCCAGCCCCAATAAGCTTATCTTAAATCCATTTCCCACCAACATTTTAAAGTACGCTCGTGTGTGTGTGTGTGTGTGTTCATACATTTTAGTATATGCATTGGCAAAGTCACTGAACCCTCTGCTCCAGCCACTGGGAAATCAGACAACCAACACACGGACAAAGCCCTTGTCCAGAAGGGGTTCACAATCTGCCAATCAAATTTCTTCCCAGACACCTCCCTCTAGATGTTCCTGGCACCTCACACTGGGCCTGTTGGAGACTGGACTTGCCACTGCCACCCTACTCGTCAGCACCCCAGGCCTACTCCCCAAGATGCTCCTCCACCTCTCTGGAGGGCTGCCACTCACACCCGAGGCCTGCAGTGTTCCGACTCCTCCTCTCTCATCTGAGACAACTCTACTCATCAGGCTGCCGTCACTGACCTGTGTGCCTCCCACAGCTGGGGCCCAGTTTCCAGCCTGCAAGATGCTTGCCCACCCGTACTTCCCTCTGTGAATTACTGCAGGTGCATTTTGTGGCCATTTGAAAACACGTCCACAGTGTTTACGACATCCTCTTCTCAGGAAGTGCTGTCCATTTCTTTTTCCCTCGAAAGAGGCTTAGCTTCTGCCACTGTTCTGACACAGTATCACAGGAGGCCTCACAGATGTCCAGGGGCCACCTTGCTGTGAGGAAGTCCCTTAAGGGGCTATGGAGCATCCCTGGGGCCACCTGGGGAGACAGTTGTCTGCCCCCTCCTGAGCTTTCCCTGCCTGTCCCACACCTGGTGCAGCTCAAAGCCTCCCTGAGTGCAACCTTTTGGAAGGCACTGGGCCAGAATCTTCCAGGCAGAGCGGTCACAGCTTCTAGACCTGCAAGTGTGTGAGCAAAGGAAAATGGTAGCTTTTGGCAGCTGACGTTCAGGTAACTTGCCACACGGTCACATCACCAGAACAGAAGTGGAACTCTGCTGTAACAGAAACCTCCAACGTGTGTCACTAAGTTTGGGACAAGCAGCGGCAGAAGCTGGGAGGACCTCACGGGAGGAAGTCAGCAGGAAGTGGGGACAGGCTTTCTGGAGGCTGCTGGCAGAGACTCAGAGGAAAGGAAGGAAAACATGGCTGGGCACAGGACCAAGGAGGTCCCTTGTTACAGAGAAGCACGAAATTTGACAGCACCGTCATTTGTGGTCACGTGAAAATCTGAAATCTCTCTAATGAACTTCGCCATCTGGCCAAGGAGATGTCCCTGTGGTTGGTGCGTTTCTGTATTTTGTTTCTCTGCCTGTAATAACCCACAAGAGGAAAGGCAGGGCTAACAGGGAGTTAGGGCTCGACAGCTAAATCAAACAAACAAACTTGAAATCCTCAGACTCCCCCACACAACAAACAACTCTCAGTTTAAGAAAAGGGTTTTGGCCAAAGAATCCAACACTCCAGGATGAGACTAGAGGGTTCTTTAAACCTTAGAAGAATCGGTGGCAGCAGTATCTCCAGCTTCCCAGATGGACAATGGTCCTCAAAGGATCTCAAGAGCAGTGTTTCATAAATCTCCCCATTGAAATGGGGCTTCGGAGAATCTTAAGGACTTCTCTCAAGGTACCGCACGAGGAGCCGGAAGTGGAGGAGGACTTATCTCGAGAACGCCGTGGGTTATGGATTCACAGAAAACCCAGAACACAGCTGAGAGAATTGTGCTGCTGTAAGGAGTACAAGTGGGAATAGAGGAGAGGGGGCCACACAAAATGAAATGTGGGCTTTGGACACACAACACTCTATGGGTAGGAAACCGGCTAAGTAGGCTAATTTGATGCAAACATTTGTTTTTTTAATGGAAAATAAAGGCTGACTCAGGGACAGAGCGAACAGCCTACAGGGGGGAACCAAAAGCTGGAATGGAACCTTTCCCATCAGGAGGCTCACACCCTAATGAGGAAACTGGCCATGTGAGCCCGGCTGCATTTCACGACTGCTATGGGCCAGTGACTGCAGTGAGCCCTGGCGTGGCTGTGTCTGCCAGAGTTTAGCGACTCCTGTCTTGCCACGGACACACAGGGATTGCTGTGTTGTGGGCGGCTGTGGAGGGAGCTGAGAGGTTGCCTCTTGGGTTCACAGGTCCTCAGACCGCACTGCATGGGAAGTCCAACCCTCACCTGGGTCTTAGGAGATAAACTACTCCCCTGTCTTCCACAGGGTCCCAGCAGAGAGGACGAGTGTATTTTGCATGCAGGAAGCATTGAACTGCAGCTGTATGGTGACTTACGGTAGACGGCATTTTCCACACTTGGCTACCAACATCTTTCTGTGCCACATGATCTTCTAGGTACATAGTTAGACAGGAGCAGCTGGAGAGGAGCCCCAAAACTCTCCACCAGGGGAGGGCCAGGGACCCTCCCAAGATGCCCACGTTGGGGCTTAACATGTGGCTGAAGTGCTCTGATAAAATGGAAACTCAGCCAAAGCTCAAGAGTCCAGTCCAACACCCATCACAGGGAGGCCCAGTGTGAGCGACCCTGCTTCATTATACGGTCATCAGAATATGGTTAGCATGGCAGGTCTGCCCCTCCCCCAGAGCGGGCATTCCCAATGCATGCTGGGAAGCCACACCTACAGGAAACTCAAGGTATGCAACTCTTAGATGTCAATCAACATAGCCATTCATGAGAACCATGGCTTTGTCGCTAGTCAATGCCCCTCACACTTTAGGGACAAAACCCCAAACCAGAGGAAAAAAGTGCCACACACTGTCTCTGCACACACTGTCTCTACCAGCCTGTTTCTCTCCTGGAACATATTTTAATCAAATTCTGCTTTACTATCCCTACTTTTATCTCTCTAAATCACAATTCACTACTACACAAGCAAAAGGAATCAAGGCAAACCAGCCATCACCATTGACATCTTCCCAGTGTGCCTTTGCTACTCCTCCCACCAGAATGTGAGGTGTAGGCTCCTTCCTTTTGAATCCAGACAGGATGCTGACTACAGCAGAAGGGACGCTGCATGATCTGTGAGGCTACATGCTGGGACAGCTTCCCTCTGGCTCTGTAGAGGGCTCGCTCTAGAATCCGGCCACCACATCTCACGGAAGCCCAAGCAGCCATGGAGCTTCTAGGCTCTCAGTCTGTAGCCCCAGCTGAGCTCCCTGCCAGTGACCAGCACCAGCCTTTCAGGTGTCTGGATGAACCCACTTTAAAGTGGCTCTTCCAGCCTTCAATTGAATGATGGTGTGTGGAACAGAGACCAGCTGCCCTTGCCAAGCCCTGCCAACTCTGCACATTGGTGAGCCAAATAAACAATCACTGTTGTCTTAAGTCACTCAGCTTCAGGTAGTCTTACGCAGCAACAGATACCTAGGGGTCCCTTTTACTGCTTTCCTTGCCTGCTGTCTTGTTTTTGCCTGCATTCTCCATGACTTTCTAGAAGATAAAGTTGATCAGGTCATGTCACAGATCTTTCTTTTCTTTCCTCCTCTGATCTCCACCATCAAACTGCAAGCTCCTTGGGGTCATCAATGATTTTATTTTTAAAAAAGATGTATTTGCTTGATAGGCAGACATGGAGGGGGAGAAGGAGAGAGAGAGGGGGAGGGGGGGGAGAGAGAGAGAGAGAGAGAGAGAGAGAGAGAGAGAGAGAGAGAGATCTTTCATTCACTGGTTCACTCCCCAAACGGTCACAATGGCCAGGTTGGCCTAAGCCAAAGACAGGAGCTTGGAACTTCCACCTGGATCTTTCATGTGGGTAGCAGGAGGCCAAACACTTGGGCCATCTTCTGCTATCTTTCCAAACACATGAGCAGGGAGCTAGATCATCAGTGAGGCATCTAGTGCTATGAACCAGTGCTCCAACATGGAATGCTGGCAAGTGGTCACTTAACCTACCAACTACAATGCCGGCCCCATGAATGAGTTGCTAACAGTATAGTAGCATTAAAAATCTAGCAAATATATCAATTATCAAAATATGCTGGGGGTGCTGGCGCTGTGGCATAGTGGGTAAAGCTGCCGCCTGCAGTGCCAGCATCCCATAGGGGTTCCAGTTTGAGTCCCAGCTGCTCCACTTCTGATCCAGCTCTCTGCTATGGCCTGGGAAAGCAGTAGAAGATGGCTCAAGAACCTGCACCTGTGTGGGAGACCTGGCGGAAGCCCTTGGTTTTGGATTGGCCAGGTTCTAGATGTTACAGCCATCTGGGGCGTGAACAAGTGGATGGAAGATCTCCCACACTCTCTCTCTGCATCTGCCTCTCTGTAACTCGGCCTTTCAAATAAATAAGTAAATCTTAAAAATAAAAAATTTGCTGCTGAGGCCGGCACTGTGGCACAGCGGGTTAACGCCCTGGCCTGAAGCACCGGCATCCCATATGGGCGCCAGTTCTAGTCCCGGCTGCTCCACTTCCGATCCAGCTCTCTGCTGTGGCCTGGGAGAACAGTAGAAGATGGCCCAAATGCTTGGGCCCCTGCACCCACTTGGGAGACCAGAAAGAAGCTCCTGGCTCCTGGCTTCCAATTGGTGCAGCTCTGGCCGTTGTGGCCAATTGGGGAGTGAACCAGTGGATGGAAGACACCTCTCTCTCTCTCTCTCTCTCTCTCTCTCTCTCTCTCTCTGCCTCTCCTCTCTCTGTGTAACTCTGACTCTCAAGTAAAAATTAAATAAGTATTTAAAAAAATATGCTGGAACTTCAATAGGATTTATGATGGAATCTTGGCTTATAAGAGACAAAATCTGTGACACTGAATTCCCAAATTAGTGATACTGCTGATTTTCTTTTAAGAGATCTAAGGAAAAAATTGTTTAAAGGATTCCTTCATTCTCAAAAAATTAAAATACTCTGTATTTTTAAACTGAGAGATATCCTGATGAAAACACCTAATGACTAAGGTATGAAAAACCCACAAATTCTTCAAACACAGATATCACATTGTTTTGCATAAATTTGGATAAGCTGATTTTGACAAACACTCAAGTATAAATACAAACATAATTTTGCCTTACCACATGAAAGTGTAGAATTGTGTGATTCTTAATAGCTTGAGCATCCATCATATTCGTCAGTGCAATTTCTGAAAATTTCAATAGTACAATACATACTGCATCTTTCTTACCTAAATATACCTTCTAGGACACCCAGCCAGCCCCAAACATCCCCTCTAACAAATTTTCAGGATTTGCACGTTTTTCTGAGTACCTCTGTGCGAGATGACTTTCTCCTTTATTATCTGTGCTAGATTTTTCTAGCACTTGTTTCCTCCAAAGAGCATACAGAGACTTTGGCATTGTTTTGTCTCACACATGTCTTCCACACATTGCATTAGCAAAGAACAAGAAAGTTAGAAGGAAAAGATCAGAGGAGAGGCACGGGGCAGCAGGGTCAGAGGTCAGCAGGGGTAGCTTTATTTGTAGAGCCCTGACAGCACAGGGAACTGCAAAAACCACTGCCTGCAAACCACTGCCACGTTAGCGTGGAGGGCCACCCTTGATGAAAGAGGCTGCCCAGATCTTTCATGTTTAGGCTGATTTTAGGATCTCTGGGCCTAAACTTCTCTGCTGCTTGAATTGCTTAGATTTGTGTTAAGTCCCTACTCTTTGTTATGCAGGATTTAAGCAAGGCTAAATGTTGAAGCAGGCTTAAGTCGCTTGGACGATTTGACCTTAGTTATATCTAAAGTCACTAAAGACATTAATTCTGCTGCTTGGGTTTGAAGTCCATTTCCCAACACCCTCCACTGGTGCGAGCTTGGGCAAGTGACCTCACCTCTTCGGCCTCGATGTTCTCACAGCATCTGTACAATGGAGACAACACTAGGACCACCCAGCTCAGCCCATTTGGGGCTGCTGTAACAAAACACCACAGAGTGGCTGCGCTGAACAGAACAGAAATCTATTTCCTTGTAGTTCTGGCAGCTGGGAAGTCCAAGACCGAAGGGTTGTATCTGGGAGGGCCTTCTTGCTGTGTGATCCCAAGGTAGAAAGTGAAAGAGTAAAGAGGGTGGGAGGGAGAGGAGGGAGGGAGGGAGTAGAGGGAAGGAGGGAGAACGGAGGGAGGGGAGGAAGGGAGGAAGAGAGAGGAGAGGAGGAGGGAGAGGGAGGGAGGGAGGGAGAGAGAGGAGGGGAGGGAGAGGAGGGAAGAGGAGGGAAGAAGAGGAGAAAGAGAAGGAAGGGAGAAAGAGGAGGGAGGAATAGGAGGAAGGGAGGGAGGGAGGGAGAGAAGGGAGGGAGGGAGGGGGAGAGGAACACAAGAGGCAGCAACAACCACAGGCCAGGTGAGGTCTTTTACAAGGTTCCTGCTGCCACACCAGCAGCATTAATCCATTCTAACCATCTCCTAAAGGTTCCGCTTCTTAATACCCTTACAATAGCAATGAAGTTTCAGTGACTTCTGGAGGGAACATTCGAGCCTTGGACTTCCTCCTAGGATTGCTGAGTGTCTGATGAGTTACTATCTGGGGTTACGGTGCTGGCGCCGTGGCAGGTGCGTACGTGCTCTGTATGTACTCAGTATCATGACAGACATCAAAATACTTGTTACAGGCATGAAACTGCTCTTGAAATGGATCACAGACCTAAATTTAAAATAAAGAGTGATAAAACTTCTAAAAACATTAATTGATGAAGGATTGGGTGGGGTGGTAGTGACAGTGGATTTGAAATCAAGGCAGGGGTGGGCGTTTCACACCCCGTATCAAAGTGCCTGGGTTTCACTCCCACCTCCAACTCCCACATCCAGCTTCCTGCTAACGCCAGCCCTGGGAGGCAGCATGTCATGGCTCAGTAACTGGTTCTTGTCAATCACGTGGGGAACCTGCATCGATTCCTGGCTCCCAGCGACAGCACAGTCCAACTGATTAATACACACACACACACACATTGTTAGTGAAACACCGAGGAGTTTTTTTTTTAAAAAAAACGAAGGAAAGAAAGGGGAGCAGAGATGGCAGTGGTGAAAGGTCTGTGGCCTCCGTGCCCTGGCAGTGGCCAGACTGTCGAGGGCCAGGCTGGCCTGTGACACTCAGGAAAATGAGGCCTGAGACACCTGCAATGGGGACTCAGAGCTAAGCAGACGGAAGGAGAAGGAAAGTGCTACACACGGCCCAAACCTCGGTTTCAGGGGCACAGACTCATTCCAAAGTGCCACATTTTCAACAAAACAGATTAGGGAAGCACAGGCCAGTGTTCCATTGGCGCCACACAAGAGTATTCAGTGTTTCCACAGTGGGGGCCACCCGGGACTTCTGGAGCAGCGTTTTGGTAGGGGAGAAAGAAGCAAATTATCTCAGGAGCGTCTTGAGGAGGGCATTAATGAGCCATTGTGTTTGATGGAACCAAGTCTGCACCCTTGCTCATGCTCTTAGTTCAGTGTGATACAGCAAACGTCTTCACCAAAGCAACAGACCTCTTCGAGCCCACGGAACTTCTACAGCTAACTTCCGGGAGGACTGACCCGGGGCTGCCCAGCGGAGCCTTTCAGGCACAAAGGAAAAGGAAGACAGAGCTGCACGTGAAATGAGAGAGAAAAGCAACAGAGAGAAGAGCAAAGAGTTGCTTCAAACCTCACTTGAGAAAATGGATCTACTAAAAAAGATTCCATCAACAGGAGCAGCCCTAATTCTTGCAGCATGCAAAAGCGAGACAAAAGCTTTCACTCTGTGAACAGAGCTACAGGAATAAATGGGAGCTGAGGCTCAGGAACAAAAGCTAAGTATCTTAAAGGGTGGAAAATACCTTTTCTTAAAAAGGGCAGGATTTTAATCATAAAGTCTTCCCACGAATCTTGAAGGGAGCAAAGAGAAATTAAGCTGAATTGTCAAAGTAGTTCTTCATCCCACCAATGAATATTATCACTTCAACCTATACATACATTATAAACCATATTGTTCTAAGTAGCTTCAAAGCCTAGGTTATACAACTTTGTGTGATTTTAATATGTTTTTGCATTTTTCTGGTGTTAAATGCATTATGTGGAGCAGTGCTGCGGCACACTGCACTAAACAGCCACCTGCAATACCAGCATTCCATATCAGAGTGCCAGTTCCAGTCCTGGCTACTCTGCTTCCACTCCAGCTTGCTGCTAGTGTGCCTGGGAACGCAGTGGAAGCTGGCTCAAGTGCTTGGGTCCTCGCCACCCATTTGGGAGACCCAAAAGGAGTTCCAGGCTCCTGGCTTCAGCCTGAAGCAGCCCTGGCCATTGGGAGAGTAAACTAGAATATAGATGATCAATCACTCTGCCTTTAAAATAAATTTATAAAAATCCATTATATATTACAATTGTTCAAATATACAAATGTGGTATTCCACCATGCCAGCACATGATTTAGAGACTTTCCTCATCTGCATAATTAATCAATATTCACTTTTACATATTGAGAAGGTTCTTAAAAATATAGAAAAGAAAATAAATATCACCTATAATATCAATTTGTTTTAGAATAAAGACAGCAGAAATGCTATCCCTCTAGTGAGAAGAGATAGAAAAAATAACCTATAAAAAGTTTCAAGTCTAAAAGGTGTTGTGAAGAAAATAATAGGTTAAAGTGATGGGAATAGGGGAGAGCTTGAGCCAGCATAGAAATAGTGGTGGGGGGAGGGGGTCTTCCTGACAAGGTAACCCCCTCAATCAGCAGAGAGCTGACTGAGAAGAAGGGAGCAGCCCTGGGACACTCAAGGAACACAGGTGGGCACACGCAAAGGCCCTGGGATAGGAATGAGCTTCTGGTGTAGAAGCGCTAGGAAGGAGGCCAGCATGGCCAAAGCACTCTAAAAGAGGGGCAGAGCTGGGCAAGACAAGGTTGGAGAAGTGGTCAGGGGTCTTGCTACGGTTTGCACGTCATTTGGGGTCATCCCAAAGATCCACGATTAAAGTGTCTGTGTCCCAGGGTGGCTATACCGGGAAGCAGTTAAGTCTTGTGGCGGTGGGGCCTGAAGTGGCGGTGTACTCGGAGGAGGCACCGTGGGACCTCAGACTCCTCTCTCTCTCTTTCACCCTCCCTCCGACTTCCTGTTTTCTACGCACACTTGTGCTCTTGCTACACATCGCTATCCAGCAACCTCACCAGAGGCCGGACTGAGATGGGACAGAAACTGGACTTGCTGGACCAAGCCCCTCCCAGTCTGACACCTACTTGTCTTCTGATCTATGCATCCATTTCCAGCTCCAAACCATTTAGAACAAGGAGGATCCAGGCTGTAACTGCCTATAAACCCCTCTACTGTCCGCTTCGAGACCTCCTGAATCTGCACACATGCCCAGGAGAACCCAGTCTGACCCACATGTGACCTTCCTGGGGAGGAGACAGTGAGGCACACGGCCACTTTGAGCATGTCGTGTGTAACAAGGTAACTGTGCCTGTGCAGAACACTGAGCTGGGTGTAAACCGGAGTGCTGAGAGCCACAGTGGATGAGCCAGAGGTCGAGGTGGCACAGCCATGCCTCCCCAACCCGGCAAAAAACCAAGGTCAGCCTCCTGCAGCTCCTGCTGGAAAGCCAGTTGGCAGAAGCTCATCTGCTGTGCCACCTCCCTTGTCCTTGATCACATGTTGGCCTCTTGTCAATTTCCAAGCCAATGGAGTGAAAGAACCTGGGATCAGTAACAAACTTACAGGGTTGACTGGTCTTGGACCTTGAACCTTCAAAACTGTGAGCTAAGTAACGCCTTGTTATTTCCTAAGTAGCCTAGGTGGCGTATTTTGTCATAGCGATGAGAAACTCACTAATACAGGCCTGATCATGTGGGGTCTTGGGAACAACGGAGGAGAATCTGGATTTCCTTTTGGTGGCTTCCAATCAGGGAGTGATGTGATCTCTTCTAGAAGAATGAGCTGTGGTGTGCTGCTTAGGTAACAGAGACTTAGGGTGAAAGCGGGTGCACCTGTCAAGAGGGTGGTGCGGGTAGCTTGCACGTAGGTGTGGAAAATTCAGAATGTATTTAAGAAAGAGGTGATATAATTGTTAACAAGATAGATCAAAGTATGAAAAAAAGGAATCAAAGAAGATTGTTAGTCTAAAATACAGGGGGTAGAGTAATTCTATTTACCAAGTAGCAAAAACTCTTATGTAAAGTTCCTTTTTTCACATGGTACTAAACACATTATCAAAACTTCTTCCTTCTTTGGTTAGCTACTAAAGGCTTCAGAGACACAATTTGCTTTAAATTATAGTAATTATTTGTACTCATGATTTTCTCTGTCCAGTTAACTGTTTTCTGATCTTTTAACTTTTGTGTGTTTATTTAATATCCTCTTTTATAGATCAATAAGTTTCCTTTTAAAATTATGATAAAGCTGTATGTTTTTGTGCTTTTGCCAGTGCCTTTTATTATTATTATTATTTAAAGATTTATTTATTTATTTGAAAGCCTGAGTTACACAGAGAGAGAAAAGGCAGAGAGAGAGAAAGGTCTTCCATCCACTGGTTCACTCCCCAAATGCCACCACGGCCAGAGCTACGCTGATCCAAAGCCAGGAGCCAGGAGCTTCTTCCGGGTCTCCCATGTGAGCGCAGGGGCCCAAGGACTTGGGCCATCTTCTACTGCTTTCCCAGGCCATAGCAGAGAGCTGGATCGAAAGAGGAGCAGCTGGGACTAGAACCGGCGCCCATATGGGATGTTGGTGCTTCAGGCCAGGGTTTTAAGCCGCTGCACCACAGCGCCGGCCCAAAAGCTATATGTTATAAATAAATGTTCCCAACCAAGTAACCCTAGATCCTGAGATTGAACCAGAAGGTTTTATACACACTGGCTACCTTTATTTTTCCTTCTGTTGTGGCTGACTCGCATCACCTGTTTTGAGAAGTCTAATACACTAGCCATTATGCCAGGGAGAATCTGCCTCTCTGTTTTAATGCATGTAGGAAGGATAGTGCTTTTCATTGATTTAAACAAATTTATTTTTAAAACTTATTTATTTGAAAGACACAGTTACAAGGTGGGGAGGGAGGGAGAGGGACGGAGGGAGGGAGAGAGACAAATCTTCCATCTGCTGGTTCACTCCCAAAATGGCAACAACAGCCAGAGTTGATCAGATCTGAAACCAGGAACCAGGAACCAGGAGCTAGGAGCTTCTTCTGGGTCTCTAACATTGGTACAGGGGCCTAAAGACTTGGGCCATCCTCCACCTCTTTCCCAGGTACATTAGCTGGGTGCTGACTTGGAAGTGGAGCAGCCAGGACTCAAACAGGCACACAAATGGGATGCCAGCACTGCAGGCTGGGACTTTAAGCACAGCGCCCGCCCCAAGTTTCTTTTCATATTAAGAACAGTAATTATTAATCTACATTCAATCTTGTTTTGATATTTGTCTTTCAATTTTTAAATTTTTCAGGTACATGAAAGTACTTAATATTTTGAATACCATCAATATTTTTTTCGTAATTTTCACTCTGTTTTATAATCCAATGCCAACTGAATATTTCTATGTTTACTTTTAACATTTACCTTCTCAACTCATTTAAGAATCAAGTAGCCATTCGTGGCAGGCACTGTGGCTCAATAGGCTAATCCTCTGCCTGTGGCACCGGCACACTGGGTTCTAGTCCCGGTTGGGGCGCCAGATTCTGTCCTGGTTGCTCCTCTTCCAGTCCAGCTCTCTGCTGTGGCCCTGGAGTGCAGTGGAGGATGGCCCAAGTGTTTGGGCCCTGCACCCGCACGGGAGACCAGGAGGAAGCAGCTGGCTCCTGGCTTCGGATCAGCACGGTGCGGCGGCTGCAGCGGCCATTGTGGGGTGAACCAATGGAAAAGGAAGACCTTTCTCTCTGTCTCTCTCACTGTCCACTCTGCCTGTCAAAAAAAAAAAAAAAAAAAAAAAAAGAATCAAGTAGCCATTCATGAACTGGGGTTTCTATGGGTTGGATCCTAGAGACACGGTCCTCTACTGCCATATGAATTTGGACATTATTTCCCATACTTCTGCTTCTGAGCTCTGTCCTGGAGCTGACACATTGGAGAGGCCATAGCACCTAGCACCCTGCAAACAGTGGTGCTGTCTTTTCATCACCATACATCCTAGAGATGAAACTGTCAAGTCAACTCAAGACATCAACTTATGTTATTATTTTTTTTTTTTTTGACAGGCAGAGTGGACAGTGAGAGAGAGACAGAGAGAAAGGTCTTCCTTTTGCCGTTGGTTCACCCTCCAATGGCTGCTGCGGCCGGCGCACCACGCTAATCCGAAGGCAGGAGCCAGGTGCTTCTCGGGTCTCCCATGGGGTGCAGGACCCAAGCACTTGGGCCATCCTCCACTGCACTCCCTGGCCACAGCAGAGAGCTGGCCTGGAAGAGGGGCAACCGGGACAGGATCGGTGCCCTGACCGGGACTAGAACCCGGTGTGCTGGCGCCGTAAGGCGAAGGATTAGCCTAGTGAGCCGCGGCGCCGGCCTAAGACATCAACTTATTAAGTAAGAAAGCAAAACAAAATCAATCCAGTAATGAAAAAGAGCAAGGACCCAAACACAAACAGAAATGTACAACACCAACAGTTCAGCAAACCATTCACAGAGCCACAGTGAGAAGATATTTGTTCCAACCATTTCCACCAAAAGGAAGCAGGGATTCTTAAATCCATTTCTAATTCCAGGGCTGAAGCAGGAAAGCACAAGATGCATTTGGACATTGTACACCTAAAAGTAGACACGACTTGAGATGGACAGGTCACACCATAAGACCTATTAAAACAGGGTGCTGTCTGAATAGGATCTTGCTGGAAATAAAAAGAAACAGAAAAATCCATGAGTCCATAGTAGCATTTGGGAGAAAGGAAAAAAGGGAGGTAGGAGAGAGCTCTTCTTTGCAAATAATTCCAGCTGGGGCCAGTGCTATGGTACAGTGGGTTAAGCCACCTGTGGTGCCGATGCCGGAATCCCATATGGACTCTGGTTCGAGTCCCGGATGCTCCACTTCCAGTCCAGCTCCCTGCTAATGGCCTGGGAAAAGCAGCAGAGGATGACTCAAGTCCTTGGAGTCCTGCCACCCATGTGGAAGACCCAGAAGCTCCTGGCTCCTGGCTTTGTCTTGGCCCAGCCTTGGTCATTGCAGCCATCTGGGGAGTGAATCAGCAGATGGAAGAACTCTGTGTCTTCCTTTCTTTGTGTAACTCTTCAAATAAATAAATCTCTTTAAAAATGCCAGTTAATAAACACAGACAGGATGATATAATTTGAAGCTTTGAAAACTTAAAATAGAAAAATCCCACAGCCCATGAGTTTGTACATGAAAAATAAGCTTGTTTATCCTGAAACAAACCATCTTCTTTCAAAGTAGGTACTATTTCTGGTCAAGATACAGAATAACACATTTTGGGGGAGAAAGCATCTTGTTTCTTTCTGGTTCATTTGGGTGAAGAGTTTGCACCTACACAGCCTCTACTTGTCGCCATAGCAACAGGTTTCATGCATTTACGTTGCATGGTTGATACAATCCACTCAATGGGAACTGTGAGCCATGGGTAAATGACTCATTGACTGTCTGGCCAGTACTGCAGTCAATCAGCGTGAATGGTCCTGACTGTGTGGCAGGCAGTATGTGTGCCCAGGACAGGGGGCACTGGAAGTAGAGTCCACCTGGCAGAGGGAAAACCCAGCAGGTGATGCTGAAGCTGCACTACTACATGGTTCCCACTGCACCTGCAGTTTCTAGGGTTCCTGCGGGAAGCACTGTCCGCTGGCCATGGGGTCAGTGCAGAGGAAAAAATGAAGAATCTAACTTGCTCACAAATAGGTTAAGGAGTCAACCGAAGGGAATTCCTGCCAGAGACTAACTACATGGAATCAGTGCTTTCTAATGTTGGGTGTGATGGAAAATAGAGAAAATAGAGGTTTTTTTTTTTTTTTTTAGGATTTATTTATTTATTTGAAAGGCAGAGTTACATGGAGAGAAGAGAGGCAGAGAGAGAGAGAGAGAGAGAGAGAGAGAGAGAGAGAGAGGGAGAGGTCTTCCATCCACTGGTTCACTCCCCAATTGGCTGCAACAGCCAGAGCTGTGCTGATCCAAAGCCAGGAGCCAGGAGCTTCTTCCTGGTCTCTCACATGGGTGCAGGGGCCTAAGGACTCAGGCCATCTTCCACTGCTTTCCCAGGCCACAGCAGAGAGCTGGTTTGCAAGTGGAGCAGCCAGGACTTGAACCGGCACCCATCTGGGATGCTGGCACTGTAAGTGGCAGCTTTACCAGCTATGCCACAGTGCCAGCCCTGGAAAATACAGCTTTTTTTCCACTGGATTTTGTGATCTCTTAGGGCAGGGACTGTAGGTTTTCCCCCTCACCACTAGTAGATTGTGGTCATGGCTACAATCTTTTACTGCTCTTAGCATTCACACAGAAGGAAATGTGTCTTTGTAGCTCCTTCTATTAAGTGGTGGAATTTATTTTCCTTCCCCTTGAATGAATGAAGTCTCTCCTTCCAACTTGCTTTTTTTTAATTTTTAAAATTTTCATTTTTATTTGAAAGAGAGGGAGAGTGAGAACTTGAATCCTCTGCTATCCTTTTTTTTTTTTTAATACTTATATATTTTACTTGAAAGTCAGAGTTACACAGAGAGAAGAGAGGCAGAGAGAGAGGTGTTCCTTTCGCTGGTTCACTTCCCAGTTGGCTGCAACAGCCAGAGCTGTGCCGATCTAAAGCCAGGACCCAGGAGCTTCTTCCAGGTCTCTCATGTGGGTGCAAGGGCCCAAGGACTTGGGCCATCTTCTACTGCTTTCCCAGGCCACAGCGGAGAGCTGGATCAGAAGAGGAGCAGCTGGGACTAGAACCGGTGCCCATATGGATGGGACGCCGGCACTTCAGGCCAGGATGTTAACCTGCTGCACCACAGTGCTGTCCCCTATACTCCGGTTTGATTGGCAAGATGCATCAAAAGCCACACTGTGCTAGTTCTGAGCACTGGCTCTAGAGGTCTTTCATGCTGTTGCAAACTTGTCCATGTGAACAAACCCGGGTTAGCCGATGGGAAGGGGGGAGACCACTTTGATCAGAGATGAGCAGCTGAGGCCAATCTGGTCCAGCCAGCCCCAGCTGACACAACAGCTAACTGCAGGTGCCTGAGTGAGCCAAGCCAAGCCCAGAAGAAAAGCCCAGTTCAGCCCAGCCAAAATGCCAACGAGCATTATGAGCTACACAAATGGCTGCTACTTTAAGCCACCAAGTTTAGGGGTGGTTTATGATGCAGCTAATGCTAACAAATTTTCCCCTCTCCCTAATGACCACTGCAGTACAAGATACTGAAAAGGCACACAGAAAAATGTAAGGAAGCAAGTTGTTGAATAACGCCCATTGTGCACCAGTGCCTTGCTAAGTCCTGGATACAGACAGAATTGACATGGCTGTTGTCATTAAGCAGCTCTGGGCTAGAAGAGACGAACAACTGAACTGTATTGATACAAGGTATTGCAGAAACCCCTGATGGTGACATGTTCAGAATTACCTAAGAGGAGCCAGCCACTCGGAACAGACAGGCTTAGGGGTCGGAGGAAGTTCCTTAAGGAGGTGACAGGTTAGTGGAGTCTTTATACAAATGAGCAAAAACAACGAGGTGAAGCAGTGGGGCTGTGTGCCTATCTATACACTGTACAGACACAGACAAAGGCATAAAAGGTGACAGTTCGCTGCTTGGGAAGATGGGACTGGAGTTCCAGACGGGAAGAATATTAACTTTCAGTGGTTTCTCTACTCATCAGCTATGCGAACCTCAGCTAATCGCTTCACTTTTTCCAAGTCTTTGTTTCCTCCTCAGCAAACTAGGAGGTCAACGGGACTCAGCTCAGAGAGTTACTTGAGGAATAAATAAAATAATCTATGGCAAGTACCAGCAGAGTACCATCATGTGGCATAACTTCATTAGGGCTACTACTTTTGGTTTCTTATACTACAAGCACATATTTACTCGTATTTAAAAATATTTCAACAAAGTAGAAAGTAAATCTTAATGAGAAACATCACTCAACATTGCATGTACACTTAGGCAAAGCTTGGCCATCAGCAACTTCTTGATCTGAATTTTTACTCTTTTTAAATTTTTATTTTATTTTTATTTTACAGGTAGAGTTACAGACAGTGAGAGCGAGAGACAGAGAGAAAGGTTTTCCTTCCTTTGGCCCACCCCCCAAATGGCTGCACCGATCCGAAGCCAGGAGCCAGGTGCCTCCTCCTGGTCTCCCATGCGGGCACAGGGGCCCAAGCACTTGGGCCATCCTCCACTTCCCTCCAGGGCCACAACAGAGAGCCAGACTAGAACAGGAGCAACCAGGACCAGAACCTGGTGCCCATATGGGATGCTGGTGCTGCAGGCGGAGGACCAACCAATTGAGCCATGGCACCGGCCCCTACTCTATGTTTTTGTAATAAATTTATTTTCTTTTTTTAAGTGGAGACCAAGTTTTCTAAGCACAGGAAACACCAAATATAAAGACAGGGCGGTGTGACTATGGCATGCATGCGGGACTGCAAGTGTCAAATCTGACCAAAATACAATGTGTAAGGGTCAGGGTTGTGACAGAGAAAACAGCAAGACCTCATTTACAAAGCAAAGAGTTGAAATTTATCCCACAGGCCATGAGGAGCCATTGCTGCCTCTCATTTGGAATCAGTGTATGTGGTAGTCTCTTGGAAAACAAACAAAACATAAATTGGCCATTTCAGGAGGGATGTGATGACACCACTTAATTGAGTCAACAACAATTTTTGAGCATCTTTTCTAAGTCAGCTCTTCTACAACATAGGGGACTGCAATTAATAAGATCCAGGACCTGCTCCGGGAGGGTTTCCAGGATTGTGGATACGACAGTCTTGGAAGCAAACTGCTACAGCTCAATATGCTGTCTTGTAACAGGGAAAGCATTGAGTTTTATAAGCATAATATGCCAGGAGTGCTAATTCTGGGACACAGGGAGGAACAAGAAAGTTAAAGATTAAGACTAGAAAGGAAGATATGAGTGGTTCACTAAATAAAAGAGGATGCTGGTCTCTGTCCACTATCATGACTCCAATTTGGCACATGCCAATCCTTCCACCACTTTCTCCTTCACATTCAGGCTACAACGTCTACACCTGCCAGTGATGACCAACATGAATTCTCTAGGTATCAATTATAAAAGGAATAACACAATTATTTACAATATTACGTAACCCAAGCCCCAAAGAATTAAATGACAAACACAGCAAATTTAGATTTATCCCAATCCCAAAGCCCAGAAGTGAAACTCTGCTACCTTTCCCTTTCGCTAACCACTACACAAAGCCCATTTACTGTGAACCCTTGTGGCTCTCAGTGGCTCAAGTCTGAGGTTTTGTTCAATGTCAGGTCATCCATGGAAGCCATATTATGGTTTACCACCACAAAATGTGAATTGTGGGAAGAATACAAGTCCAGGTTAAAAATTTTTAAGAAGTAAAAAGCAGCATGAAAAAAATCTAATAGCTTCTGGATTGTTCTACTCAGGTTGGCAACAGCAGCCAGGACCACCTCTCCAACCCACTGGCACAAGTAGCCACCATAGATGGTATTACACAGTGACAGCTTTTATCTTTGTACTTGTTGATCCAAATTCCCAACCCCTATTGTGTGCTCTGTGTTCATCTATACCACAATGCACACTTGTAGTACATGGACTGTCTTAAATGTAGCAGTTATACCAAAATCTATGGCAAAAACATGCAGGAAGGGACTTCAAAAAGTTCATGGAAAATGGAATTGAAAGGCAAATTGATTTTTGGTGTAAAATTCTTTTTAATCTACTCATCCAAGCATATTCTAATAAAAACAGTCATTATAGTGATTTCTATTACATAATGAAAAACAGAATTTTCAGCAACTACCACATTTCTGACCATCCTGGCAAATTTAAGCCATCATCCTACTCATCAAGTGACCCTTCCTTGTTTGAAAAAAACCTCTGCCCTCCACTGCACATTTCAATGGGCAGGACTAGCATGAAATGATTATACCAAGATGCTTCTTTTGCTGATGGAAATCTCCTAAACTCTATTATGATGATTTACTATGAAGAAACTTACTTAAGAGCTGGTGCTGTGGCACAGTGGGTTAAACCGCCTCTACAGTACTGGCATCCCATCTGGGTTTGAGTCCTGGCTGCTCCACTTCCGATCCAGCTCCCTGCCAACGTGCCTGGGAAGGCAGGAGAGGATGGCCCAAGGGCTTGGGCCCCTGCATCTGCGTGGTGCAGATGAAGCTCCTGGCTTGGACCTGGCCCAACCGTGGTTGTTGTGGCCATTTGGGGAGTGAACCAGCCAATGGAAGATGTCTCTCTCTCTCTCTGCCTCTCCTCTCTCTGTGTAATTCTTACTTTCAAATAAATAAATAAATCTTTTTTAAAAAAAACCTTCCTTAGTTCTATGTATTCCTGTGCCCCATTTAATGCTACCCCAAGTGTTGTTGAAAAAAGCATTCTCCAAATACATCGATAGGAATCCTTAGGATTCTGTGTATCTTTTGTGTACTTCTCATACCCATGACACCCTCAGGGAATGGCAGTTCTTGGCCAGTCAGTAAAGTGTAGAGCTGGGATTTGAGCCCAGCCAGCCTAACCACAGTGTCTGCATTGTTAGTGGCCACACCCCATGCCCCACTACCGTTGAAGATGAGCTCATTACTATGGCAGCCTAAATGGCATAAGAAGTGCTTAGTATGAATTAGCTACTATTGTTTGTCTATAGAGGTGTGTGTGTGGATGTAAATCTTATTATCCGTGGAGACATATGTAAAATCTCGGTAGTTTTATGTATGTGACAGATATGCATACCTGTGATAATTTTAAGAAACAGTACAATGCATAAAAAACATCCAAAAGGAAAAAGAGATAATTAAAACATTAAGAAACAAAAGTAAAAGATATTTCTGTCCTAAGTTTTCTTGGCCTACTATGGTCATTTATTTGTTCTGGTAAACAGTTTTGACACACGATGATTGCAAAATTCGCACCCTCATGACAGGACTGAATCAGATCTTATGCAAAGAAGTAAAAGAAAAAGAGCACACTGGATGTTAAGATGAAATGTGGTGGACCCTTAAGCAGCCTTTGAAGAAATCTAGGCACCAGCACTGTGGTAGAGTAGGCTAAGCCTCCACCTGCAGTGTCAGCATCCCTTATGGGTACCGGTTCCTGTCCCAGCTGCTCCTCTTCGGATCCAGCTCTCTGCTAATGTCCTGGGAAGACAACAGGAGATGGCCCAAGTGCTTGGGCTCCTGAACCCACATGGAAGACCTGAATGAAGCTCCTGGCTTTGGCCTGGCCCAGCCCTGGCCATTGTGGTCATTTGGGGAGTGAACCAGTGGATGGAAAACCTTTTTTTCTGTCACTCCTTCTCTCTGTAACTCTGCCTCTCTCAGATAAATAAATCTTAAAAAAAGTCTTCTAAAAATATTATTGATAATCATTTATTTATTTTTTTGACAGGCAGAGTGGACAGTGAGAGAGAGAGACAGAGAGAAAGGTCTTCCTTTGCTGTTGGTTCACCCTCCAATGGCCGCCGCAGCTGGCACACTGCACCAATCCAAAGCCAGGAGCCAGGTGCTTCTCCTGGTCTCCCATGCGGGTGCAGGGCCCAAGCACTTGGGCCATCCTCCACTGCACTCCCAGGCCACAGCAGAGCTGGCCTGGAAGAGGGGCAACCGAGACAGAATCCGGCACCCTGACCGGGACTAGAACCCGGTGTGCCGGCACCGCATGGTGGAGGATTAGCCTATTGAGCTGCGGCGCTGGCCAATAATCATTTATTTCTTAAAGGACATATTCAGCATTACACATTTGACAGTCATAACCTCGTGTGTCTTGATGCATGTGTATATGAACTCAAATGGTACTATGAAGACTCACTACTTTTTGTATAGGAAAGGCTCTGTGTAAAGTAGAAGGTTCTTGCCTAGCAACTGAATTAATCTGGCTAAAGATATAATTACTAATATAATATTACTAGGTGAATATTTGGAAATTAATTTTAGTTAATAATTTCAATAAAGTAATGGTACTTTGCTACAGCCATATTCCATCACAGTGAAGGCTTAATTATATTCAGATAATAATTGATGAGACATTCTTTAAAAGCCATTAATGTTCTCCACTATTTAAAGCAACTCATACCGTGTAATAATGGCAGAATACTGACAGAAATGAAGGGCTTCAAAACGTTTCTAGAAAACACACAGTATCTTTTAATGCCATCTTCTGTGAGCTTCCTGAATGTCCCTTACATATATACTTGATATCTCACTGGAATGTGAACGAGCTTGACTATTCACTGAACTGCATTATGTTCTGCTATGGCAGAAAACCTTACGTTCTGGTCTTCTGAATTCCTATGAGTTTTTTCAGACATTCAGAGAAACACAACATGAGTCAATGTTACCAGGATGAGCTACCTTGGGAGTAACAGGAGTTCCCAGACAATTTGCGAGGACACCTGTATTTGCAAAGCAGGGGACAAGGACAAAGTTCTGCTATTCAGGCTTAAAGGGGTTTTGGAGTAACTCTATAGCAAGTCCCTGCTTCTCCCTGGCCTGACCTCATATACCTGAGATGGGATCTATAGAAAGAATCTCACACAGTGTAGATGCAGAAAAACTTTCGTGAAACCTGGGGAACTCTGGGGCTCCCAAACCTGCTCATCAGAACCCATGTATTTGCATGTGAGCAGCTAAAATCTGAAGAAGGCTATTTTAAAGGCACTCCAGGAATTTGTGCAAGTGCCCTGGCAACTTGGACTTGGATGCCACGAAGAGAATGTCACACGGGGCTACTGCACAGGACTCCCTGAGTAGAAGGCAAAGGGCAGGGAGCTGCTTCTGCGCAGGGTGATTCCTGGGTGCTGACCAGGAATTGTGCCCTAGGAGAGCACCATTAGAAGCAGCAGGAAGGATGGTCAGGCTCAACAAGCCCTGTGCTCAGAGCTCTGAGCCAGCACGACTCATCCCTAAGAGAAAGGGAGTTCTCTCCCCAGCAGGTGCGCTGTCCAGGACAAATATGAAGATTAACCTTTCTAATATTCTCCACCAAGGATAGAGGATATATTTTTCTCATCAGGTCTTACAGGATTAAAGGCCCAGAAACCCCAAGTGGAGGCTTGGATCTATTACCAAGTCGCTAAAATCACCACGTCTACCAGAAATGAAGAGATCAAGGAAAGAAAACTGATCTCATTTCAAACTTCGCTGCCTTTGCAATCTGAAGTCAACTGCTGCCATTCCTAACTGTGTAACATTTCTGTAAGGAAACCACTTCGAACTAACTCTAGCACTAACCTAACATCAAACACAGATGCTTCAACCGGTGCAAGATAGAAATGGCTCCACAGGCACTTTTCTGGGGAATCCCCATTCTTGCAGGATATCACTTAGGTGGGCTACCCCAATCCAGATCTGGCCAGAATCCACCTCCCCGCGCCAAGTGATGGGTTCAGGGATGGTGAGGTTCCCTGAGCCAGGCCACCGTGACATGAAGGGTCAGGCTGAGGCTTGTGCCAACGCTTGTCAGCAGAGACCCTCTCCTGCAGAGAGTGTCACCAGGACACAGAAGTCTGTGCCTCTGTGCCTCTATGGGCAAGAAGCTCCAATGCAGTAGAACAGAGTCCAGGGCCAGAAGAAAGGGAGGAACACAGTGCTGTCACGACACTGGGGAGACACCTGAGTCTCAGACCACCCGAGTTCCCAGGACAGCTCAGATATGTCAGTTAATAAACTGTTGTTCTGCTCAGGCTGGTGTGTGCTGGCTTTTCTACCACGCACAAGTCACGGATTCCTTACCCATTTGTTGTATGTCCACACACTTCAATTCAACAAGCGCTGATTGAGGACGAGTGAGGGCCAGGGACTGCCGAGGATCTGGGGTTACAAATGTTAACGAAATGCAGCCACTGACCTCCTGGGAGCTCTGTGCTTGGCAGGAAACCCACAGGTTAGCAGGCCAGGTGCTGTTTTGAAAGCACAGTTCACGGATGATATACTCACACATCTTACTGAACCAGAACATTCATTTTCAAGGGCACGGAAAGACAACAATCCCAACTGGGACACACGCTTAAGAAACGTGCAGCCCGCAGTGCATTTATATAGACTCATCAGAAAAGCATCAAGTCATCTTTGAGCAGCTATTCAATGAGAAGCAGGATATCTCTCCTAAAAATAGTATTCTGGAACACAACAGTAAACGCTCTATTCAGACTACTCTGTTGAAGATAACAATGTAGAAAAATAAACTCCTAGTAAATTTCATGGAGTGTTAGTTATGATAGAGATAAAGGAGTCCACAGAAAGCATAAAACAGGGGTGAACAGTGATTTGGGAGTTCATCTAGATAGTTTTATATCTTCTTTTCTTTTTTAAAAGTTTTAAAAGTAGATCATAGGGGCCAGCGCTGTGGTGTAGCAGGTAAAGCTGCCGCTTGCAGTGCTGGCATCCCATATGGATGCCAGTTCAAGTCCTGGCTTCTCCACTTCCAGTCACAGAGTGAACTAGCGGATGGAAGCTCTCTCTCTCTGACTCTCCTTCTCTATTTGTGTAACTCTGACTTTCAAATAAATAAATATTAAAAAAAAAGTAGATCATAGTTGGGCAAGCATTTGGTACAGAGGTTAAGACACCCCTCGTGATGCTAGCATCCCATATACACAGCACCTGGATTCGAGTCCTGGCTCTGTTTCTTATTCCGGAAGGCAGCAGCAATGCCTCCAGGACTTGGGTCCCTGTAACCCATGGTCCCTGTACCCATGCAGGAGACTCAGACTGAGTTCCATGCTCCCGACTTGGGAGTGACCTACACCTGACTATTAGTGGCATTCAGAGAATGAAACAGCAGATGGACGATCTCGCTCTCTCTCTGCCTTTCAAATAAACAAAAGTAATTTTTTAAAAAAAAACTATTATAGTAAACACATAAGAATTAGCAAATTCCTTTTACAGAAATAAACCTGACAGCAATTCAAGGGTTGTTGAGTACAACAAGCCCTAAATAAAGGTAGCCCCACTTTCTCAGCATCTCAGTTTTGTTATCTCGCCTTCAGGGGCCACGTGCCGCACACCTCCATTAATCTGGAAACATCTTCAAATGCTACAAGTACTCCTCTCCTTTAGTCCAAGTACTGGGCATTCAGGCTTCTTCAGCACAGAGCGACAATTCGCTTGTGTACACCTTGAAGAGCTATTTTTCTTAATGTCAGATAGGGCTTGGGAAACTTCAATTTCAATCCACAGAGTCCGACCAATCAGAAGCAACACGGCGTGACTGTACCCAAGGGGAATACTGGGGGTCCATTTCCAATCCCACGGTTAAGTCAAGGTGAAGGGATTAGCCAGGACAACTGGATTGTGGACAACAGCGAAGAAAGATGGGAAATCTGTGCTCCGTGTTCCTCTTTGTTCCCACATGTTGAGGTTTATTCTCCTTTTTCCACATTCTCCTAGTCAGAGTTTCTTGAAAAGTCACCGCTCACGTCAGCTGTCATAAAGGATGGGGAATCCATCTCCCTCCCTTCAGGTGGGGGGACAGTGTCCAGGGACAGTGAAGGAGCAGCCAACCAGGAGGGGAGCCAGGTGGCACCCAAGGGCAAGGGCAGTCTCTTCCTGCCAACCCAGGTCTTGACTCTCCCTACAGACTGTCCCATAACAGCCCCACAAGGCAATTCCCAACAAGGTGCTAACGATTACTAACCTGCTTAATGTGTTATAGGCTCATATGCAAGCTAGCAATATGTTTTCAAAGAGGCACTTACAAAGTAGAGGGGACGGAATGTTAAAACAGGACATCAATGACCCAGGCATCCTGAGAAGTCTGCAGACTAATCAGGAAAGCCAGTACCCATCCAATCAAATCCATTTCATTACATTTATGCCACCCATCAGAAAGGACAGCTGGTCTGGCTAACAACTGAGAGATCTCCCATTGTAAATGTTTTTCCATTTTTGTACCATCTGATACATTTACCTATGATGCACAATATCCATCCATATGAGGGTACTTTCAAAAGTCTGTGCAAAAATGGAACAAAAATAAATTGATTTTGGTGCAAAATACTCAAATAGATTTTCGAGCTTCAAATAGCTCATGAAAATTGTCTACAATGAGAAAACTACCCATAAATTTCAGAAAGTTTTTGCACCAAAATAAACTTACCTTTTAATTCCATCTTCTATGAACTATTGGAAGCATGCTGATACTCGTAAGAAGGTACAACACACCAAATAGACACGGATAAATATTTGTAAAGGGATCTTAACATGGGTTGAAAAAAAGGCAAAAGAATCAACACAGCTTCAGAAGGATGAAGAGCCAGGGGCAATATATTTTTATAGTAATTATACATATTTATGGGCTACAGTGTGATATCTCAATACACACAATGTGTACTGATGAAATCATATCAATCAATAGTTCCCCTTCTCTGACATTGTTTTATGATTGGGGGCTGGAATTCCTTCTTCTTTTTGTTCATAAAGTATATAGCAGGTTCCTGTAAACTACAGCCACCCAACTATGCTGTGTAAAACCAGGAGCTAATGCCTTCAATCTTACTCTGATCTTGATACCCATTCTCTAAGCTGCTTTTATCTCTTCGATCCCTCGAAGCCTCTACTAATCACTATTCTGTATTCAGACTGAGGGTTTTTCTTGGCTTCCACATTTGAGGGAGAACATCTGGTATTTGTCTTTCTGTTCTCTGGCTTATTTGACTTAATAGGATATCCTCCAGATCCATCTATTTTTCTGCAAACAACAGGATTTCATTCTTTTTACAGCTAGAAATTATTCCATTGTGTATATATAACACTTTTCAAAATCTTTTCATCTGCTGATGGACACCTTGGTTAATTCAATATCTTGGTTACTGTGAATAGTGCTGAAATAAACATGGTAGAGCAGGTACCTCTTTGACAAAGATTTCACATCTTTTGGACGTGTACCCAATAGTGGGATGACTAGACAACGTGCTAGTTCTATTTCTATTTTTTAAAGGGCTCTCCATACTGCGTTCCACAGTGACTGCTCTAATTTACATTCCCACCAGCAGTGCGTAAGAGTTCTCCTTTTGAAAAACCCGAGGGACCCTTACTCTGGTGTTTGGTGTGCTTTATGGCGAGTGTGGCTAAGAGCTAATGGCAGATCTCTTGCTTCTGTACACATCAGCTTTGCTTGCTAACACTTGGGGGTAAGAATGTTGCCAAACTAAAAAGAAGGAACTGGGCCTGAGAACAAGAAACAGGGCCCGATCTCAGGCAGGTTTCACAGACGCCCTTCCCAGATGTTCCACCGAGATTAATGGGCAGAACATTCCTCGGGTATTCCGAGAAAATAGTCCCCTTACCCCCGCCCGGGGCAGCCACTCCCCATCTAAAAGGACCCAATGAGTACCCATGGTAACCTTTAAACTAGCCAATCAAGCCAAACCCCGCGAAATATGTTAATCCTGTGGTTTTTGCCTTTAAAAGATGCTTGTAACTGCTGCTCAGGGCTTCTCTTCGCCTCTGGTGACAGGGAGCCCATTTGCGCAAATGCCTAATAAAAATCCTCTTGCTTTTGCATCTACCGGTCTGGAGTTTGGGTCTTTGGGTGACCACCCGAGCGCATTGGATTCCCAAACTTGGGGTCCTTCACTTTCTCCACATCCTCACCAACATCTGTTACTTCCTATCTTTTGGCTAATAGCCAGGAGAAATATTTATCAGCAGAAAGAATAGGTAGCTACCAATTGTTCAGTATCTACTATATGCATATACCAGATGCTAGATGTTTTAATTAAAATAATAGTTTGAGAGGCACATTTGCCTCTCAGAGCAATCACAGAAGTGGTATTAAGTGGTAAGAATGGCTGATGCCTGGCACATAATGGTTATCTGGTAAACGCGTATTCACTGCATTTAAGTTTATCGTGCAGGTAAGTCAACACATAAACAATACACAAGCTGAGGTCAACGACATCTTCTTTTTCTTCAGGAAGCTGTTCTCATAGACCATCCAGAGCTCAGGGATTTTACATTCAACACAAGGAGCCCTGGCTTAGGTTTTCTCCTAACACCACAAACTCCTCTATTTGCTCCTCAAGGAGGATACATCCTTGAGCAAAAGCAAGCTTGAGATCCACATGAAGATTAGAATGATACAAATGAGTCAGTAGTGCTGCTGAGAGACACAATACAAGCCAAAACATTCCACCACACTGGCAGCTCGTTACAAAAGCACTATCCATGTATTTAAAATACCTTTTCTCCGAATACAAAGCATCAGAAGATGGGAACTTGCTGTTTTCCAAGTAAATACTCAATATGCCAGTTACTTTCTCCTTTATACCTAATCCTTCAGGTTACTCCTTTATAATGAATTCTTCAGAATACAACTTCCATCCTTTTAAATTCCAAAGTTTTCTAACGATAAATTGAAAAAAAAATGGTGATATACCAGAGACAACCAGAGCTGGATCATCAGATTCAAGTCTGATTTCACAGTTAAGGATGGCGAGGCACTACACAGAGGTAGAAAATGAGATCAGAAAACAAACCTAGTGGCTTTTATGAAGGAGCTAAATCTCACACACCTACCTTACGTCTCTGAGGCCAGCAGCCCTTACTCATTACATTTCACAGTAGCTCAAAACCTTCCTCAGAAGACAGTTCTCTTAAATCAGCACTCCATCAGCTCGAGTGTTTGCACATAAACAAAACAAGTCAGAAGTACTTTTGCATAAATTCCCATTTCATTTTCAAAGGGATATGCAAAATTAAGAAAAAAAAGAGAACTGGTTGGTTTGCTGGAGTCCCAGAATCATCCAACTAGAACCGGTCCTGGATGATGACTACAAGCAGTAAATAATTAATTACTGTGCTGGAGACTGGTGTTTACTACCAATATATCTTAGTTATATCTTTTAAAGAATTTACAAATACCAAATGGGGAGGCAGGAAACATTTTCACCAAGCAACACAGCTTTGCAAAACAAATTACAACCGGATTTCTCACAGTATCTTCTGTGATCTGGGGTGATCAACTTTAAGTCTGCGAAGACAGTATATTCTCCAACAAAATTCATGGAACATCCCTGCATCCCTGCTCTCATACAGATTCTGTGAATCCAACATACTTCCTCCCGCTCCCCCCACCCCTTTTTTTTTTTTTTTTTTTTTTTTTGCTTTTTGCTGGAAAATGGTTGCCCTGCCAGCAACAACTTCCTAGCAACTTTTGCACTCAGATGGGGCTGTGGATTGGTTCTTATCAGTGGAATGCACGTGCCAAAGGTGTGTGTCCCTTCCCAGCAAAGGTGGACAAGAGGACTTGGAGTCTTCTCTATCACTTGTCTCTGTTTTCTACCCAACACTGAAGATGCCAAGAAACCCAACAAATTCCACAGTCCCTACATGGAAGGAACCCGACCCATAGGAAAGCTTAAAAACACACATTGGATGTTGTAGACATAAGCACTGAAATTCTGGATTTCAATTTTCTGTAGCTATTAGCCAAACCCTAATCAAGGCAGTGACCTTACTGGGGATATTTTCCTAGACAAATGGTCCAGACATCCAGACAGCAGTAGCCAATCAATGTGACATACAATATGCATATAACAATTCTGTGATTACATTTCTCCTCTGTCATGCTTCTAAGATCACAGTCACCTGCTGGGCTAAACTAAGTGCAGCCCCAACACAGAAGTTCTTATGGTAAAATCACAACTTTCAGAAGGACTTTTTTTCTACCAATATTGTAGATAACAATTGTGCCTGACTTTGGATTTCTCCTGTAAACTGCATCTCTGCAAGTCTAAGAAATACAAGGGTATTTCTTTGAAATTCTTTATCTAAGATGTCAGAGAAGCAACCCCTTATTCCTGATGGTATTCCCATGTTGGAAGACTTACTATTTTCCAAGTAGAAAAAGAAACCATCAATTCCTGGTACTAATGAGAAGAATTATTTTGGAATTACTTTACAATATGCAATAAACAAGAAGCTAAATCATGTTCAGATGTCCAAGACCAAAAATAACATTAAACCTCCTTAATTAAAGGAAAACACAAAATAAGGTATAAGTCTATGGTCAGTAAATCTTTGTTTAAATGATGAGCTAAAGTCCAACAGACATGTTTATAGTCTATTCTGCATCTGTTTATACAGTAACTAGTGATGCTGCTGTGTTTCAAAAGAAAACAAGGAGAGGAATGCATGAACCAGGTATTGAGTCAGCCCTAGGTTGGAGAAATGGTTCTGTGAAGATATGTCACTTTCTGTCTTCATGAGGAAGAATAAAGGTCTGAAACAAATGAGAAGTAGAGGGTCCCACAAAGGTTTTTAATCACAGCTTGTGGCAGATGGGATGATCCAATTTGAGACACTTATTCTTTGGGCCAAGTCAAAAATCTATTTCCAATTCAGCCTACTGCTACTAAATCTCTGATGTTGCCTGCAGAGCTCACTTCCTCAAACCTGTAAGTGATTTTACCCATTTTACAATTACAGTGTATGAGAGGGCATCAAAAAGTTCATGGAAAAGTATAATTAGAAGGTAAGTTTATTCTGGTGCAAAAAAAAAAAAAGAGCTTTGTGAAGTATCTGTTTACTCACCAAATAGTAAGTTAAGATTATACAGAAAGTTGTGGTGAGGGAGCTAGTATTTTAGCACTATGGGTTAATAACCATTTGCAACACCAGCATCCATGTGAGTGCTGGTTTGAGTCCTGGCTACTCCGTGTCCAACCCAGCTCCCTGCTCATGTGCTAGGAAGGCAGCAGAAGATGACTCAAGTGCTTGGCTCCCTGCCACTCATGTAGGAGACCTGGATGGTGTTCCCAGCTCCTGCCTTTGGCCTGGCCCATATCTGGTTGTTGTGGGCATTTGGGGACTGACCTAGCAGATGGGAGGGAGATCTTTCTCTCTCTCTCTTTGTTTCTCCCCCTCTCTCTCACTCTGTTTCTCAAATAAATCCTCTTTAAAAAGAGTGTTGATATAGACAGAACTTTTCACTTAAAACCACACCTACAAAAAACACCATTACTTTCTTGGGAGAGGATCTATTTCATCAAGTTGAAC